>NC_136918.1:10851682-11451682 GCF_949752795.1 Hyperoodon ampullatus
GTTCCCGTTGTTTTTGGTGTCTGTCCCCAGTGGGTAAGGTTGGTTCAGTGGGTTGTGTAGGCTTCCTGGTGGAGGGGGCTAGTGCCTCTGTTCTGGTGCATGAGGCTGGATCTTGTCTTTCTGGTGGGCAGGTCCACGTCTAGTGGTGTGTTTTGGGGTGTCTGTGGCCTTATTATGATTTTAGGAAGCCTCTCTGCTAATGGATGGTGTTGTATTCCTGTCATGGTAGTTGTTTGGCATAAAGTGTCTAGCACTGTAGCTTATTGGTCATTGACTGAAGCTGGGTCTTGGCGTTGAGATGGAGATCTCTGGGAGATTTTCACCATCTGGTATCACATGGAGCTGGGGGGTGTCTTGTGGACCAATGTTCTGAACTTGGTCCCCCACTTCAGAGGCACAGCCCTGATGCCTGGCTGAAGCACCAAGAGCCTTTCATCCATATGGCTCAGAATAAAAGGGAGGAAAAAAAGAAAGAAAAAAGAATGAAGATAAAATAAACTAAAGTAAAATAAAATAAAGTTGTTAAAATAAAAAATAAAATAAAATTAAGAAAAAAAAATTTTTAGTAAAAAAAAAAATAAAAAATTAAAAACAAAAAACGGACAGACAGAACCCTCAGACAAATGGTAAAAGCAAAGCTATAGAGACAAAATCACACACAGAAGCATACACATACATTCTCAAAAAAGTAAAAAATGGAAAAAAATATATATATTGTTGCTCCCAAAATCGACCTCCTCAATTTGGGATGATTCCTTGTCTATTCAGGTATTCCACAGGCGCAGGGTACTTCACGTTCATTGTGGAGCTTTAATCCGCTGCTCCTGATGCTGATGGGAGAGATTTCCGTTTCTCTTCTTTGTTCACACAGCTCCCAGTGTTCAGCTTTGGATCTGGCCCTGCCTCTGCGTGTAGGTCGCCTGAGGGCGAATGTTCTTTGCTCAGACAGGACGGGGTTAAAGGAGCCGCTGATTCGGGGGCTCTGGCTCACTCAGGCTGGGGGGAGGGAGGGGTACGGAGTGCGGGGCGAGCCTGCAGCGGCAGAGGCCGGTGTGACGTTGCATCAGCCTGAGGCGTGCCGTGCGTTCTCCCGGGGAAGTTGTCCCTGGATCACGGGACCCTGGCAGTGGCGGGCTGCACAGGCTTCCAGGAGGGGAGGTGTGGATAGTGACCTGTGCTCGCACACAGGCTTCTTGGTGACTGGCAGCAGCAGCCTTAGTGTCTCATGCCCGTCTCTGGAGTCTGTGCTGATATCCGCGGCTCGCGCCCGTCTCTGGAGCTCCTTTAAGCGGCACTGTTAATCTCTCCTCGTGCACCAGGAAACAAAGAGGGAAGAAAAAGTCTCTTGCCTCTTAGGCAGGTCCAGACCTTTTCCCGGACTCCCTTCCGGCTAGCTGTGGTGCACTAGCCCCCTTCAGGCTGTGTTCACGCCGCCAACCCCAGTCCTCTCCCTGCGCTCTGACCGAAGCCCGAGCCTCGGCTCCCAATCCCCCTGCTCCCTGCCCCGGCGGGTGAGCAGACAAGCCTCTCGGGCTGGTGAGTGCGGTCGGCACCGATCCTCTGTGAGGGAATCTCTCCGCTTTGCCCTCCGCACCCCTGTTGCTGCGCTCTCCTCCGTGCTTCCGAAGCTTCCTCCCTCCACCACCCGTAGTCTCCGCCCGCCAAGGGGCTTCCTAGTGTGTGGAAACCTTTCCTCCTTCACGGCTCCCTCCCACTGGTGCAGGTCCCGTCACTATTCTTTTGTCTCTGTTTATTCTTTTTTCTTTTGCCCTACCCAGGTACGTGGGGGAGTTTCTTGCCTTTTGAGAGGTCTGAGATCTTCTGCCAGCATTCAGTAGGTGTTCTGTAAGAGCTGTTCCACAGGTAGATGTATTTCTGATGTAGTTGTGGGGAGGAAGGCGATCTCCGTGTCTTACTCTTCCGCCATCTTGAAGCTCCTCCCTGAAGCTCTGTTTTAATGGCACATATATTAGGCCAATTCTTTCATGCCGTCCTAGTCTCAGAGCTCCCGCCCCTGCTCCTCAGGCCGTGTCCCCATGGGAGGCAGGGCTGCGTGCTCTCTTGGTTTTGTTTTTGAAACCTGTGTGACCTTGGGCAAGGTAACACAACAACTTGTTGACCTGTAGCTTCCTCGTTTGTAAAGTTGAGATAATCACAGCTACCTCGCAGAGTGGTACCTCAGATTAAATGCAGCATGAATGCTCAGCATTTAACATAGTGCCTGGTTCATAAACAGCCTACAGTCAATATTAGTTTCCTTTCCCCTTTGTCAGTGCCAAAAGCTAAATGATTTTTTTCAGCTTTGGCCATTAGGAGCTCTTTTAGCTCATATATCCTTTTGACATATACTCATTGTTTTGTTTTGTTTTGGGCTTTTTTGAGCACTTTCTTACTTTCATGCTCCAGGTTTTATTTCCTGCCCTAGTCCAAGGATCAGCCACTTCTCCAAGGAGCCTTTGGTACTAGAAACCAAGATCTGGGTACTAGATGTGCTCACATGTATTATTATTTTTAAAAAATTATACTTTATCTTTTATAACAGTTTTAGATTTATAGAAAAATTGAGAAAATGGTTCAAAAAGTACCCCCATACCCCACAGTTTTCCCTATTAGTAACATATTAGTATGGTGTATTCTTTATAATTCATGAACCAACATTGGTATTTTATTAACTAAAGTCCATATTTTCTTCAGATTTCCTTAGTTTTTACTTAATGTCTTTTTTCTGTTCCAGGAATCCATCCAGGATACCATATTACACTTAGTAGTCATGTCTCCTTAGGGTCCTCTTGGTTGTGACAGTTTCTCAGACTTTCGTTGTTTTTGATGATCTTAATGGTTTTGAGGACTACTGGTCAGGTATTTTGTAGGATGCCCCTCTAGTGGAATTTGGCTGGTGTTTTTCTCATTAGACTGTGATTATGTGTTCAGAGGAGTAATATCCAGAGCTGAAGTACCATTCTCATCACATCATATCAAGGGTAATAATATTAACATGAGTTACACTGTTGATACTGACTGTGATCCCCTGGCTGAGGTGGTGTTTGTCAGGTTTCTTGACTTTAAAGTTACTCCCTTGTTCCCCCTTGTTCCTGGAAAATACTCTGCTCTTTGGAAGAAGTTACTATGTGCAGCCCATACTTAAGCAGTGGGTATGGTGTTCCCCCTTGAGGACAGAGTATCTACATAAATTATTTGGAATTCTTTGCATGACATCTTTAATCATTTTTTATTTGTTTGTTTGTTTTCTGATCTCTGATTTTCAATGCTAGAAGTGAGGTGTCTGTTTATATTGGAAAAAAAAATTTTTAATTAATTTATTTATTTTTGGCCACATTGGTTCTTCTTTGCTGTGCGTGGGCTTTTTCTAGTTGTGGTGAGTGGGGACTACTCTTCGTTGTGGTGCAGGCTTCTCATTTCGGTGACTTCTCGTGGCGGAGCATGGGCTCTAGGCATGCTGGCTCAGTAGTTGTGGTGCACAGGCTTAGTTACTCCACGGCATGCGGGATCTTCCTGGACCAGAGCTCGAACCCATGTCCCCTGCATTGGCAGGCGGATTCTTAACGACTGTGCCACCAGGGAAGTCCCTGGGCAAATTTTAATCAAGCAAATATATAGGCCTTCACTCATTAATATTCAGAATAATTGATGATAGATAAACACGTTTAATCTAACACTACTCACCCCTCAGTTATTAAATCTATGGAAATATACTGAGCTTGGCTCTGTTTTTCCTACTTGAACACCCATTTCCTAAATCTCTCTTTCAGCTTAAAGATATCAGAAATATCCGTACTAATAAAAAGTTGCTTTTCATTTTTAATGTATCTCCAAATTTCTACATTGCTGAGTTTCCTGATGGTTGATCATGAAAAATTAGGCTTTGATCTTATTTTAAAGAATAATTGGCCACTAAAAACATGAGGCAGGGCTTCCCTGGTGGCTCAGTGGTTGAGAGTCCTCCTGCTGATGCAGGGGACACGGGTTCGTGTCCTGGTCCGGGAAGATACCACATGCGCAGAGTGGCTGGGCCCGTGAGCCATGGCCACTGAGCCTGTGCGTCCAGAGCCTGTGCTCCGCAACGGAAGAGGCCACAACAGTGAGAGGCCCGCATACCGCAAAAAAAAAAAAAAAAAAAGAGGCAAACTAGACATACTGTGAAGAGCACATTTCTCACAATAATTACTAGGTTGTTTCCTAGTAAATGGCAGAGCTGTGCAGCATCACATTTAGTATGAGAATACACGGAAGCTGAGAGGAGTTTAAGGTTAAAAGGAAAACAAAATACTCCCTGGGGTTTTAATCACTAATTACAGGTCTATAAATAACCATTTCTTGGATTCAGAAGGCATTTGGCCTCCTGGATATGATTTAGTTTGGCATATGGGCTTGCCAGGTTTTTTTCCTTCTTCTCTTTGTGAACTGCTTGAAATGACTGGACAGGTCAGACATGAAGACAGGTGGTACAAATGTTCAGGGGAAAAATACAAAAAGTAATTGTCTGGATTTGCCAGCAGTTCTATTTAATGACCTACAGGAGTTGACCCTGCCCTATATTTAGATGTTGCAAGATGATATACCACAACATACTGTTTATAGGCTCTCATTTTCTGAGTAACTATTGTGTTTTCATTGAAAAGGTTTATATTGGTTTGTGTAGCACCTGGTCCATGCAATGTATAAGGAAATTACAAATAGTTGATGAGAAATACTGAAAAAGAAAATTCAAACCAAGAGAGAAGTATAGCTATTTCCTCCCCTTTTGAACAAAGATTTCTTTTGAATTTCAAAGTCAGCAAAACTTTAATGTGTCTGTAATAACAAGCATGGGTTCTTTTGGAAAAAGTAATATTTTAAAATTGAATTTGCATAACTGGAATAAAGTGTTGTATGGCTATCTGCCGATACTTTTACTCCTTGTTTTATGTATCATTATTCTGTGTAATTTAGGATTATGTCTGTTTTTAAGGCCCTGCTGGCTCTGGGATTATAATCTGTTTCCTACCATTTGAAAGAAAATTAACACCCAGATGCTAGTTCTGTCACCTATTTTGATAGAATCTATATTCTTGTAAAACATAATGGGTTTCAAGGCACTTCCTCAGGAATCAGAAAATCTCATCTTGTACTTCAAAAGGAGAATTGGTTGAATGTGAGTTAAAAGTTCCACTCCAATCAGAAAATAATACAGTTCTGGGACTTCCCTAGTGGCACAGTGGTTAAGAATCCGCCTGCTAATGCAGGGGACACGGGTTCGAGCTCTGGTCCGGGAAGATCCCACATGCCATGGAGCAACTAAGCCTGTGCACCATAACTACTGAGCCAGTGTGCCTAGAGTCCGCAAGCCACAACTACTGAAGCCCGTGCACCTAGAGCCCGTGTTCTGCAACAAGAGAAGCCACTGCAATGAGAAGCCCGCACACCGCAACGAAGAGTAACCCCCTCTCACTGCAATTAGTGAAAGCCCGCATGCAGCAGCGAAGACCCAACGCAGCCAAAAATAAATAAATAAGTAAATAAAGTTATAAACAAAAAGTATAACTTTAAAAAAAAGAAAACAAGAAAATAATACAGTTCATTTACTTCATAAAGTTGTTTTCCCCTCAATATACTCAGTGTTTTACATATATAATTTCACACTTTTTGAAGGTGGATGAGAGGTGAATTTTTTATTTTTACATGATTTAGTAGAAAAAAGAGCTTGAGGCACTGAGAGGTTTAAGTCGATGGGTTTGCCATAGACTAAGCATTTTGAATTTTATTCTAGGACTCATTCTACTGGGATCTCATACTGAGATTCTGAAAACTTTACAGTAATAGAGATACGACAGTAATCTTCCATGAGGCTCTCTTTGCTTCTTTCTCCCTTTCTCCGAACATATTCTGGACCTTTAACACTACAAGAAAACATGAAAAAAAGGCTGCTGATCAAGCACAGCTGAGTTTATTAGACCTCTGTAGTGAATAAGAAGATCACCTTGACATCTTAGCAGTGTCTCTGAAGTCAGGGAGGATATTTACAGGATTTTAGGGCGTGGGCTGAGTAATTTTTAAGGTGAATCTTCTAAGGCAAGAAACTGGTTGAGATTAGATAGAGTTTATAACATAATAATTTTGGTTTAGTGGCTATGTCAAGGCTATAGTTTTGAAGCTGTTAATCTTTTTTTGTAATTTATTTTATTTATTTTTTTATATAGCAGGTTTTTATTAGTTATCTATTTTATACATATTAGTGTATATATGTCAATCCCAATCTCCCAATTCATCCCACCACCATCCCCCCACCCCGAAGCTGTTAGTCTTGACGAGTAAGCTATTTAGTTGGTTCTATAGTCTTGTCTTTAAGAAGCTAGTATTTCCTCAAGCAGTTAGCTGTTACTTTATGCTCGTTCTCATTACTATTTAACATGGAGAAAAGAAATTATGCCTGTTCCAGGATCCTTTAACACAGGGGCAGAGATTACGTTGGTTTCAGTCCCCAGTATATACACATCAAAACTCTCAGCAACTCTTGTTGGCTTCACTTCTTCTGTCCCTACTGCTACTCCTGTAGTTTCATCGCCATCATCTCTCACCTTATAATTTCCAAATTTTTCTTCTTTTTCTTATATTTTTCTCAAAACTCTCTACACAATTGTCAACTGATCACTCTTGTCTCCTACTTAAAATCTTCCAAAATTTCACATTGCATTTGTTGAGCAAGTGGTATCTGTTGCACTTCTGCCTTGACATCTTGGTAGCAGAGTCCAAGGAAAACAACACTGTCAGGCACTGGATGGAACAACACTTTACTCACTTAGAGTGGAGACAGAGCAAGATCAGCTTCAGTGATGGGTGTCATACCCCCATGGCCAGCAGGTCCCTCCTAGCAGCCCATGCAGGGCAATTGGCCTGCACGCACCCTTCTTGTGCTATAGAGGAAGGACCCTGTCCTCCCCCTGCAGGTAACAGATATAGTAGTGGGGCTGACTGGGTGTCATATGACACCCAAGCAGAACAAAGCAGTACATGATTGAGTCTGAAACAGGGAAAGATATTCTCACATAAGGTCATAAGCCCATCGACAGATGTGAGGTTGTGAGGACTCTTTTGCTCTTGGTAAGGCAGGTCTGCAAGTTCATGGCCCATTCTTATGTGGCTGAGAGGGGGTTGAAGACAGCATGCATATGCATGAGACTGCCTTCCCCAACACTCAGCATGAAACCCAAACTTCTTGCATTGACATAGAAAGCCCCAGCTGTCTTCTCTGGCTTGAACTTGAGATATTCTCCCCCTTGGTCCAGCACTGTGTTCTGGCCATAGTGACCTTCCTTCTGTTTTGGCCTTGAGGCCTATGGATGGTTCCATTAAGTCTATATAGTAGGCCTGTGCCTCCAGTCTTGAGGTAGTTGTCTCCTTGTAATTCAGATCTCATCTCAAAGATCATTTGATCAGAGAGAACTTCCTTGACTGTTGAATCCAAAATACTCCTCTTTGCCCCCATATATTATGTGATCTTATTCTACTTTCTTCTTATGATTTATCATTATTTTAAACTTTTTTGTTCACTTATTTACTTATTTTTTTCCTGCCTTCCTTCATACAGAGTATAAGCAGGAACCCTTTGCCTTGTTTAACACTCTATGGCCAGTGCCTAGAATATTGCCTTGTACATAGTAAATTTTTAAAAATATTTGTTTCATTGTGTTTGTGGGGATTTAAGGAAACACTCACATACCCTGGAGGTGCAAGTGTAGATTGGTACAGCTCAGCAATATCTATCAGGATTAGAAAGGTTATTTATGCTCTTTGATGCAGTGTTTCTACATCTAGGCATTTATCCTACAGATATACTTGCACATCCGAAAAATCAGGTACGTGAAAAGATATTCATGGTGCAGAAAAGAATTAACATAGCAAGCCTGAGGCTGCTGTCTTAGAAGGACTTGCTTACAAGGTGGCCCTTGGTTGGCATCTGAGAACCCAGCTGGTAAATAGTTACCTGCACTGATGCAAAACTTTTCCTAAGTGATAAGGCTGTTATACCCACTTGGGACATTAATCAACTGCTTTCCTTCTAGAAATTTGGAATTTGGGTAGTGGCTAGGCAGGGGGTACCTATGTGATCAGTCCCCAGTGAAAATCTTGTACTGAGTGTCTAATGGGTTTCTCTGGGCAGAAACATTGCATGAATGTTACTACATTTTTTGCTGCTGAAGGAAGGAACACACTCTGTGTGTCCCCTCACAGGAGGAAGAGAACATAGGAAGCCTATGCATGGATTTCTCCAGACGCTGCCTGTGTCTTTTTCCCTTGCTGAGCCTGTTATGTATCCTTTTGCTGTAATAAACCTTGGTTGTGAGAACAACCATATTCTGAGAGCTGAGAGTCCTTCTAGTGAATCATGGAATATGCACATGGCCTTGGGGACGTGTGAAACATTTATTATAAATTGTCTTCACAGAAAAATATTAAAACAAGGAAAATGTCCATGAAAAGGGAACTAGTTATGGCACACTCACAAAAAGGAACACTGTACAGTACTCCTATATGAGGCAATCCTATATTCTGATGTGGAAATGTTAGTAAAATATCTAAAGGGAAAAACCAGAATTCCAAATGGTTTTTATAACTTTCTATGCTGCTATTTGTGCACATTCACATCTATATGTGTTTGTGACTGTGTAGAGTATCACTGGAAATATGTTCAAAAATCTGATAATAATGGATTCCTTTGAGGAGAGGAACTTGGCGGCTGAGGGGAAACATTGGGAAAGAGAGGTTTTACTATCTATTTTACACTAATAAGTTGTCCACTAGTCACATGTGGCTATTTAAATTTAACTTAATTAAAATAAAAAATATTCGGTTCCTCATTTGTACTAGCCACATTTCAAAGCTTCATAGTGTCATGTGGATAGTGGCTACAGCATTGGATAACACAGAAATAGAATATTTCCATCTTTGCAGAGTGATGTTTTGGATAGCACTGATCTATATTATTTTTTTACCATTTAGTATTCATACCATGTTCATGTTATATTTTTTCAAAAAAATTAACTAAAATGAAACAAAATATTAGTTCAATGAATGAATAATAAATGTTGACAAAAAGTTCTTTATTAACAGACTGTTTTGAGAATCTCAAGAAAGTAAGATCAGGTCACCTGTTTTTGTGGTAGAAGTTTACATCTAGTTAAAGTAGGTAAGATAAACAGCAGCTTAAATTCTCTCTACCTATTAATAAAAGCAAATCTTCAGCCTAGGGGCTGAAGCCAAATCCAGATCTTGGAAACCCTAGCAAATTCACCAAGGAGAGTGCCAAGGAGCACAGAGTGGGGTTGTTGGCCTGCCCCCTTCACCAGCTCCAGCAGTTTATGCCATGGGCATTTGACTAACTCCAACATACTAGAGTAAAACAGACCTCCTTGCTGTGTTCTTCCTCACTCCCTCAGTAAACAGTGCTTGTAATTTCATGTCCCCCAATAAATTATAATCAATTTTATATGCTTAAGTCGAGAGATGTCAGGAATGTTACTACTAGTACTCAGTTCAATATTTATTAAGTGCCTACTGAATAGTAAATGGCCTTTACCCTTGAGGTTCTTATGGTCTAATATGGGAGATGGAAAAAGGGAACAGACTATGTTGATATAATAATACACGGTGCCAATGTAAAAGTTTGCTCAAGATGCACTGGGATGTCGTGGAGCAAGGCTGCCTGATCCAGTCATGAAGGATGCATAAGGCATTTTAGGCACAGAGAGTGGGAAGTGTGCTCTAGGCAGAGGCAGAAACAAGAGGCTGTGAAGGAGCCTGTCTTATTGGGAGTCCCATAGTAGCCGAGTCCTAGAGTCCAAAACTACAGATGGAGACCAGAGCAAGAAGTGATAAGAAAGGCAAATAAGAGTGAAGTGGTGGGAGGCCTTGTGCCGAATGCTAAGTAGCTGGATTTTACCTGGTAGGGATCTGGAAACCTGAAAAGGGAGAGGTGACCCTTTGGGTACATTTCCTTGAATGCATGTTGAGATGGATTTAGGAAAGCAAAACCCAGGCAAGGTGACCCATTAGGGGACTGCTGTCACAGTCCAGGTGAAAATGAAGCTGATGATGGCCTCCTTTTTAAATGAATGCCTTTCTGTTAGCATCTCTCTCCTCCCTGTCTCACTTTTTTTCTATTGATACTTCCTTAATTGTGTTTCTGGAGATCATCTTTCAAACAAACTTCTTGAACCCAAGTTCTTGTCTTAGGGTCTGCGACTGAGAGAATCCAAAGCAAAAAAAGAAGTGTGTGGTCAATAGAGTCAGATATTGCACAGAGGACCAGTGAGAGGACTGACGGTCTCCCCTGGTTTCCTCAATATGGAAGTCATTGGTTACTTTTGTAAAAGCAGTTTCAATGAAGCTGTGGCAGCAGAATCCAGATCGCAGAGAACCATGGAGGGGTCTTGAGGTGAGGAAGAAGGAAATGAGTATAGATGGAGCTTCCAAAATGTGTGGCAAGTAATAAGGTGAGAGCCAGAAGGAGACAAAGATTCAAGGGTAGGATTTTCCAGAATAAGAGAGGTTTTTTTAAGGAATATGTCTAACAATATTGTGATCCTACCTCTCATATAACGGCTTCTCAAATAATTTTACAGTGGCTGAAAAGACACCAACATAGTAAAAGAAAGGTAGAGAGATAGAAAAAAGTAGATTCCTGACAGCACAATTTGAGCTTCTGGATCCAGTTTTGCCTGAGGCTTCCAGATTCCCCATTTCTGTGGCGAGACTTTTGAGTTAAGTGAGTAATTCTCCATTTTGCTTGAGTCAGATTGAGTTAGGTCTTTGTAACGTGCAAATGGTGAGTAGTCCAAACCTTTCTTCTGGAAGACTAATTGGAATACATTTCTGTTTTTACAAAACACATGCACACAATCTATTCAAAGTGTTGAAATGAAGTTAAGAACCAGTAGGGAGAAAGTGAGAAAGTGGTATAAGATAGAGCAAAAGTAATTCATAATTGATGAAACAAGGCCCTCAAGAGGACGGTAGCTGATGAAAACAAGAACTTGAGTAAAGTGATTACTTATAAAAGTACTTTTTACAACATCTTAGTACGAAGTTTTAAAACATGCAGAAAAGTTGAAAAATTATAAAGTTAGCAATCATATATCTATCACCTAGTTTCTAGCATTAACATTTTGCTACATTTTCTACTTTTGCTTTATTACATATCTCATTTATCCATCCTTCTATCCATCAAACAAAGCATCTAATATTTTTGATGCATTTCAAAAGAGTTTGCAGATATCAGTACTTTTCATTCCTAAATAATTCAGCAAGCATATCATTAACTTGACTTCCAAACTGGTTTACAGTTATAAGTACCTAATATTTAGAAAAAAATTATCTATAATACTCCTGTTATTCTAATGAGCTATCTCTTTGATCTTTTAAAATTCAAGCACTGTTATTATTTTTGTGCTTTACTATAATTTTAAAGGATATTTTTACATTTTCCTCATATTTCAGAGTGTGATTCATTAGAAAAATTTCTGCAAAATATAAATTAGACTTACTTAAGTAGGTTTCTAATATGTTGCCTTACAGATGAATCAGAAATAGTCATGCATAAGAGTATGAGGTGTGACATATGTTTACTGTCATCTTAAAAATCAATTGCATACCAGTGGCTCTTTCATTACTGTATTATCAACAGCCTTGCAAGTGATCATGCCTGAGTTTCAATTAATATCTTCCTTGATAGAATGCTGACCCTGGAAGACATTGTGAGCCTAGGCTTCCTAAGAGCTTTGGCTTTGTAACAGAGCCTGGGAGAATTTTTTTTTGGCAAATATAGAAATTTAAATATTCCATACTGGTAAATATTTCATGTAAGAATCCCACCTTTGTTCTTGTCCTAGCCTTTCACTGCATATATATATCCTTTGTCCTCTTTATATTATAAAGCCTTGCTCTCTGAGTTTAATTTCTGGACACATGAATATTATTACTTGGTCTGGCATCATTTGCTAAATTGCTGCTGAATCCTCCTGGTTGCTCAATAGTCCGTCATTGTCCCCTCCTCTTGACCTCACAAGGACTCTTTGAACAGTGACCTAATGTGGCTCTGTCAGTGACATCTGGAGGACTAGGGTACAGTCTGGCAATGTGGGGCTTAAGAGAAACTACAGTCCTGCTTCATTCACTTTGCTCACATTTATGTGATTTTTTATCTTGAGTCATATGTGCCATGTATGTTAGTGTCCTCTTTTCTGTGATAAGATTGAACAAAAATGTTCTGTTGATTGCCCATATGTAAACAATTTGTCTGAAAAACAGTATAGCTAGTCTTTCAGAATTTGAAAGAGTGTTCTTCTCTTTCCTCTGTGGCTCATTCCTCCAGCTGTGCTCTGGATCTCAATTTTGCTCTCCTTCCTATGGGACTTGTACCATCACATATGCCCTTTCTCTCCTGAAACTTCAATGTCACTCTTTCTATTTTCTATTTCCTATCAGCACTTAATTATACACAGATATCATCTTAAAATTTTTGGTTTTAAAAGTCCTTATTTTGCCTCTTATTTCTCCTTCTTCCAAGACTTATCCACACTCACCATCTCTCCTTCTTTATCTCTTTTACTCCTTAAGTCACTGCAAGATGACATCAGTCTTTGCCCTCCAATGATAGAGTTATTTTACCCAAAGTCAATAAGTTAATGGATACTTTCAGTCCTAATCCTGCTTAATTTCCTTTGCAACCTAATAGCCAATATTTATTGGGAGATTACTATGTGTTAGGCCTTAATGGAACTGGTAACCTCACAACAATCTATAAGGTAAGTACTACTTTTATCTCTATTTGTTACATGAGGAAACTATTGTGAAAGAAGTTGGGAAAGGTCCTCAAGGTCACCCAATAGTAAATCATGAAGCCAGGATCCTAAGCCAGGCAGGTGAGCCCAGAGCCATTGGAGGGATGTCCTTGAATGTTCCTCCCACCCTCTGACCTGTGGACATTCTCTTGATTCTCTTGTCTTTCTCTCAAACTGTTCAATTTTCTCCACCTTACTGCCACTGACCTAGTTTACTGAACTAGAATTACTTAAAATGCTTCCCAGTCAGCCACTCTGCTTCCAGGCTTGTCCTGTCCAATCCATTCTAGACCATAGTCAGGATGACCTTGCTGAAACTCAAATTCCATCACAGCAATCTCTGCTTAAAATCCTTCAGTGGTTCTCTGGTTTTTAACCAAAGACACAAGTCCCTTTATGTGGTCTAAAAGGAGCTTCAGGATCTGAATCCTGTCAAGTTTACCTCTTTGGTTTCATCTCTGTCCATTTTCCATTTGCCTTTGAGGACACCAATCTTTTGACCAAGGGCCCATGCTCTCTTGCTTCAGGGTTTGTTTTTTTTTTTTTTTAAGCCTTTCTCTTGTCTTGCTCTTCCTCAGCCCCCTGTAGTCCGGTCTCATTTTATGCATCACCAATAGGAAGGCTTCCTCTGGCCCCCGCTCACCTGTGTTACATGCGCTTTGTTTACCCCCACAGCTCCCTTGCTGTACTTCAAGCTGGGACGTTCCATTCTGATTTTTACTTACTCATAGATGGTTGCCTTCCCAATTAGAGTGTGTCCTGCACACCTAACCCAGTGTGAGATGCCTGGGAGGGTCTCATTAGATATTTATTGAATGACCAAGTGAATTTCAAGTCCTTAAAAACTTCAAATAATGCTAAAAAATGGACTCCTAAATTCATCTTAGTTTGCTTCATAATGTTTCTGAGCCTCCCTTTCTTCATTTATGAAATGGGGATAGCATAGGTATCATAGTTCAAATATGCTTTTATGATGAAGGCACATAACTTAAGTAGCACACATTTTATTTATCAAAGTCAACAGAGAATTTTTGTTGTTAACAAGGAAATGAAGAATTAAATGATTTATGGACATTTATATAATCTATATTCTTACTTTATTTTTTAATCTCATTTTTTTTAGAAATAAGTTGGTTTAGGATGAAAGATTAATTTGTTGCAAGTGTGTTTATATTGTCTATATAATAAAAGCATGAGCCTTTAGCTTTTCAATTGCTAATTCACAGGGGAAAATGACAGTGTTATCAGAATAATGGAATGGTGCATTTTATGTATAGAACAATGTACCAAAAGCAAGGAAATTATTTACAAGTGCTTATGATAAGAAATTATTCTATGAATTATTTTTACTTTGCTTGAAGAACTGTAGCAAACACAAGTAAAATTTTATTTATGAGGATTATGCTTGTAGCTCTTGATTCACTGCTTCCCTCCAATTTATTTTTCCCTGAAATATACTTGTTCAAGTCTGCTTTGCTGTACTTTTTACATTGTTCACTTCTAACCATTCTAGGATATTTGTGGCCTTTGTGTCTTTTTATGACTTTTATAATTTATATCTGATTTCTTGAAAGAGAATTAGAAGCTTTATCATTAGGCCAAATCCACTTGGAAGTCACATATGTCTCAGTCAGAATATTGGGTTATGCTGAGGTAACAAACAACTCCAAATATCTGTGGTTTCAAATAACCCAAATTTATTTCTCATTCAGTAATGTGTATTGTGGGTCTAGAGTGGGTTGGATTCATCATCTCTTTAGGATCTCAGACTGAGAGAGTGGCTGCCCACCTTGAGTGCAGCTAGCCACCATGCCAGATGGAAAAAAGAAAGCTTGAGTGTCTCCCACTGGCTATTAAATGCTCTGATTTGGAAATGACATACTTCATTTGAGCTTATGACTCATTGACCAAAATAGTCATTTGGCTCCACCCATAGGGACACCTGGAGATTCCTGGAACATGGAAAACTGGACATACTTGGCGAACTATGCTGACTACCTCGGTATGTCTCTGATACCTTCATTTCCCCAATAACTTGACTTCCAAGAATTCTTTTTAACTGCCTTCTCAGCATTTTCAAGAGCAATCATTAATATCATGCTAGATTCCAATGCAACCTATTTATCATATGCTCTTTGTCTAATGCTCCTACACAAAGGCACAGGGTCATTGTGTTGTTCATTAGCATGTTCCTACCACTGCCTGGCTCCTGCAGTATCACTGCTACACCACCCTGCAGCTCTGGCCTGGGACTTGTTTTTCTGTTTCTGAGCATCAAGACATCACTTATGCATCAGACATACTTCCTTCTTTCCTTTGAGAACACCAGCATCTGAAAGAAATGGGAAATGTCCTATTCCAGAGTCAATGGATTTAAACTCTTATAAAAGAACTTTTGGATCACATAGACTCCTACATTGCTTACACTGTAACAGAGAAGAACAAACCTGACTCCATAGTGGATCTATTCCTTTAGCTCTAACCTTTGTGCTCTGTTGCCCATGCTTAATCATGCTGGCTCTGCACCTTTGTAAAGGATTGTTGCCCGTAGCCTGAAATATACATAATAGCCCTTTCTCAAGGCTCTGCCTCCCAGTCCTGGCCTTTAAAGGTATAACACTTTTCATTCATATAGAGATAAAAAGTTACAGAACAGAGAATAGCATTTGTCTTGGAGGTTTACAGGAACATTGTGACCAGACCTACATGGACAGGTGCAAGTACAAAGGACTATCACATCCCTTCCGGGGTCTGGCTGGAATCAAGAAGTTTGCAACAACCAGCACCCCCCAACACACACACACACACACACACACACACACACACACACCTTTATTATAAAAGAAACCTGAATGCTAACTCAGGTAAAATTGTGCTTTGGGACACTAGTCCACCATCTTCTCGGTCTCCTGGCTTTCTGAATAAAGTCGCTATTCCTTGCCTCAACACCTCACCTCTCAATTTATGGGCCTATTGTGCAGTGAGCATTTTGAGCTTGGAGTTAGTAACAACACTACTTAAAAAAGAAATGTCTCTTAAATCTGGCTCCCCATATCCTAAAATTCTAACTAGAAAACAGCAAATGCTGGGACTTCCCTTGTGGTCCAGTGGGTAAGACTCCCTGCTCCCAATGCAGGAGGCCTGGCTTCAATCCCTGGTCAGGGAACTAGATCCCACATGCATGCCGCAACTAAGAATCTGCATGCTGCAACTAAAAGATCCCACGTGCCACAACTAAGACCCGGTGCAGCCTAAATAAATAAATATTTAAAAAAAAGAAAACAGCAAATGTCAGAGGAGCACAAAAGGTATGGTACTGTAATTAGAATAGGAGAATAGCACCTTACTCTAGAGGTTCACCACAGATAGGACCACCCATGCATATAGTATTGTCACAGTGCACTGTATTTGTCTGTTTTCTTGTTTATGTGTTTATTCATGAATACATGGCTGTATCAGCTGTGAAATTTTCATTACAGAAATTTTAAGATGTTTTCTGTCGTGGTTATCTCACCTTTTTTTTTTTCTTTTGGCATCCAACATTGACAGTGGAAAAATTGACTTATTATAGTTGGTAATTTGGTTACTTACATTCCAAATGTGAGTATCAATTGAATTATTACATATGTTTTTCCAAACTAATTCTTAATTAATAGGCCCTAGATAAATCACGGCTTTAGACAATTTTGGACACACATTTGATTACAGGCGCAATGTTAAAATTGAAAAGGAAAAAGCCAGATTTTCTTATTTTTCCATGATACTTTAGGAATATTTCTTAAAATACAATAGTCTTTTCAAAATCCAGTCCCTGCTTTTAAATAATCATAACATGAGTTTTAAAAATGTTTAATATGTCCCTGAGCTACCCACAATTTCTTTGCTTTCATTAAAAAATTAATTTCATCACCTATGAATACAGGGATCCTATGAAAGAAAAAAAAAAAAAAAAAAAGATTCCAAGAGGCTGCTTTAGGTAAAATCTTCGCAAGAGTTCTTTTTCTTTTTTTCCAAACAGAACCTTAAAATAAATTTGGAGTGTGGTGCAGAGTATAATGGTGACAGCAGTGTGCCTGCTGCCTTCCAAAAGTTGAATTCTGTGTCAGGAATGATAATTACCAGCTCTGAAGCATAAAAGCTATCTAACTCTATCCTGATTACTAATTAATCAGGTGCTAAAGGCATTAAACCCATGACCCTGTTTCAGCAATGGAAATTACAAAGTCATGCTTAAGATTTAAAGGGACACTGGGTCCTTCTTCCTATTCCCCACACCTCTAAAAGGTTAAATGCAGTATTAAAATAATTCCCTGTTGGGTGTGTATGTGTGTGTGTGTGTGTGTGTGTGTGTGTGTGTGTGATCATTTCTCTTATTCTCAATGAAGCAGAACTTAACAGAGAGAGTGTGGTTTTCTGAAGGCTCAGTTTTAAACTGTACATTAAAAGGATCAAATACCATGATCAAGTGGGATTTATCCCAGGGATGCAAGGATGGCTCAGCATCTGCAAATCAATCAACATGATACACCACATTAACAAAATGAAAGATAAAAATCATATGATCATCTCAATAGAGGCAAAAACTGTATTTGACAAGATTCAACCCTTATTTACAGTAAAAAGTGAGTATAGAAGAAACATAATAAAGGCCATATATGACAAATCCAGAGGTAACATAATACTTAATGGTGAAAAGCTGAAAGCTATCCCTTTAAAATCAGGAAAACGATAAGTATGCTCACCTTCACCACTCTTATTCAACATAGTACTGGAAGCCCTAGCCAGAGCAATTAGGCAAGAAAAAGAAATAAAAGGCATCCAAATTGAAAAAGAAGAAGTGAAATTTTCACTATCTGTGGATGGCATGATTTTGCAAATAGAAAACTCTAAAGACACAACCAAAAAACTATTAGAAATAACAAATACAGTAAATTACAAGGTACAAAATCAATATACAAAGATCTGTTGCATTGCTATACATTAAAGTGAGCTAACAAAGAGAGAAATTAAGAAAACAATTCCATTTATAATCTCAACAAAAAGAAAAAAATACTTAGAAATAAATTTAATCAAGGAGGTGAAAGACCTGTACACTGCAAACTATAAGACATTGTTGAAAGAAATTGAAGAAGACTCAAGAAGAAATGGAAAGATATCCCATGCTCATGGATTGGAAGAATTAACATTGCTAAAATATCCACATTACCTAAAACAATCTAGAGATTCAGCGCAAATCCCTGTCAAAATCCCAACAACATTTTTCACAGAAATAGAAGAAAAAAATTCTAAAATGTATATGGAACCACAAAAGACTCTGAATAGCCAAAGCCATCCTGACAGAAAAGAACAAAGCTAGAGGTATCACAATCCCTGATTTCAAACTATATTACAAAGCTATGGTAATCAAAACAGCATAGTGTTGGCACAAAAACAGATACGTAGATCAATGGAACAAAATTGAGAGCCCAGAAATAAACACACATATATGGACAATTAATTTATGATAAAGGACCAGAGAAAATACAATGGAGAAAAGAGTCTTGGGGACTTCCCCGGAAGTCCAGTGGTTAAGACTCCGTGCTTCCACTGCATGGGGCATGGGTGCGAACCATGGTTGGGAAACTAAGATCCCATAGGCCACAAAGTGCAGCCAAAAAAAAAATTTTTTTTTTCGAAAGCGTTGGAAAATCTGGACAGCCACGGGCAAAAAAGTGAAACTAGACCACTATCCCACACCATACACAAACATCAACCCAAAATGGATTAAGGACTTGAATGTAAGACCTGAAACCATAAAACTCCTAGAAGAAAACTGTGGCAGTATACTCTTTGTCATTGGTCTTAGCAGTATCTTTCTGGATAAGTTTCATCAGGGAAGGGAAACAAAAATTAAAATTAAAAAATGGACTACATCAAACTCAAAAGCTTCTGCACAGCAAAGGAAGCCATCAACAAGATGAAAGCCCTTCTACTGAATGGAAGAAGATATTTGCAAATCATATTTTCAATAGGAGTTAATATTCAAAATATATAAAGAACTCATATAACTCAATGGCAACAAAAACCAAACAACCTGATTAAAAAATGAGCAGAGTTGTTGAATAGAAAAATTTCCAAGAAGGACATACAGATGGCCAGCAGCTACATGCAAAGGTGGTCAACATTACTAATTATTAGGAAAATACAAATCAAACCGTGAGATATCACCTCACACCTGAATTAACAAGAGTTGGCAAGGATGTGGAGAAAATGGAATGCTCACTGTTGGTAGGAATGTAAATTGGTGTAGTCAGCATGGGAAACAGTATGGGGATTCCTTGAAAAATTAAGAATAGAACTACCATATGTTCTAGCTATTCAGCTTCTGGGTATTTATCCAAAGAATACAAAAACACTAATTGGAAAAGATATGTTCATTGCAGCATTATTTCCAGTAGCCAGGATATGGAAAAAATCTAAGTGCCTATCGATGGGTGAATGGATAAAGATGTGATACACACACACACACACACACACACACACACACACACACTGGAATACTACTCAGCCATAAAAAAGATGAAATCTTGCCATGTGTGAAAACATGGATGGACCTTGAGGGTATCATGCTAAATGAAATAAGTCAGATGGAGAAATATAAATATCATATGATTTCATGCATATGTTGAATATTAAGAAAAACCAAACAAACAACAAACAAAAAAATGAATGAACAAACCAAACCAAACAAACACATAAACTGATTCACTTTGTTATAAAGCAGAAACTAACACACCATTGTAAAGCAATTATACTCCAATAAAGATGTAAAAAAAAAACCCCAAAACCACATAAATACAGAGAATAGAGTAGTGCTTACCAGAGGGTAAGGAGGGGAGGAGTGAAATGGGTAAAGGAGGTCTACTGTATGGTAATGATGGAAACTAAATTTTTTATTTTGAATATGCTGTAGTGTATACAGAAGTAAAAAATAACATTCTGCACATGAAACTAATATAATGTTATAATATTACTTCAATTAAAAAAAAAGATTTAGGGCTTTCCTTGTGGCACAGTGGTTGAGAGTCTGCCTGCTCATGCAGGTGACACGGGTTCATGCCCCAGTCTGGGAAGATCCCACATGCCATGGAGTGGCTGGGCCTGTGAGCCATGGCCACTGAGCCTGCGCATCCGGAGCCTGTGCTCCGCAACGGGAGAGGCCACAACAGTGAGGGGCCCGCATACTGCAAAAAAAAAAAAAAAAAAAAAGATTTAAAGGAACACTTGGTCCTCTTCCCACTCTCCATACTTCCAAAAGGCTAAATGCAGTATTAAAATATTCCTTGTTAGGTTTTTTTTGGTGTATGTGAGCATTTGTCTTACTCATGGAAGCAGAATTCAACAGAGTGTGTTTTTCTGAAGGCTCTGATTTGAACTATAAATGCTATCCTTGGACAGGTTCCTAGAGATTATAAAATTCAACCTCCATGTTGATAAAGAAGTGAGATTTATCTTTGTAGATAAGATTTTATTTTTTGGTAATGCATGTTCATTGGTAAATATTTGAACAATTATCAAAAAGAAATAAAGAAAAAAAATCACTCATGATGATAGTGCTTTATATTTTGGTGTCTATTTTCCATACATTTAATTTTTATTGGTAGATCAGTTTATTAAATCACACTGTACTTTTCTTCTATAACCTGATATTTTTATAAATATTTTTATGACACTAAATGTACTTTGTCATATAACATGATTACTGGGTAGTAATCAATTGAAAATATACAAATATACAAAAATATATTTGCTCAATCCCTATTACTGGACTTCTTTTAAAATTTTTATTTTATATTGGAGTATAGTTGATTTACAATGTTGTGTTAGTTTCAGGTGTAAAGCAAAGTGATTCAGTTATACATATATATCTATTCTTTTTCAGATTCTTTTCCCATATAGGTTATTATAAAGTATAGAGTGGAGTTCCCTGTCCTATACAGTAGGTCCTTGTTGATTATTTTATATACAGTAGTGTGTATATGTTAATCCCAGCCTCCTAATTTATCCTCCCCTACCTTTCCCCTCTGGTAACCATAAGTTTGTTTTCTCAGTCTGTGAGTCTGTTTTTGGTTTGTAAATAAGTTAATTTGTATCTTTTTTTTTTAAGATTCCACATATAAGTGATACCATATGATATTTATTTTTCTCTTTCTGACTTACTTCACTCTGTAGGACAGTCTCTAGGTCTATCCATGCCTCTGCAAATGGCACAATTGCATTCCTTTTATGGCTGAGTAATATTCTATTGTATATATGTACCACATCCACTTTATCCATTCACCTGTTGATGGACATTTAGGTTGCTTCCATGTCTTGGCTGTTGTAAATAGTGCTGCAGTGAACATTGGGGTGCATGTATCTTTTCAAATTACGTATTTCTCCATATATATGCTCAGAAGTGGGATTGCTGGATCATATGGTAGCTCTGTTTTTAGTTTTTTAAGGAACCTCCTTACTATTCTCCATAGTGGCTGTACCAATTTACATTTCCACCAACAGTGTAGGAGGGTTCCCTTTTCTCCACACCCTCTCCAGCATTTATCATTTGTAGACTTTTTGATGATGGCCATTCTGACTGGTATGAGGTGATACCTCATTGTAGTTTTGATTTGCATTTCTCTAATAATTACTGATGTTGAACGCCTATTATATACTTTTTGGCCATCTGTATACCTTCTTTGGAGGAATGTCTGTTTAGATCTTTTGCCCATTTTTTGATTGGGTTTTTTTTTTTTTTTGATATTGAGCTGCATGAGCTGTTTGTATATTTTGGAGATTAATCCCTTGTCAGTTGCATCATTTCCAAATGTTTTCTCCCACTCCGTGGGTTGTTTTTCATTTTGTTTATGGTTTCCTTTGCTGTGCAAAAGCTTTTAAGTTTCATTAGGTCCGATTTGTTTATTTTTGTTTTTATTTTCATTACTCTAGGAGGTGGATACAGAAAGATATTGCTGCAATTTATGTCAAAGAGTGTTCTGCCTATGTTTTCCTCTAAGAGTTTTATAGCATCCGGTCTTACATTTAGGTCTTTAATCCATTTTGAGTTTATTTTTATGTATGGTGTTACAGAATGTTCTAATTTCATTCTTTTACATGTGGCTGTCCAGTTTTCCCAGCACCACTTATTGAAGAGACTGTCTTTTCCCTATTACTGGATTTTTATATTGATTTTTAGATTCCAACTCTTCACTGCTATAACACTGCAATAAACATCCTTTCACATAATTATTGGTGTACATCTCTAAGTAATTCCTTAAGATAAGTGGTTAGAAATTGAGTTAGTAGGTCAAAGGACAGAAATATTTTTAAGGATTTTGACATATTGCTGTTCAGAAAGTATGTTTTCATGACTATCAGTAGCATATAAAGGGACTCCTTTCATTAACCCTCAGGAATATTGAATATTAACCTTAAAAAAAACTTTATCAGTAGATAGTTGAACATGCAATCTTATTGTCTCAAACTGCATTTTTTTACATTCTATTAAGATTGAACATTTATCAAGAATTCCTATGAATTCTTCATTAAGCTGTCTATTAACGTCCTTTATTTTCCCTTTAAGCTGCTTAACTTTTTTTATTGATTAGTAGAGAATTCTTTACATATTAAGGATATTAGCATCTTTATCTTATATAATACAATTTTTTTTTGTTCTAGATTGTCATTTACACTGGAATTTCTTTTGCCTTTTCCTGTATTTTGAAATGGGAATGTGGGCTTTTAATAAAAAAGTTTTAATAAATATGTAACCTAGAGAAAGAAATTTAATTTTTCTGGTACTCGGTTGCCTCATCTGTAAAATGTGTGTGGGGAGAAAGGGATGCGGGTGGTTGGGAGGGAGAAACTCAACAGATTAGCTGAAATGACCTGTTCCAACTCTTCCAGGTCTAAAATTCTATGATTTCATTCCTTCCCAATTCTATCCGAATTACTGCCTATAATCAAGCCATATGGTACCTTTTTGATCTTGTATATTTTGGGCAAGCATTACCATTGCTCATT
This sequence comes from Hyperoodon ampullatus, assembly GCF_949752795.1. Classification (NCBI taxonomy): domain Eukaryota; kingdom Metazoa; phylum Chordata; class Mammalia; order Artiodactyla; family Ziphiidae; genus Hyperoodon; species Hyperoodon ampullatus. The sequence continues at coordinate 10,874,560 of NC_136918.1, forward strand.
AAATCACAGTGCTCCAAATTCAGGGTTAATTTTCTTTTAATGAAGAAACTTCTGCATGCCTCCAGGGCTTTTTTCTTCTGTTAAACTCTTATGAAACATTTCCATTTAAAAAACACCAATAGCTTTAATGAGTTAGGCCTGCCGCTTTCATAAATTTGCAGCTAATGAATGACCTTGCAGACAGAAATGGGCAACACAATTAGAGTTACCAAAGTTATCTTTCCGACTCTGAGCCAGTTTAACCTTTTCATCATGTGCGTGGACACGCACATAAGGCCTCTGAAAATGAAATAGTGTGCTTATGGCTTCAGTGTTAATAGAAGAGACAAAACAGTTTATACCTGAAGCAATCAGCAGTCGTCTGATTACTAGGAGACACTGCAGCTTGTTGACAAGTGGTTCTCATGGTGATTTACAGTTATTAAGTTTGGAGATGTCTGTATTTCTAGATTTATATATTCTATGGCATATTCTCTGTTTTTATACTTTAGTAGGAGTAGCCTGGGGAAGTCCCAAAGCACTTCCCTTGTAGTAGAACAGCATGCTTTGCTTCTTGGTATTGGCAGAGTGTTGAATTGGCAGATCCTGAACCTCTGTGTGTGTCTTACCTTTATAGATCACAGGAGACCTCTGCAAAGAGCCAAGTGATTCTCCTTTTTCAGGCCTTTTTTTTTTTTTTTTTTTTTTTGGCATTACATTAAAAAAAAAAGCTTACTTACCAAGAACTCTAGAAATTGGCATTTACTGCTGACAGTGTCTGTAAAGAGCACTGAGGGACTTCCCTGGCTGTCCAGTGGTTAGAACTCTGTGCTTCCACTGCAGAGGATGTGGGTTTGATCCCTGGTCAGGGAACTGAGATCCCTCAAGCTCCGCCGTGCCACAGGGCATGGCCAAAAAATTTTTTTTAAAAAGAAAAGAACCCTGACTTCAGTTTGTTTTTCATTAAGGTACTGTGTCTCCTGTTTTGTTTATTATAGTTTTGAAAGATCCATCTTATGGTCAATTTTCCCAGAAAATCTTAGTTTATAGTTACCTGGAATCACACTTTATTTCGACTTAAAAGGTTTCCTCCTCCTCCTCCAAATATCTTTGAAGGAGAGGCTGGGAGGCTTCTCTTCAGGAAATCACTTCCCTGAGCTGAAATATAGTAAATATCCACTACTTCTCTGAATGCTACTCTCAATCCAATATGGCTGTTTTTACTTTTCTTCTTCCATCACTGAGTATTGGAAGACAATTCTTGCTGTTTTTTTAGGTTATAAGCTAGTGTAAGATATGTATGATATTTTTGAAAGCTTCCTGATTTGTGTCTCTTTGTTGGTAAGTTCTCCTCCACTCTGTCCACCACTGTGTCATGGCCAAAAAAGCTAGAGTCTGGAAGAGGAAGGTGTGGTGCAAGGGAAGGAAGACAGGAAAGAAATATAACAGAAAAACTCCTGAGAGCAGTTTCATTCAGGATAGTTAGAGGAGGAAGAGGGCGAGAGATGAGAGAGACAAGTGAGACTGAGCCCAGCTCCTTTCTTTGGCTTTGGCCTGGGCACGGGGATTAGACACACCAAAGGGAATGACGTGGGTGGAGTTTCCCCTTGATTCATTCTGGGATTCTAAGAGAAGGCTGCCTCACAGCTGGCTCCCCTGCTGACCTGGATCTCCTCACAACTGAGAATGCCCCATAGCATAGCATGGGAAGACCACCGAGGTTAGCCCTTTGAGCTGCCTTTGGCTAGTGTGTGATCTGAATAGAATCTGGAGGTCCTCACAAGCTCCCGTGGGAGGTGGAAGTAAGCGATCTGGCTGCACACCTTCCTAGCACAGCAGTGACAGTACTGGTAAGAACTACTTATATAGCACTTGGAGGTGCTAGACACTGCTCAAAGTACTTCACCTTTATTAATTCATCCTCTGAGAAACTGTAAGAGGCAGATACTATTATTATCCCCCTCCCACTTTATAGATGTGGAAACCCAGGCACAAAGATATTAAATTTCTTGCCTAAGGTCACAGATAATAAGCAGTGACCTGAAAACAGACAATCTGGTGTCATATCCTGGGTGGCGATCATTGTTCAGAGTGGAGTGGTCCTATAACCAAGGTCTATAGGACAAACTGCCCGGGCCAGACCTCAGGATGCCCCGAACACCAACAAGAATCAACTAGAGAAACCTGTGTAATCCTGATCAAATGAAGAGGCAGTTAAGTGATGGACTAATCTTTACTATTCAATAGGAGAAGCTAGAAGGCTCGGTGATGAGGAGAGTTGTACAAGGAGCACAAATATGTATATGACATGCCTGCCACTCCAAGAGCATGTCATTCTCTGTTATATACCCACTGCCAACTTGAGGAAGGAAAGGAGAAGGGTAAAGAACAGCCTTTATCAAAACATGATTGTGTGACCTAAGCTGATCAGTGATGGGCTTGGCCTGGGGTTACTCTGTCGCACTAAAATCTAGTTATTTTCTCTGCCATCATGTGGGTGGGGCTCAGGAGGGAAGCTGAATCTGTTATAGAGGAGTTAAGGTCGAAAAACTTTCCTGCACATGTGAATGTAATGTAAGTACCCAAAAGACTGAAGTAATTTTCTTTTTCTGCCCATTAAAGGTACTGGAGTATAGTTTTGTCATCATACATGGGGGGAAAATAAACCCTAGATGTATTATTATAATTTTCCACTAACCAGAGTGAAGTATGACTCAACCAAAATTATCTAAGTGCTTTTGTTTTGTTTTCTATGTGAAAATTACTGTAATTACATGACTCAAATTATTTAAGGTTACTGAACTGCATTTTTCTTTTAAAGTGACCATTAGAACACAATGGTGTTCTACGCCACTCAGTTCATTCTGATGGCTAATGTGAGAGCCAATTACTTTTCTATTTTTGGAAGGATAGGGAATAGTAAGATCGTATAAGACAGTTGCTTAACTTAAGAATTGTATAGATTTGTCCTCGACAAAGACTCTCTTGACTGTTAAGGAGATGGTCCAGGGAGTGGGTGGACAGAGCAGTTCAGATGAACCAGAGCCTGACTCAGCAGGATGTTAGGAATGCCCAGGGTGCTTTCCAGGTGAAAAGAAGCACTCAACCACACTTTGGGATTCTCAGGCAGAATCTACTGGAACTCCTTGAGAGCAGTTTGGAGCTTAGACAGACCTGGGGTTAAGGTTTGATATTAATTGACTTACTATGGTCTGGGAAATTTTGGGGTTGGGTGCAGTCCTTCATGGACTTTATAGAAGTTTCTATCTTTATAGGGTGGTATGTCCCAAACTTTAAGCATTGGAGGACAATTTTCACTATGACCATCTGTAGTGTTATTTACTGAATTCTTTTGTTTAGATTGATTCACTATGTTTACTTAAATACATTTGTTTAAGAAGGAACATTTGTATGATTATCATAAATGGTTAAAAAAGAGAAATCTTTGCCATAAAATAGGAGTTCATAATCAATATAAATACCATTAGACTTCCTCCTTGATGTGAATTGGATTGAAAGAGAATTGAAAAGGCAATGAGACTAACTCTGTGTCCATGTACCACTGAAGACCATCTGCTATATTACTTAATATCATCTCAACACATTTTTTTGATGACTATGGAAATATCAATTTAGGAGAAAATATACATTCTTCTCCCCAGGACAAGCTGGTCCTGTCTCACCCAACCAGAGGCTCTGGAGCACTGTTGGAGCTACCCTAATGATGAAGGGCTTGGGGACAAACAAATGGTGGGCTTTCACAGTTGGAATCCAGTTGTGTAGCATGCATAAATGCCTCCTAACCAGCACAACCTATGGTGTCATATATCACAAACTACCCAGGGTTTTCTTTTTTACTTTGAGGTGAAAAATATGCAATTAAAGGGAAAACAGACATTTTTTATTTGGGTGTGCCAACCAAAGTGCGCTTCATTTCATGACATAAACAAGATGGTTGTCTTTGTGGACAGTGAAAAGAATTGCCGGTGTCCTTGAAAGGAGGGTGAACACTATCTGGTACAATAGTGTGTGACATTGAAGAAGTTAGGGATGGTATTAGTTTCCTATAGCTTCTGTAACAAATCACCACAAACTTAGTGGTTTAAACCAGCAGAAATTTATTCTCTCACAGTTCTGGAGGCCACAATCTGAAATCAGTTTCACTAGCCAAAATCTAGATGTCAGTGGGACTGCGTCCCTCCAGGAGATCTAGGGAAGAATCCCTCCTTGTCTCTTCCTGCTTCTGGTGGCTGCCAGCTTTCCCTGACTTGTGGCTGCATCACTCCCATCTCTACTTCTGTGGCCATTGCTGCCTTCTCTTCTGTGTATATAGTCTCCTTCTGCCTCTGTCTTACAAGGATACTTGTGATTGGATTTAAGACCCATGCAGATAATCTAGGAAAATCTCATCTCAAAATCCTTAATCATATTTCTCTTTTTATTTTTATTTATTTATTTTTTTTTTGCGGTACGCGGGCCTCTCACTGTTGTGGCCTCTCCTGTTGCGGAGCACAGGCTCCGGATGCGCAGGCTCAGCGGCCATGGCTCACGGGCCCAGCCGCTCCACGGCATGTGGGATCTTCCTGGACCGGGGCACGAACCCGTGTCCCCTGCATCCGCAGGTGGACTCCCAACCACTGCGCCACCAGGGAAGCCCCATATTTCTCTTTTTAGAAAAAACTTTACATATACAGCTTCCAGGCATTAGGATATGGATAGCTTTGGGAGGGTTTGTTTTTCAGCCTACTACAGGGAGGGAGTGTTCTTTGATTTAGTGGAAAGGTAAGGTTTGTAAAGCACCCTCTGTGAATCAGACACCATGCTGAGTACATTGTGTATCAGCTTATTTATTCCTGACAACAAGCTTACAAGGTATTCTTGTCCACATTTCACAGATGAGGAAACTGTAGCAGTTTCCTCACTTCGGATGCATCCGAGATTACAGAACCAGCAACTGGCAGATGATTTAACAATCCTAATCTCAGCAGCTACCTCCCGTCATATTTACAACCTCACTGATCTTCTGTTAACCAATGAACATAATCTGCTCTCCTAGATGCACTGGACCCATCTGGTGTCTTCTTAAGTTCCTCGTTCTTTGTTGAAGGCACCTTTACTGTAAGCTGCCGTGACAGGCAAGGGTGAGGAGAGACATGATTCTAGACCATGACCTGTAGTCCTGACTATCCTGAATTCATGGGTGCATGTAGACTTCTTTAATTAAAAAGGGGGGGGGGGAACCCCTCACCCTGGTAGCTAAAGCACAACAAATATCTCCTAACTTAATATCTAAGCTGCTTCCGAGTTCATCATGTTTTCAGTAGTTTCACGGAATTAATCAATCATAATGATAAGTTGTTTATCTTGCCTACAGGAGGTGGAAACATTGCAATTATTCACCTTCACGTGCACTTTGTGTGGGTCTGAATTATCTTTAGTAGGTGCTGGAATTGCTGCTAAAAGCGGAGTTTACCAAGGCTTTTAAACACGAACCTGTCCAACAGCTTTATTTGGACAGAAACAAGCAAGGGCTACGAAACAAACATTCAGGCAGGAACAAACTTGCCTGGGACGCTTCATTCAAGGTCTAGGTTTGGGGAAAAGTTTCACAGTGATTTCCATGTGTCCTCCTTCAATCCAGTTGGAATAGAAAGCAAATTATGATGAAATCTTTTACCACAATCTGGTTAAATGGAGTTTCCTAATTGCCTGTGTTATGAGCTAAGCTTATAGAGGCAGAGTGCAAGGAACGAATCCCCTATAGACTGAAGAAATGTTGACACTGTTTAAAACACCTGCCAGGGCCTGGTTTCTAAATCCCAAATATAAGGCTGCTCTGTGTGGGGAGAGGAAAAGAAGTGAGCTAAGGCATCCATGTGGAAGCCTTCTGTTGATACATAACAGAGAAACAGATATTGGGTGGATTCATCTAAGAGAGCATTGAGTATTTTGCTCCAAATATAAAAGTTTAACAACCACGTGTTTCTTTTTGCAGCGGTGAGTCTGAAACACAAATAAACAGATTTAGGGCATCATGCACATGGGAAAAAAAAAACAAAAAACGTTACACTTAAGACTCAGAGCTGTTTGCTTTGGAAGGCTGTGTTTTCCCTTTGCAAACTGGGTGAAATAAAGGTGCTGTCTCTCCAACTCCCCTCCCTCCTACCTCCCAAACTTCAACTCCAGGAAGTTTCCCGTCATCTCCAACAGCTGCTCCTTTCCAATTCCTAAAGCTTTATGTCGTCGCTCGGTATTTATCTTGGACGCTCCTCTGGGTTGAGCTTATTATCATATTGCTTTGCCACTGCAGAATTTATTGAATAAAAGGGAGCCGCTGCTGGCCGTGAGCTATGAGTGGTTAAGTCCGGAGTTTCAGAGTCTAATGAATTAGGGCACCAGACGCATCAGTAAAATAAAGCTGTTACCCCTCTAGCTCTTGGGATGAGATTTCTCTCTTCGGAATGCAACTTCTGCAGAGGTAACAATTCAGATTAAATTAGTTCAGAACACAAGAAGGCAATTTTCATTTGTAAAGGGATTGAGGGTTTTTTTTTTTTTTCTGCTTCTTTTTCTTTTTAAGCTAGACCACCAATCTAAACACAAAGATAAATTGAAATGGGATTTCGTTTTTAAATGGCTTTAAGTAATACAAATAATAATATGAAAGGAAAGCTGTTGGGATGTTGCTGAGTAACATCTGACAATGGCATTTTAATAACTGTAGGTAATAAATTTAAGGTTTTAATTTGCGATGCTGGTATTTTAACTGCTTTACCGAAATATACCAGTGTGAACTGCTGAGGCCTATTAGGACCCTTCCTCCAGGAAGATTCAAGGAGATATTGATGTATCAGGCCCTAGGGTGATATCTAGGGCTGCACAGAAGTGAGCCACAAAGGAAATAGTCTTTGGTTTAGAATAATTTACATTCCTAATGCCATGTTAATCTGCAAAATGTTTGGCTGAATGCTTTATACTGTGGAAACTCCTATTCATGCTATAAAATATAATCACATGCCTTTCATGTCAATGAACTACTCAGATTTAATGAATTTTTCTTTAAATGTGGAGTTAATGTCCTATTTTAGAATTACGTTTGAACAGTGAGTCTTTGAGTGAGGGATTATTCACTTAAATATTCTACGGAACCCTTCATAGACATCAGGAAAATGGTGATAAAATGTCAGTTCCTCATTTCCATTTGCTTAAAAAGTACAATTATTAAAAATAAGCAGTATGGAGAGTCTAACACATTGATACAATTCATACTTTTCTGTGGCTCGGTGACTTGTGAAGGAAATCATGCGGTCGCTGGTTGCCACCTGCTTCTTTGGTCATAGATTAATAATATTTGACCAAGCATGAAGGCATGCTGAGGCCATCTGCCGTCACACATAGCAGGATGGGTTTCCGCTTCTTCAAGTAGAATTCTGACTACATGGCTCCACGCTCAGACGATAGTCATCCTATTGGGCTGCACAACCCAGTTATTTTGACAACAAGAATTCAGTACTCATCTCAGTCAAACCAGAACTACTTAATCTGCTTGGTAGTGGTTAAAGTATTAGGCCACCTGTATAATTTCAATGATAATTATGAGCTCTCTTCTCTGTTTATGTAGTAATGGATGTCAAATAAGACCTTTGCATTCATCTCTGTGCTTTGATGTGGTGCACAAAGCTAAGAAAAATAGATACTAAGAACCTTTCCATGTTAAAATGAATTGGATCCTCTTTCCTCCACACCAATTCCTCATCTCCCACTCCCTTTACCATATAATCTCCACCACCTTCACCACCATGGTCATCATAATTGTGATCACTGCTCTGTTCAAGATATCTTTATGTTGTGTCTTTTTTTGTGGTACGCAGGCCTCTCACTGTTGTGGTCTCTCCCGTTGCGGAGCACAGGCTCCGGATGTGCAGGCTCAGTGGCCACAGCTCATGGGCCCAGCCGCTCCGCGGCACGTGGGATCTTCCCGGACCGGGGCACAAACCCGTGTCCCCTGCATCGGCAGGTGGACTCTCAACCACTGAGCCACCAGGGAAGCCCTATGCTCTGTCTTTTGATGCCAAGGAGCCAAGAGCTGATTCTTTGGATGATAGAAAAGGGTGGGGTTATAGAGAAGGATGCTCCGCTGATCTGGTAGCCATACGGTAAAAGTTCTCATGAATCAGTGACCCAACCTTCTCCTTACCCTTCTCCTTCAGGATATAGCGTGGTCTCCAGTGCCATCATTATTTAGCACTCCAAAGGAAGCCTACCCAATAGCCAGAAAGTTGGGGAGGGGAGGAGCGGGTACAATAGAAATGACGTTAGCCCAAGGACTAAAAGGACTTACTCTTGTTCTAAGTATAACTAGCTGGGCCACCTAGGGAAAACCATTTGATCTCACAAAGCATTTGAGTTTTTTTTTTTTTTTTCACTAGAAAAAATTAGGGGACTAGAATTGATGGTCTTAAATTTATGTTATAAAATTTCACAGTGGTGTTCCTAGGACTACTGGTCAGACCTCACACCTCCCTTCCTTCTTCATCCCACCTGGAATGAGACTGATTACCTGGCAGCCAAAACTGCTACCTTGTGACCATGAGGATGAAGGCCTGTACATTAAGATTTGGGGATCTGGGTCCCTGATGACATCACTCAGGTGCCATTGCAGCCCTAGACTGCTTTTTCTCAACTTCTGGTTGTGTGAAACAATACATTCTTATATAGTGAGGCTACTTTTAGTTGGTTTTCTGTTGCAAAGAGCTGAATGCAGTTTAATGAATGCAGCCTTACACAAGTACCCCTCATCAGGCAGTTCTGAGGTCAATAATCTAATCATACTTGGCATTCAGTCAGTATTTTGTAACCATCTCCAGTACAAACTGTTTCTATCAGATACCTGAAGGTTTTTTATTTCTTTAATGGCAGAGTTTTTAGCACCCCTGCAGATAAAATTGCTTTAGTGTTCTTTTATAAATGTCTTGTTTTTAGATGACAAATCTAAGCACAATATTTATAATCCACCCCTTCCTTATATATTCATAACAGACAAAAGGTGATTCCATAAATCAAAATGGGAAATACTAAACCAGAGAAACTACTCCATCATTGACAACTAGTATAGTTAATCATGGTGAATTTTTAGACTAAAAGAGGAGGTTGTTCTCTTATGCCCTAAAGTAATTAACCTAGCCTCTTTGCTAATTTTTAGATAAACAGACGTTCATGTCTTTAATAAATCAAATACAGTTATTTCCTGCAAAACTGAGTGACTAGCAATTTTAACTGAAATAAAACTTGGATTTGAATTAAATTTCAAAAGTGAAATTGATTTAATAAGTAATGTGTATCTTTAAAAATTTTGATTGAAATATTCTAGTCTTCTATATATTCACATTTTGATAAATGTCAGTGGATTGCTAAAATAAATTGAAATGCAACCGTAGTCTTCAAACAAACACAAAAATCCTTTGGAATAAGTTCTGGCTGAAATTTGAAAATGTTGAAGACATATTTGGTTGAAAGATGTAGTGGAAACATGTTACCTAGGTTACATGAATGTATGATCAAAAATATAAAATGGATCTTTTAAAAGCATAGAATCCATCCTTCTCCAATTTAAATTTATCTGAAGTCAGTTGTCAATTTGATGACTCCTGCTTTATAACATCACTTATATTTTTGATATCAAAGGGAAAACATATTTTCAAGAAAGTTAATATCTCTATTCCATAAAGGTACAATGGTTTATTTAATAAAACGTGCCATTTTTATCGTAGGTCACCAGAGAGAGAAATCAGGCTTTTTTTTGAAAGAGTTCAGAATGGAAATAGAAGCAGTTTGGATTTTTTTTACTAACATGTTAAATTCATATAAAATAGTTTACATTCATGTAACAAGATATAGTATAGACTAGTGACAGGGATGTAGCCTTTGAAACCTAACAGGCTTGCATGGAATCCTTGTCCTCCCAATCCACCTGTGGCAGACACGTGTTTGGCTCACCCAACTGCCTTTCCCAGCTTCCTTTCCTCTCCCCAGCTTCCCACAGAGCAGCTGAGAAAGTAAGATTCCAGCTTCCCCAGACTCTCTTCCAAAGAAGTTGTATGTCCCAGTTCTGTCCACTAAGCTGTAAGGGGAAGGCTCCAAGGCATTTCTAGGAAATTTTTTCCCAGAAAAGACAGAACAACACGAGGAGAAAGTCATTTTCTTTTTTGCCACCAGCCCATCTTCTTCCTGTATTGCATCTGTAAATGGATAAAATGGTTGTAGTTATCTTCTGACCAAGAAGCAGAGAACAAGAAGATGCCAGGACTCTGACCTGCACCCCTATCTGGTTGAATCACTGACCCAATCCTGGGGTTATCAGCTTTCTGATTCCTTATAATGTGATAAAAAAAAAAAAACCTCATTGCTTGTAGCCAAAAGCATTCCTTACTGATGTACAACATTTATTATGATGGGCAAACATGTTAACTTTTCTGAGCTTCAATTTCCTTTTATGTAAAATGAGACTAATAGTGCTTAACTCAGTTTATGATTGTTGTTCTGTAACGATTCATCGAATAATGTATTTTAACAGTCTAACACACGAGAGTAGCTCACTAATAAATACCTCTTTAGTTATGCTATTGGAGCTAGTGTTGGTTTAACCAACTTGTAGAAGAAAGAATTTAATAAAGACCTTCTAGTTTGCCAAAACTATATGATCAAAGTTTTATCTTCTTTCTCATTATTTAATTCTTCCAGCAAATCTACAAGGAAGCTATGATTTTCCATTTACAGATGAAGAAACTGAGGCTTAGAAATACTCTTCCGAGGTCACCCAGTTTGAATGTGTCAGAGCTGGTGTTTGTGCCCTAAAGATCACCCTACATGCCTTGGAGGATAAGAGAACCCTAAACTGGGACCGTGAGAAGGCATCAAATTAGAGAAACAGTGGATTTAAAAACTCAGCCAGAGAGGCCCAAGGTGAGTGACAAAGAGAGATGCTGAGAGTTCTGGAATGTCTACATACATATCTAAGGATACCAGTGGGAGGTGAAGGGGAGGACTTGGGCAGCAATTGGGATGGAGTGCAAGAGCTATAGCTGAGAAATAGGAGCTGAGAATCAGGGTCCAGAAAAGCAGATAAGGCTGGTGGCTGACTCACATGCCTTCATGAGCCCAGATGATAACATGAATGGGTGAGTCTGGTAGAAGCAAGACAAAAATGGATGGGGGGGACTAGATACTGGAGAGGGGGTACATGACTCAACTAAAATCATTTAAATTGTTTTAAAATACTGTGCTGACCAAATAAGACACATCCTTGGAAAATATTTTCTTGCTGGCCACTGGTTTGCAACCTGGAAAGTAATATAGCAGAAGATAGAAATCCAAGTTGTAAATGACTTCAAGGCCCAAGCTATTTTCCTTACCACGTATTATTTGATATTCATTTATTCCTTCATTCATTCATTGGTTTTACCAATCAACAATATCATTTAGTGTCTTTGGACCATGTACTGTGGTCCAAAGGTGCTGGAGAGGAACAAGACATCGTCTCTGTTCTTAATAGAAAGAACGTCATATTTATACACTGTAATGGTCCAGGAGAGGCCTTAGAATAGCTCTTTTACAGAGTGCATTGGAGCTAAAAGGACAGAGCAACTGAATCTGCTGCGAGTGATCATGGGAGGCTCAGAGGAAGTGAGACTTTACTGAGTCTATATGAATAAATAGAATTTTGCTTTTGCTGTACATTGTGCATAAGATGAGGGCAGTAGTTGGAGTGAGGAAGATTAAGAAGAAACTCTGCTTTAGTAAATAGATGAGAATAATATTATTTTATATATCCAAGTTTCCGGTTTAAGTGATTCATATCAAGCATAGGGAACAATATATGCAAGGGTCAAGAGACATGAGAATGGGGAAAGAAGTGTTGCTTTTCAAGGTACACCGCCTTGAAGGCGGGCCAGATAATAAAGGGCTTTTATGACAGCAAGTTAATGTGTTTGGATTTTATCCTGCAGGCATTTGAAGAACTTTAGTTAGGAAAATTCATGTGCAAATTAGCATTCGGAAGGCTAGCTCTTGACTCTTTGTGAAGGCTGGATGCAGAAGGAGCAAGATTAAAGACAGGGAAACCATACAGAGGCTTCTTCCATAGCATGGGTGAAATATGATAAGGGATTGGACTGGGATATGGAAAAGAATGGGACTGACAGGAAAAATAGGGAAGTACAGTGATGGGCTATGCTTACTGTTCAGAAAAAGCAGAAAAGAGAGAGAAGTCTAGGGTGCGGCTGTCAAACTCTCGTGAGCCACAGAACTACCTGAAAGACCCCTAGTAGTTTGGGCTGGGGCTTAATTTGCATTTCTAGCACATTTACAGGTGATGCTGCTGCTGATGTTGCTGGTCTAGGTACCACACTTTGAGAAAGCCTGGTCGAGGTAACTTGCAGGACCCTGCCTTGGGTGAGTGATGGCTTAAATCTACTCTACCATGAACTTTAGAAGTTGAGACAAGTACCGAATCAGCAGCATATCTTATTAATGAGTTAAAAACAAGTTGTACCAAAATAAGTGGTTAGATAGGAAGCTTATGATTTGTCTAGTCTCTGGTTCTAATATGGACTAATATCATATTATCATGGTTCTAATATCAAAAGGTCTTAAACATCACACAGTTTTATTTTCCATGAATGATTTTGTCATTGAGGCAGAGAGAGGTGGAGGGAACCTCATAATTAGGCTTCTATAATTAGGAATGTAGAACAATTTGGGGAGATGATTCAATGATATTTCTTTGTAGTTTTGCTCATAAGAAGAACTGTAAACAAGAAAATTATAAAAATTTTGAAATAACAATTCATACTCTGTCAAAAATACTTTTTATAAGAAAATATAGGAAATGTTATTTTCTCACAAGAGCATCTTAGAAGTAAAGTTTGGCTGGGAGATAATAAATGATCCTATTATTTCCAGCCATTGAAAATATATTTGAGTGTTTAATGTTGCAGCTGTGGTGGCGGCCTTCCACCAAAGACACTGAAATCAGAATCCTAGGGGATGGAAGTTCTGAATCTATATAAACAAATTTCCCAGGTGATTCACATTCACACTGAAGTTTGAGAACAGATAACATAAATATTCAGCTCACAGGGAAAGAGGTTTTCTTCTCTCAAGAGATATCCTTACACTTATGTTGTTGATCTAGCTTGTGTGCCTCCACCATTGTCTCTTTCTTCCCCTCCAGTTTTATTGAGATTTAATTGACATATAAAGTGTAAATTTAAGGTGTACAATATATATATGCTACACATATATAGTAAAATTATTACAGTATGGTTAACAGCTCCATCACCTCATGTAATTACCTTTGTGTGTGTGGTGAGAATATTTAAGATCTACTCTCTTGGCAACTTTCAAGTATATAATACAGTATTGTTAACATTGTCTCTAAACAAGCAATTGTGGTAGGTATTCATCTCAGTCTACAGACTTTGGAGCTTAAGAAAGTAACTCTTTTTTTCTCTCTCCATCCCTCCTCCCTCCCCTCTTTCCTTCCTTCCTTTCCACATCTTTGCTTCACTTTCCCTTGGTTGAAGCTTGGTTACTCTCAGTGTGGGGGCAGGGGGAGGGAAGTATAGATTGCATTTTAAGCAAATGGCACAAGTGTTACCCACCTCACTTTCACTCATGTCCAGTTGGCGAGAACTCAGCCATGTGGTGCCTCCTGGATGCAAAGGAGCTTGGGTAATTTTGTCCTGACTGGGCAAATGCAAGCCCTACTAAACTCTCATAATTTGGAAGAAGGGCAGGATGGATTTTGGACGAATAAGTAGCAAGATGCCACACTTCCTTTACATTTTTCTTTCCTCTTAATTTTGTCCAGCTGCCTCTCTAGAGGTTTACCTGAAGATTTGACTTCTATCAAGTATTTTTCTCAAAGCTTGAGCAATATCATTTCAAGGCTATTTCCTGAGGATTGAGGAGATGCTTGGTAAAGGACTTAACCTGTGTTCACTGCCAAGTTTAAGAAACACCTAGGCATGTGAGGGAACTGGTGAATGTCCTGACAGAGGTCTATGTGCAGAGGGAAGGGCCTTCCCAGGGAGGTCTCATCCTAAAGCAAGAAGCCTGTCAAGGCCAGCTGGGCCTGCTAGCGAGGGCTTTCACGTTGGAAGGGTACACTCAGCTAGTGCAGGGTGGTGATTATCCCCGAATCATTGACAGCATGTTTGGGTCCTTGAGAGGAAGAGCAGTGTGTAACTAACACCCAATAGAACTTTGTAATTATTTTGGACCCAAGACACATTCCTTTTGGGGACCATTCTAATAGTTTTTCACATGAGTGGGAGTGCTGATTTCCTCCCATTGTGCTATAATGAACACAAACTTTGATACCTGGCAGACCAGGAGCGCACCTGTGTGGGGCTGTGGCGTCTGAGGGACCTCCAGGGAGGGGTCCTCCAGGTGGAAGCAACACAAGGCAGCCTGGGTGTTTGGTGAAACTGTTATTAGCATCGCAGTGAACATTATGCCTTGAAGATGCTGGTCCCAGCTGAGTACGGGGAGACGGCTCTATCCCGATAAGCACAGCAGATGGTCTAAGGAGCGAAGCTGAGCAGATTAACAGCAGTGTCTGGGGGAGCGGCCTGGACAGTGGTGAGTAGGCTGGAGGTCGAGTACATGTGAGACCCTGCCTGAGGATGCCCCAGACAGGGAGTTTACCGTGGCCCAGAGCTCTTGCGTATGTTGGCGAGAGCCAGAGTCAGAGCAATGTAGACTCCCTAAGGTAGAGACCTGTATGGCTTAGGCCAGGTGCAAAACGTTCCCTGTCACTGTTAAGAAAAGAACTTCTACTCCATAAACTCTATAACTGAAAGCTCTGGAATTAAAATTTGAAAATACCTCATGATTTAAATTGTACTGGTTTGTACTAAAGAATACTTCCCAGACCTAATCACCATGCCTTAAACAATTTGAATTAGTACAGAAGGAACAACAGTTTAAGGTGAGACAGTCTGTGTAATATTATAACTAAACCTGAAGAAACATTAACAAATAATCTTCCGTCCTGTGGGCCCTCACAATACTTTGTATTTCTCCTGTAGTTTATTGCTTTCAGCCTTTTAAGTTATTTGCTTTATACATTGTTAAAGCTGGAAGATACCTCTGAGATTAATTATAGACAGGGACATGCATAACCAAGCTCTGAGAGAGAGGTTAAGTGACTTGATTAAGATCACATCATTTCTTATTCCTCCTATTAGGTTATAACATCCTTGAGGGCGGGCATCGTGGCTCACCTGCCATGCCACACTCTGCAAAGCCCAGCGCCTTGTTCATTGATGGTACTGTAGAAATCGCTGAAATGAGCTACACTGGCTCTTATTTATGTGAGATACATTTTATATTGGGAATTAAAAACAGAACTGAAATCTTATGAGAAGCCA
Source organism: Hyperoodon ampullatus (assembly GCF_949752795.1). Taxonomy (NCBI): domain Eukaryota; kingdom Metazoa; phylum Chordata; class Mammalia; order Artiodactyla; family Ziphiidae; genus Hyperoodon; species Hyperoodon ampullatus. The sequence goes on from NC_136918.1 coordinate 10,889,973, forward strand.
TACAAGAATTTAAAGACCCATTTCTATGTAAGAAACTAGGACTCGGATGCATCTTCTAATGGGTTAAACAAACAAAAATGTATTTATTTATAATTTATTTATTTAAATTGGAGTATGTTGTGTTAGTTTCAGGTGTACAGCAAAATGATTCAGTTATATATATATATATATATATATATATATACACACACACACATATGTGTATATACACATATATATTCTTTTTCAGATTCTTTTCCCTCATAAGTTATTACAAAATATTGAGTATAGTTTCCTGTGCTTACAGTAGGTCCTTGTTGGTTATCTATTTTATACATAGTAGTGTGTATATGTTAGTTCCACACATTTATGTAATTCTTACCATGTGCTAGGCATTGTTCCAGCTGCTTTACAAATTTTCACTCCTTTGGTCTTCATAATAGACCTAAGAGTTAGGTCCTATGATCCTCACTTTACAGATCAGGAAAGGAAGGCATGGAGAGGCAAGTAACTTATTTAGGATCACACAGTGAATAATGACAGAGCTGGGATTCAAACCCAGTCAGCCTGGCTCCACGCTGCTTCTCCAAGGGTGTGGCCTGCTTAAGCAGTTCTGTGCAATTTTCTCTCCCTCTCTTTAAAATTATAACTGATGTGCAAGGCTTTCTTTGGCAATTTCTGCAGCCTGGTCACAAGCACCATGTGAGATTCCAAGAAGCCAACATTGCCACGGCTGACACATCTTCAGGTCTGTGTCAGCACAGGATGAACCGCAGCCAAACATGACACAACTGATGAGGCTCTGGGATGGCTGCCCTGTTAGAATCCTCAGGCAGAGTCAGCACAGGCAGAAACTTGTGAGACTTTGCTGACACAGCCTGCCAGCCTCAAGAGGCTTTTGTTGTGACCAGGGTGGCATGGAAGGAAGTTAAGACATTAGGGGTTGTAACTTTCTTTCTGCATCTTACAGAGGTTGTAATTCATTCTGGGGAAAGTGCTGGAACTTCAAACATTAGATCTATGTCCTTGAATAACTTTTCTTATCCAAGATTTGAACAAAATCAAAAGCGGTTAAGCTGTCATTTAGACTTGCCAGAGAACAGAGAAGTGACTGGAACAATTTGCCATAAAAGGAAAAGTACTCATTTCCAAAGCCTTTACTGAAATGATTGCTTTACTCACATTTCAGATTTTCCCCATAAGATATAAAACTAGCCAGAGACTCTTGGTTCAAACTGAGCTTGTTTTATCTTAATGGCATATGTGGATTCAACAGTAGAAAACTGGGGAGATTTTTAAGCCTCATATGTAACCTGGAGTTGATATTTAGTGGGATAGTGGGAAATAGATTGAGAATAAGATGTGGGTGAATACCAAAACTTGAAACTTTGAATTGTTCTTTGTTGTGATTATTATGAGATATCAACTTTCAATATTCTTTTTTTATTTTTTTACAACTTTACTGGAGTATAATTGCTTCACAATGGTGTATTAGTTTCTGCTTTATAACAAAGTGAATCAGTTATACATATACATCTGTTCCCATATTCAATATTCTTATTTAAGCTCTTTTGAATTCCTAGGCTATTGTGATTTGGCCAGTGTAGAGAAAAGGGTCACTCATTAATGTGTGGTAGTTTCCCAGCCAAAGCCCTACCTTGGAACAGACTGCTTGTCATCTGCTCAATTGTTGTACAGAGATTCAATAAAGGGAACATCTTCTCCATTATAAAAAGGAAATTCCATTTTAAAAATCTGGATAATTGTATACAGTTTAAATCAACCCTGAAATAATATTGGAACCAGACCAGATTCTGAGGTTAAAATAGATATCTTGGGACATATTCAACAGTTTGATGACAAAAGCCCACCTCCTGGGATTTATAGCCTGAGAGACTTTCATTCAATTTGGAAACAAATTAAATGGAAAAATTTGGGCCAAAACGTGCAGCTCCCAACAATACATGGGGCTCAGATATTTACCATATGTTTTTCAAGATCAAAATACACACTGAATTTCAACGAGGTGCCAGGTATAGTGTTATACAGTATAGTACAACAAGAGATAGTTCTGACCTCAAGAAATTATACCTCTGTGTTAGCACTGAAATTCATGGAGATCTTTCCCATTCTTTGATCTTGCATATTGAGTTTATGATGAAACCGTGTAACAATGCCTTTGGCCATTAGATTAATTTAAGTAATTATTGCATAGTTTTTAACCTTTTTGGTGTCATGGACCTTGGATCAGTTAGGATTAAATTCAGCTGGAAGTGACCAAAACTTCAAATAACTATGGCTTAAACAAGGTAGTAGTTTATTTTTCCTGTAAACCTAAGCAATCTGTAACTAGAATGTCATCTCCATGATCATCAAGGGTTCTAATTTATTTTCCTGTTATCTTCAACACTTGATTTCCACCTCATATTCCAAGATGGCTGGTCAAACACCAGCCATCATGTTGATGGAAAGAGGATGGAGATAATCTCTTTTTCTTATTTAGTAACATGGTCATCTGTTGATGCCTTGCTGCAAGGGAAGGTGGATAGGGAAGTCTTTATTCTGACATTTCTGTTTTCAGCTAAAAATGAAGGTAAGGATGAATATTGGGAGGGTTGACAATCATCATTCTATGTGACAGACACCTTTAAGAATCTTTTCAACTACAGGAAAAAAAAAAAAAGAATGAGAAAAAAAACTATCACATTGAGACTAAACAAATGCTACTTAAAAACCAGTAGGTCAACAATGAAATCAGGAAATACCTCGAGACAAACAACAATGAAAACACAACCCTTATAAAATCTATGGGATGCAACAAAAGCAGTTCTAAGAGGGAAGTTCATAGCGATACAGGCCTTTCTCAAGAAACAAGAAAAATCTCAAAGGACTCTTTTTAAATGCTAAGATGTCTTCAGAAAAATTCACATATGCATACACACATTTTTAATATGATTTTAGGATTTGTTTCAGACTTCCCCTCTGATAGAGTCTACCAAGTTCCACAGAAATATGAAAATATGTAAATGACACTTTCATCAGCACCACCCTTGTCACAAATAGGATTCTCCAGGAAGCAGATCTGAGATGGAGTTAGAAGTTTTAAAGATTTTGGTGGGGGGAAAACACTTGTCAAAATAAAAGGAGAAGAAATAGAGTTTGGCAGATGGGAGGCATCAGATAACTATGCAGAACTGAGAAAACTCTGCTAATTCTGTGGGGGGATTTTTGAGCAGAGACTGCCTTTTAGAGAAGTCTCACACTGGGCAGAAATGGTAAGGCCCCACTGCCTTGCTTAATCATTGACTGGTGTCTTTCCTGGCTAGAGTGAGACCTTGAGGGTAATGCTTAAGGGAGGTCCTAAAGGAGGTACAAGCTAGAGGCTCTCTACTAATCACAGGCTTTGCAGCTGGGCAGGAGTCCTTTCTTGAAGGGATATGAGTGGTACATCCATTGTCTGCAACAACCAGCTACCATTCAGAGGTTTAAGTTACCGTAGGACCATCAAAGCCTGCTGTGGGTGTTAATGTCACTCTTGCAAAATTATACCTCTGTATTAGCACTGAAATTCATGGAGATCTTTCCCATTCTTTGATCTTGCATATTGAGTTTATGATGAAGCCATGTAACAATGCCTTTGGCCATTTGTAATGAATGGCTTAAGAAAGGAGCAGCGCAGCATCACTGTAGGATAACAAAATGAAGGAGAAGCTTCAACAACAGAGCCATCTGTGGCTGAAACGTCATCTCTACCATCACCTACTAACCTGAGAGGGGCTAATGGCGGTCAACAGTTAGAGTCTTGGACACTCCTCATTATTCGAGAGCGAGCTTAGTGGAAACAATTGCTCTATCAGGCCAAAGAGTGATATGCCAATGCTCTGTGTCCAGTTCAGGAAGGAAGACTGTAGATTCTACATGAAGAATGTTGACAAAATTGTTGATTACTTAAAATGATCAAAATGGAGCTCAGTGAGTCTTGTAGAAGTTCAGCTCACCTCCTGTCATTAGCTCTTGATTATTCACATAACTTAAAGCCTAGGAGTTGTATCATACTTAGGAAGTTATCAGCAAGTTGCTGCATAACTTATCCACAAATGATGAGTTTTCTCAGTGCCAGGAAGGCCTCCACCATGACAATATGTTAACCATCTAGTGAAAATGTGAACTTGAGATATCCAGTGTCATTTTTTCTTTCTTTCTTTTTGGACAACAAATGTTGAGAGCTGATATAATTATACTCTTCAGTTCATGGCATACTAACTCATTGTACTATTTAAAGCTTTAGCCTTAATTTAATTTTATTTTCCCCTTATTATTTTCAATCCCTGAAATAGGCGCTCACTCTTGTATGTTTCCTATATGTCCTCCAATAGGTCTGTATCTTTGTAAAATCTGTATGTTTTTCTGTGTGTATCTGTATTTTAAATTTCTATGCACATTACTCTATAGATCTCCCTTAATTTTTAAAGTTATATTCATGTTGCTGTATATCCATCCAGTTCTTTGCTTCTAACTGCTGCCTAGGATTCCAGAGCATGCATCCACACCACTTTATTGACCCCCTCCCTAGTGATAGATCTCTTAGGTCACCCCCAACTCCTCGATGCCACCATCAGTGCTTCTAAGAACCACATCTGCTGAGATAAGATACATGAAATGTAAGCAGTAACTCTGCCTTTAAGGCACTCTCAGAGTTGGAACTACAAAAACTGTTAGAACAATAAAAAGTCTAGCACAGTGATACCCAACGGGGGTGATTTGGCTCTCCTCAGGTCAGGAGACATTAGGCAATGTCTGGAAATATTTTTGATGGTCATGACTGGCATCTGGTGGGTGGTGGCTAAGAATGCTGCAATGCAGGATAGTTCCCTACAGCAAAGAATTATTCAACCTAAAATGTCAATAGCACTGACATTGAGAAACTGTTATAGCACAATTACTTTTACCTCTACAAATCTATTCCCTTTATATATTCTTTGAGTTTTGATCTGGTTTGGTTTTCTTGCTTCTTCTTCCTTAATGTACTGTGGCACTGACATTCCTTTCCTTATTTGTCCTGCTTTATTTATTGGCTTTGACTTCTGCTCTGTCTTGTTACTCTAACTGTGGTCACTTGTTTTGACTGGGATCACTTCATGGTAATTTCCATTTGTATATCTGCAGGCAGCTCCTACTTAATGGCTTGACTTTTCGTCCCAGTTCTTCCCATTCCTTAATATAACACAGTAATATTTCTTGCTATAAATCAATAACTTGATATTCTGATTCATATATCTGTGGAAGAGATATTAGTTACGAAATAATCTCCATTCTCCACTTCTACCTTACTAACTGGAGCCCAATTTTATTCCATGTGGAATCAGTAAAATATTAAATACCCAGGCCTCATTTTCAGTTATTCGTGACATGTAAGCAATCATTGTTGATGGGTCTTCCAAAATGTTCCTTAAAAACAAGACCGACAACTCCCATGCTCGTTCTTTGCTCTCTACATCTTCTTCTGTATATCTTCCTGGAATGTGGACATCCTGGGCATCTTGAATAATGAGGCAGCCCTGATAATGGAAGGAAATGATAGGAATAGTGGAGTAGAGAGATGGAGTTTGGGTCCATGGTGGTAAGTGTAACCACTACACCAGCCATGGTTCACAACTTTGGACTTATTTTATGTGGGAGAGAAATAATACTCTATCTTTTTTTTTTAACATCTTTATTGGAGTATAAAAGCCTTTACAGTGGTATGTTAGTTTCTACCTTATGACAAAGTGAATCAGCTATACATATACATATATCCCCATATCTCCTCCCTCTTGCATCTCCCTCCCACCCTCCCTATCCCACCCATCTAGGTGGACACAAAGTACCCAGCTGATCTCCCTATGCTATGCTGCTGCTTCCCACTAGCTATCTGTTTTACATTTGGTAGTGTATACATAATGCCACTCTCTCACTTTGTCCCAGCTTTCCCTTCCCCCTCCCCGTGTCCTCAAGTCCATTCTCTACGTCTGCATCTTTATTCACTCTTATTTAATGATGATGTGAGCTTAGCTCATATGAATCCCCCATGTGCCCCGCCCCATGATGGAAGGAGGAGCTTTCAGTGTGCTGGCAAAATGGAGTCTGAGCCTGGAAAGCTAAAGATACTAATTTTAGACCATGCTGGACTCATGAAAGTAAATTCTCCTCTATGAAGCCTCCCACCTGTCCACCACCTTTTCCAGGTGATTGATAGACTTTGTCATTACCTGCCTGAAAGCCTCAAGATTCACATCATTACAAACCTTCAACATGAACTATCCACCTATGAAACCATCTTTTCTATTTCTAGTGAAATGTTATTTTAGAAGATGTTAGCTATATATATAGTTATATATATATATATATATATATATAGTATATATATATATACACACACACACCTATATATATATATATATATATATATATATATATATATATATATATACATAACATTATGTATTGTTTGCCTGAAAATACTAGCAAGAAGCAACATGTCATGATCTGGAAAAGGTAACTGACCTTCAAACCTGGAGAAGGTGCCAAGTTTCCAAACTGACCAAGAAAATGGTCAAGAATCATTATTGATTTTAAAAGACCATTTCAGGGGAAAATTTTCTATTTTTCTTAGATGCCATCCCAAAATGTTTTGCATTTTTGTGGAGCTTAAGGAACATGTGAACTTCATTCAAGAAAGCCAGAAAGCCCATGTCCATAGGACCTGAGCAATGGATGTGCTAAGTCTTTCATCGAAGGCCTGCCTTCTTTAACTGTCTCCATTATGCCCTAGAAAAAGACATATCATGTAGCAAAGTTGTATTATGGTGTTGTTGGATCTATAGCTGTTCTTTACACATTGAAGAGAGGTTGTGCATAATAGTTTAGGTCATGGATAGCGAATATAAAGGTGTCACTGAGCTCCTCATCAATTATGATGTGACTTTTGTGAGGCTGGGTGAACAATAGTATTATCAGGATCCCTCTAATTCAGAGACCTCAAAGGTTCATATTTTAACCACATGACTCACCTCTTAAGGACATTTCAGAAACTATAAGATGAAAGTGACCATAATCCTTCGTAGGACACTACAACTGCTGAAGTGGAATCAGTTTAATGCATTTGGAGATATCAGTGTAACAACCTCAGAATATGATATCTGCTTATCATATAAAGGTAATGCTAGATCAAGGTATAGAGGTATTATAGGAGCTGAAGAGGCTGAGATTCACTGTTTCCAGTCCTGGCGTATATCTAGGCCAGTCTGTAGCCTGAGGAATGACCTCTTTCCTCTATCTACCTAAAGTTCAGGGGCAGACCCAGTGCTTGGGCTGTACTCTAAAGAGATTGCTGTCTGGCTGAATTAGTGCTGAGTCACTTGCATCTACCCAGGGGAGTTTTATGAAACTTCATGAAAGCCTGACCATTTTATTTTATTTTTTTTTAAACCACTACTGACTTACTCTGACAGAAGGCATGAGAAAAGTTAGAGTTAATTCCTGGCGCAAAGCTGGATAATGGAGAACATCAGGATATAACCAATAGCATAATAATAGGGGACACAGGTGTGCATGTCTATTGCTTGGATAGATAACCTTAAATCTTTCAGTCTCTTGGGACAAGCTGATTCTTCAAGGTTTAATCAGATTGCCTTGAACTCCAATGCTTGTGGTCTTCCCCGATATCTCCAGGGATCTCAGAGGCTTCGTTTTCCTGATTCACTTTAGTTTTGAGTCCTGACTTCTGATCTATTCCCTTCTCTGTTGTGAATTTCATGTACAGCCTCTTTTTGGCATCACCAGGCTAGACATTATCTACATCCCTTTATTTTTTGAAGTGCAAGGATATATGACATAAGTAGCCCCCTTTCTGAAGGAAAAAGGAGGTACAAAGTGGTTAAGTAATTTGCCCAAAGTCACCCAACTAGTACGTTAGAAGAAAACAACATGGGACCTGACAATCTTGAGACAAGGCAAACAATGACTATACAAAGTGATAAGAAGTGCTGGAATAGAGGGATGGAGTGTGGTGGTCAGTTGCTCTGCCTGGTAGAGAAAGAATACCCTCAGACAGGGAAGACTGCATTACACTAGAGTCAAGTCTTGAAAGACAAATAGACACTCAAGAGTTAGAGGGGGGCTTCCCTGGTGGTGCAGTGGTTGGGAGTCCGACTGCCGATGCAGGGGATGCGGGTTCGTGCCCCGGTCCAGGAAGATCCCACATGCCGTGGAGCGGCTGGGCCCGTGAGCCATGGCTGCTGAGCCTGCGCGTCCGGAGCTCTGCAACGAGAGAGGCCACAACAGTGAGAGGTCCGCGTATCGCAAAAAAAAAAAAAAAAAAAAAAAGTTAGAGGGAAGGTAGGGAATATGGGAACAAAGACCCAGAGGCAGGAGAACATGGCAGTTATTCTGAATCACCAAATATGGGAAGGAGAAACAGCGGCTAGAAAGCTGCTTAGATAGAAGTGTGCCATGCTGAAGTTTCATACTGTGGGTATTAGGAGGCCACTGAAGGATTTTGAGTAGGGGCATGGCATGACTGAATTTGTAGGTTTTGCTATTTTAATGATTCTTCTGCTTACTGGCAGTGCTCTTCTTCCCTACTGAAGCCTGTCACTGATGTGCTATTAAACCTGGGTCTATGTTCTCAGGACCTGTCCAGCATGAGCTGACTCACTGTAAGAGTGAGCACCGTCCCAGGCATGCCATCATCTCCTCCCCAATTACAAGAAAGCCACCTCCTCTCCATCATATCTCTGGGTGTTTCGCTGTCCCGAGTCAGAAGAAGACAGCTTGAGAGATTTGAGCCAACCGCCTTCTAACTGCATCTCCATCTTCCCTTTGGAAACAAAATTACAGCCCATGGAAGAGAAGGATCACCCCACCAATGCACAGGCCCTATAATACGTATGATGCTGGCCTCAGCCAAGCCTCTGTGACCCACCCATTCACATTCACTACTCCTCTCCCTTAAAGGCTCTGGGACTCGAACCAGCAGCCACTTCCCTGCATTGCAGGTGTCTCAGAAATGAGATTCCTTGCTCACTCTACAGCAGTTAGAGGCATAAAGTGCTCTTGAAAGAGACTCTCGCTGGTTCTAAAAAATAATGCTCTTTTAAGTACGGCGAGAGTGCTCTCTTATAATTTATTTAAGAGGTCATAAAGTTTCTGCCAGCTTTGCCTTTTCAAACCCCAGCCTCAAATTCTAAACTGGAGCACTGAGCAGCCATTATCTTAAAATTCTCCTTATCATTCTGTGTAACCTTTCCCCAAATAGTCTAATAGCATGAAGAGTTTTCCTTCAAAGGAAAGGTTCCAAACTTCATTTCTAATATTTTTCCCAAGGCTGTTGAAACTACCTGAAATGTACATAAGATTTATACAATGGAAATAAAATTACCTTAGTAAGACTTTAAACTCATGTTGAGTTTCTGGAGCTATAGTTCTTCTCCACAACAGGCCTGCAGCAAAATGATACCATAGGAAACATTTGCACATACCTTGTTGGCAAAATTTCTCTCAAGGGTGTCTGCTTTCAGATTTTATACCTTAGTACGGCTGTGCAGTCATGTAGTACCTCTCCCAGAGTAATTTTCATTTTGAGACTAATTGCTACATCACAGGATCCAGATTTACCCTCACTGAGACTTGGATGAATCAAGCAGTGGGGTTAGGTGACTCCTGCCCCTCTTTAACGAATACCAATATACATTTATTAATTAACCCAGGAGTGTGAAATCTCTAGGAAAAATAAATCTTGAATTGTGTTCACAAATTGCCTTTGGACTTATATAGACATGCCTGATGGACTTGGGAGCCAGGGAGCTCAATATCAGTAATCATATGATTATATATGTGTATGATGATTTAATTCCTGTTTATCTCTTCCACTAGACTGTTAAGCTCCATGAGGGTGGGCGCCAGGACTGTTTTATCTCATCATTATATTTCCCATACACAGCACAGTGTACATAAGTATAAACCTTACTTTTGGGTAGAATAAAATGGCCTGGAAGCTACTTGAGAGAGACACATGAGATAGACAGAGGAAAAGGAATGGCTGTCTTAGTCATCTCAAGCTGTACTAACAGCCTTGGTGGCTTAAACAACAGAAATTTATATTTTACATTCCTGGAGGCTAGAAAATCCAAGGTCATGGTGCTGGTCAATTTGGTTCCTGGTAAGATCTCTCTTCTTGGCTTCCAGATGGTTGCCTTCTCCCTGTGTAGGGTGGTAGTGGTAATGTGGGAAAGGAGGGGAGGGGGAAAGAATCGCTTCCTGTTCTTATAAGGCCACAGTCCTATTGAATTAGGACCCCACCCTTATGACCTTATTTAACCTTAATTACCTCCTAAAGACCCTATCTCCAGATACAGTCACACTGGGAATTAGGGCTTCAGCATATGAATTTTGGGAGGACATAAACCTCTAGCAATGGGTTTCAGAGACAGAAGGACCTGAGGTAAAATTTACTTATGTTCTGTACAGTCTCAAGTAGTTTAAAGTTTCTGAGTCTCAGTTTCCTTATATGAAAATGAAGATAATTATAGCTACCTGCCGGTTTATGAGAAGGATAAGTAATATAAACAACACTGGACTCAGGACTTAGGGCAGGAACCCAATAAATATTGGCCCTCTTGTTTATCTTTATGGGGCTTTCTTAGGACTGGCTTCAGATGGGACTGAGACATGCCTGGCAAACAGTTGGGGTGGGATGTCCAGAAGCCTCTTTACATGGGGAACCTTGATGAGGAAGAATCTATGTTCAGATCTGTGACTGATTTGTCTGAACCCTCCTTTAACTTGTACCTAAGTACTATGGTGACCAGGGGCAGGAACAAAGAATAAAGATGTCAGTAAAAATGGTAATGAACAATTTCACTATAAAGCCTGTGTATGGAATATTAATAGCCTTACTTTGGTATTTCTTTAACAGAATGGAGGGAGGGTGAGAGGGAGACAGAGAGAGAGAGAGAGAAGGAGGGAGAGAAATTGAAAGAGAGATTCTTTGCTATTCTTTGCTATAACACAATGGAACAAAGTCCAAGTCTGGAATCTTGAGTTCTCAGGTGTTCTCTGGTAAAAGTGCCCAGTGAATATCTGATGAGAAATGGTGGTTCCTTTCTGACTTGACAATACCCAGCAGATACCTGGCAGGAAGGAATACTTCAGAATTTGTGTCCAGGTAGAAGCAGACATTTTCCAAAGCAAATCTCCTAGAAATACTGTAACTTCTTTTCAGGTGGATGAAATGAAACCTGAGCAGAAAAGAGCCAAAAGATGGGATGCTCTGGATGATTACTGTTAATATGACTTCTCTGATAAGTCTAGAGGCCTATAACTGCCTGGTATTTTTATTGGCTACTTAGTGAGGTATACAGGAAAGAGAGCTGGATCTGCAACCAGAAGTCCCACCTGGAGCAAACTCAATTCTGTTACTTGTTGGGTGTGTAATCCTTTTTTTAAAATGCAAGGACTAGCTTCTTTATATGTATCATGATGATCATTATATTACCCTACAGGATGATTTTTTTAAATTGAATGAAATAAAGTATGAAGCACTTTGCATCTAGTGGGTAGTGAACACATTTATTGAATTGAGTTGCCTGGGCAGCAAGACTCGTGGAATTTTTCCACCCCTACAATCCACTAGCTGTGTCCACTTTAGCAAGTTTTTAATAATTGCTGACTTATTACTAGATTCTATCCCCAAGCAATCTGTCAATCCTACCAATTTCTCTGATCTGTTTCTGCCTTGCCAAGTTCTATTTTTTTAATTTGTTTTGTAATCCATTGGTAATAGGAACTGTCTGTGACACTGCAGCTTCATTGCAGAGGTAGCATTTTTGAGTGAACCCCCATGGTGGTCCCAAGAATGGCGACTGGACTGCTGCATGGAATTTGTGAGACCATTTCATAAGTGATGTTTTCCAGAGGAACTCTGGTTTCATCAATTCCAGAGCAAACTTTGGACCTTGGTCAAGGTTTTGTAAGCATTTGTACTCTCTGGGGCCAAATTCTTAATTTGTAAAAGAGAAGGTGTTGAGGTGGAGGATACGAGTTTAAAAAAATGCAGTGACTCAGTGCTAAGGACAATCAGTGCTAAAGAGAAATGGTTGGTTTACCCTGAATTAGATCCTTTAACTTTGGCAAATGTGAAGCTTATAATAGATTGTTATGAGAAATTAATTGGCATCTTGTATTATTTTTCTGGGATGTATGTTCTTTCTTTAGAAACAAGAGGACTTAAACTGGGCTTCTTCCCAAGGTTTGGGCTCTCCTTGTTCCCAAAACAGGATTAACAGGTTTTTGTGAAAAACAGGAAGAGTTTTAAGCATACCAGAGCTGACCCGAAGAGCAGGAGAGGACTCTGATGGTATTTTGTGTTCTCACTGGGTAATTGCTCTACCCAAGAAGTTCATGCCTCAAACGCTGAGAAGGAACACGAAAGGGTTGCAGGTGGCCCAGTGAGGGCACTTGGAGGTGTCAGGACCTGGAAGTGAATGCCTGCCTGTGAGTACGGGGGCATGGCCACTGGACTCAGTGAAGTGTCCCTGGTGAGGCTTGGTGCAGAGGGAGTACAGCCACAGACTTTTGAAAGGGTTTCGTAGGCCTGGTCAGGGAGCATCCTCATCATCCACCTGACAGAATGATAACCAGGCGCCTCATTCTGGTCTTAATAGGTTAAAGTTCTAGTAAAATGATGTGAGGGTGAGGAAACCATGAAAATTTATGATTTTGGACATCTTGTTGGCCTTGGTCAACAGATGCAAGATTTTAGTGAGTTTAGTACAAGTAAGGAAATATGACATGTCTTACACATTGAGGGCTGTTGAGCAAATTATACATGTTACTAGTGCACCTAAGCCTGGAATAAAGAACTACTCCTTCAGTGTATTACTTACATGCCTAAATGGGAACTGGTTATGAAACCTTTACTGTTTTGTTGATGGGAAAGCTTTCTTAAAAACAAAAACATAAAAGAAGCAAAATATCAAATCAGCATATTAAAAATTTACAAACAGTCTAAATATCCATTAGCAGAGAATAGATAAAGTGTGAAGTTTTAATACAAAGGAAATCAATGGCAATATATCTCAGACTGTAGTGTGCATCTCTATCATGCAGGGACCTTGTTAAAATGCAGATTCTGGTTCTGTAGGTCTGGAGTGGGTCTCAAGATCCCACAATTCTAATAGATTCCCAGGGGATGTGATGTTGATGATCCACAGACACTACCTGGAAGAAGGTTCTATCCAACAGTTAAAGTGCACCAGAGCTACACCTGCCAAGATAAAGAAATCTCAAAAATATTGGGCTTCTCTGGTGGCGCAGTGGTTGAGAGTCCACCTGCCGATGAGGGGGACCCGGGTTCGTGCCCTGGTCCAGGAAGATACCACATGCTGCGGAGCAGCTGGGCCCGTGAGCCACGGCTGCAGAGCCTGTGCGTCTGGAGCCTGTGCTCCACAATGGGAAAGGCCACAGCAGTGAGAGGCCCGCGTACCGCAAAAAAAAAAAAAAAAAAAGGAAAAAAATATTTATGTACATATCTTTGAGGTAAAGAAGCATGTTGTAGAAGGATGTGTAGGATATAATACAATTTAAATAAAATTGAAACAATGCAAAACAATGTTGCATATTTTTTATTGAGGCATGACATGTATATAGTGAAAGTGTAAAAACAAGGGTAAGATTGATAAACATTAAATTCATAATAGTGGCTATCTTTGGGGGAATTGCAGAGGAAAGAGATTGAGGAGATTCTACATGAGGCTTTGATATGATCTGCAGTGTTCGTTTCTTAGGCTTGGTGGTGTGTACAAAGGTGTAACATTATTTTCTTTAGTTTTGTATGTCAGTATTAGTAGGACTGTGTGTGTGTGTGTGTGTGTGTGTGTGTGTGTGAATTCAGTTGTCCAATAGAGATTCTGTATAAAAATTTGAGCTTTTTCCTTGTGATATTTTGTTTTGAAGATACAGTTAAAGAATAATCTCAACTGATTTTATTCCTTGGAGGCATGGAAGATGGGTAAAAGACAACAGTACTATACTGAGAAAAAGGGGAAAAAATGATATAAGAAGAGATACGATATTTTCTTAAGTATCTTCAACAGAGATTTCTGTTTTTTCCATGATAGGTAATTCAACACATATTTCATTGTTAACATTTAAAATTTGCCAATGAGGGACTTCCCTGGTGGTGCAGTGCTTAAGAATCCACCTGCCAATGCAGAGGACAGGGGTTTGAGCCCTGGTCTGGGAAGATCCCACATGCTGCAGAGCAACTAAGCCCATGAGCCACAACTACTGACCCTGCGCTCTAGAGCCCATGAGCCACAACTACTGAGCTGGCGTACCACAACTACTGAAGCACGCGCACCTAGAGCCAGTGCTCCTCAACAAGAGAAGCCACTGCAATGAGAAGCCTGCTGACCGCACCTAGAGAAAGCCCACGCACAGCAACGAAGATCCAACGCAGCCAAAAATAAAATAAATAAACAGGGCTTCCCTGGTGGCGCAGTGGTTGAGAGTCCGCCTGCCGATGCAGGGAACACGGGTTCGTGCCCCGGTTCGGGAAGATCCCACATGCCGCGGAGCGGCTGGGCCCGTGAGCCATGGCCGCTGGGCCTGCGCGTCCGGAGCCTGTGCTCCACAACGGGAAAGGCCACAACAGTGAGAGGCCCGCATACCGCAGAAAAAAATAATAATAATAAATAAATAAACAAATAAATTTATAATTAATTAATTAAATTTGCCAACGAATAAACGTTGACATTCTGGTAAAAGAGGAGCTTGTGTTAACACTGGAAGGGTGTTAATTAAAAACGGCCCATATTTTATCATTAACTACATGTAGCATTGATGTACTTACAAGGAAACATTTTCTGTTTATTCTATTTCTGTTTAAAATTAGTTTTTTTTTTTTTTTTGTGGTATGCGGGCCTCTCACTGTTTTGGCCTCTCCGGTTGTGGAGCACAGGCTCCGGATGCGCAGGCCCAGCGGCCATGGCTCACAGGCCCAGTCGCTCTGCGGCATGTGGGATCCTCCCAGACCGGGGCACGAACCCATGTCCCCTGCATCGGTAGGCGGACTCTCAACCACTGCGCCACCAGGGAAGCCCTAGGGTCTTTTTTTTGAAGGAAATTAAAGAACTAGGAATTTTAGTGAATAAAAATAAATGTCACAAAGAGAAAAAATGGTAAGATCAACAAGAGGTAAATGGGCAAAATACACAAATAGAATTCTCACAAAAGCAGAAATACAATTTATATGCAAATATCTAGAATTATGTTCAAGTTCACTAGGTTTGAAAAAAATGCATAGCAAAACAGCTATGAGTGATGCTTTTTGCCCTTCTAATGAGCAAAAAGCTTTTATTATTTCTTTAAACTATAATATTTAATTTTGCTGAGGATGTTACTCTGAGCACTTTCATTTAATCGGTATTAGAGTAAATTGTAACAATTTGGAACCCATTTGGTGCATGTGCCAAGAGTCCTGAAATGTTCATTATGTCTCCTGAAGAATCTCATTTAAGAATTTTATCTGAAATTCAGAAA
The DNA here is from genome assembly GCF_949752795.1 of Hyperoodon ampullatus. Classification (NCBI taxonomy): domain Eukaryota; kingdom Metazoa; phylum Chordata; class Mammalia; order Artiodactyla; family Ziphiidae; genus Hyperoodon; species Hyperoodon ampullatus. The sequence goes on from NC_136918.1 coordinate 10,905,531, forward strand.
ATATGCATAAATATTTTCATCACAATTTTGTATATAATAGTGAAAATCCTGAAGTAACCTAAATTGATTTGGATCCTACAGAAAGAGGATGTGAAGATGATATTGTATATATAAGAGAGTTATTGGACAAATCTGTGAAATATAAATAAGAGGGAGAAGAAGTTGGAAGAACCTTCAGATTGCAGCGTAGTTCTCAGAAAGTCTCAGCTATACTGATGGGGAGTCCTTGAACAAAAGTTGTAGGGTTCCTGCTTTGGGTAGGAATATCCCGGCTCTAGTTCGCACTGTGTGCTCAGTCACTGGCTGGGAGCAAGCGGTCCAAGAGGAGCCTGACCTTGGTGGGAACACCATGGCAGAGCCAGGGAACGGTGCCTGGAGTGCTCAGTGAACTATACTTCCTGCCACCGTTCCTCTTGTAGATCTGAGCAGTGCACTTCCATGATGCCACAGAACTGCTATGTCTAGAAGATAAAATTTTAGGGTAAGTTATGCTCTGATGAGGGTAAGCTTGATGAGGTAACAAGCAACCACCTTCATGACATAAAAAATAAAGTTCTAATTCTTGTTCATGTCACAGTCCAGTCAGGTATTTGGTAAATGGCCTTTTATGTGGTGATTCAACAGTGCAGATTCTTTCCAACTTCTTGGATTCCTGAGTCTTTAGCTTGTTCCTCTATAACCAGTTGAGAGAAGAAGGAAGGGAGGGCAGAGGAAAGATTTGGAAGACAAACTTAGGAGTGACATACCTCACTCTCATCTATAGTCCGCTGTCTAGTATATAGCTAATCTAACTTCAAGGGCACCTGGGAATGAAGAGAAGCACGTGGGTGCTGGCACTAAGAGTACCAATATTCTTCCACATCCATGATCCATCCATTCAGCAGAACATTATGCAGATATTTACAAATGTCTTTAAAACTCATCCTTAATTTTATTGAAAGCAACAGGTAAAGGTAATAAGATCATAAGCTATATATATTAACTTTAAAAAATAATCTAAATCTACAAAAAGAAATAATTCAAGAAAGAAATTTTCTCAAATATCATCATAATTGTCTTAGGACATGCCATTGTGGAAGTTTTTCTTTGTAACTGTTTGTTATTTTTCAGTCATTCCTGTAAACTACTATTTTATATTTTACAAACATAATCTATAATAGAAGATATGAAGGAGTTAACTCCAGGCTGTTAATATTAATTACTGAAAGACTGGGTTAGGAATGCGGAAGGGTGAGCTGAATAAAAGGAAACAAAATTATTACAGTAAGAGAAATAGTCTATAAAAGGTAAAATACCCTCCAGACATTTAGTTCAGAAATTTAGCAGAAGTTAGAGTTTAAATTTCAAGATGTAATGTTATTTATTTTTGAAAAACAATTTTTTATAACTCCTCAAATTTAAAGAACTTCTACATTGTTAACATGGGACAGTTTTGAATATCGGCCTCTCTGATCCGCTGAAATGTCTGCACTCTGCCCTTCTCCTCTTCCCTGGCCGCCTCTGCCCTCAGCGACGAAGCTGCTCTTGTCCACTACTAATGCTCTGCTCTGGTTTCTTCCAATGCCACGTTCTCTCCCAGTAGGTTAGTGCTATTTAACGAAATGACAGCTTTAATGTCAGCCACTACTGCAGCCATTAACCCACTCCTGATTAAGCAGGATTCGTGCCACACATGTAGTGAAACCAGTATTTTAAAACAGCGCACACACATAACCTGAAACACACAGCACTGGACACATTTTAGAGTGACTTTTTTTTTTTGCGGTACGCGGGCCTCCCACTGCAGTGGCCTCTCCCGTTGCGGAGCACAGGCTCCGGACATGCAGGCTCAGCAGCCATGGCTCACGGGCCCTGCCGCTCCGTGGCATGTGGGATCCTCCCGGACCGGGGCACGAACCCGTGTCCCCTGCATCGGCAGGCGGACTCTCAACCACTGCGCCACCAGGGAAGCCCTAGAGTAACTTTTTATCCTAAACATGCTGATATGAAGTGAACACATGGTAAATTCAGTTCTCTTTTCAAAACCAATCAGCCATTACCAAAATAAAGTAATCTGAGTCTAGGGGTCTCCATTCTATAGCATGCTTACTTCGGTTCGTTGGCTTCAACCTTGGAGGCCAGATGGAACTAAGACCAGCTGAACTTTCTTTCCGACTGGCTTGGGGTTGCTGTAGCAGCGAAGATGATCTCTGGGGAATTTGGTTGACGTGATTTCTGTCCCCTAAATGAAGAGGCTCACTTTATTTTCAACCTTGATCCTCTAAATCTACTTATTTGCCGTACACAGATACCAGCTACAAGTTGGCCTAGAATTTTTAACCACTGTGATTTATTTGATGCAAATTCACCACATTTATCCTTATCTGGACCAATTTTGCACTGACTACTAGATTGGGCTCTGATTTGGGAAACCTTGGAAAGAAATTGTAAGTGGCCTATTTGCATAAAATAGCCAATAATGCACTTACTTCATAATATGCTGGTCTGATTTAATTTGTGATTAGAAGGAAATAGTCTAGATTCCCTCAGAAGCCATAGAAATAACAGAGCTAATGGATGTTCTCTGGAATGAGCCTTGATTCATCATGGAACTAGGTCTAGCCACACTTGGGTGGCAGTTCTTAGGCTTTGGAGCCAAGATTATGATGAACAGTCTCATTAGGTGATTTTATGGGTGAATACAATGCATCCATGAGAACTGTCACATGTATGATTTGTGAACTTTGGACTTTGGATATGTACTACAACTCAACCTATTAACACCCACCGTTCCAAACATGGATGTTAGATGAGCGACTGCTGATGATTCCTGCATATGTCCAATCCTTTGTGATCTTCCACGTTTGGTTGCTACTTATTTTATTACCCACTGCCTAATTCAAAGGCCATATATCTGACTTAGCTCCACACAGATGATGGTGTAGAAATATTTTCCTCTTTCTGTTCTTGGATTGCAGGTAAATGATTGTCTGTGCTAATACTGGGGAAAGAAAGTCAGAATCATTCAACACTTGGCTTAGAATTTGTTTTTTGTGGGTTTTTTTGGCCATGCCATGCTGCATGTGGGATCTTAGTTCCCAGACCAGGGTTCAAACCAGCACCCCCTGCAGTGGAGGCACGGAGTCTTAACCACTGGACCTCCAGGGAAGTCCCTTGGCTTAGATTTTTATCAACACGCTTTGGGGATTGTTACTGAGGTGTGATTAATAATATTGTCTCATCTCCAGGTGAGTTTCTTTGACCTACTGCTGACCCAGCACTTCCTTTTTCTGTAATGGCTTCAGCATAGTTGAGGAAGAGCTGGCATTGGCTATGTGGAAGTCTAACTGACAAGGAAACAAGGATTTGCACTCCCACCTCTTCATACTCACATTGGTTCTTCTTTAACAATTCTTTAACCTGTTTCTATGGTTAGTTTTAAAGTTAAGTCCTGCCTCGCAGTAATGCTCTTTTTTTTGGTGGTGTTTATCCCTCCTATTTACCCACCCGTTGGAATAATTACCTTCCTGATCAGTGTGTCTCCCCAGCACCTATAGGGGAGGTGCTCCATTGACCAGCTATCTCCCTCCCCAGGAGTCTGAGACCAAATGAACTCAGTGCAAAAGGAAGACCAATGTGTTATTTTCACCCTACACTGCCTTTGCAAAGAGTCAGGTGCACAAAGATTTATTTTGATTTGGGGATGGTTTTCCCCACAAGGCATAGCTCTTCCGTGACCATCTTCTTCTTCACTCTGGAGTTCACTCATCAACCACCTGTGAGAACAGCTGCAGAGGTGTGAGAAAATTAATAGGCTGGATGTTAGTAAACTTTAAAGATGAGAAGTACTTTACAACAGCTAATTATAATGTATTTAAGTAGTAAAACTTTTTTATTATGTGAAACTGCATCTATAGAATTTCTGTTGGCAAGAAAAATACGCTGAAACATCTTTTTTTTTTTAGAATAATTCTTTATTTTTATTTATTTATTTTTGGCTGTGTTGGGTCTTCGTTTCTGTGCCAGGGCTTTCTCCAGTTGCGGCAAGCGGGGGACACTCTTCATCGCGGTGCGCGAGTCTCTCACTGTCGCAGCTTCTCTTGTTGCGGAGCACAGGCTCCAGATGCGCAGGCTCAGTAGTTGTGGCTCACAGGCCTAGCGGCATGTGGGATCTTCCCAGACCAGGGCTCGAACCCGTGTCCCCTGCATTGGCAGGCAGATTCTCAACCACTGTGCCACCAGGGAAGCCCTGAAATATCTTTGAGGCAAAACAAGTAAAGTAGTTTAAGTCAAAATGATGATTCCCCAAATTTTCTTTTGGGACACTTGGCTTAAAACCAAACTAAGTCCAACCAAATCAAACAAACCAAGCCAAACCATCCAAACAATAATGTCCTTGACGATGGCCAATATATCTTACTATGTCACCATATTATGGGGCAATGTTATGTGCTTAATATTATGAGTTTTGAAGTTGCAGAAACTAGATAAAAATTCACACTTTGCCAGTTTCTAGCTGTAAAATATTGGGTAGTTATTTAACCTTTCTTGAACTCAGTTTTCTCATCTGTAAAATGGGATATTGAGAGGACTAAGTACTATAATGTGTTTATAAAATAGTGACTGATTCAAAATAAGTGCTTGATTAGTCTGTTTGGGCTGTTACAACAAAAATGCCATAGACTGGGTGGCTTAAAGAACAAAAATTAATTTCTCACATTTCTGGAGGCTGGGAAGTCCAAGGTTAAGATGCTGGGAGATTTGATCTGGTGAGAGACCACTTCCTTGTTCATAATTGGCCATCTTCTTGGTGTGTCCTCATGGCATAAGGGACGAGAGCTCTCTGGGGTCTCTTTTATAAGGCACCAACCCCATTCATAAGCACTCCACCTTCATAACCTAATTACCTCCCAAAGACCATACCTCCTAATATGAATACCTTGGGACTTAGGATGTCAATATATGATTTTTTTTTAGGGGGGCAGGGGTGACACAAAGAATTCAGTGCATAACAGTGCTCAATAAAACTAGGACTTAGGAGTTGTAAAACATTGCCCTTTAGCCAGTGTGTACCAGGGTCTCATTTCTCCAAACCCATGAACTATGGCCAGCATCTGGACTGATTGGTGATATTGGAGACTAATTAATTGCCATCCTTGATGCACCTGTGTTTTAACATTTGCTAATATTACCCTTATGTAATAATAAGTTGTGAGACTATTTCAAAGTGAAAAAAAAAACCAAAACAAAGTAGCCTCTTCATTCTCTAACTCCCCCACCTCACATTTCACACCTCTTACCCTTTCAACAGACCTCACAGTAAAAACAAACTAATAAAACAAACAAAAAAATTCAATCCAAGCAACAAAACACTCCTTTTGGAGACTATTGTATTGATGTGCTATGTAAAGACAAATGTAAAGTGCAGATAAACAATAGCAAAAAACTTAAAATCCTCTGCTGGTTTTAGAAAATCTTTTCTAAATTATTGACGTTACTTTGAGTTACTTCATATGTTTGACTGAGAGCCAGCTTATCTCCCTTGTTATCTTTTGCTTGATCATCTGTCTAGAGCAAAGACTGTCTCTCTGTCTGTAGAGGAGATGGCATAGCCTTTGTTGAGTTCTAAATTAGGAAACATTTGTTCTAGTTCGGAATTGGCCCCTGACTTGCTGTGTGACTCTGGCTTCCTCATATAACTTCTCTGATCCTTAGTTTTCTCTACTCTATTGGTAGCATGGTATATATAAGTGGTAACTATTGGGTCTTAATAAAGATGTTATTTTGGCAAAATATGTAGGAATTCTTAAATCTATTATTTTCTCAAGAATTCACCATTTGAGATAAACAAAAAGAAAAATAAGATTATAGTGGCAGCACAAATAAGGTTAGCAATGCTTTTGGCCTTCGAATTTAGGCCAAATTCGAAGGCCTTCGAATTTAGGCCAAATAATTCAGCTGAACCTTGAGGATTTATTAATTTTTTTTAATTTAATGCTAAGTAAGCCAGGAGAACTTCAAACCAAAGCTGGCTTTGCTTGTTTTTTTTTTTTCCCCCTAAGCACAAGCTACAGACCTTGTCCTTCTCACCCAGGAGACCGGAAGATAAGGCGTGAAAGAGAAAACCAGCAGTTAGGATTACTGCCTCAATGAGAGGGCAGGAGGGATGGAAGGAGAGAGGGAAGGAGGGGGAGTGAGAGGAAGACTGAGAATCTGAACAAGAGCTACATGTTGGTCATTCAGAAATTATATAATGAAAGGAACACCCCTCATGACTAACATTTACTTGGGTACAGTAATGCCATTAGTGCACTGCCCAGTATATGGGATACTCAACTTTTGTGGTGTTATTTGACAAAGTTGGGGTGCTATACCTTTTCAGTCAAAAACAAAAATCATCTTTGGCTGTTTTCCTGATTAAGAAATCAGGGGATTGAAACCAGGCTTTTATTGTAAACAACCTGACTTGGATCAGGCTTGGTTTAAAAGGGGTTGACGGCTTGGTTGGAAAGTAACAGTAACTGGAGGATGGACCACAGTTATTGGGACTTGTTCTGTATCTTTCTGTGAATCAAATACAGCACAGTTCAGTGCTTAAAAGCATAGACTCTGAGTTTGAATTCCATCTCTGCTACTATTTATATGGCCATGGGTGAGTCATTTGACCGCGTATCTCAGTTTTTCCATCTTTAAACTGAGAGCTACTACTAATCTCTATCAATGTAGTAAAAAATTCAACTTTGAACGAAGAGTGGTCTGGCCTTTGCCCTACTTGAGATTATCTGTAAGCCCTTGGAATGTCTTGCCTGATGAGGGTGTCTTTGTTTACCTGGGTGCTTTGAGCCATGCCAGAAAGTCTAATAATGTGATTTATGGTGGGAATGTTGAATTCTATGCTATCAGTTTGACCTTGGAAGGCACTGGAAACTGATGTTAGCTGTGTGGGCAGTCAATGATGGAGCCCCAGTAAAGATTCCAGAATTCAGGTGAGCTTTTCTGGTTGGCAATGTTCTGTGTGTACAGTCACCCATCATCACCAGGAGGTGTCAACACTGCCCATGACTACATGGGAGAGGACACGTGGAAGCTGCTGTGGTACCCTCCTGGACTTGGCTCTATGCATCTCCTCACTTGGCTGATTTATTTTTTTAATTTTTATTTTATATTGGAGCATAGTTGATTAACAATGTTGTGTTAGTTTCTACTGTACAGCAAAGTGAATCAGTTGTACATACATCCACTGTTTTTTAGATTCTTTTCCCATATGTCATTAGAGTATTAAGAAGAGTTCCCTGTGCTATACAGTAGGTCCTTATTGGTTATCTATTTTAAATATAGTAGTGTGTACATGTCAATCCCTTGGCTGATTTTAATCTGTAGTTTTTTGGGGGTTTTGTTTTTGTTTTTTTTTTTGGCTGTGCCGCACAGCTTGCAGGATATTGGTTCCCCTACCATGGATCAAACCCAGGCCCCCACAGTGAAAGTGCAGAGTCCTAACTACTGGACTGTCAGAGAGTTCCCTAATCTATAGATTTTAGCTTGTAATAAACTGTAACTGTGAGTCTAACAGCTTTCAGTGAGTTCTGTGAGTCCTTGCAGTGAATTATTGAAACTAAGGGTTGTCTTGAAGATTCTGAACTTTCCATTGGTGTCAGCAGCGAGACTGTCTTGTGGTCTGTGTTCCCTCTGACTTCACACATTCTTATAGGGCTTTGTAGAGGATTAAGTTGGATAATAGATGTTAAAGACAAATACGCCTGGCACAGAGCAAACTTTCAATAATTCAGCTATTGTCATTGTTTATATAATTTGAAGTTATACCAGGCAAGATGCGAGAAGTGACTCAGCCAAGGTTGTAAAATTTAGCAAATAAAAATACCAAACATACTTATTCTAAAAAAAAAAAATTGTTCATCTGAAATTCAAATTTAACAGGCCTTCCTGTATTTTATCTGGCAACCCTAAACATAGCCCAATGTTTTCATTTTCTAGATGAAGAGGCTATATCCACAGGGGTTAAATATGCTGGTATCTGTAGTTAGAATGTGGTTGACTTGGGATAAGAATGCAGATCTTTTGATTCCCACGTACTTAGGAAAAACCCTAAGATACGCTACAGGTAGAGGAGAAATACCTTGAAAGGAAGACTAATAAGGGAATATAAATGCTGGTGTTGTATAATGAGGGGTTGAAATTGCCCATTTATAGCCACTCAATCAGGGAACCCTAAGAGGTCTCCTGGGTTCTATCCAAGGAGTAATCACTTAACAGAGAAATTTAAATTTTGTGTGTTAGGACAGGCCATTTGAAATCTATTCTGAGCATTATATCTACTCAATGCCTTGCTACTGTAAATACTTTCCAAACCTGTTTGAAGGAAATTGGTATTTTCTGGGTAACTGTCACATGTACTTTGAATTTTACTGGTGGTCTTTCCTATGGTTGCTTAGTTCTTTACAATTTATAAAGCATTAGTACTTCATCTTCACAATAACTTGGGAGGGGTAGGCTGAGCAGATAGTAAAATCTCAGTTTTACAAATGAGTAAACTGGGGCTTAAAGAATGTTTGGCATGCCCACATTCACTGGCTGGTATGCTGAGGAGAAGGTATGGCAACTTCCAACTCCTGGTCCAGGGATTTCTTTACTATTCAATGGTTTATGATTCCAGACACATATAGCGAGATTATAAATGAATTACAGAACCATTTCCTTCTGTATTAGTCTTCTCTTGCTGCCTTAACAAAATATCATAGATTAGGTGGTTTTAATGACAGAAGTTGACTTTCTCAAAGTTCTGGAAGCTAGAAGTCCAAGATCAAGATGCCAACATGGTTGGTCTTTGGATAGGGCCCTCTTCCTGGCTTGTAGATGGCCACCTTCTCCCTGTGTCTTCAGATAGCTTCTTCTTTGTGCACTCACGGAGAGAGAGAAAGAGATCTCTGGTGTCTCTTTTTGGTTTGTTTGTTTGCACTTAAAAGAATTTTTAAAAATTTTAGTGAAATATAGTTGATTTACAATGTTGTGTTAATTTCTGCTGTACAGCAAAGTGATTCAGGTATATATATATATGTATTTTTTATATTCTTTTCCATTATGCTTTATCACAGGATATTGAAGATAGTTCCCTGTGCTATACAGTAAGACCTTGTTTTTTATCCATTCTACGTGTAATAGTTTGCATCCGCTAATCCCAAACTCGCAAACCTTCACTCCCCACCCCCCCTTGACAACCACAAGTCTGTGAATCTGTTGTGTCTCTTCTTATGAGGACATCAGTCCCATCACATTAAGACCCTACCTTTATGATGCCATTTAACCTTAATTACCTCCTTAAAGCCTTCATCTCCAAATACAGTCACATTAGCAGTTAGGGGCTTCAAAATGTGAATTTTGTGAGGACACAGTTCAGTCTATAACACCTACATTACTTACCTTTGCATGCTCAGTCCTTTGTTAATGTCAAGTGAGGTAATGGGAAAGAGTGAGATTTCTAAATGAGACCAATGAGGTCCACTCCTACCTTCCTCCCCACATACCCACAGAGTAGTTAAACTATTAATACTTCAGAGAGTTTAACCTCCATGAGCCCCAATAACGAAAACACCTCATAGGACTGTTGTGGGCAAGAAAATGAAATGCTGTTGGTAAAGTGCCTAACATTTACAGAAGAAATTGTTCAAATACTACTGCCTTATCCCTTTTGATGCCACAAATAAGGAATAAAATGAAATAGTGATTAACTTGTCTTGATCATTATATTTTTACGTTGGAAGGAGAGAATGGTGTGATTGTTCACCAATCAAGTTCTTAAATAATGTTTTTTCCTAAATTGTTTTCCCGTTTCTCATTTTCAAACTGCATTTGCTTTTTCTTTTCCTTTTAATTAATTTGTTTATTTTTGGCTGCATTGGGTCTTTGTTGTTAAGCGTGGGCTTTCTCTAGTTGTGATGAGTGGGGGGCTACTCTTCATTGCGGTGCATGGGCTTCTCATTGCGGTGGCTTGTCTTGTTGCAGAGCACGGGCTCTAGGTGCTCGGGTTTCAGTAGTTGTGGCTCGTGGTCTCTAGAGCGCAGGCTCAGTAGCTGTGGTGAATGGGCTTAGTTGCTCCGTGGTATGTGGGATCTTCCCGGACCAGGGCTCGAACCCGTGTCCCCTGCATTGGCAGGCGGATTCTTAACCACTGTGCCACCAGGGAAGTCCTGCATTTGATTTTAAACCATATTTTTATGATTTAAACATTCATATTTAACTTGAAGGATCCCTGTAAAATCTTTGTCTATGGGTGGCCTAAAAATGGCTGTTTTAGATGAAACTGTTTATTTTACAGATAATTCAGTAACAGTCCTGTTTTGACTTTCCTATCCTGGATAGTCTCACGTTTTACAAACGTATGAGTGAAACGTGCTGATGTGAAAAACAAAGACGCCTTCATTCAGAGCAAACATAACTTTCTCAAATCACAAGGATCAACTATAGACTTGTCTATACAACCCGTCTGACTAATGTCTGTGGCATATTTGGCTATAGAAATCATCTGAATCATCAACATTGAAATATACAATGCTTACTTTACAATGTGCCACAATGTAGTTGTGTTGGGGAAGAACCACATGCAAGACCACTTTGACCACCTAGAGAGAAAACCAGTTGATTTGGACTTATGATTTTGAGGGCCTTCAACTTGATTTTAGACATTACAAACTTTGAAGCATGAGAAAGGGTAGATTCATCCTTTCAATTTTTCATGACGTTATTTCATCCCCTGCCCTACCTCCTTGAAATATTTAAAAAGAGATGCCTTTAGTTTCTTGCCGCTCTTTTGCTTAGAACATTGGCTGTAGATTGCAATCACCTGGCGAGTTTTTAATATCCTGTTGCCAGAGTCTCACATAAGCCAATTAAATCAAGACCTTTTGGGGTGGGGCTCAGGCCTCCATAGGTATTTGTTAAAGCTCTCCAGGTGCTTCCAATCAAGACTCAACCACTGTCTTAGAAGAAAACAGACAAATCTTTTGACCAGAACAGTAGTTTTCAACTGAGCTGAACGTTACTATTACCTGGGAGAATACGGAGATGCTATCATTGCCTGGGGCCCCATAGTAAGGTGCTCTAACTTTATATGTTTGGGAATTTTCTCTGTTTGACAGCAACTTGCCTGTAATACATACGTAGAGTTAAACTCACGGCTTTGAGCTGTGAGTTCAAAAGCAGTAAGCTCCTTTTCTCTCCTCTGCAAATCTCTGAATGGTGCTTAGATATACAATTCCCAGGTTCTATTGTATTTTATGAATGCTTAAACCTTCCATTTCCATATAAATTCATATATGGTTAAAACAAAAGAAAAAGATGAATATATACAGCACTTCCAAAAAGATGAATTGTTCATATAAGAAGAGCGAAAAAACAAAACAAAAAAATACCCCAAAACCAAAATTTAAGCCAAAAATGTCAGGAAAAAAAAAAAAAATTAAAATCAACCAGAGTTAACTTACTTGTAAGCATTTACATTTCCAGGAACTATGCTAAATATTTCTTTGGTGTTATTTAAGCATCTAACAATCTTGTGTGGTAAAGACTATTGTTAACCTCATTTTTTAGATGCAGAAACCAAAGGTTCATTTCCAAGGTCACATGCCTATTAAGTGGCATTATTAAGGTCTGAGGTTTCACCCCACTCCTAAGCTAACAGGTTAGCCTCTTACAGTTTCACGGATGCCTGCAAAAGACACAACACTCCTGGATCAAAGACAAAGGACAGAGCAGGTAGCATGAATTTCATGTTCCTGTCGGTTACTCTTGCCCCTCAAGTCCCAGGGAGGCAACGTGGAGACAGACCCAGCTGGATGCTGTGGGTTTGCATCACAGCTGAGGAGCCCCAAGTTTAGGAGATCCCAATCTTTTTAATGGATTGCATGCAAACTTGTCCAACGATTGCCCTGGGTGGAGACATTATTATACTGGGCAACAAATAATATGCCCTCTGCCCCAGAGACACTTGGACCATCTCTGCTGTCCCAGGTTGTTCACTATACAAACAGCTTTGAAAAAATATTCCAGAATAAAGGCTGTTAGTACCTCTGCTGAAAGGATGTGCAGAAATGTGAGATACCCATGGATAATTGTCTTCCAACATGGAGTCATATTTTCAGCCCAGATGGTCTGACTCTAGCCTGTGCTTTTAACTATCATACAGGCTCTCCTTGATAAACTGGAATAAGTAATCAGAAGAGAAGAGATGGGAAGATAAAGTTCAAAAGCACAGTGGGAAGCTGTGGAATAAGTTTTGAAGTTGACAAAGGAACTAACTAGTTATGTACCATTTCCATTTGTCATGTAAAGTTACAAACTTAGGGATAGGAATCACCTTTATCAGGAGCTAATCTCCATTCTGTTTCTCTTGAGCTTGATTTTCTGGGGATAATTATGATGTTTTACTGTCTCTACTATTGCTGGCATCTCGAGAAGTCAATGAAGAAGGTACAGAGGTTGAGTGTTTTTTCTGCTAGAACATCATGCCAAGAGATGAGGTCTTAGAGCTTCCTCGAGGATAGAATGACTTTCTTCACAGCACCAATATTATAGATAGGCATTATTATTGATATACTACATTATTATTGATACAGTATAACCAGGTTGTGGGATCCATATTTGTATTGTTTCCATGTGAAATGATATTTCAGGCAACCAGCCTTTGAATGAAATTTTGGAGTGAATGGAGAGTATTTCTGTAATATCAGTTGTTGTGTGCATATTTCTTTCTTTCTTTTTTTTTTTTTGCGGTACGCGGGCCTCTCATTGTTGCTCATTGTTGTGGCCTCTCCCATTGCGGAGCACAGGCTCCGGATGCGCAGGCTCAGCGGCCATGGCTCACGGGCCCAGCCGCTCCACGGCATGTGGGATCTTCCCGGACTGGGACACGAACCCGTGTCCCCTGCATTGGCAGGCGGACTCTCAACCACTGCGCCACCAGGGAAGCCCCATATTTCTTTAAAAAGGTAAATTTTAAAGTCTAATTTCAATTGTTTCTTGAATGTCGCATGACCAGGTAACATTTATCCTCCAATAACTCTTTAGTGGAAAAATAACAAAGCACTAAGAGAAAATATCTTATCCTCACTGAGGCTGCCTGTGTGCTAATATCAACTGGACAATTACCCAAATATAGTTTATAATTTAAGAGTGGAATAATAGAATATAAACTGAAATGGTGCATACATCAACATGACATGAATTATATTGTTTTAAGATATAGTGTCTGTTTCTCAATTTATAGATGGATGCGGAGGTTCAGTGAGTGCTTTGCTGGCTTCCTCCCCTTATAAGAACAGCCAATAATTATCTTAATATCTCCTGAAATGATCTACAAGTAATTCAAATTGATGAAAACTTGAGTGGTGCCAAACGACTTGGCAGGAAGTCAGAGACTTCTCTGAACACAGCCATTTGTGCTGACCTGCTCTGTAACTCTGTATAATGGGATTTGACTGATGCAGCATAACATTACCCATCTAGAACAAAATTGGGAAGCAGCACTCTCTCCAAGCCATCAACATGAGAAAAATATGGCTCTGAACTGGGTGTGTTGAAAGGGGTTCATTTTCTTCCTGCTCTTTGCTAGTTTAACATGAGAACATTGAGTCTAGGACCACTGGCCTATGTAAATGAGCTGGATATGCCCAGGGAGATCTGTGATGCTTCACCATTCAGAGGTAATAAACTGGCCAATAGATGACATATAGTTGAAAGCAGAGACATCTTTTGTCCAGTGTTATTTCCATATGGAGCAATGGCTTAGAGAAATCTATTCCTGAATTCTAATTAACATTTTATTTTCAGGATCATTAATCCCAACTCTTTCCATTTCTAGTTTTTATTAGAGGTGAGATGATAATCCACTTATTGACGGGAAATTATCCCTAGGACATTCTTGGTCATTACATTACTTCTGTAAATGTATCAATGATTTTTTGTCAAAGAGTAAATTGACATGGTTGTGGGAGTTGGGGAGAGTGTGGCATCTCTTCCACTTATGATAATGGTGATATTTTGTGACCTTTTCATTTCAATGTGTTTCATGTGGGTTAAACTCTTCTATTTGTTACAATCTTCTTTTCATTGAGTGCCACATGTTGAATTTTTTTTTTGCCTGCTGAAATAGATGAAGTCCATATTAGGCAGTAAAGTTTTTTAATATATATATATTTTATTGAAGTATAGTTGATTTACAATGTTGTGTTAGTTTCAGGTTTACAGCACAGTGATTCAGTTATACATATATATATATATATATATATATATATACACACATATATATATGTATGTTTATACATTTTCAGATTCTTTTCCCTTATAGGTTATTACAAAATACTGAGTATAGTTCCCTGTGCTATACAGTAGGTCTTTGTTGGTTGTGATTAACATACACACACTACTATATATAAAATATCTATTTTATATATAGTAGTGTGTGTATGTTAATCTCAACCTCCTAATTTATCCCTCCCCCACCCTTTTCTCCTTCGGTAACCATAAATTTTTTTCTATGTCTATGGGTCTATCTCTGTTTTGTAAATAAGTTCATTTGTATCTTTTTTTGTTTGTTTTTAGATTCCTCTTATATGCAATATCATATGATATTTGTCTTTTTCTGTCTGACTTACTTCACTTAGTATGGTAATTTCTAGGAATAGAAGCTAAGTTTTTAAATTTACAAATTTCACATAATTATTAAACAAATATTAAGTGTGGATCAACTATGCACTAAGCAAAGGGCTATATCTTACAGACAAAGTGATGAATTATACCTAGTCTCTACAATTGAATCTCTACAACTAAGTTCAGAGCCCTGCTTGTTTCAGAAATGTCAATTCTCCTTGCTTAGTAAACCACTTGCAATTTTCTTCTAAAATTTAAAATTTGATTTGTTCGTCCAGATGTTCAAATGGAAGTTTACTAAAAGCCACATGTAGCAGACACTAAGCTGCATAGCCTAGATTCCCATTACGTGTGTTGGCAGGCCTCCTCTCTAAACTCCTTCCTGGAATTGCCCTCAGCTGCCTCATGCAAAGATGTGTTCCCTCCCGGGGCATGCAGTCACTGGAGGACCATGTATAAAAGCTCAGTCCCCCTCACCCCAACTCAGGATGACTCTGCCAGGCCATCCTACCTCCAGAGCTCCCTATGGAATTTTTAAATAGCTTGTGTACCTATGAGTTTCCTAAAATTAGAAATATAACGAAATGAAACATGTTAGAGTAAACTCATTGATTTATGTCTGGTCCTTTCTGAAGTCCTACTAAAATGATCCCAAAGGAATGAAAAAGTTTAAAAAGCCCACAGTGGGGGGGAAAACATGAAGAATAAAAAAGAAGACTACAATAGACTAAAAACTTAAACCATTTTTTTAATTGCTGGGAAACTGATGTATGAGTGGGAATTGACTTATCCAACTACAGAAATCTCAAATCAAAGCTTGCTAGTGGAAGAGTAAAGAAGAACCAAGCCAGTTTGTCCTGTGGATACCTGGAAAGGCTAAAGAGTTGGTGGTTTCAAGTACCTCAGGACAAAGGATATAGGATTGGATGAAAAAAGGGAAGATCAGATGAAAGTCTTGAAAGTATCAGACCATGGGATCACCTTCCTGATCTCAAATTGTTACCTTTCTCTAACCCATGAAGAAGGCTGAGTAAAATTTTCTTACTCTAGATGTTGAGTCAGACAAGTTCTGAGTTGGGGAATACTGAACACACCCAGGGTGGCTGTGGTGAGGCACACTGAAACTACAGGAATTGTCAAAGGCTACATACTGAATTGTGAGATCCTTACACCATACTTCCCTTCCTTGGCTCCCAGAATGCTCTTAGCTGGGTGATTTCCCCAGTCAAGAGACTGGAAAATTGCTTTCTTGGAAGCTGATTGGCCTAAGAAAAAATTCCTATGTGCTGAATCAGGGGTTTCAATGAAATTGCTGGGTTTTAATTTGACCATGCTACAATAAAGCCCACCAGTTGCCAAGATTACTTAGGTCTATTGAACTTACAGTCATCAGTTTAGTTCCTTGTTCTTAAATGTGAAGAGATAGCAAAAAATCACCTAACCTTCAAGGAAGCCTCTATAAGAGAGAGATGGAGAAGAAGAGGAGGAGAAGAGGGAATAAAGTCAAAGAAAAAGAGGCAATACAGATAACAGGCTAACACGCTAACACATGTGCATGTGTATGCTCACATGCACGAGTGCACACTCACACACACACATACACACACACACACGCACTACTATAGACTGGATACTTATGCCCCTCCCCAAACACATATGTTGAAACTTAATCCCCTGTGTAATAGTATTTGGAAGTGAAGACTTTGGGAAATGATTAGGTGGATCTCTCATGACTGGAATTAGTGTCCTTATGAAAGAGGCCTCAGAGAGCTCTTCCACCATGTGAAGACACACTGAGAAGACAGCCCCCTACAAACCAGAAGGAGGTTTCACCAGACATCACATCTGTTGGTGCCTTGATCTTGAACTTTCCAGGCTCCAGAACTGTGAGAAATAAATTTCTGTTGTTTATAAGTCACACAGTCTATGGCATTTTGTTACAGCAGCCTGAACAAACGAAGACACACACACACCCCCAATTAACATCCTCATAGAGATTGTACACATGAAGTAAGAACAAGAGGCCATAAAATAAAGATGAATCAGATAATAAGAAATGGTAATATAATATTAAAAAATGGTAATATAAATAAAAAGTCAAAAAGAAGAATTGAAAGTTAACTTCTAAAATATCTTCCAGAAAGTATAAAAATAATGGAGACAAGTTAAAAATAATACATCCAATAGGCCTGACATTCAACTAATATGAGTTCTAGAAGGGGAGGACAAAGAAAGGAGACGGAAGGAAATTATCAATATATATGAACCTTTTCCAGATTCTCCAGTTTGAAAAGCCCATCAAGTTTCTAGCAAGAAATCTCAAATGCCCAACAAAGTATATCATCTAGATATTTCAAATGTCGAGGTCAAAGTTAAGAACCTTTAAAACTCAAAGATTCTAAAAATAAAACAAAAAGTTATATATAAATGAATTAGAAATCACAATGCATTAAGTAGCATCAGAACCTAGAACAGGGAGTGGCAAATTACACCCTGTTTTTGTAAATAAAATTTTACTGGAACAGGGCCATGCCCATTTGTTTATAAATTTTCTATGATTCCTTCAAGCTATGATAGCAGAGTTAAGTAGCTGCAACACAGATCACACAGTCTGCAATGCCTAAAAATTTAATATCTGATTCGTGATTGAAAAAAATTGGCCAACACCTGAACTAGAATTCAACTGAGTGAGGCCTTCAAAATGATGAGAATATATGATTTATAACCAGTAATTGGTTACCCAGCCTCACTAAAAGTCAATCATGAGTGTAGAAAATGGCATTTTCAGACATGTAAAATCTTGAACATTTTACCACCCAAACACTCTTCTCAGAAAGCTACTAAAAAAACAAAATGAAGGGGATTCACAGAGAAATTAATTAAAGCAAATTTTAGGGTGAAATCTGTAGATCAAGCAATGCAATTTGAAGTAGGTTGATGGGGGATTTGATAGGGATACTCTAATGAATAATATTGCTAGAACATTGGATACATATATTTAGAGGAAGTTGGAGCACTTGGGATGAATTAGTCAGGTATACATACATTTTTAAAGCAAATATAAAAGATGAGGCAAGTATACCTGCAGGGAAGCACAAGTTTGTACAAGAAAAAAAATGTAATAATAGCATACTTAGTAGCTTAACTGTGAACAATATTTAGCTGGTCATAATAATGTGAACTCAATCCAAAAATATGATATAACTGTATTTGGAGGATGGGGATGAGGGAAGAGTGGATGTGTGTGTGTGTGCGTGTATGTGTGTGTACGTGTGAGTTTGTGTATGGAGAATGGCACATTCTTCCTTTTCCATGTAAGAATTAAGTAATTGATAACAGTATAATCATGTTATTTTAAAATATGGATGTATATACCCTAAGAAAAATCTACGAGAGATGAAAGTGGCTGCTTCTGATGAGTGAGAATCAGTTGTTGGCAAGGAGAATCGGGAGTGGGGAGAAAGGGGACGGAAGATATCAGCTTTTCATTTTAAGTCTAGTATTTATTTTTAAACTTTGACCTCTATTTTTTTTTAAATTGAAGTATAGTTGATTTACAATGTTGTGTTAGTTTCATGTGTACAGCAAAGTGATTCAGTTACACACACATATATATATATATATTTTTTTTTTTTCAGATCCTTTTCCACTAGAGGTTATTACAAGATATTGAATATAGTTCCCCATGCTATATAGTATGGTCTTGTTGTTCATCTATTTTATATATAGTAGTTTGTATCTGTTGACCCCAACTCCTAATTTATCCCTACCCCCCTTTCTGCTTTGGTAATCATGAGTTTGTTTTCTGTGTCTGTGAGTCTGTTTCTGTTTTGTACATAGATTCATTTGTATTATTTTTTAGATTTCACATATAAGTGATATCGTATGATATTTGTCTTTGTCTGACTTACTTCACTTAGTGTGATAATCTCTAGGTCCTAAAGTGTGAACCTCTATTACTTAAATAAAAATGAAAGTTAAATCTTAATTAAAGAAGAGATCTGAAGTCTAGCCTTTTACTAATTTGAGCCTATTTGAAATTCTTTAATTATCAGTGTTCACATACAAAATCAGATGTTCATGGATGCTGAAATTTTTCAGGGTGAAATGTCACCATTCTGTAGATTAGAAATTTCCCCATTTTCATTGCACATAACTATTTCAGAATGAAGGAACAGCTCGTAATCATTGAAAATTTGAAAATGGTTCTCCTTCCTCGAAACAGGTCAAATATTCAAGGGAAAAGTGGTGAAAATGTCATTCCTTTCTAGCAGTTCCAGCAATCTATAATAAAGACATTCACTGAAAAGATTTTTAGAATGTGAAACTAACTTTGAGGCAGATGGCTTAATGCCAGAAGACAATTAATTATCCATAATTATAAGAGATGAAGATAAATATGAAAATGATAGATACAAAAATCTGCTCATTAAACTGAAAGATTAATTTGACCTACAATTTGGGAATTTCAACTACATTCCTAGACAGAGGACTGAATGCACAGTAGCAATAATAACTGCTGCATCATTTATGCAGGATTAATAATACACTTCCACTGGTGATCATGATTTATAATACAATGCATATTTCATAGAGGTTCAATCACACATTTTCCAAAGAAATTATTGTCTCAAGTGCTGTCTTGAAACTAGAACCCAAAGTTCACTGATGTTCTCACTAAAACTCATGTTCTTAGAACAGTTAGAAATGTAATTCATTTGAATGTCAAAAAAGAATAAAATTTTTTTAATTTCTGCTTTATAACAAAGTGAATCAGTCATACATATACATCTGTTCCCACATCCCTTCCCTCATGCATCTCCCTCCCTCCCACCCTCCCCAACCCACCCCTCCAGGCGGTCACAAAGCACCGAGCTGATCTCCCTGTGCTCTGCGGCTGCTTCCCACTATCTATCTACCTTACGTTTGGTAGTGTATATATGCCCATGCCTCTCTTTCGCTTTGTCACAGCTTACCCTTCCCCCTCCCCATATCCTCAAGTCCATTCTCAAGTAGGTCTGTGTCTTTATTCCCGTTTTACCCCTAGGTTCTTCAGAATAAAATTTTTGCATAAATTTCTGGAACTATAAGAAAATTATGAGAAGTATTCAATTTCCAATACTTTCTATCTCCAAATCTTGGCAAAAGCAATTAACATAATAAAGAATAAAATTTATATATATGCAAACTTGTGGACAAGGTTAGTTAGAATCCACATCAAACTGTAGAGAGGCACTCATTTTGGAATTTGGTTGTTGAGATCCCTCAGATTTTAGAGTTACATTCTACTGATTTTGTCTAATTTAAGATTATTTTTGTAAAGTAGATGTGGCCCAACTGCCAATTACTATACTGAAGTTTCTCAGTAAACTACAGAAAATGATGGTCAAATGCACTCTTTATTCCTGAGTTTGTGTTTCTCCATCCAATTCCCACTTACTCTCCTACTATAACAGGCTACATGGGAAGATAGGAAATTGCAAGTCTACTGCCACATCTTTCTTGCTCTTTTGTTTTAAAATTTATTAAAAATAATTATTCAAAATAATTCAAGTGGGAATCGTTTCTCAAAGAGGTTTTTTGGGGTGAAGTTAGAAAGGGGATTTGGATACTGAAAGAAAAAACGCTCAGCAAAATGCCTAGCATGACTACTCCACTCCTATGGCTGCCTGACAGCCCTCTTTTCCCAAAAGTAACCAGCCTAACATACACAGTTATTCTACATGCCACCAGTGTCACAGTACTCCACTTTGCCTGGAAAAAATGATGGCATGAGGTAAAGATTTGTATACACTAATGAGCAATAGGTAACGGTTTGGCCACATGTTTGGAAAATTGGAAGGGGCATAATTGAAGAAGTAGTGACAAGATGTTGTGGAAGAAAAATGTAGATGAATCTCTCAAACTAAGTCCTCAAATGTTCATGTGTGTCTCCATTACAAAAGAAGTTATTAAAAATCAGGTGGATAGGATGTGCACTCTGATTTTCAGTCAGCCATTTACCACTGCCATCCTAATACTTGTTCACTGAGCTCATAAAGTGGTCATATTGGTAGGATGGACATGGAGTCCATCCTAGGACTCAAGAGCATTTACTTCTCACCGAGGGTAATCTGGCTATTATCACCGAGAGTCCAATTTGCAAGAAAGCAGCACTAAGCTGGGGCTTTAATTTGGCTTTATACCTCTGTGACCATCCAACCATATGGGAGAAAATTGATTGCCCTTGAAACTGCAGTTTATTCCCACTGGGATAGAAGTCTGTTCTGAATTTGCATTTGTTTTCTATTCACATTATGACTCTGTTTACTGATGAAATTCCTTATACCTTATACTTTGTCATGATATCCCTTATTTTATTACTTCTGACCAAAGAATTTCATTTAAGATAAAGAAGTTTCACTGAAATCATGAAATAGTGGAACTGACTATTGGAGGTTCAGTTATGATTCCATTTGACACACATCATCTTATGAAAGTTAGAGTTTCCTTAACATCAGAAAATATGTATTAAGTCATCAAGGAAAATAAGTGGAGGGGGCTGATGTTCCTTTTCTGACACTGTGCTGCCATTCAAGTTTTTCGTTTTGTTCCCACTTGGGGAATGTTGAAGGAACAGAGCAATGGGTTCACTGCTTTGGAAGCTTGGACTAACATCTAGTGATTTTGCCTTTGTCATCAACTGGGAAAATTGTGAAAAACAATTATGACATTAATTGAGATTATTGGCCCTGTTTATCAAGGGGAAATAGGGTTTCTGCTGTACAGTGAGGCAGAGAGAGAAATGGTAGGAACCTGGGAAATTATTTGGGGGTACCAACTTGTTTTGGTATGACTAGAGGAAACAGTTAACATAAGACTATTACAATCCAATATATGCAAGATCATCAACCACTCAGGTCTCCATACTGCAAACTTGGATTATATCACAGAATAGGTAATCTCTTCCAGCTGGGATACTGCTGATACCAACTAAAAGCCATGATACTCTATAATAGGCAATAGAGGAAGGAAGTAAAAAAACAACCTCGTGACCAGTAGCAGAAATGATGGTATTAACCTTTACCATTATTTTCCTCCTTGGGTGTTATGTACACACCTTTATACTTTAAATCAATATGTATTCTCATTTTTCTTCCATTATCCCACTATTTTATAAAGGGGGTTATGTGGTAATTAGATGTTCCAGTTAGTTTCTACACTATAGAATATTGAGATGGTATCATGAAGGAACTAGATGAGGTAAAGAGCAATGCGGACTTGGATCTGGATGAATTTTCATTGTTTCTTTAAGGAAATAGATGAATTTTTGTTTTACAGGGATATTGTTGAAAATGTACATATGACAGTTTGGGTGTACGGATATCATATAGTCAGAGAAGTAGACTGTAGTGGAATTTGTTTTTCATTGTCAATATAACATAATTTTCTCTTTAAAAAGAACACCAGCACTCCTATTCCCTCTTGAATTACCTCTTGTCTATTGACTAGAGTCTCTATTGAATATAGTCTTGTACACCTCTTGTCTATTGAATATAGCCTTGTATACCTCTTGTCTATTGAATATAGTCTTGTACACCTCTTGTCTATTGAATATAGGTATGCTTTAATTGTTCACATACTCCCTTAGCCAAGGGGTAGCACATCACCCAAGATAAATGAGTTAGACGCTTTCTTCAATTTTGATCAAGGAGACAAGACAACTGGCTGTGTTTGGAAGGAGACTTTACCCTGATGATGGTGTATTGACTAGATTGTCCATGTTATGGCCAAGTTTCTTCCCTACACAATTTCCTCAGTAGGCCTCCTACCTTCAAACTATGTTGTGAGACTCCAATAACTTCTCTTTTGCTTAAGTTAACCAGAGTATTTCTGTTGCTTGCAATTATGTATTGGCACAGAACCAAAAGGTTTGGAGAGTTCAGACAAGCATGCAAGATGCTGAGTGGTATGTAAGGTTTAAGGGTTATGGAAAAATAATGAAGTGTAAATAGCAGGAGATGTATAGGAGACTGCAGACAACACTTTTCTTGTAATGGGCAATTATACTGGACATTAGAAGGTCCAGATTGCACTCAAGAAGGATATAAGGGGGTTATGTTGTTGGAGGGACAGGTATCAATGCATGAATTGATAGATGGAAAATTCTGTGAAGAGTTCAAAGATAATTCCTACTGAGTGTGGGTGTAGGGAGAAATTAAGAAGGAGTCAATTTTGAGAGTATGTCATTAGGCTATTCGCATAGTTATATTAAAGTAGGTTTTTTAAAATTCCTAGGGACTTCCCTGGTGGCACAGTGGTTAATAATCTGCCTGCCAATGCAGGGGACACAGGTTCGATCCCTGGCCTGGGAAGATTCCACATGCTGCAGAGCAACTAAGGCCCGTGAGCCACAACTACTGAGGCTGCGCCCTAGAGGCCACGAGCCACAACTACTGAGCCCACGTGCCACAACTACTGAAGCCCACGTGCCTAGAGCTTGTGCTCTGCAACATGAGAAGCCACTGCAATGAGAAGCCTGAGCACCACAACGAAGAGAAACCCCCACTCGCCACAGCTTGAGAAAGCCCGTGCGCAACAACGAAGACCCAATGCAGCCAAAAATAAAATAAATTTATTTAAAAAAATTTTTAATAAAAATACCTAAAATGATTTTTTGAAAAGGCTCTTAATAATCTTACATTATAGTCTGTGTGCAAATCAAGTATCATAAAAGTACACTGGAAATATATGATGTACCATACAAAAGCATAAATGTTATTATGATTATTAGGACTCTGAATGTCATTGTTATTTAAATCCAGTCATGTTGATTCATGAAACGTTCTCTTTGAATCATTACAAAAAAATTTCCAGATGAAAAATGATGCTCTAAGTCACTGGGTATAGTAGTCTAAATACATCCTTCATTATTGAGAAGTTAAAAAATACAACACCAGGAAAAAACTCTATTGACTTTATGGTTTCTATGTACATGAATGAATATGGAATGTGAATATGTGCCTTTAATAACTTTTCTTTTAAAAAATGCATTTTTAATTACTTTTGCTTATTTCCTCCTTAGGAAAAAATCATAAATGCTATGGTATGATAGAAATATCAGTGAACTTGGAATCAGAAAACCTGGAATCAAAACTCAGCTTCACATCTGTGTGAGCCCTCTCAGTCACAATATTCTACACTTTTATAAAGAGAGTAATAATCTCTACTCGCAGGGTTACAATGATCATTAACTGAGACATTTTAAATGAAATTATTTGCAAAACATAAAGCAGCATAAATAAGTGAGCAATTATTATTAATAATTAATAGACTTTGGTATATTTCAGCTTGTTTTTCAGAAAACCAACCAAAGTAAGACAACATGCATTCTTTCATCCAAAAAATAGTTATTAAGTTATTACTATGTGTTTGGCAGTATTCTAAGTACTAAAGATAAAACAGTAAACAAAACAGGCAAGGTTTCTGCTCTCATGCAGCTTATCCTAATGATCAGATAGAAAATAAACAAGAATCAAATAAATGGAAAAAAAAGATTATTTCAGATTTATTTGTGTGTATGTGTCTGTGTGTGTGTGGTGTTGGTCATATAGTAAAACAAAGTGATGTGAAATAGGGTTATTGGGAGAGTTAGCTTAGGTTACATCTACCTGGAATGGCTATCAGACTTAAGGGAATTAACAGCAGAAATCAAGAATTTGTCCATGGACATATTCAAGTGGGAATGTCAGGTAAGAACATGATGTTCAAAGGAGAGGTTTAGGCTCAGATATAAATCTGAGCGTTTTCAGCATCTGGAAGTTGTCGAAAGCCATTGGAAAGCATGAAATTGTCTAATGAGAAAAATACATTACAAAAATTAGAAATGATTCCAGGTGGTGTGAGCCTTGGGGAACTCTTGTATTTAGAGATTTGGTAGAGGAGAAGAAATCACAAAAAAAGAGTAAAATTAAATGGCCAGAGAGGTATAGGGAAAAAAAACCTCAAAGAGTATGAAATCATGGAGCAAGAGAAGAGAGTGTTTCTGGAAGCTTTAAGTGATCAGCCATGGAAAATACTATTAAGATTGTGAGTAGTATGAGGAAAGAAACGTGTTGATTGACTTGGCAACATGGAGGATATTGGCGACCTCGAGAAATGCGATTGTATGGAGTGTTAGCTGTCTGAGGAATGAATGGAAATTGAAGAAAATTGGATTATTGGTGTCATGTGAGAGCTTAGTTTCTCAAGATGCTTAAGAGATGGAGCCTGGAGCAAGTCATCCTGAGAAATAATTGAGGAAGTAGGGAACATGAATGGAAGGTAGTGTTGTTGAAAATCTGAGGAGCATTAAAAAGTGTTGTGCATGTTTCCATGAAGGAGGAAAAGGGACTGTTGGGAGATATAGGGGACTAAAAATCAAGTTACTACTATGTGCCAGGTATGTCTAGATGTTGCATTTAATTCTTATAATCCAATGAGATATGTTGGAGTGTCATTAATTAGTTGATGTGAAAAATGAAAGGAACATATGCACAAAATCTTACAGACCATCTCAATTCCCAATACTGTACAAAAATACATGCCCCTCACTCTTCCATTTGTGAAAAGAGAAAAAAAATCACAGGCACATGAAAAGATTCAATAGATTCCAATGAGCACATCATTCCGTGGCATCAATGAATATGTTTTCTCATAAAAGAATGATACAGCAAAACTTAGTATAAAACTTTAGAAATGTCATTGTTGGGTAGTGGTTAAGGGCACAAGCTTTTGTCCAGATTTAACGCTCTGTCATGTAATATATAAAGAACCTGCATGAGTGAATTTGGTGTCCAAATTCATCCCATTTGTTCTGTAACATAGAGATTCTTCCCAGTAAAGGGTCAGGATATATTTCCTTGCTTCTTGACTTTAAGTTCAGCCATGTGACTTTAAGAATCGTTGATGTGCCATTTACCAGCAGCCCTAAGAGTCCTTGCATATTTCTGCTTGTCTCCTTACATTTTTTTCTATCATCATTAAATGACCGTGTGCAGACTGGCTCATTGGTCCCAGAAGGAGGAGTAGAGACACATGGAACAAAGTGGAACCACCTGGTTAAGCCCACCTAGATCAGCCAACCTCCACCCAAGCCCCAGACCCTTGAGCAAGCCCAACCAAGATGCACAGTGCCTTCCAAGTGAGCCCAGTCAAGTCCAGCCTGGGGCTTTGTAATGTAACTAAAGCTTTATAAATCCTAGGTTTCTTGTCTGTTAAATATGAATAATCTAAGGATATAATGTATGCAAATCTATGAAACATAGTAAGCTTTTAATGAAATTATTTAATATTGCCTGAAACATCATTTAATGAAATTATTATTATTACTATTATTTTATTAAGTTATTTAATAAGATAATATTCTCAATGAGATTGAGAGAAAAATGGCTGTTTTGGAGATGAGAAATGAATGGCAAATAAAATATGCAATAAAAGTAGTGAATAAAACTTTGGATGTTTGAAAATAACCTAATTTAATTTTGTAATAGTTTTAAATGAAGGCTTAAAAACTCAATCAGAGAAAAAACATAAAGAGAAGAACATAATAAGAGAAAACACAAAAGCCTCTAAATATACATCCAGTAGATCCAAAATGTATAAAACAGGAATTCCAAAAGTCAAGAACTAAGAAGGCAGAAGGAAAAAAAAAGTCAAACACGTAATAAATTAGTTGAGACCACATACAGGATTGTATCTTCTGAATTATAGGATTTATTAAGTAGTAGACACTTTACAACTTTTTATTATGGAAAATTGCAAACCAATAGAAAGGTAGACAGCATAGGTTAATGAACCCCCGTATACCCATTATCCAGCTACAATTATTAGTCCTTGGCCAACTTGTTTCTTCTACATGCAAATTAACTTCTTCCTCCTCAATTATTTGGAAGTAAATCCTAGATACCATATCATTTCTTCTGTAAATATTTCAGTTCTTATTTCTAAAACAAATGCTTTTAAAGAGGCTAATCATTATCATTCTTAAAAAATTGAATTGATAATATCTCCTTAGTATCATCAGATATTGTCTTGTTTGAATTTCTAATTGTCTCATAAATGTCATAAAATAATTTTTTTTTTTTACAATTATTTCTTATTAAAGAAAGAGTGGATTTTTTTTTTTTTTTTTACTCTTGGAGTTTTCCAGTCTGAGTTTTGTGAATTGCCTCCCTGGTGTGTTGAATAAAAAGATCTTTTAACCTCTGTATTTCCTAAAAGTTAGTATATGGATCTAGAGGCTTGACCAGAAAAGGTTGATATTTTTTCCCCCCCAGGTAAGGCTGCTTCATAAGTGCTTTCTATTAGGAAGCATGCAATGCCTGTGTTTTTATCTTTTTTTGATATTAGAAACAGTTGATGATCAGTGCCTAGACTCATTATGGGTTGAAAAATAGTAATATTCTAATTCTATCATTCATTCCTTAGTTAGCAAATAGAATATTTCTCTAAAAGAAGTTTCCTTTCATTACTATCTGGTTACCCCATTGTACAGTATAGGAAAGGCAGAATAGGTGTATTATTCTTTCCCTTTGTTTACTAGTTTTCAAAATTATGACTTTGTTCACTAACATCCTAGGTACTTAATTTTTTATATCACAGAGACATAGATTTAAGTATATATGATGAGTTTCAAACCACTTACTTAATTTCTTATTAATGCTGAAAATTTGTCTTTGACCAGTA
The DNA here is from genome assembly GCF_949752795.1 of Hyperoodon ampullatus. Lineage (NCBI taxonomy): Eukaryota > Metazoa > Chordata > Mammalia > Artiodactyla > Ziphiidae > Hyperoodon > Hyperoodon ampullatus. Next base: position 10,932,873 of record NC_136918.1, read on the forward strand.
TGAGCCTCTTTAGGTTGACTTCTGAGTCCTTTTGGCATGACCAGTCTCGGAGTGTTTCCTTGGTGTGTGGTCTGACAGTATACTGAGCTCACTTTGTAAAATTTCTACTCTAGACCTGGAATCAGACATTTCTTCAAGGAACCTCAGTCCCTTTTAATGAGAAATAGTATGTGGTGACCATAATCTAAGTGGTAAGAGCATTTGTTACAAATGGGTTTGTCATTCTCTCTTGGCTTTTTAGCATGCAGTTAGGAAATACTTTTTCTTAAAGGAAAATTAATCACAAGTTTGCATTGGTACTTTCAATTCAAATTCAAGATTACAAAAGGTTTTACTTAACCATTTCAACATTACATTTGTATCTCCTCTACTCATGCTGAGAATCCTGGTTCTGAGTAACATGGGAGAATTATAGAATAAGAATATCACATTTATATTTTTTGTCCCAAAATATACCCAGAGCAGATTCAGACTAAAAACATCAACACCTTGCTAACAGTATGATTACTAAAAAATGAGTTTTAAAATTTCTTTTACTTCTTGGGTTATATCCTTCTAGGAATGTACAGTCAAATTACTATATTTAAAAGTCATTTGGAAGAATCTTTGTGCCATCAACTAAACACACATTAAGTTTACTCCCAAACTATTATTTTAATTTTTCAGAGATTCCTTTAAAATAAATTTATTTATAAATATGTAAAATTTAAAAGCAAGACATATCCAAAGAAATGTAGATTTTTATGTTCTTGTTCTCCTTTTAAAGGAAACCGCTTCTTTTATTTTGTGTTTTTTTCTGTTGTTTACTTTTTAAGATTGGAAGGTAATGTATTTATACTCATACCCTTCCTTTTTGAGCTGAATGGTAGCATTCTGTGTGCAATTTTCCCCACCTTGCTTTTTTCTTCTTTTTTTAAACTTAACTGTATTTTTTGGAGGTCACTCCATATTAGCATTTTCAGATATTCCTTATTCCATTTCAGAGTTACATAGCACTCTACTTTGTAGGTACTTTATTTAATTAGCTCTGTTGAAGGACATTTTGCTTTTTACAAGGTAATAATCTTGAAATGAATAACTCTGTACAAATTACTTCATTTTTTTTGCCAGGGTATCCTTGAGAAAATTTTTAGAAGTAGAATTGCTGGTCAGAAACAATATTTTATTAGATGTTAGCAGATTACCTGCCATATAAATTATGCATTACATATTCAAATGAGCAATATATATATATATATATATGAGCAATATATATATATATTATATATGAGAGAGCCTGTTTCCCTATAGTTTCATTGACAGAGAATGTTGTCAAACTTCCAGATTTTAATTGCAGGCAAAATTAACAAAAATTACACATCTAGAATATATCTTGGTAAAAGTTGAATTTTCAGAACCAAAAGGAAATCTGCACACATTTTTTGCAGGTGGTAAATCTCTCTCCTTCTTAGTCTTACTAAGCTAAAGCAGGTTATCTAACAAGGAGTTAAGAAACACACACACACACACACACACACACACGGGGTGCCATTGAATTCCCCAAAACATTGGATGGAAGAAACATTGGAATAGTTTCTTCAAAGTTTTAAGGGGATAATTGTCACCAAGGCATTCTGTAACCTGTGAATTTATATTTCTTAAATAAATGCTTTAAGAAAGAAATTTTAGACAGGCAATGATTTAGAAAGTAGATAACCCAAATAGACTTCCCAGAAAAAGTTAGTAGAAAACTTTCTCTAGCTACTTAATAAATGAAACCAAATAAATATCTAAATTATATGGAAAGTTTGAGTTTTGGGAAAAAAAGTTAACATAGTTATGAAATACTATGTGGCAAAATATTGTTATTATTATTATTTGGCTGTGCTGTGTGGCATGTGGGATCTTAGTTCTCCAACCAGGGATTGAATCCATGTCCCCTGCTGTGAAAGCATGGAGTCCTAACCACTGGAATGCCCAAAATATTATTTTTAAAGAGAGGATACAGTAAGAACAAATAAAATACTCGGGATGTAAAATTTCCAGATTATTTTAATGAAAACTATGAGTCGAGTGTGGGTTGAAACAAATAATAAGGGTTAAATTTCTTATCCTGCTGATGGGAGATTTTTTTCCTTTGATTGTAAGAGAGAAATATTAGTTCAGTTTTTCAAAGTTAATTTAATGGTAAATACTGAAAGCAAAAAATTTAAACCACTTGACAAAAAATGTAAAGAAAACTTGAGTAAAACAGCAATATTAGAAAGCAAGAAAGCAAAAGAAAACATAAACACCAAAAATCCCACGATAGGACCAAAGAAAGAAGACTTTATGCAATTTATATCCAACATACTTCAGGCAAAAATTATTCACAGAGGAAGACGGAAAATAAGAGTACACATCAGTAATAGTGAATATCTGTTATATTTTTTGATTATCTAGCATTTTTGAAAACTTTCCTATGTTTGGAGAATTTCCTACTTATGTGTTTAGGATCCTCAAAGTAGAAACCAGAAAATTCATTTTGTTACTTTCTTGCACTTAAAGCACAAGTGTGTGGCCTGGGTAAACCCAATTAAACTTGGTGCCAGGCTGTGGTTCAGAAGTGAGAAATGTCAGAAAGGAGGCTCCATGAAGAATTCATTTTACTAGCTGTACTAGTCAGTACAGTACTTCAGCATTTGCCTCTCAAGTGTGAATTGCCTCCAGGATCGAATTCCTGGCACAAAAGTTTCATCACTATCAGATGCAAATAAAGTCTTTTCACTGGCAGTCATATAAACTCTAGTTTCAAGTGCTTAGTATTGGTGGCAGTGACTATTCTCTCCTTGGGCCAGTTCTGTGATATGGTGGTGGGCAGTAATTCTGGAATCTTTAGCCTGTTCCTCCGTCCCTCTCAGAATTTCATCAGCTGCCATATCTTTATAACAAACTCATTTTCTGCTTAAACTATTAAAATTAGCTTATTTTGCTTACTACTTATAACCCTAAATGATACAGACACTGACTCCAGAAGACATATTATAAAATAGAACCTCGGGCAAATAGGAAGTATCTGGAATTGGTTATCTGGTCTGATTCAGGCTGAGGGTTCTGAAATCTAGCCAATATGAAAGGCTCTTGGCAAGCAGTGTGAAACGGCCCTCTAATTTTCATCTGTGGTCACCTGCAATGAAATAGTCACAGAAGATGAGTCTTTGAGGGAACCAAGGCCACAGCCAAAAAACCATACGCAGAGACATAAGGAATTCAAGGAACAAGAGTGTTTGATTCTAACAGCATTTGATGACTTAAAAAAGAATTACAAGTTCAAAATCTGAAGTTCATATTTCAAGAGAGAGAAAGAAAGCCATAGAATTTCTTTGCTAAAAAAAAATATTTTACCAATTGTGGCATAGGGCTGAAATACATAAAAAACCAAATTCAAATTTTGGTCCTGCAGTTGCCACTATTTTGCAGTTAAATTCACAGCCTTGTCTGGTCTCTTATGTGACAGTTAGGGCTTTGGGAAGGACTCTAAAGACTTAGGGAGACAAAGCGAAAGAGAGGCATGGACATATATACACTACCAAACGTAAGGTAGATAGATAGTGGGAAGCAGCCGCAGAGCACAGGGAGATCAGCTCGGTGCTTTGTGACCGCCTGGAGGGGTGGGATAGGGAGGGTGGGAGGGAGGGAGATGCATGAGGGAAGGGATGTGGGAACAGATGTATATGTATGACTGATTCACTTTGTTATAAAGCAGAAACTAATAAAAAAAAAAAGACTTAGGGAGATATGAATTGAAATGGATTGCTCACATACAACACGTTCATTTTTGCCTGCCCCCTAACCCATGTTTCCCAAGAGGGCTCTGAAAAAGACTCTCTAAAGGGCATAATTAATGAAAAAAGAAATGCACTGGTAACAGCAGTTCCATCATCTTTGAAAAGCCCTCTTGAAATTGTTCTTTGTTAACTTGGGATGCTGGTAAGAGACACTGCCTTTGAAATGGGATGCTTCATTTCATATGCAAAGACACTCCAGGAGTGGTGGATTCAAGTCCTTAAATGCCACAGCATGGATGGACATGACAATAGTAATTGGTAAAGAGGTAGGCATGTTCATTAAAGTGGTTTGACTCACCGTGATCCATGGTGGGTAATTGGTTATTGATCCCTAGGCCTGAAAAAGATGAGAAGTCCACCTAATCAAGAAGGATCCTACTTGATTTTTATAACTTACAAAAAAAAAGGCTTGTGAACAGAAACCTAAGAGTCATAGCTTTTCCCAAATCTTGAACCTTAGTCTATTCACAAACCTAGAGCCCCTCAAAAGAGGAAAGCCTTTCTAGAGGAAGAAGCAGGTGCAAATTTCACAAACATATACAGAAAACCTCTTAAGTCTCTATGTGGCCATTTACCTGAGTCACTGGACTGGAAAAAGACAAATGAGCAGACCTTTCAGGCATTGTTGGAAATGGACTTGAATAGACAGAAAAGATCTTGGGTCCCAGAGCATCGCTTTTGTCCATCAGTCAGAGTGGAGGCTTGTGTGGATCAATGAAAGGGATTTTGACACATTCAACTTCATGGATAACTTATTGGTACCTTCAAACCATTATCTGGCTATTCTCCAAATTCTGAGTGTATAATTTTATATAAACATACTTAGCAAATGATAGGATTTCCATAGTGACTTTCTAAATCTTTGAGCAATAGGTATTAGGATGCAATGAACCATGTAGAAACCCATCAAGATTTCCCTTTCACCAAAGCTGAAAACCAAGAGCAAATTTCTTACTAAGACATTTTGGTAAGACAAACGCAAAATGCAAGCTGGAAGATGGGAGTTCAGTTCCATGAAAACAGAAGAGCTTGCTTTCTTATTGAAATTTCTGAGGTCCAGTAGTCTGGGACTTGCAGGAAAATCTCTGCCAAGGTAAAGGACAAGTTGCTGTAACTTGGATTTTGGAGGCAACATATATTACAATTGGGAATGTTACTCCATTTGCTATTTATTTATGGTTAAATTACTAGAAAATTCTGTAGTGAGGGAGAAGGAGCTGACACCCAGCTCTAGACTTATACTTTTAGATTTGAGACTGGAGGAAAATTAACCAACTTTAGAGACATATCTTAGAAGAGGGACAGTTTGACATTTGGGGCAGGTTCAAAATGTAGAACAGTCTTATGTGCAATCCAGGCAGTATTGTGAGGCCCTACTTGATTGTGAGAAGGAATTTACTTGGCATTGATATTCTAGAAATAAGTTTGTCAATAATTTTTCTTTCTGTCTTCTGTCATGCACAAAAAGAACAAAATTGTGCAAATAAAATCTTAGGAGCAGGACCATGAGAGGACATCAGAGAGAGAGAGAGCTGTCAGATGACAGCTCTCCAAATGCCTAAAATGCTCATTATGAATGTGAAAGGGACAGAAATAGCAGGGTAGATTTCTAAATTATTTTAGTATATTATATAGAAATTGCTAATTTATGGTGTCTATAAAAGTACATTGAAAGATAATAAAACTTTTGAACCCACATTCTTAGCTAGATTTTCTGCAGAAGTTCCATAAACTTTGAGTAGTACTTCAAATAAACACATCTAGCGTTATGAGACACAGTCAGATTTGATAATCCCTTTTCTTAGAACTATTTTCTAATCACTTGTATTGTTATGTTCAATTTTATGTCCTATTCATGAATATGTCTATGATCTAGCTTCTTGTGTCAATCCCTACTTAAATTTGATTCCTTTAATTTCAGGGTTGTGATAATTTGGAAATGAAATAGAATGAAAATTAAATACTGTTAATGCATACCTATAATTATTTTTTTAAATGAAAAATAAAGAACACTGAAAAATAATAAAACAAATACTCATAAACCTCCTTGAGGATTAAACAGAGGTTAATTTTTACTAATTATTCCAGATTTTTAAAAAATTAAATATTACATGTAAATCTAATTCTCTTTCTTCATTCTTTCAGCCTGTTTCCACCCTTGAGGCAATCCTAATCTGAAATTTTGGGTTATTATTTTCTATAGCTATGTATCCATATACAATATAATATTATTATGTGTACTTGAAAATGGACATGCACATTTGCAAGTTTAAGTCTAGAGCTGGGTGCTAGCTCCATCTTCCTCACTACCATGATTTTCCAGAAATTTACACCATAGGTTTTCCCTATTTTTTTTTTGTTTCTGAGATTTATATATATATATATATATATATATATATATATATATATATATATATATATATATATATATAGTTTAATAATCTGTAATATATCATATTAATATATGTATATATTTCATTGACTTTTATCTAATGTATAGGATTCCATTGCACATGTAAACAATGGTTACTTCTCTTTCTACCACTAAGAATCAGATTATTCCTCTTTTTCACTATTACTAACAGAGCTGCAATAAATAATTCTGAACTTGTCTCCTTGTACACAGGTAATGTCTTCTCGAGGGTAGACACGAAGAAATGATATTGTCAAAATAGTTTCCAAAAAGACTGTAAAGTTCTACATGTTCACCAGCAGAGTGTAAAAGTCCCTGTTACATTACATTTTCACCCATACTTGCTGTTAACAGACAAGTATTTACTTCCTAATCTGCTGTATAATAGATCTCATTGTTACTTTAATTTTTTTATGTTACTCTTGTGGAAGGCAGACTAATGGTCCCCCCAAAATGTCCATGTCCTAATCCCAGGATCCATAAATATATTCCCTTACATTGCAAAAGGGACTTTGTAGATGTGATTAAATTAAGGAGTTTAAAATAGGAATATTATCCTAGATTACCTGGGTGGCCCCAGCAAAATTACAAAGGTCCTTGAAAGATGGAAGAGGGAGGCAGAAGAGTCAGAGAAGATGTGAAGACAGAAGCAAATGTTAGAGTGATGTGGTTGCTGTTCTTGAAGATAGAGCAGGGCCACAAACCAAGGAATATGGGCAGCCTCTATAAGCTGGAAAAGTCAAGTTAGAATTGACTGAATGCCAGACTGTGTATATTAAATTGTAGAGATCCAGTTAATACTATATTTCTTCATCAAGCTTTACTCTTTGCAAGGCAGATAAAGTTGGGGCTGAACTCATTAATCCAGTCAGAAACTAAGCAGGTTCATAATTGGGTTGCAATTTTGGTAGAGCTCAGTCTACCTCTCATTCTTCTCTGTTCTAGGTCATAGCCCTCCAGAGCATTCAACTGGGAGGGTATTGTATGCACTCAGATTCCTCCCTCTGGTTATTCCTGAACTTCTAGTCTTTGCCTCTTTGTCCTGATGGGTTTCCAGAAAATTCTGCTCTGCCTCTCTGAGCCTCCTAGCCTCAGCCTCCTCCCTTTTGCAGCATGATGATTTGGCAAATGTCTAGAGGAGAACACCATCAAGTGTCCAGTTAGAGAATTATTGAGTCTCCAATTTTCTCTCTCCATCTTTTTAGACTACTAAAATCTCTGATGGTTTTTCTATTCCTCGAAGAATTTTTCTGCCCAGGCAAAAATCTAAATACTTAGCCTTTTGCCCAGTTCCCCAAATCAACAACTGGGCCAGGGAAAAAGCAGCTGCAAAAAGTCAGCTCATTTCTTCGTGGTTCTGCTGTCTCCACAATCCAGACCCTCTTGGATTTCACTGATCTGTAGTCCTCCAATAATATTTCCAAGCTTAGCATTCTTGTTATTATCCAGCTTCTCCTACTGTTCTGATAAGGAATAAGACTTCAACTTACCTAGAAATTGAGGTATTGTTATATTACATAAAATTCTATAGGATCAAATCTTGTTTTTATGTCTTCTGACTCTTGCTTATATACATTTTTCCATGTGTTATGTTAACTTTGTTTACCAACTAAGTTTTAGCAAGGTCTGTTTTATCCATTAGTCTTGTGTGGCTAATTAGTCTTTATGAGCAGAGCCCTCTATAGGCATTTGGGAATTTTTTCCCCATACTCTGAAGCCACCAATTCAGAGTGGGCAGACATTCAAGTATTATGATTTTTTGCTGGGATCTCAAGTGCTATGGTTCCATTGCTACTTTTCAGTCCCTAGATTGATATTAAAATTCAAGTCCCTAGATTAATAGTACTGATGCTCTCCCCCTGGGTTCTTTCAGTGTTATTTCATAGACATACAATGGGGTTTTCAGAACTTTCTTGAGGTTAACACCTGATATTTCCCCCTACTGTTTTATCAAGTTATGCTATGTATTGAAAAACAAACTTGTTATATTTTACCCAGTTTTCCTAAAAGCTTGTATTAGAAAAAAATTTTTTTATATTGTAGTCTACCAATTTGCTTTTTCTACTGATTATGAAACAAGGATTGGGAAGGATAATTTGCTACAAAAAAGTCTTTGTAATTCGGTGAACAAACCATATTTGCACTAGAGAATATATTTGTTGTATTATTTAGAAATACTTTTCATTATTCGTATTCATTTAAACAGGTTGTTAGGAATATTTTTGGTCTGGTTTGAGTTACTGCATATACTTGAAAGAAAAAAAAAGATACAAGAAGCAAAGCAAGACAAAACAAATATTCCGTAATAAGGACTTATCATCCCAGAATTGGTGAAGATACACAAAATTATATGTATACCAGGAAATAATTTTTAAATAATTTAAACTTCAACACTTGAAACAACTTGGCAATCATGAAACTTATCTAAGGGCTAAAGTTTTTCTGATATTGCCTTCTACAAGCAATGAACAGAATAGGAAAAGTCCTTTTGCAATCATAACAGCATTTGAATGTATCATCTAATTTCATGGAGCTGTATTCTTTTTTTTTTTTTTTTTTTTTCTGGCTGTGTTGGGTCTTTGTTGCTGTGCGCGTGCTTTTCTCTAGTTGCAGTGAGCGGAGGCTACTCTTCATTGCGGTGCACGGGCTTCTCATCACAATGGCTTCTCCTGTTGCGGAGCACCGGCTCTAAGCATGCAGGCTTCAGTAGTTGTGGCTCGTGGGCTCAGCAGTTGTGGCTCGCGGGCTGTAGAGCTCAGGCTCAGTAGTTGTGGTGCACGGCTTAGCTGCTCCGCAGCACGTGGTATATTCCCGGACCAGGGCTCGAACCCGTGTCTCCTGCATTGGCAAGTGGAATCTTAACCACTGCGCCACGAGGGAAGCCCCTGGAACTGTACTCTTTGTCCATCACTAAATTTAGAGCCAAGATTTTTTTTTGTATGGGATTAAAATACTTAGTAATATTGGAAGGAAAAGAGGCAATTAACACAAGAATGAGGTTTTTTGATTACAACAAGGCATTTTGAAACCTTTATTTTTGCAGAATTTTTAGCATGTCTGACAGACTATACTAAAATTAATGTGCAAATTTCCCATTCCTTGATGAAATGTTCACTACATGGGTTTTTCCCTAAAAGTCAGAACAGGGGTCCTTTTATGATCCAGTAGTAAACATCATTAGTAGAGATGATGGAGACTTCCTGAGTTTTTAATGCATTCTGAGAAACCACCACAACTCAACAAAGTCTCTCTGTGGTTGCTTTATTATGCAGAGCCTCACTGTGTAGTTAAAATAAAACCAAATTCATTCGGGCACAGTCTTTTTGTTGCTTTATTTAATTTTCACTTTGGCATATGGCCCTTCAAGCTTTAATAGGGCAGATGTAGCTTTGGAAGAGTTTACTAATCCAACTTATTTAATGACTTCCAGGGTAGAAGCCAGCTCAGCAGTTTTCTCTCAGTCCATCTTTAGTTCCTCTTCTCTTTGATTTTTCCTATGGTAGGAAACCTCCCCGTGGGGCTACCTATTATCAGCAGACATTTTCTTGAATTTTGAGGTAACTGCCTTCAGGTTTCTGGGCTGAAGAAGCACAGGCAGAGTAAATGCTACTACCATTGAGTTATTGATTCCTGGAGGGAAAAGGCAAGTTGCAACTCCTTTCATGATGCACAGCATGGTGGCTCCAGATTGCTCTGCAGGAGAGACAGTTGATTATGTAGGGTTAGCATTTGGGAAAATCCTACAAGAATTCGAATTTTTGATGATCATTGGCCTTCCTGATGTTAGGGAAAGACCATGGAGGGAATATGGGCTGCAGAGCCAAGCAGTCCGTCCTTCAGGTCCTGAGGGGCTGGATAATGTTCTAGATTTCTCTGAGTCTAATTTCTGACAGTAATATATATGAGTGACTACCTCACAGGATTTTGATGAGAGGTTTCAGTGGCTGAAAGTGGTGTTTCCTAAACTTTAGTTATTCACACACCATATGAGCAATTTTAGTGTTGTGTCTGGGTTCTATCGGTATTACTATTTACTTACCATGCTTTAACAAGTAACTCTCCCCCTTCCCATTTTTTAACTTATTGCTTCTTTGCCCTTATCTCAAGAAATATTTGCCAAAATTTGATGCACTTGATATATTTTTTTCTATTACACATTAAAATGAATGTAAAATTATCTCTTGTACATCTTGGACAAAACTGATATTATGCTCAGATAATACTTAATATGGTAGCCTTAATTGTGCTAGCCTGTGTCTCCCACTAGACTGCAAGTTACATGACAGCTGGCACTTTTATCCAATTTATTTACTCTTATATTCTTGATACCTAGCATAAACTGTGGCATACAAGAGACCCTCAAATTGTCTGCAAATTAATCTGGTAGTTTCTTGTTTCCTTGAAAAAAGAACCAGATGGGAGAGGAGACTACTCCTTCTCTCCGTGGAAGGTACTGCACCCAAGCTCAGCATCCCACAGGACTGAGGGCAAAAGGGGCTCTGGCAGGAGGAGCTGTGCTTGAACCAAACTTCCCATGAACTCCAAGAGCTGGATTATTGGCTTTCCCAGATGACCACAGAGACCTCTAAAACTGTACTTGGTGTGCCTGGTTCCCCAGTATTCTGATTACTACCACACTCTCACTTCTGCCAGACTTTCTCTTTTCTCCCCTACCCACATCCTCTTTCTCTCTTTCAAACACACACACACACACACACACACACGGTTGTTTTCATGACTGCCTGAGAAGAAGGGAGATCAACATAGTGGCATGGACCCTCCCCTGAAAACTTCAGCCGTGGTGTGTCCAGGCACACCCATCTGCTGGATGACAAAAGGATGGGGCCTCTGCCTTCTCTCGTAATCCCAGGCTTGGCCTGTACGTGTCTCCAGTGTAGCCTTTTTCTTACTCTATAGGATACAATATGGAAATCTTCCCAAGCCCTCCTTCATGACAGCTGGCAAGCAAAAAGGGACACACTCTGTATAACCAAAGGATGGCAGCATATATTTGTAACCTCATGTTCAGTTAAACAAAATACTCTGAAATCAGAATATATCCCTACCTATTGCCCAGTCTCTGGCACATAGCAGCTTCACAATAAATATCTGTTGGCCCATGATGAGTGAATAAATGAATACTTGTAGCCGGTGAAAGAATAAATGGCTGAAAAAATCTTTTCACAAGTTCTTGTTTCATGTTTAATAGAGTGAAATGCAGAAATCTCAGAGGAGTAGTAAACCAGAAGTTATGTTAGCTGGCACTTTTAGAGGATGACTTATTCTAGATAACCAAATTCCCAAATAAGTGAAATTTATTCTGCAAAGCATATATGTATTTGCTTTTGAACAAACTCTCTTTAAAAGGGTACCCTACTTCTCTGCCTTATTAAATTAAATATGTTTTATATAATTAAACATTGTCCTTAATACTTATTAGTAAAAACCCCATTTTAAAGACAATTAAAATCAGATATAGATCTAGAAATTCCAGGAGTCTCCTTTTGTGTAATTTTTGCTTCACTGCAAAAATAACCTGTGTATCCAAGGGGTACAGATACAAAGTGTGTAGAATGTGAATAGTCTTTGGTAGGAGTTGATTCTTTATTTCCACAATGTTTATCTTGCATGGATAATTCTTTAGAGAAAGGAATTTGGAAAGATCATACACAAGCAAACCTCAGAGATATTTCAGGTTTGGTGCCAGACCACTGCAATAAACCTAGTCACATGAATTTTTTTGGTTTCCCAGTGCATATAAAAGATATGTTTACACTATTCTGTAGTCTATTAAGTGTGCAATAGCATATGTCTAAAAAAAATACCTTAATTAAAAAAATACTTTATTGCTAAAATATGCTAACTATCATCTTAGCCTTCGGGAACTTGTAATCTTTCTGCTGGTGGAGGGTCTTGCCTCATTGCTGATGCTGCTGACTGATCAGGCTGCTGGTTGCTGAAGGGTGGGGTGGCTGTGGTGATTTCTTAAAACGAGGTAACAGTGAAGATTGCTGCATTGAATGACTCTCCCTTTCATGAATAATTTCTCTGTAGCATGCAGTGCTGTTGATAGCATTTTAACCACAGGAGAACTTCTTTCAATACTATAGTCAATCCTGACTATACTACCCAAAGCAATCTACAGATTCAGTGCAATTCCTATCAAATTACCAATGGCATTTTTCACAGAACTAGATCAAAAAAAAATCTTAAAATTTGTTGGGAAACACAAAAGACCCTGAATAGCCAAAGCAATCTTGAGAAAGAAAAGTGGAGCTGGAGGAATCAGGCTCCCTGACTTCAGACTTTACTACAAAGCTACAGTCATCAAAACAGTAGGCAACTGACACAAAAACAGAAATATAGATCAATGGAACAGAATAGAAAGTACAGAGATAAACCCACACACCTATGGTCAACTAATCTATGACAAAGGAGGCAAAAGTATGCAATGGAGAAAAGACAGTCTCTTCAATAAGTGATGCTGGGAAAACTGGACAGCTACATGAAAAAGAATGAAATTAGAACACTCCCTAATACCATATACAAAAATAAACTCAAACTGGATTAAAGACCTAAATATAAGACCAGATACTATAAAACTCTTACAGGAAAACATAGGCAGAACACTCCCTGACATAAATCTCAGTAAGATTTTTTTTTGATCCACCCCCTAGAGTAATGAAAATAAAAACAAAAGTAAACAAATGGCACCTAATTAAACTTAAAAGCTTTTTTCACAGCAAAGGAAACCATAACCAAAACAAAGAGACAGCCCACAGAATGGGAGAAAATATTTGCAAATGAAGCAACCAGCAAGGGATTAATCTCCAAAATATATGAACAGCTCATGCAACTCAATGTCAAAAAAACAAACAACCCAATCAAAAAAAAAAAAAAAAAAGGTGGAAGATCTAAGTAGACATCTAAAGAAGATCTAAAGAAGACACACAGATGGCCAAAAAGTACATGTAAAGATGCTCAACATCACTAATTATTAGAGAAATGTAAATCAAAACTACAATGAGATATGACCTCACATCAGTCAGAATGGCCATCATCATAAATGCTGGACAGGGTGTGGTGAAAAGGGAATCCTACTGTTGGTGGGAATGTAAGTTGGTACAGCCACTATGGAGAACAGTATGGAGGTTCCTTAAAAAACTAAAAATAGAGCTACCATATGATCCTGCAATCCCACTCCTGGACATATATCTGGAGAAAACCATAATTCAAAATGATATATGCACCCCAATGTTCATTGCAGCCCTGTTTACAATAGCCAGGACATGGAAGCAACCTGAATGTCCATCAACAGAGGAATGGATAAAGAAGATGTGGTACATATATACAATGGAATATTACTCAGCCATAAAAAAGAATGAAATAATGCCATTTGCAGCAACATGGATGGACCTAGAGATTATCATACTAAGTGAAGCAAGTCAGACAAAGACAAATATCATATGATATCACTTATATGTGAAATCTAGTAAAAAATATGATACAAATGAAGTTATTTACAAAACAGACTCACAGATCTTGAACTCAAACTTATGGTTACCCAAGGAGAAACATGGGGGTAAGTGATAAATTAAGATATTGGGATTAACATATACACACTGCTATATATAAAATAACTAACTAATAGGGACCTACTGTATAGCACAGGGAACTCTACTCAATTTTCTGTAGTAACCTATATGGAAAAGAATCTGAAAAAAAATGGATATATAAAATGTATAACTGATTCACTTTGCTATACACTTGAAACTAACACAACATTTTAAGTCAACTATACTCAGTAAAAATTTAAAAAAAAGAAAGAAGATGTGGTACATATGTACAATGGAATATTACTCAGCCATAAAAAAGAATGAAATAATGCCATTTGTAGCAACATGGGTGGCTCTAGAGATTATCATACTAAGTGAAGTAATCGGACAGAGAAAGACAAATACCATATGATATCACTTATATGTGGAATCTAAAAAAATAGTTCAAATGAACTTGTTTACAAAACAGAAGTAGAGTCACAGACATAGAAAACAAACTTACAGTTACCAAAGGTGAAATGTGGGGGGAGGCATAAATTAGGAGATTGGGATTAACATATACACACTACTATATATAAAATAACTAAGTAATAGGGACCTACTGTATAGCACAGGGAACTCTACTCAATATTCCGTAATAACCTATATGGGAAAAGAAACTAAAAAAGAATTGATATATGTATATGTAAAACTGATTCACTTTGTTGTACATCTGAAACTAACACAACATAGTAAATCAACTATACTCCAATAAAAAGTTTTAATAAAAACTGGAGTCAATCCATTTACACCTTGCTTTGTCAACTAAGTTTATGTAATATTCTAAATCCCTTGTCATTTCAGCAATCTTCTCAGCCTATTCACTAGGAGTAGATTCCACCTCAAGAAACCACCTTCTTTGCTTATCCGTAAGAAGCAATTCCTCATCCTTCAAAGGTTTACCATGAGATTGTAACAATTCAGTCACATCTTTAGGCTCCACTTCTAATTCTAGTTCTCTTGCTGTTTCTGCCACATCTGCAGTTGCTTCCTCAACTGAAGTCCTGAACCCATCAAAGTCATCCATGAGGGTTGGACTCAACTTTTTCCAAACTCCTGTTAATATTGATATTTTGGCCTCTTCCCATGAATCACAAATGTTCTTAATGACATCTAGAAGAGTGAATCCTTTCCAGAAGGTTTGCAACTGACTTTGCTCAGACCCATCAAAAGGATCACTATCTATGGCAGCGAGAGCCTTTAACAATATACTTCTTCAGTAAAGCTGTCACTGTTTGCAGATGACATGATACTATACATAGAGAATCCTAAAGATGCTACCAGAAAACTACTAGAGCTAATCAATGAATTTGGTAAAGTAGCAGGATATAAAATTAATGCACAGAAATCTCTGGCATTCCTATATACTAATGATGAAAAATCTGAAAGTGAAATCAAGGAAACACTCCCATTTACCACTGCAACAAAAAGAATAAAATATCTAGGAATAAACCTACCTAAGGAGACAAAAGACCTGTATGCAGAAAATTATAAGACACTGATGAAAGAAATTAAAGACGATACAAATAGATGGAGAGATGCACCATGTTCTTGGATTGGAAGAATCAACATTGTGAAAATGACTCTACTACCCAAAGCAATCTACAGATTCAATGCAATCCCTATCAAACTACCACTGGCATTTTTCACAGAACTAGAGCAAAAAATTTCACAATTTGTATGGAAACACAAAAGACCCCGAATAGCCAAAGCAATCTTGAGAACGAAAAATGGAGCTGGAGGAATCAGGCTCCCTGACTTCAGACTATACCACAAAGCTACAGGAATCAAGACAGTGTGGTACTGGCACAAAAACAGAAAGATAGATCAATGGAACAGGATAGAAAGCCCAGAGATAAACCCACGGACATATGGTCACCTTATCTTTGATAAAGGAGGCAGGAATGTACAGTGGAGAAAGGACAGTCTCTTCAATAAGTGGTGCTGGGAAAACTGGACAGGGACATGTAAAAGTATGAGATTAGATCACTCCCTAACACCATACACAAAAATAAGCTCAAAATGGATTAAAGACCTAAATGTAAGGCCAGACACTATCAAACTCTTAGAGGAAAACATAGGCAGAACACTCTATGACATAAATCACAGCAAGATCCTTTTTGACCCACCTCCTAGAGAAATGGAAATAAAGACAAAAATAAACACATGGGACCTAATGAAACTTAAAAGCTTTTGCACAACAAAGGAAACCATAAACAGGACCAAAAGACAACCCTCAGAATGGGAGAAAATATTTGCAAATGAAGCAACTGACAAAGGATTAATCTCCAAAATTTATAAGCAGCTCATGCAGCTCAATAACAAAAAAACAAACAACCCAATCCAAAAATGAGCAGAAGACCTAAATAGACATTTCTCCACAGAAGATATACAGACTGCCAACAAACACATGAAAGAATGCTCAACATCTTTAATCATTAGAGAAATGCAAATCAAAACTACAATGAGATATCATCTCACACCAGTCAGAATGGCCATCATCAAAAAATCTATAAACAATAAATGCTGGAGAGGGTGTGCAAAAAAGGGAACACTCTTGCAGTGCTGGTGGGAATGTGAATTGGTACAGCCACTATGGAGAACAGTATGGAGGTTCCTTAAAAAACTACAAATAGAACTACCATATGACCCAGCAATCCCACTACTAGGCATATACCCTGAGAAAACCATAATTCAAAAAGAGTCATGTACCAAAATGTTCATAGCAGCCCTATTTACAATAGCCCAGAGATGGAAACAACGTAAGTGTCTATCATTGGATGAATGGATAAAGAAGATGTGGCACATATATACAATGGAATATTACTCCGCCATAAAAAGAAACGAAATTGAGCTATTTGTAATGAGGTGGATAAACCTAGAGTCTGTCATACAGAGTGAAATAAGTCAGAAAGAGAAAGACAAATACCATATGCTAACACATGTATATGGAATTTAAGAAGAAAAAAAAAAGTCATGAAGAACCTAGGAGTAAAACAGGAATAAAGACACAGACCTACTTGAGAATGGTCTTGAGGATATGGGAAGGGGGAAGGGTAAGCTGTGACAAAGCGAAAGAGAGGCATGGACATATATACAGTACCAAATGTAAGGTAGATAGCTAGTGGGAAGCAGCCGCATAGCACAGGGAGATCAGCTCGGTGCTTTGTGACCGCCTGGAGGGGTGGGATAGGGAGGGTGGGAGGGAGACGCAAAAGGGAGGGGATATGGGAACATATGTATATGTATAACTGATTAAATTTGTTATAAAGCAGAAATATATATATATATATATATACAACTTGTTAATCAACTATACTTCAATAAAAATAAATTTGAAAAAACATAAAAAACAATATACTTCTTCAATAATAAGACCTGGAAGTCAAAATTACTCCTTGTTCCATGAGCTGCAGGTTGGATGTTGTGTTAGCAGGCATGAAAGCAACATTAATCTGATTGTACATCTCCATCAGAGCTCTTAGGTGACTGGGTGCATTGTCAATGAACAGTACTGTTTTGAAAGGAATCTTTTTTTTTTCTGAACAGCACATAGCAACAGGAGGCTTAAAATATTCAGTAAGCCATGTTGCAGATGGATTTACTGTCATCCAGGCTTTGTTGTTCCATTTATAGAGCACAGACAGAGTAGATTGAACATAATTCTGAAGGGCACTAGGATTTTTGGAATGGTAAATGAACACTGGCTTCAACTTTAAGTCACCAATGACATTAGCCCCTAACAAAGGAGTCATTCAGTCCTTCGAAGCTTTGAAGACAGGCATTGACTTCTCCTCTCTAGCTATGGAAGTCCTAGATGGCATCTTATTTCTATATAAGGCTGTTTTATCTACATTGAAAATCTGCTGTTTAGTGTAGCCACCTTCATGAATGATTTTAGGTAGATCTTCTGGATAACTTGCTGCAGCTTTTACATCAGCACTTGCTGCTTCACCTTGTACTTTTATATTATGGAAATGGCTTCTTTCCTTAAACCTCATGAACCAACCTCTGCTACCTTTAAACTTTTTTTCTGCAGCTTCCTTATCTCTCTCAGACTTAACAGAATTGAAGAGAGTTTGGGTCTTGCTCTGAATTAGGCTTTGGCTTAAGGAAATGTTGTGACTGGTTTGACCTTCTATCCAGACCACTAAAACTTTCCACATATCAGCAATGTCTGTTTCACCTTCTTATAACTCAGGTGTTCACTGGAGTAGTGCTTCTAATTTCCTTCAAGTATTTTTCCTTTGCATTCACAACGTAGCTGACTGTTTGGTGTAAGGAGCCTGGCTTTCAGCCTATCTTGGCTTTTGACGTGCCTTCCTCACTAAGCTTAATCATTTCTAGCTTTTGATTTAAAGTGAGAGGTATGCAGCTCTTCCTTTCACTTGTACACTTAGAGGCCATTGTAGCATTATTGATTGGCCTAATTTCAATATTATTATGTCTCAGGGAATAAAGAAGGCCAAGAAGAAGGAGAGAGATGGGGGTACGGACAGTTGATGGAGCAGTCAGGACACACTCATTTATTAATTAAATTCACTCTTATATGGGCACGGTTCATGGTGCCCCAAAACAATTACAATAGTAACATCAAAGATTACTGATCCTAGATCACCATAAGAAATATAAAAATAAAGTTTGAAATATTGTAAGAATTACAAAAATGTGACACAGAGATACAAGTGAGCAAATGCTGTTGGAAAAATGGCGCCAATAGATTGCTAGAGACAGAGTTGTCCCAGACCTTCAATTTGTAAAAACCATGATATCTGAGAAGCACAAGAAAGCAAAGAACAATAAAATGAGGTAGGCCTATACTATATTTACTTAATTACATATCTGTTCTGGACTTCGGATGTTAGCTTGAATTCTTGATGTATCCCAGTGTCTACCTTGCAGAACAACAAAAACCTAATTTTATTTTGATTAGAAGTTCCTTTGGTGGCTTTGTAGGGTACTACATTCAATCATGGATGTGCACAAGGATATTCATTGGAGTAGACTTTTTTTTTTTTTTTTTTGTGGTACGCGGGCCTCTCACTGTTGTGGCCTCTCCCGTTGCGGAGCACAGGCTCCGGACACGCAGGCTCAGCGGCCATGGCTCACGGGCCCAGCCGCTCCGCGGCATGTGGGATCTTCCCGGACCGGGGCACGAACACGTGTCCCCTGCATCAGCAGGTGGACTCTCAACCACTGTGCCGCCAGGGAAGCCCTGGAGTAGACTTTTATCGTTAACCTTTATTGAGCACTTACACTATTACCAGTCATCTTCTAAGCATTTTAAGTTTACATTGCAACTCTATGAAATGTGACATCATCACCATTTTCAGATTAACTGATGCATAGCATGGTTTAGTAACACCCCTAAAAATCTCACTGCTAGAAACAATGTTGGCTTTTCCTGGTGCCCTGCTTTTTCTCCACATTACACGTATATCCTCCTCTAATCCCCTATGTTATTGTTGTTATAAATGTCTTGTCGGAGGCAATGAGGTCTAGGGATAACCAGTGGTGGGTAGATCATAGTACCCGAAACAGCTTTGACATTGATGTCAAATTTCACCATGACTGGAAAATTATCTCGCACGTTGGGAAATTTTTTGCTGATGTGTCCTCCATGGAGCCCCAGCCCATGTCATGCCCTTCTAACCATGGAGCCTCTCCTCCCCGAGGAGCCTCTGTGTCTCCAAACCTCACCTATTCTCCTCAGGAAACCCGGGGGCAAAACACAATTTTCTTCCCTCTACTATGCTGGGCAGCTCACCATCCTTTTTGTAATTTCCTCTTCCTTTAGACCATGAATGGATTGGTATTCTTCATGCCCAAAGAGGCTTTTCTAGATATTTTCCTAAGCAAAGAGCCATCTCCACTAGTATATGGAAATAGTGATGGTTAGTGTGTTTTGTCTGTTTTATGTATGGATAGTTTCTTCTCACTACATCTATTATTATTAAAAAAAAATTGAAAACAACTTATGTGTGTGATAATAAGGCACTGGCAACTAAAAGATATGGCCATGGGATGAATTGTATATTTAATTTCACAGGAAAGTGTTCACTAAACATGAAGTGAAAAAAGCAGATTACAAAAGATTACAAAACACAATGTGCAATTTGATACTTTTTTTCTTTTTTTTTAAGTCTATTAAAAAAAGACTACAACAGGACTTCCCTGGTGGCACAGTGGTTAAGAATCCACCTGCCAATGCAGGGGACATGGGGTCAAGCCCTGGTCTGGAAAGATCCCACATGCCACAGAGCAACTAAGCCCATGCGCCGCAACTACTGAGCCCGCACGTCACAACTACTGAAGCCCACATGCCTAGAGCCCATGCTCTGCAACAAGAGAAGCCACCACAATGAGAAGCCCATGCACCACAATGAAGAGTCGCCCCCGCTCGCTGCAACTAGAGGAAGCCCACGTGCAGCAACGAAGGCCCAACACAGCCATAAATAAATAAATTAATTAAAAGAAAAAAAGACTACAACAGAGTGATCCCCTCTGGGTCTATCCTGATGTGTAAGAGCCTTTCAAATACTTCTAACTGCTATGCTTTCCTAATACCACCTTCACTAACAACTAACAGTTACAGACTCTGAGGGCTTACTCTGCGTCAAATACAGTACTGTGCACTGAGGAACTAACTCATTTAAACTCATTCAAAACAACCCATGGAGGCATGTATCACTGTTATCCCCAATTTATAGCTGGGTAAACTGAGGCACAGAGAAGTTAAGAGCCTTGTTCAATCCACCAAGCAGTCAGTAGCCAAGCCAGATTTGAACCCAGAAAGTCTGGTTCGGACCTTACACTCTCTCTAGTAAGCAAGCTGGGGTGTTTATCCTCTTTCCTCTCTGCATCTCAGCTGTTTCTTCCTATTTCAGTTGGTTTTGCTTCAATCAACCTTTGCCATTTTTCCTGTGTGCTCCCCTGTTTGTTAAGGTAGAGTGGGGATGCTCAGAGTAAATATAATCTAACATATTAAACCAATAACCTTAATTTTATGTACAATACTAAATCAATAGCTTCTGACCAACGAATATCTTATGGTATCGCTTATATGCGGAATCTATAAAAAGTGATACAAAAGAACTTATTTACAGAACAGAAACAGACTCACAGACTTAGAGAATGAATTTATGGTTACCGAGGGGGAAAGGTGGGGGGAGGGATAGTTGGGAAGTTTGGGATTGACATGTACACAGTGCTATATTTAAAATGGATAACCAACAAGGACCTACTGTATAGCACAGAGAACTCTGCTCAGTATTATGTAATAACCTAAATGGGAAAAGAATTTGAAAAAGAATAGATCCATGTATATGTATAACTGAATCACTTTGCTGAACACCTGAAACTAACACAGCACTATTGTTAATCACCTATACGCCAATATAAAATAAAAAGTTAAAAATAAAAGCTTCTGGTCAAAGGAATGTTTATTGAAGCTCCCCTGCCCCTCCCAAATAGAAGGGGAATGTCTTTCCTTGTCATTTGGAGATTTTTTTTTTTTTTTTTTTTTTTTGCAGTACGCGGGCCTCGCACTGTTGTGGCCTCTCCCACCACGGAGCACAGGCTCCGGACGCACAGGTTCAGCGGCCATGGCTCACGGGCCCAGCCGCTGCACGGCATGTGGGACCGTCCCGGACCGGGGCACGAACCTGTGTCCCCGGCATCGGCAGGCGGACTCTCAACCACTGCGCCACCAGGGAAGCCCTAGAGATCTCTTCTTGTTTAATACGTGTATGAGGCTGTTTCCAGTAGTTGAGTGGCTGGAAGTCTAACTGTTGGTTGTCATTGCTGTGATGATGTGACTTAATGTTATTTGCTCTTCAGCCCCTTTACTGTCTATGGAAGAGCTCAGCGATAAGGGGATTAAGTGAGCATCTGGTGCCTCTATTGATAAACTTGGAGAAGGCCCGGGCCTGTGAATAATAGATTGTGGGTGGAATATTTTTTTTATTTATGCCTGGAGAGTCTTTGAGGTGAAGAATCGTGGGTGGGAGATGCCCATACAGCCTAGGGACACTGAGAGCACACTTGACAGTGGGCAGAGCCCACTTCCCTGGTCCATTGTAGTCAGGTCCTCGACAGGAGTCCAGAAGTGTCCCTACCCCCCAGTTGTTTTCTTCCTCCACAGGAGAAGGGAACGGTCCAGCTAGCAGGAGAACAGTGGGCCTCACAGGACGTTGTTATGAGGTTATGTTTTCATCTTGTTCCAATCTCTGCCTGGCTGGATAGAAGTTTCTTCTCCATAAGGGTGCATCGTAAATATGTCACCACATGAATTCTCCGTAAGAGCTGGTAATTCTTCATATCTGCCTTCAAACATTTTAGTAATCAATTTCCCTGAAGTCTCCTGCTGAAGAATATTAAGAGAGAAGATCAAAGGCAGAAGCACAATTGATGGTGCTAAAAAGGGGGGAAAGTGACACTGATTTCCAGTAGATAAGATGATGCTTGTTGTTTCACCACAGTGTCCAAAACAAAATAAATGATAAGAACTAAATAGGGAACTCCTGGAGCTCGCTTGTACATGAACTGATTTCCCTTCTGCTCTCTGTGGCTGCAGTGGGAGAGAAGCCCTTGGAAGACTGTGTGAAATGATTGAAAAGCAAATGCCTTTGCACTGAATTTAAAATCTAGCCTTTCCACTTGTTTGACTGTGGAATTCTGCTCTGCTCACCTCTCACTGCTCCACCATTTCTTACCTTATTTATTATTATAAGATATCCTTTAAGGAAATACATGTGAAAAATTGAAATGTAAGACCGTAACGTAATCTCCCTTTAAATCATGTATTCATCTTGGCATGTATGGATTGCCTTGTTCTTCTGTAAGATGCCAAACTTTGGGTATTAGAATAGCTGCCCCATGGCCCTTTGACTGGGTTGCTTTTGTCATCACAGTACATCAACCTAGATTTGCCCTGTCACACAAATGTGCCATCAGTAGCTTAGTTTTGACAGTTTTAGTTAATGTGTCTCCTTGTAGCATATTATCACACACTGACAAGAAGAAAAGTAGTTTGCTAAATATAAATCCTCTGGGAAAAAGAGAGAAGTAGCTTTTGGGCTAAGAACTATAACCTATTTTTAAGTTAATTTGTTTCATGTTGGATCAAGAACCATTTCTAAGTGATATAAAAAAGTGTTTTAATATCTAGTTTATAAAAAACAAAGGGTCTTAGAAAAGTAGCAGATGATTTTATAACATTAAACATTAATCCTTCAGTTATGTACAGTTACCATAAATATTAGTGAAAATAAGGATGTGGTAACACCGTCACCTCTGGCACTAAAAATTTATACATGCTCTGCTCTACCAAAGGAAGCTCATGGTGGTGTGTGATGCCAAAGGTAAAGAACCATAGTGTGATGCCAGCATAGACATAGACTGACCATCTGGCACAGAGGAGGTCAGTTACCTTGGAAATATCTGATCTCAAGCACAGGGCTTCCCTGGTGACGCAGTGGTTGAGAGTCCGTCTGCCGATGCAGGGGAGACAGGTTCGTGACCCGGTCCGGGAAGATCCCACATGCCACGGAGTGTCTGGGCCCGTGTGCCATGGCTGCTGAGCCTGCACGTCCGGAACCTGTGCTCCGCAATGGGAGAGGCCACAACAGTGAGAGGCCCGCGTACCGCAAAAAAAAAAAAAAAAAAAATTGATCTCAAGCACAGATTTGTAAGGGATACAATAATAGATTGTTTTTTAAAAACATGTTGTAATGGCTGGCTCCGCTGGAAGAACATGAGACTGTTCAGCTCATGGTTGCGTCCACGATGGATTCCCAAAAGCAGCAACAACAATAACGGGTTTCAATGCTTAGGCCCATAGCATGTTTTCTCCACCTCTATTCCCATCAGTCCCAGCTCGAGTTTCCTCATTTTATTCCTTGTCTTTAGATTATTTTTTACTTAAGCAGCATTTGACATGATAAAACTTAGCCTTATGAATGAAATGTGTATTATCTTATAATATATCTTATGTCTGAACTTAAAAATATTGCTTTCCAAATGGATCAAGTTTCTAAAAAATTCTAACAAATCAAGATTTTCCTGATTGGCTCTTCATTGTTTCACAAACAAAAGACAAATCTTTAGGGACCTTCCCCTTTGCTCAGGGTGGCCCTTTGGTCTGGGACATCTGATATCCTCTTAGTTTCTCTCAATCTATTCTTCCTTTATAGCCAATTTTGTCCTCTATCTTATCATGCAAGAGTACTTACCTTCCTAGAGCCTACTTATACTCTTTTTTTTTCTTTAATCAAAGTATAGTTGATTTACAATGTTGTGTTAGTTTCAGTTATACAGTGAAGTCATTCAGTTATACATATACATATATACATATTCTTTTTCAGATTCTTCTCCTTTATAGGTTATTACAAGATATTGAGTATAGTTCCCTGTGCTATACAGTAGGTCCTTGTTGGTTATCTATTTTACATGTCGTAGTGTGTGTATCTATTAATCCCAAACTCCTAACTTATCCTCCCCCACTTTCCCCTTTGGTAACCATAAGTGTGTTTTCTATGTCTGTGGGTCTGTTTCTGTTTTGTAAATAAGTTCATTTGTATCATTTTTTCTAGATTCCACATATAAGTGATATCATATGATATTTGTCTTTCTCCATCTGACTTACTTCACTTTGTATGATAATCTCTAGATCCATGAATGTTGCTGCAAATGACATTATTTTGTTCTTTCTTAGGGCTAAGTAATATTCCACTGTACATATATACCACGTCTTCTTTGTCCATTCATCCGTTAATGGACATTTCTTACTTATATTCCTGTTAACTGAGTTCATGTCTACCTTCCCCACTGACTGTAAATTCCTCAAGTGAAAGAACTGTTTCTTCTTTACTTTTGTTTCCTGCAGGGAGAGTAAATGCTCAGTAATTGTAAACATAAATAGAAGGCCCTGAAAGAGACCCTGGAGCATGGAGTACGTGGTATTGTTAACCTTGTAGGAAAGGGTCCAGGAGCTTTGGGTCTGAGTGATGATTCATTTCATGGTGTCTCCATATCTCTGGATGATATATTAGTAAAGTGGATGAATCTGAAAATAATTTTTTGTTTTTTTTCTTTTATTCAAGAGTATATTCACCATAAAAGATACAGAAACAATAAAACTAAACAGAACAAAACAAACAACAATAAAACAAATAATACAAACTAGACAAAACAACAACAACAAAGAAACATGAAAACCCAAATGAAAAAATAAGAGCCAAATAATAAAAGCAGGCAGGGAAAAAGAAAGCTAGGAAGTTTAGCTTAATTAAGGCAATATCTTGTACATTTACTGTAAGGGAACATTAAAAGCCTTTGCAGTGTCTCTGACATAATAAAACAGTTGTTGTTATGGCAATTCTTCGAGGGCCCAGATGAATTAATTAGCATATTCCATAGCATTAATAAGGTCAGCTGGGCTTTTCAGGACCCGTACAAGAAACAAACATTGAAATCTCTGGTAAGTATCTCAAGTGGAGATATTCTGAGCTGTTGATAGAACTTCCCAAGCTAGGGCCCCTGCTTCTTGGACCACCTGCTCCAGGACTGATAGGAGTGAATTTGGGTGGAAAGGCAGCCTTACCAAATGTCTGTTATCCTGGGTGTTCTGTAACCCATTGGTAGCCACCTCCAGGTATATAAAACATGTCAGTGGTATGTCCATGTACATTCTGCCACCAGTTAAAACAAAGGGTCACAGAGTCAGAGGTAAGACTTGTAAAGCACTGACAGATACACCGTTCACAGAACAAAAGTTTTCCCCAACTCTGTCCAATCCTGGCCAATTTAAGTAAAAGGCAGGGTGAAGGTAGAGGATGTTTGTAAGGAACCAGTGGAATTTTACCAAATGGAAGGGCAGATGGTGGATCCAGAGCTGAAAGGTCCGAGACAGAGTTTCCTCCACTTATCCCTTGACTGTGTCTATTTTTCTCAGCCCATCTGCTTCACCTTCTAGTCTCTTTGTAGATCACTTTTCTCTGCTTCTTCACACAAGGACTACAAGTACCAACATGAGACACATCTCCCCAGTCACCACATTTATATGTCCTTAAAAATTCAGTTTCATCAGGTAAGTGACAGGAGTCCCTGAGTCTTAACTGTAAACTCACAGGAAGGAGGATCTCATTAATCCAGCTCAGGTCAGTATTTACCTTAATGGAATGATTTGGGCAAAAGGGGCAGGGTCCCAGAGGTTGACAGCTGGAGAGGAGTTTTAGAGAAAAGGGCAGAGCCCAGGCAGCATTCACAAAGATCTCATTTAATGAATGTAGGACCAACCACATTTGCAGTAAGTGAGGACCATGTGGGGGCTTTTGTCTCTTGCAGGAAAGGACGTCTGGAATGTTAAGGAATCAGCTTTCATTTCCTTCTAGGCTAGGGAGGGAAATATTTCGTATCTTAATGAAAGCTGGGCCTTGATCATCACTGGCATTACTTAGAAGCACTGAGTCTCAGTCACTCCTGTAGGAAGCCAGAGAGTGAAGTTCAAACACACCTGTGAAATTTAAAGGCACGAATAATCACTTTCATAATTGTTTCTGCACATGTACCTTGAGAAAAGCAGTATCGGGAACAGCAATTAATGATTTTAATAATAGTCGTCATTGCTTGCTGTGGACATTAGTCAGTATCTG
The DNA here is from genome assembly GCF_949752795.1 of Hyperoodon ampullatus. Classification (NCBI taxonomy): domain Eukaryota; kingdom Metazoa; phylum Chordata; class Mammalia; order Artiodactyla; family Ziphiidae; genus Hyperoodon; species Hyperoodon ampullatus. Next base: position 10,959,340 of record NC_136918.1, read on the forward strand.
GCCTTCAGCTGTGACATTGTCCTCTCAGCCACTGTAATCACTTTTTTTAAAAATCCATGTAGAACAAGACACAAATGATATCCCTTTGAACCATCAAAAATGATGATAGTTGTGGTGACGGTAGCAATCGGCAGCAGCTACTTCCTTTTCCCTGCACTCCTCCGGGGCCTCCCAGCAGGACTGCTGTCTTCCTTTGTCACTGTCGGCTCCTTGCCTTCTCCTCTCCCTACAGGTCCTTGTTCTGTTTTTAATTCTATAGATACTGCTCGGCTCTACAGACACAACCTCCACACTCCCAGCCAGAACATGGAGCCAAGCTTTATGCTTTACACTTTTCACATGAAATGTAGACCTTTATGAACATGATGTTTAAAATATAATTTGTGTATCTGAGCCAGACCAACCTAGAGCGAGCACATTTTAAGAATTACTCTGTAAACATCTTTCTTCTTTTCCTTTTTCCTTAAGTGATGATTTTTTTTTTTTTACATTATACTGTGACTTTCATTATTATGCTTTAGTTCTGATGACAGAGCTACCAACACAATAATAGTGTCTGCTCAAGTAAGTTAACAGAAGAAAACTTACCTCCAGCCATTCTGAAGCATTAATAAAAAGCTTGGGGCTAATGGAGCTTCAATGGTGTTGGAAGGAAAGGTATTCGACATCAAGGCGTGGAAAGGTTACCTCAAAGCAAATGATATATTATGACAATTTGAGAATCTAATAGTTATATAGTTTCCTTTTTGTGTTTCTGCTGTTATGGAAAATATAGGGAACCTTTATTATTCTACTCTTTGTTTAGTTTCCCATCTAATTTCAAGTAGCTACAAGACAGGAATCTTTTTCATGCTTCTAATGCCTCAGTTGACCCCACAGAAGGTGTTCAATAAATGTTTGTTGACTGATCAATATGAACAAATACTTATCCTTGTAAAAAGTTTTCCTGGGTTGTCAATAATACTGAGGAGAGCTCAGTGTAGCATAGAATACAGGTTTTTTTCTCTTCCTTTTTCCCTTTCCTCCCTAAATCATTCAGATGGGGTTGATAAAGGTGTCCATGTCATTGGGAGTGGGAGCCAGGGGGCCCAGAGTGGACCAGCAGTCAGAGGTCTCACAGGGTGAAACGGGCACCTACATCTGAGATGGCTCAGCATGGTTCCCTTAGAACCTGAGTAGGGTGAGAGAGAAATTCATGTGGATGGGTGGTCTTGTGTAGCATGTCAGAGTCTGAGCAAGTTGAGGAGGTGTCCATGGACAGGGGCAGCTGCCATCAGGAATTGGAGCCCAAGTGGGCTGAGGAGGACATCCAAGCTGGCTTTTGAGTCTTTGGATGGGGAATAGCCAGAAATGGGATATTGGCCATATATATGGAGAAATTGATCAATTAAATATTCTAAAGATAATGGGAACCAGTTTCTCATGGTTGGAAAAGGTGTTACAAATATAGCAAGGAAGGAAACTGGAATGAACTCTGTAGATTGGATTCAACAGTATTGGTGTGAATTCATGGCCTTTAGTATAGATCAATAAAGATAGGTAACTACAGAATTAAATAGAGTTATGTGTTTGTAAACACACTGAACATTGATGTATGTGTGTGTCTGTGAACGTGTTAAGTGTATACACACATAAATTCCCTAGCTCTGTCCACTGAGAGGGCTCTGGAACAACTATTCTCCACAAAAAGGATCCAGGGCTCCTTTGAGAAATACTGCTTTCAGGGATGGGGCAGGAGAAGTTTGATAAGCCTGAGTCATCTGTGACAGAAGACAGAACTCAGAAGTCTTCTTGGATGGGTTCCCAGTAACCAAACCAAGTACAATTTGTGTATCACAATAACTAATGATTTTAATGAATTATAACTCATTGGCAAAATAGGAAACCATGAGTCCATGATGATACAATTAAATAAATAAATAAACAAACTAAAAGCTTGATAAGAAACAGGATATTTAGGTCCCATGTTAATCAAGTGATCAGTGAATACCATTATCAGTTGGACAAACTGAAATTATGTCTCAATTCTCAGATACTAGATTATAAGTGAATGACTAATAAAATATGAAGAAGGAATTAATGCAGATGAAAGTTGAAATATATATAGATTAAAAGTCTTATTAATAAAAGCAATAGAGGGCAAAATTGACAAACATTTGCTACTGTGATCAAGGGAGAAAATAACATGAATGATAATATAGTAATAGAGAAGAAGAGATAGGGCTGTTAACTAGAGCTGTGGAGATGAATTTGGAGTAAGTACATTTGCAATTCTAAGAGACAAAATTATTTTTCTAAGAAGATACAAATTAATAGCAATGACTCAAAAAAAAAAGCAGAAGACTTTAAAACCATCAACAACCACAGAAGAAATGGCAAATGTAGTCAGAAATCTCCCTCAAAGGAAGAACTAGTGCCCGATGGTTTACTCTGTTTCATAAAAATTTAAAGGAAGAGCTAATTCTCATGTTCTAGAAATTCTTTCAGATAATTAAAAAGGTAGAAAGCTATCTAATTAATTTTCCAAGGCTAAGGTTAGAGTGATACCGAAACAGAATGATTTTAATACAAAAAAAAAAAAAGGCAAACTTCTAGTAGTATTCTAATTATAAACATAGATGCAAAACTTCAAAATTGCAGCAGAGTATTGAAGGTATGACTAAGTAAGGATTGTCTTAGGAATTTAGACTTTTCATTAGGAGGTCTAATGTAATTCTCTCTAGAGTGAGATTTAAGGGGGAAAATACCATATAATTATCTTAACTATTGCCCTTCCAAAACAATTAATAAAATCTAATACCAGTTAATATTAAAAACTCTTCACTTGGAACAGAAGGGAAGTTCCTTAATGTGCTAATGGATTTCCCTCAACTATCCACAGCAAGTGTCAGAGAAACTGGTGTAACTATTGAAGACTTCTTAAAGTCAGGAATAAGACAAAGATGCTAACGATTACTGCAAGTCTTCAACACTGCTAGAGGATTAAGCCCAAACAATAAATTTGATAAGAAAAAAGAAAGAGGAACTGTTGGAGAGTAAGAGGCAACTGTCATTATCTGTAGATGACACAATGACCTTAAATAGAAAACACTGAATTTAAATGGGAATCGTTTTAGGCCAGCGAGACTTAAATGTGCTATTAGAACAAAGGATCTGGGCTTATGAGGAGGATCACTGTCGATGATACCACTCTGGTTTCAGTCCCATTCTGGCCAGGTAACAAAATTAATTTTATATTGAAAAGCATTATTAAATATTTGTCCTATGTTAACTCAAGTTGTTTCCATAAGAAGTCACTTTGTTATCTTTAAAAATGAAGCTTTTATGTGTTATGTCATTATTTGGGAAATGTTTCAAAATAGAAAATAGAATTGGGCTAGATTCCAATAGTTTTGCTGTTCCCTCAAAACAACCATTTCCAGATATTTGCTTTCTTTTTCATCTCCTTATGGAAAGCCAGCAGATTCACATATGTGAATATATACAAATTCATATTCTATATTTGCTGTGGAGTTCCATTCTCTTTTTATTTGCATGACCTTCTGAGTTGTAGAAATTATTATTATTGTCATTATTACTTTCATGAATCATTGAACCCTTTTCAAGCCATTGATCTAAGTTTTCAAATGGGCATTAACTCAGCATGATACTTACAACAGAAAATATTAAATTCACAATTATGAAAAATATATCACAAAAGATGGGAAAATTCATCAGCTGAGACAAAAATACACACTGTTAACTGAAGTATAGTCAAGAAGAATTGATCAGCACATTCACAGTACCTAGGACAACTTTTGAAAATGTGATGATTATTGGACATGTGACAAGATTTCTGTGGAAACCAAATCATTTCACATTTCACCTCATAAGGTTCTGAAATGCTTGTTAGCATAGTCATTTCCTTGCTCTTTCTTTTAAAGCTTCCATGTTATCTGAGACCACTTGATTGACAACTGTGGACCACCAGATGTCTGGAAACCTCACTTCAGGAAACCCTGCTCCACAAATTTGAGGAAGGAAAGTTGAGACAAAATCTGAGCTGAAATTACATAGAGAAGTGAAACCGTTGAGAGAGACCACTCACCTCTACTCTGTTTTCAGTGGAGAGACTCAAAGCCATTCACTGGAACGGAGTCTAGTTGTGATGCTTTCTCCTCCATATTTGAGGACTTATTTATAAGTTTACAAGCTTCCATGGTGATGACGATGCTTTAGAAGTCATTGGGAGTGGGAAAGCAGAACCTCATAGAACTTTTTCCCCAATAAAATCACCTTTAAAACTACCTATAACTTGTCTCCGTTTTCAAAAAAGGAACACATCAGTCTTCAGTTTAAAGGAAACTTTCCAAAACCATTTTCCAATAGTATTAAATCTACTTTTTTGTTATTACAATAATCTAGATATAAATCTGTGTTCATTCAGTATAATACTTGGTGCTTTTAGACAAAAGCAAGTAAACAAAACCCTCAAATTGCTTAGGAAAATATTCAAACTTGATAGAGCCTTTAGACATTGATATAGGCATGTGGCTTTTGGTTTCTGCATATTGAAGGGATTGGCTATGGTAAAGTCAAATAAAAATGTATGGATGTGTGAGTGGAAAAAGAAAAGAGAAAGGGAGAAGAGACCTCTGTGGATGATTCCCTTTGCTAACCTCATGTTTTCTTGGCTTTGAAGTGGAAATACCTGGTATTTCCAGCTTGGACTAAATCACAGATTTCTAATGAGTTTTCTTGATATTTGCTCTGACCTGATTCAGCTCAGCTTACTGCTTTTTCTTGTAGTTGAAAAGCAGAGGAACAGGAGGTAAGCCTTCCTTTGCTCATTAAGATTTCAGCGCGTGATCTTAACTCAAGCATTTCTAATTAAAATGTAAAGATCATTAGTAGGCACCATTAATAGAGGTTTGTCTTTGGACTCAGAATGCTCTGATGGAAGTGCCAGGCGCACTCCTGCACCCACTGGGGCTGAACAATTGCTGCTCTTGGCAAGGTCTCGGAACAGGCTGGGGTTTCTGTCTGCTACCTGAGCTGCTGGTGACAACTGCAACTTATGTCAGGCTCAGGGGTCAAGGAGGAGTGGAGAGGAGAAACAAATTGCAAAGGCACCTTTACCTTTTTACTGCTACCAATTTCCAGCACCGACAATGCTGAATGAAAAAGAGGCAGAGGCATAGTGAGGCTGATAAGAAAGACATTAAATACTATTTAAAAATTATTTATTGCCTCCCTCTCACCCCCAAAATAAGATACATATTCATATGGTGGCATCATTTTTATTCCTTTTGGGCTTGAGGAATTCAAGTCTCTATGTAATCCCCAATCATGCCAAACATTTTACTATGTGTTATCTTTTCCTAAAGATGAATATTACTTTTAGTTTGACATTTTAAATTGAGAGATTAGCTGAAAGAAAATTCTAATTATAATGGCTAAATTATTTGATTTTGAATATGAAAATTGTGATTAATTGAATCTTTAAAGGTATAACATACACGTACAGGAATTAAATGAAGGGTTTAACCCAGAGCCTGTAATACTTATGGCTTGTTTTATAAATGTTATATTAAAAGACTAAATTGAAGAGGCATAATAAACAGCAAGTTAAAACAGAGAGAGCTATGAGAATGGCCTATTACTTGGCCTTCATCTTAGAAGTATTAATATGGGGATTTAAGACAAATCAGAAATAAGAATAAAATTAATGGTGTTCTATGCACTCTGGTAATTATAGAAAGTTTTTGCTAACTTATTGCTTTTGCTTGCTTCTCCATACAATCACCTGAACTTCTGACCCATTTCAATTAAGTTACAATAAAATTAGTGTTTCTATTAAAGTACTTGGAGCTAATAGAATAAAAATTGTTTCTTCCGTAATCAAGGCTATGGTGTTGCCTGGGGAGGGCTTTTTTGGTGTATGTGTGTGTGGGGGACGGTGTGTGTGGGGGGGTTATTTGTAATTTCAAACGCGGTTAGACAAATGGCAAATACTCATAATATACATGTACATTATTATGCCTTTCATCTTATGGATTAAATTTGTTTGAATTATTTGAGGAAGAATGTGAGCATTGACTTTATACTGTGGCTTTATATAAAATTCATTGAAGGTTTAAAAAGTTTGGAGACCTTGAAAATGTACAACATGCTATGACCGGAGGAAGAAGACTATTATTCCCCAATATACGTGAAGTAAGAAGGCACTGAGTTTCCATCTGTAGCATGAATGAAATGCTCACTCCATAAAAGCCTATTAATAATTTGAGGCCATCAAGTAAGATAATCATCTTACTACTGTGACAGTGTGAAAGAGCAGTAGAAGCAGAATTGAGTCAAGGAAGAGGTATATTACAATCACTTTCCTTTATAATGAGAACAGATAGTGTCCTGTTCTCATTTAGATATGACTACTGGAATATACTGGGATAGGCCCAATTACTAAAGATATATATTTGCAATAGAGATGATTTGTTAACCATAAATCAATGGATTCAATTGTCATACTTCTATAAGACTTTAAATGTAAGCATTTATAAATCAGAAAAAACTAGATTATATATTTCACTGTCATCATGGCTCATATCAAATACTTATCCATTTAAAAATATATGTATGCATCTGGAGTGGCCAAGTGATTCCCTCTCAAATACTGAGTATGCCCAATATGACAAATGTAAAAAAGTCCTATTAAAGAAGACCTTGAGTAACACATAGAGTGAACTTACCCCAAGTTGAGTTTATCAGAGCCTGCAAGACTATAACTATTAGAATGGTGGTTCTCAAGCTTGAGTAGTCATCAGACTCACCTGAAGACTCATTCAATCCATATTGCTGGCCCCCACCCTCAGATTTTCTAACAAGTGCCCAGGGAATGTTGATGCTGCTTTCCAGGGACCCCATTTTGAGAACCACTGTATTAGAAGATGCCTAAGAGATTTTGAGAAAAGATTTTTCTGCCTTGTTCCAGTTTTCACTTGACTAGATTTTTTTCCTTTTCTTTTCTTTCTTAAGAAAAGAAATTAATTAATTTTTGGCTGCGTTGGGTCTTCGTTGCTGTGCACAGGCTTTGTCTAGTTGCAGCAAGCAGGCTCCTCATTGAGGTGGCTTCTCTTGTTGCAGAGCACTGGCTCTAGGCACGTGGGCTTCAGTAATTGTGGCGCATGGGCTTCAGTAGTTTTGGCGCATGGGCTTCTGTAGTTGTGGTGCATGGGCTTAGTTGCTCCGTGACATGTGGGACCTTCCCAGACCAGGGCTCTAACCCATGTCCCCTGCATTGTCAGGTGGATTCTTAACCACTGAGCCACCGGGAAATTCCTAGACATTTTTGTTTTCTGTGTAGCTTATCAGAAAAAAAAATATATATATATATATATAGTAACATCACTATAAGATACAATCTGCAATTATTTTCACATCGTGTTTTACATTACAACAAACACATATAATGTATATTTAAAACATATATGGTTTTATAGCTCTCTGTTTATTTCTCACCAATCAAAATATAGCTTTTTGCCAGATTAGTCTGAATTCTGTTAAACTCATAAATACCTTAGTGATTTTGAATTTGAATTTGGAGATGGTGGTTAGAAAAGGATTGGAAGTTGAAGGAAAATCTCTAAGGAGATACCACAGTTTTTTCTCGGGGTGATCTTAATGACCCGTCATCGGCTTTTGCAGAGAGAATTGGAAAGAAAAATTCATAAGAGATCTTAAAGATATCAGATATCTTGAATAGTTCTGTCCTTTTAGAAAATGTTTCAGCATTGAGATGTTCTAATATCTGAGACTGATGATACTTTAAAAATATAAAATTAGTTAAATGTGAATAGTTACTTTGGTTCAACTCATCTACGTTTGGGTGTCTTTCCTTTAAACTATGCACTTTCTAATCAGCCCTCCTCAATCCAATCTTATTGTCTATAAAACCCTGTCTGGCAAATGGGTTGACGGGAGCAGATGTTAGGTGAATAACTGTGATACATCTCTTTGAGCTGTCCGCTGTTCCCTGCTGTGGGCTGCTGGAGTGTGAGCAAGGGCTCCCACTCTCTCCTTCTTTGGCTCCCACCTGCCCACACTTGATTAGAAATTTAAAAATGAGAAACATTTACAAGGGGCAGGCTTCCTAGCAGAGAAGATTCCCCCAGTCTCCTCCCAGGAGTCTGTCTGATCTTGGTGGAGGGTGTCACTACTGTGGACGTGCCTTTGTGTATTAACTCTGCGTCTTGTATTGTCTGGAGACAGACTAGGCAAACAATTGAGGCTCCAAGTATTTGTTGGAAAATTGCCTCTGATTTTTTTTTAGTTCCAGCGTGGTTTTTGCATTTGGGGTGTGGCAAGTTAGCATATATTTCTGAAAGTTCAGCACCCTATGTCCACTGAAAAACATTTTTTTTGGTTGTCCCATTTTTTTTTAATTTTTGTTTTTTATTGAAGTATAGTTGATTTACAATGTTGTGTTAGTTTCTGGCATGCAGCACAGTGATTCAAATATATATATTCTTTTTCAGATTCTTTTCCCTTATAGTTTATTACAAAATACTGAGTATAGTTCCCTGTGTTATACAGTAGGTCCTTGTTGGTTATCTATTTTATATATAGTAGTATATATATGTTAATTCCATCCTCCTAATTTATCCCTCCCCCTGCACCTTGCCCTTTGGTAACTGTAAGTTTGTTTTATATGTCTGTGGGACTATTTCTGTTTTGTAAATGAGTTTGTATCTTTTTTTTCACTGAAAAACATTTTAATCGTTATTTGATCAGAAACTACAAAGGTATGATGGTAGTGGAATTGTAGGTGTATTCTTAAAGTATGGGTTTAAGAGGTGGATATCATATTCACAGGGAGATTGAGAAAGGTTCAAAAAGGAGATGACTCATATGCAGGTTGAAGCATGCGGTTGTATAATTACAACATGTGTACCTTCATAACATTACATTCATTTTTGAATTTGTGTGTATAGGCATTCAACGCATACGGTTCTAAAACATTCTTTTTTGACTTACTAGTATATCATGAATATTTGTCCAACTCGGTCAATACAGATATACTTTATTCGTTTTAATAGTGGTCTGATTTTTTTGTTGTATGGTTGAATTCTAATTGTTTTAACCAATCTCCTGTTGACGGACTTTTGTTATCTCTATTCATTGCTATAGCAAATGATACTGCAATGACTGTGTGTGTGCGTGTGTGTGTGTGTCTTTGTACACATGTAGGAGTATATCTATGAGATAGATTCCTCAAAACTAAACTTTCTGGGTTGACATGTATGCACATTTGGAATTTTGACTTATTGTCTAATTGCCCTTTAAAATCCTTATACTGATTTAGAATTTCACCTACATTTGAGAATGACTCTTTTCACCCCCTCACAGATTTATAAGACATTCTGATAAGTGATAATTCGTATAGACTAGATATTTTGATTTACATTTATCTAATCATTATTGAGGTTGTCATCCTGTATATTTATTAATTATTTGCTTTTTCCCATAAATTTCCACATTGTAACTGATTTTTAGAAAAATTATTTTCCTAAATGATATTCTAATGGTTGCAGTTTTGTTTTTCATTTTCACACTGCTAAACCTCTGGAATCTAGTTTTGAATAAGGCATGAGGCAGGGGTCTAGGTTTACTTATTTTCCAAATAATTAGCAAATTCTTCCAATTCTAGTTGTGGACAAAATAATTAACCCACTCATTTGAATTGTCACCTTTATAATATTAAAAAATTCTCTTATGCCTAGGTCAGTATCTGTATTCTCTTTTATTCCATCTGAAGAAGAAACTTCCTTGTTGGCTAGTTTTCTGTGTGGCAGGAATTGTTAGGAATGCACATCCTGCACAGAAGAAATAGTCAGTGCAAAGGCTCAGGGCCATGGGGCAAGTGCTTTGTAAAATGCAAAAATTTTAGTGTGGTTGGAGTTTTAAGTTTAGGGAAAAAAATTACAAACACTATTAGGAAGTCCCAAGCTAAATTAATGAAAAAAATTACTGTAAATAAAACAACACTCTCCAACAGAAACGTAATATTTATCCATTTTGATGTGTTTTAGATCATACATACTTGGCCTTATTTCATCCCTTTGTTTTTTTTTTATAGAAGGTCAGTATGTTTAAGTACAACTTTTTAATGTCTTTGCCTTTAACTCATTATTGTTAGCTTCTCAAAGTAAACATTTTTTATCAGTTATATTTCAGTAGTTTTCCTCTCTCCTTGGGAAGAAGAAATACGGAGATAAAAAATGTTCTGGGATTTTGGTGTTTGCATCTAATCTTCCTGAACTTCTCAGTTTCTTCCTTCATTCCTTCCTCCCTCCCTCCCTTGCTTCCTTCCTTCCTTCCTTTCTTTTGAGTTCAAGCAGAACCTAAACATAAGATCATATGACAGCGGGAGAGAGGGCATACATGCAGACAGAAATTATGTTGCAATCTTTGTCATCAATTTTTCATCCTTAATGTTGACTTTTTGTAAAACAAATGTAAACATAGTATCCTGCATGCTGACACGTCCAAATGTTTCCTATTACTCCTAGATCTTTCCATCACAGTTATCAACTTTAATTCAAATAAACAACAAAAAAACCCCAACCCGCAACTCACTTTTTTTCTTGGTGAGAACATCATTCTCTTTTCACTTTCTCTTTTCCTATTTCCCTCCTGTCAGGTATCCAGATAGCTGCAGGCAAGAAAAACACTTTCAAAGGTTATTTTGACTTAAATCAGCATCACTTCCAAGGTTTTACCATTAAAATGTAATTAAAATGTCATAATACTTACTTTTAAATTGCTGATTTAAATTCACATATCTCAATGTAGTCTAAGTTTTTCAAAAACATCATGCTCCCTACACCAGACCAAAAAAAAAAAAAAATGTTGTGTCAGATTTACTAATAAAAACAACGTACTGTTCTACAACTCCAAAATATTCACTGAAAGAAATTTAAGTTCCTTTTCTGTTGAAAGGTTGAATGTTTAAGGGTATTTCCTTTCCAACATCACAGGTATGGTACACAGATTCCTGGGAAAATAACATAAGAGGAATGTGAGGGTATGCTGTTCATGATTGGTAGCTTCAAAGCCCTGCATTGGAACACCATGTAAATATGCCAAATTGACTGTTGCAGAATAGACAACTTGTTGTGAAATTTTGGACATTTTCCACACCCAGTGGTGCCAGACCCTGGAGGGGGTGGGCATTCTGGTCCAGGAGCAAATAAACAAGTCAATAGAAAAACTAATTGTTTGAAAGACTGACCTCCGAACAAGGACATCTCTGAGCTCCCCAAAGGGTCAAGTTGGATTTGGGAAATATTTCAGTTCTCCCTGTGACATGTAAACTTGGGTGCTGATCAAAGTGCTTTGTTTTGGTATCTAAAAGCTCAATCTCTGAGACTGTGCCAAAGGTTTTGCTGTCATGATGTGTGGGGTATATTAGCCAGCACTGCTGGCTTGAGAAATCCACATATTGTTCTAAAGCAGAGAATTTGCTTCTTACCATTCTCCTCCCTGGTTCTGTATAATGAAAAATTCGTGGCAAAAAAAAAAGTTCTTTTTTTGTTTGCTAATAGACTTAGAAAAGAATTAGGGAGCAGCCCTCTTAGTACTGAGGTACTTGGAGAGCCCAGGGAAGACAGTGACTCTGTTGAAATAAAAGAAAATTATAAAAAAGACTCCATGAAGACCACTAATGTGAGTCCCAAACAGCTGAGTTGCAGCTTAGGTTGAATGTTTGGGGGTGTCTTACACTTGCTTTTCATGTTTCTATTTATAAAAGGGAGGCGAACAGGCTGTGATGTTTCTTGTTTTCTGGAAAAGTATTAGAAACTTGTTAATTATTGTAGAGTGAACATGGCAGAAAAAGGAAAAATATAATTTTAAGTATAATGGTGCATGCTGGAAACACAGATTGGCAAGCATATGGGGTTCTGGCATCTGGACAGAAGGCTTCAAACCATCTGCTTCTCAGAGGTTATTTTGGCAATTTTTGCAACAATTCCAGTGATTCACAGGCCTGGGCTAAGGATGTTAGAAAACAGCTAAAGAGGGCACAGGTATATAGAGGCAGTTACTGGGTTTTCTGTCCATACGTTAGTTTCATTGTTGTGAGTGTTGTCACTTTAAGATGGTCTATGTGCCAGTACTTCATTGTGATGTCAGCAGATGTTCCTTCATGCTAATATTTTTTCCCAATTTTATTCACCCAGTGACACTCATTTTTCGCCTCAGAATTAATTTGGTATATTGCCTCCCCTGGCTATGGAGATGTGAGGAATATGTGAAGGGACTCGTGTTTTTGTGCTGCTGTTGGTTCTGAAGCGTGGAGACCTAATGAGTAACCTCCAACTCTCCTTGACTTTCTCGTTATACCAATGTTCCGTGGGGATTTTGAGACTTACAGCATGTTACTAATAGTGTGGTGTCATGTAATATTCTAATAAGAACTCACATGCACAGAAAGTCATTTAACATAGGACCTTTGTGGTTAATCATAAAGCAAAATATTAACTAGCATGATGCATTATAAATTGAACATCCATGTCAGTTTTTTTTAATTGAAGTATAGTTGATTTGCAATGTTTTGTTACTTTCAGGTATACAACAAAGTGATTCAGTTATATCTATTTATTCTTTTTCAGATTCTTTTCCATTATAGCTTATTACAAGATATTAAATATAGTTCCCTGTACTATACATTAGGTCCTTGTTTTCTGTCTATTTTATATATAGTCGTGTGTATTTGCTAATCCCAAACTCCTAATTTATCCTTCTGCCACCCCTTTCCCATTCTGTAATGTAAGTTTGTTTTCTATGTCTGTGAGTCTGTTTCTGTTTTGTAAATAGGTTATTTCATTTGTATCATTATTTTAGATTCCACATATAAATGATATCATATATTCCTCTTTGTCTGGCTTACTTCACTTAGTATGATAATCTCTAGGTCTATCCATGTTGCTGCAAATGGCATGATTTCATTCTTTTTTATGGCTCTGTAGTATTCCATTGTATATATATGCCACATCTTCTTTATCCCTTCATCTGCTGATGGACACTCAGGTTGCTTCCATGTCTTGGCTATTGTAAATAGTGCCACTTATGAACATCGGGGTGCATGTATCTTTTCAAATTAGGGTTTTCATCTTTTCTGGATATATACCTAGTCTATATCATTTTTTCATCATAAAAATACTAGTTCTTGAGCATTTACAATGTGTCAGATAATAGGATAGATGTTTGAAATGTAAGATTGTCAATACCAGGATGGGAGTAGAAGGGCTGGTGGTGAGAATGAAAAAATGGGAGCGGGAGAGCCCTCTGCAGGACCATTTGGCAGTGTCCCTCAATGTCCTAAATGCATGTGTCCTATGACTACCCAGCCCTACCTCATTCTTCTTCTAAGACTCTATCTGTCCTTTAGAAATATTATCACATACTCATAAAGCTATATATGCTAACCACAAGATTATTTTTAATGGAGAAAAATTGAGAGCAGCCTAAATGTCAATCAAGAGAAAAATGGTTAAATAAATTTTGGAAATGCCATACTATGGAATATCATATACTATTTTAAAAAGTGAGATTGATCCACAAGGACTGACATGGAAAGATATCCATGGTCTATTTTTAAGTTAAAAAAAAAAAAACTTTAGAAGAATACATGCAGCATATTCCTACTTCTTTGTAAATACCAATATTTATTTATTTAAATGTGCAAATGTATAGAAGATATGTACAATGGACCAAGTGTTTGCACCCTTCCAAAATTCATATTTTGAAACCCCAATCTCCAGTGTGATGGTATTTGAAGGGTCTTTGGGAAGTAATTAGATTTAGGTGAGATCATGAGGGGGCGTCATGATGGCATTAGTGTCTTTATAAAACAGACCAGAACCTCTGCCCCCTCACCCTCTATTGTGGAGGAACCAGTGAGAAATTGGCCATATGCAAGCCAGGAAGACGGTACTCACCAGAAACCAACCATGCTGGCACCCTGATCTCAGACTTCCCAGCCTTCAGATCTGTGACAAATAAATATCTGTTGTTTAAGCCTTCCAGTCTGGGGTATTTTGTTACAGTGGCCTGAGCTGAGATGATATGGAAGGATTCTAGGTAGACTCTAAATACTGCATGATTACCTCTGGGGGTGAGATGAGGTGGGCAGAGGGAGAAAGTCTCCTTTTTTCAATATATGCTTCTTTATTTGAATCTTTCTGAAATATCCATTATATTTGTAGAGGAAGGAAGGCAGGAAGGCAGGAAGGAAGGAAGGGAGGGAGGAAGAGAGAGAGGGAGGGAGGGAAAACACCACTGTGAAGTCCCAAAGTCCATGTTGCATTTTTAGGAGTTCTGTTTACCCATTTGCAGAATATTGAATATCAACTTCTCAGGCCACTTCTTCCTTGGATGATCTTAAGAATAAAACTCTCATGGCCTCTCCTCCTATGATAAATGGGCTTTACGGAAGAGCATGTTGTGTTTTGTGAAATATTTTCAGATGTATTGCCGAGGAAGACGTAAAACAGGATATTCAGTTGGAATTGGACTAAGTTCCTGTTTTAAGGAATCGGGTTCTAGAGTCACGCCTCTCTTGTCTATTATGTCTCTTTCCCTTTTTTCCATCTAGATTAAGCCCTAGTGGAGCCCTCTAACACAGGACACTTCTTTATCTATTAAGCCGAGCCATCAGTGATTACCTGTTTCCTTTTGTGTCAAAATGTTTGGCCTTAATTTTCTCTCCAGACTATATGTAGATGATTTAATTTTTATTTTGATCTTGTGAGAAATTCCAGGGGATACTTTCGGTTCTAAGACATCAAGAGAACCTCTCAGGATTTTGGTGGATGCTATAAATGAATCAACCATTAATAAAATAAACTGAGTAGAAAGATAATTTATAAAACAATAGATGTTAAAGCTCTTTGAAGAGCAAAATCATAGTCTACAAAGAGAAGTGCTTCTTTTGTAAACTATTATGTTTGTTTTATAAAAATTAATATGGGATCCTGACACAATACATACAAAACTTTCTCATATATTACTGTTCATTAGCCAGGAAATAATCAAGGACAATCAAAATAACTTTGAATATTTGTACAGACTATCAATAATTGGGAAAAATATAGTTATCCATAAAAGAATCCAATTATTTGTTTATTTATTTAAATTTTTTTAAATTAAGATATAATTGACATGTAACATTATATTAGTTTCAGGGTACAACACAATGATTCCATATTGGTGTATATTGCTACATGGTCACCACAATAAGTCTAGTTAACATTCATCACCTCACATAGTTACAAATCTATTTTTCTTATCATAAGAACTTTTAAGATCTATTCTGTTAGCAACTTTCAAATATACAATACAGTATTATTAACTATAGTCACCATGCTGTACATTACATTCCCATGACATTTATTTTACAACTGGAGGTTTGTACCTTTTGACCCTGTTCATGTATTTTGTCCATCTCCCACTCCTCCACCCCACCTCTGACAACCATCAATCTCTTCTCTGTATCTATGAGTTTGTTTTTTTTTTGTTTTTGTTTAGATTCCACATAAAAGTGAGAGCAAACAACATTTGTCTTTCTCTGACTTATTTCACTAAACATAATCCCCTCCAAGTCCATCCAAGTTGTCACAAATGGCAAGATTTCCTTCATTTTTATGGTTGAATAATATTACGCTGTGTATGTGCCTATACACATATAGTATAGAAACATACATTTTCTTTATCCATTCATCCATCAGTGGACACGGGTTACTTTCATACCTTGTCTACAGTGAATAATGCTGCAGTAACATGGGGGTGCATGTATCTTTTTGAGTTAGTGTTTTCATTTTTTCCAGATAAACCCAAAAGTGGAATTGCTGGATCATATGTTAGTTCTATTTATAATTTAGGAGGGAAACTCTATACTGTTTTCCCTAATGGCTGCACCAATTTTCATTTATTTTTTAATAATTTTCTTAACAAGCAAAGTCCTCAAAAATATGAATGGCATTTATTGGGTTTTCTTCATTTACTTGTTGTTTATTAACAATGCATTAATAACAAATTTAAGCCTACAAACTGTTTCAAAGTGGATGCTGATTATTTTGTTTCTTTATTATTCATTCATACATTGAGTTTAGGAAAGCCTGCCAGACTTGTCAGCTCATTTGCAGATAGTCTCCAGGATGACTTTGACCATCAGGATTTAAGTAAAACTGCTCTAACTTCCATCACAAGACTAGGAAACCCTGTAAGAAATTCTGTTTCCATCTTAATATTTCAGGGTTCTTTGTAAGATTTAAATTTATCATTGTCTCCTCTTGCTCTACTTTTAGTGTCTGCCAGACTCTCAACTCTCGGGCATCTTGTTACCTTCATGCCTAGCATTGACCCACACTGGACACCTCCCAGATTGTTTCATCTTTCAAAGGTCCATCCTCACGAGACTGCATGTGCAGCCAACTTATGCTGGTGTTTTGGGAGTAACTCAAGAATAATTAGTTCATTAATGCCCCAGCTGCCTCTTGGACGTCCCTGTTCTCTGCTTATCTCCCTGGCTTCACCCACAGAGGGATGGCCACTGCATCCAGTCATCCTGTTGGGCATTTTCTTCTCCCTCTTCCTCCTTAGACCCTTCATCATGTATGATGATGTTAAGCTTTAAGTTGCCCTTGAAGCTTAAACTTTTTCTTACATATACTCTGCTAAACAATTCAGTAACTTTTGTTTAACTTATCTGGCTGATGGACTGTGCTGGAGTGCTTCACTTTTTATATGTAGGAAGGAGTTTTTCTGAACACACAGTGTCCCAAAGGGAGAAAACTATCTCATTCTCCTAGAGGATGGGGGCTCTAGTTATGTGCAGTTTTAAACAGCAATTTTTACCCTCTTGACTCCATTCTCCCTCTGTCTGTCTGTCTGTCTGTCTCTCTCCTTTCTTTCTCTGTTGCTCTCTCTTTTCTTGCTCTTCTCTTTCCATCTGTCTCTATTTATCGACAGACCCAACCATCTACACAGTACCACAAATGTGTGAGCAAGGGCAAGCTCATATACACATGTACTCAAACATTACCTCAGCTGCTTCTGAGCTCACTTTTCCAAAAGGCATGTAAGAAAATATCATGTGGGCAAGTTAAGCTCTTGTAAATGTGGGAAAATTCTTATATGGATTGCTTCTCACATACGCCCCTCTGGATGATAAAGCAGAGGGATTCTATGAAGATTGTTTTACTGCTGAGTAAGTGGTAAATTATCAGAAGCCTTCACAGATTGATAGAGTTTTGGAGAGAGAGAGAAACAGAACCCCAAACTGAAATCCCTTTGCCACATGGTCACTTTACACCTCTGCTTATATACCTCTAGGAATGTAAGCTTCGTTCCTTTGCAAGAGAGCCTATTTTATTTTTTCAATAGACTTAATTGTAAATGTTCCCTTTACATTGCATCAAAATGTGAATCTATGCCATCCACTCACTGGCCTTGGCTTTGTTCCATGGAGTCTCATAAAATAAGCTTATTCATTCTTTCGAAGAATAGATTTCAGATATTTGAAAATAACTCTCATTAACTCCCTGAAGTCATCTCTTTTCAGGTTAAACACCTCTTTTTTCTTCAGGAATGCCTTTTATGTTGCAGCTTCCAGAACCCTCACCTTCCTCACTGTAGTGCTTTGGAACCATTCCTTTGCATCACTGTACACTCTCAAAATGCCATATCCAGCTGAATGATACCCACAAAGCAGATGGATTAATGCTGACAGAATTTAATGTAACTGAGCCATACACTATATTCAGTCCAGAGAAACTATCCCATCTTTCATCTGGACATTACACTTTTATTAATACAATATAAGATTGCATTAGCTTTACTGTCAATCAAATGGGCTTATCATATAACATGTCCTGAACTTTTTCTCTTAATGTCCATCCCTTTGTCTGAATATGGACATCAGATTTCCTGAATCACAATGCAAAGTTTTACATTTATCCTCATACATTTCATTTTGTTGATTTCATCTCATGTTTTCACCTTGTTGACATTTTGAATCTCTATCCTATCATCAAAAGTACCAGTTTTCCCACCACCCTTTGGGACTTTTTTTGACTTTGTTCGAGGATTTGATTTTTTCAGTGAAAGTCCATTTCAATGATAGAACCTGGATCTCTTTGTTTCTGGCTCTGACTGGTATTACAGGACCACGTGTCTTTTGGGGAGATCACAGGATGTGATCACACCTAGTCCTACACAAGTACAGTCAGCCGCAGTGTGGATCTGTGAGGTTATCCTCCCCTCTCCCACCTCCTGTGGGCCATTAAGCATCTCCATACAGAAATTCCGACTACTATCGCCATTCAGTACCTGTGAGAGCATGGCCGTTGCCACCCGTTTCCAGGCAACAGGCACTGTGGTCTCTCCCAGGTCCTCCTGTCACTTCTGTTACCCTGAATCACTAAAGGTGCTACAACTCTGAGTGTTCAGTAGCAAAATAAGGGGTGAATACATCCTTCAAACTCCAGTGTTTTACATGTCCCGGTATCCAACTGCATTTTAATAGAAATCGCTTGTATCAATCAGTTTTGTTTCTCACCGTGACAATGCTGCCCAACAAATAACACCAAAATATGTGTGGCTTACAAAAATCAGCGTTAAATTTTTACTTTTGGATTCATGGGATGGCTATGGCTCTGCGGGGCTCGAGTAGCGTTGCCTGGGCTTAGGCTGCAGGTTGCGTTCAGACATAGGTTCTTATGGAAACGGCAGAAGCTCGAGTACTGAATGGAAATAAATGATGCCTTATAAGGCCTCAGAAAACACTGTAACTTTCATCCATATCCTATTGGCCCAAACAAGTCACGTGGCCAAGATGTATATACTCCAGTCACAGTGAACCATGGCGAGGACAGGAAGGAAAGGAATCTTTGGAGACACATCTTTCATTTTTATACAGCCTTCTCTTTCATTCTCTTCTTATATACTACAGGAGTCTAGAGAGGGCAGCAAAAGAATCCCTTTGACAAATGCCATATCAGAATCACCTCTTCACCCTGAGGCATAGAGCTTTGTCACTGAGTCAAGCCTATTTTTCCATTTCAAGATATCTTGTTTTCCTGAGAGTGTCCTAATAAAGAGATGCCAGCAGGCCTACTCCACCAGTTCCCCAGGCGTGTCCAGACATGTTTGAAACTAGCAGTAGGTATATTTATGCTCAAGCTGAGGAGGGCTTTGCACCCTTTGATACCTTCTAAATCAACCTATTTGTGGAAAGAGGTGGGACTCCCTAGGGTACCACAGGAAAGCAACTTTTTTTTCCCTCCGTCTGCCTCTTTTATCCAGCTCAGGGCACTAGTTTCCCCCCAACCCCGCTCTTTGGATAAAAAGTTGAGTAGATTTGTTGACTTATCTTGTCACTCTCAGATAATGGACTATCTTCCAGTCATTTTTGCGTATTAAGATAACTTCATTTCAGTAATTAACATGTTCAGTCCAATACGAAATCCAAACTCCAAACCTCTTTCTGTTTTTCCAGCTTGGCTTGGCCATGGCTACAGAAGCCTACTGGGTGGTGAGCACGTGGTCAGCTTCTTCTCTATGTTCTTAAGTGTCTACCCCTCCCCCACTCTGTAGGCTGCCCTGACCCTCCAAGAATGGAAGCAGGTAGGGAGGAGAGGTAAGGGGCAGTGTTGACTAAGGAAATCTGACCTTGGTTTCTCTTGGCCTTGGCAGGTATTTAAAGCTGAAATTTTATCTTGTGGGGACATCTGTGATCATCTTTCCTGAGTAACCAGATTAATCCCTTGATGTGGTAAGAGCCACCCCTGCAAATGGTTGCTTATAATGTCCTCCCACTCCCACCCCCACTCTGGCCTCTTTCTGCTGACATAGCCTTACCCTGGCAATGCCCAGGTAGACTGCTCTATAGTAGGGTTGGGCTGCACCCCGCAGGCCTACAAGCCCTGTACTTGCCCAGCTTCAAGGCTGAAGAAAGAGCCCGGAGTCAGCAAGAGAGACATTGATGGTTTTAGTGGATAAGAGGATCTTACACATCTGAAACAAGGTTCTGGAGCGACACCCTATTGTGGGACAGACAGTGGGGCAGGACATGGTGGCCATCTTTGATCCCTGGGGGGAGGAGGATGTTACCAGTTATAGGGGGAATTGATATCAAGTGGGCTCATCAGTTACCAGGGGAAGAAGAAGGGTACACCCCTCACCACCCCTTTGATAAGAAAAATCACCTGCTGGGGCCTGGAGCAAGTATGTCGGAAGGTCAGTCATATGTGTAGGGTGTAGGTGAAGCAGGCACTGGTCTCTCAGGGGATGTACAGAGAGCAAGAGAACAGCCACCTTGAGTGGCCTGACTCTACAAGTAGGCTTCACATTGGGACTTTGGGAAACACACACACATTTTTGATCTGCTATCAGCGGTACTGCAGGCATTTCCCAAATCCTGCCTTTTCATCATTGCTGCAAAATGTTTCAGCTAAGACCTTGTCAAAAATGAGACACCATTTTACTGTAAATCTTAATTTCCAAAGGGCTACTCTGCATCATCCCCAGGAAGCTCCTTGCATGTAACTGAAGGTCAAAGGAAAGGACTTCTTTTCCCTGCCCTCCCCATTAGCAGGGGGCACGGCTGGAGGGGAGGGGGTATGTGAGGTACACTGCCACAGCACATCGGCGACTTTCTTCAATGAGACACTTTTGTCTTCTTCAACCTTCATCTTGTTAAACCCTCAGGGTGGGTGTTGGCTAATGATATAGAACACGTTTTTGGTCCCTCTTTGGTAAGTCTTACTTAAGTTGTCTGGTATCCTCATATTGGAATGTGAAGATACCTCCAAGGTATGGCAGCATTCTTTTTTATTAAACCTAGAATCATAGACTGTTTGAACTTGAAGAGATCTGAACATCTCATTCATGTTATAAATGAGACAATCAAGTCTCTGAGAACTTAAGCAAATGTTGCAAGGTTACACAGGTTTCTGGTCTAAAAGTACTCAAGCTGTGTGTAATCTGTGGTCTTCATAACCTCTCTTTCCTCAAATTGATCACCTTTAAAATGAGCTAATAATTATACAACAGAAGGTGGCAAGTCAGGGCTTACGGTAAAGGTTGAATGACTTCAAGTGTTGAAAGCTTTTAGCAGAATGTGGTACAGAGGAAGCACTCAGTGATGACCCTTTCTTCTCTTTTCTCCTTCTTCCTTCCTTCTCTTTTCTCCAACTTCCGCTTTCTCCAAAGATTCATGTGTGCAATATTGAGTATACGAGCAAGCAGAACAAAAAATACCATTAATCACAAATCAATTTGGCAAAAATCATCTTTAAAGTTATAAAGCCTAGTTTTATCCTTTATACTTTAAAGTTATAAAGGTATATGTAACAGGAACTTCCAAACTGCAACATTACCTCTTCTCTGTCTATAACAGCAAATAATTTAAGAAAATCTAAATGTCCAAAAGCAAAGGAATGTTTAAAGGAATTAAGGGACATCTGTACTACGAAATATGACATGGACACTAAAATCTCATAGAGAAACATAGAAATGTATTAAATGGACAAAAAACATTTTTCAAAACTGTGGTAGAGTGTGATATCAATTTTTAAAATAAACATTTTTATTTTTTTTCACTTATATTTTATTTCTGGAAGGATAAACCTGAGGTTGTGAACCACAGTGGTCATCTTCTGGTTGGGAGCTATTGGTGTTTTTATTTTTATACTTATCTGTGTTTCCCAAACATTTGTACAATAAACTTTTTTTTCTTAAAGTACATGAAAAAGGGTGGGAGGTGATTGTGAAGCTGAAAAACAGTGTGAACTTTAGAATAAATGGGTTTTGTCAGAATTATGCTTTATTGGCCAGAGGAAGACCTAACCCAACCCTACAGATATGCAGGAGGCTGTGCTCGCTGATTCTCTACCCAGGAGTGATGGTAGAAATGTTGAGAATAAGAGGCTCTTTCAACCAGGAGCAGATGTTCAGCCTGAGCACAAGCCTCCGAGGCTTCATATCATGCTCAGAAAACTGTTGTATAAAGATGGTAAATCTGATAGGAGAAGTAAAGGAATACTCCCAGCCAGTGAAACAGCTTTAAATGTCTGCTTTTCCAAAGAGGTTAATGAGAAATAATAGTTTCTCCACTCATTTCATTTTTCGCTAAAGAAGCCGAGATAGAAAAGTAAATGTGACGTAATAGAAAAATAGCAGGGACAACAGGCTGAACATCCTGTTTTTTTGATGTGCAAAGGAGGGACCATTACACTCCCAGTGGGGAGAACTCTTCTGTGTCACTCGGAGGGCGTCCATGTAACAAGTAAGTGTTCAAACACTCACAAAATGGCTGTGGGTGAATTCAGTGAGACTGCTAAAAAGGTTTGCAAATTTGGCACTTCACTGAAAGGCAGGAAGAAAATATCTATATAAAATTGAATTAAAAAATTTCTGCCACTAAGAAAGGAGCCAAGGATCAATGACAACTGAATTTCAAGGGATTTCTTTTAAAGATATAGTGGTGGAAAAGTTGAATTTGTAATAAAATTCTGAAAACATATATATCAAAGTTAGTTACAGGCAAAAATAAAACTCCTTTTCTTTGGCCTTTATACATCTTGTGCACATGTGTACGTGTATGTGGAGGGATGGTTCTTTGGGAGAGAAAAAGCAAAATGAACACCTGCTATTTTATAATCCTATGGAAATCTAAAATTGCATAAAATGAAATGAAAGATTGGTTCATTGGCTCATTATGGAAGAGGTTCAGACTTCGGAGCTCTTGAGACAGATCTTTATTCAAGACGGCTCAAACCAGGCAAGTGTATCTGCAATATACAAACCACTCATTTGTTAAACGATTCATCACATATGGGTCAGCTCCTGTTGCGAGGACCAATATTTACTTAGAAACAGGTGGAGGCTCTATATCTTCTGTCTTGATCATGGTGATTAACTTCTGGTCTGTTGTCAAGTACCAGTCAGGGTAGTGTTATGATCCAAGATAAAGCAAGACTGACAAATAAATTTATCCCTGGGATAAACAATCCAAATAGCAAAAGGACATAACAATGAGAATGGTGCTCAAGAAATCCAAATCTTGCCAAGAGTAGTGTTTATCTCAACCCAAGGAAAGACCCAGAGAAGCAGTCAAAAAAAAACCTCTACAGGGCTTCCCTGGTGGCGCAGTGGTTGAGAGTCTGCTTGCTGATGCAGGGGACACGGGTTCGTGCCCTGGTCCAGGAGGATCCCACATGCCGCGGAGCGGCTGGGCCCGTGAGCCACGGCCGCTAAGCCTGCGCGTCCGGAGCCTGTGCTCTGCAACGGGAGAGGCCACAACAGTGACGAGGGCAAAGGGCAGCTTAGCAGGCAATGATCACAATTGATCCAATGATGTTTAAATGGGCCCCATAACTACTAAAACAACACCTCATTCAGAAACCCATAGAGATACAGGCTTAAAGGCCAGGAAACTGCAAAGCTTTGATAAAGCTTTCACTACCCATAATTGCTCTGCTTTAGCTAAAAGGCTGAGAGTGCATCAACATTTCAATTATTGAGCTAAATTGGTTAATATGCTTTCCAAATAATAAAATGGCTATTGAAGAAGTCAGAACAATCTACAACTTTTCTTCGTATAGTACCTAGCTTTAACCAATTTCAGATATAGGGAATTGAAATGACATCCCATGTTAAATTCTCCTTAATATTCTCCCGACTGAGGGCATTCTTTTGTTTTGCACACTTATTATAGGAAACATAGGTGTTGGCCACTGATCTGTTATAATAAGGGGCAGATGTATTTAAAGTGGACAATACATTAGTTTCTATAGAATTATGTTCACATTTACAGTGATTAAATATTAATCAGACTCCTATATCCAGTGAAATGCTAGAGGGAAAATAATGATTTAGATGGTATTCTTAGCTTCTACCATGATGTCACTTATCAAAGACATCAGTGATATCAAACAATTGCATATAAAAATGGCATTTTGCCCCTAAAGGAAAGCAAAGCTGTTTTAAAAGCTTTGTAAATGTTTTAATTCTGCTAAAAGTTCTCTGAGCCCTCAAAGAGAAAGAAGTTACAAAAAAGACAAAGTATTTTTGATAACCGTAGTCCATTTAGGGTCTTATTAGAGTACAACTGATTAGTAATAAAATATGAACGTATTACTTTTAGTTAACTGCATGAGTTTTTGACAGAGTTTAAAGACTTTTCCCTTTGCTTGTACAAAATGTGTTCGATAGTGGAGGAGAATTTTCTGCCAACAATATATTTCTATCACTGAGACATAAATGGATGTTTTCAAGGTTTGAATTGAAAATACATTAATTCTCCAAACTCTCAGATTTCAGGAAAGACTATAATTGCCAAGAGAAGAACAAAGAAAATATGAGATTTTCTACACTCTTAAAAATCCAAAGCTGTTTATTTTTAACATCCTTATTGGAGTATAATTGCTTTACAGTGTTCTGTTAGTTTCTGCTGTATAACAGTGAATCAGCTATACTTACACATATATTCCATATCCCCTCCCTCTTGCATCTCCCTTCCACCCTCCCGGATAGGGAGGTCACCACTCTAGGTGGTCACAAAGCACAGAGCTGATCTCCCTGTGCTATATGGCTGCTTCCCACTAGCTATTTTACATTTGGTAGAGTATATATGTCAATGCAACTCCTTCACTTCATCCCATCTTACACGTACCCCTGCCCGTGTCCTCCAGTCCATTCTCTACATGTACTTCTTTATTCCTGTCCTGCCCGTGTTCATCAGAACCTTTTCTTTTTTTAGATTCCATATATATGTTAGCATTCAATATTTGTTTTTCTTTTTCTGACTTACTTCACTCTGTACGACAGACTCTACATCCATCCACCTCACTACAAATAACTCAATTTCATTTTGTTTTATGGCTGAGTAATATTCCATTGTATATATGTGCCACATCTTCTTTAGCCATTCATCTGTCAATGGACACTTAGGTTGCTTCCATGTCCTGGCTATTGTAAATAATGCTACAATGAAACTTGTGGTACATTACTCTTTTTGAATTATGGTTTTCTCAGGGTATATGCCCAGTAGTGGGATTCCTGAGTCATATGGTAGTTCTATTTTTAGTTTTTTAAGGAACCTCCATACTGTTCTCCACAGTGGCTGTATCAATTTACATTCCCACCAACAGTGTAGGAGGGTTCCCTTTTCTCCACACCCTCTCCAGAATTTTTTGTTTGTGGAGTTTTGAGGATGGCCATTCTGACTGGTGTGAGCTGACACCTCATTGTAATTTTGATTTGCATTTCTCTAATGATTAGTGATGTTGAGCATCATTTCATGTGTTTGTTGGCAACCTGTATATCTTCTTTGGAGAAATGTCTATTTAGGTCTTCTGCCCATTTGGGGATAGGGTTGTTTGTTTTTTTGCTATTGAGCTACATGAGCTGCTTATAAATTTTGGAGATTAATCCTTTGTCAGTTGCTTCATGTGCAAATATTTTCTCCCATTCTGAGGCTGGTCTTTTCATCTTGTTTATGGTTTCCTCTGCTGTGCAAAAGCTTTTAAGTTTCATTAGGTTCCATTTGTTTATTTTTGTTTTTATTTCCACTTCTCTAGGAGGTGGGTCAAAAAGTGTCTTGCTGTGATTTATGTCATAGAGTGTTTTGCCTATATTTTCCTCTAAGAGTTTTATAGTGTTTGGCCTCCATTTAGGTCTTTAATCCATTTTGAACTTATTTTTGTGTATGGTGTTAGGAAGTGTTCTAATTGCATTCTTTTACATATAGCTGTCCAGTTTTCACAGCACCACTTATTGAAGAGGCTGTCTTTTCTCCACTCTATATTCTTGCCTCATTGATCAAAGATAAGGTGACGATATGTGTGGGGATTTATTTCTGGACTTTCTATCCTTTTCCATTGATATATATTTCTGTTTTTGTGCCAGTACCATACTGTCTTGATTACTGTAGCTTTGTAGTATAGTCTGAAGTCAGGGAGCCTGATTCCTTCAGCTCCATTTTTCTTTCTCAAGATTGCTTTGGCTATTCGGGGTATTCTGTGTTTCCATACAAATTGTGAAATTTTTTGTTCTAGTTCTGTGAAAAATGCTGTTGGTAGTTTCATAGGGATTGCATTGAATCTGTAGATTGCTTTGGGTAGTAGAGTCATTTTCACAATGTTGATTCTTCCAATCCAAGAACACGGTATATCTCTCCATCTGTTTGTATTATCTTTAATTTCTTTCATCAGTGTCTTATAGTTTTCTGCATACAGGTCTTTTGTCTCCTTGGGTAGGTTTATTCCTAGATATTTTATTCTTTTTGTTGCTTTTCATTTTTTTAATCTTTGTTTTTGTTTCCTTCATTTCTTTTTCATTTATTTCTGATCTGATCTTTATGATTTCTTTCCTTCTGCTAACTATGGGATTTTTTTGTTCTTCTTTCTCTAATTGCTTTAGGTGTAAGGTTAAGTTGTTTATTTGAGATGTTTCTTGTTTCTTGAGGTAGGATTGTATTGCTATAAATTTCTCTCTTAGAACTGCTTTTGCTGCATCCCATGGTTTTTGGGTAGTCGTGTTTTCATTGTCATTTGTTTCTAGGTATTTTTTGATTTCCTCTTTGATATCTTCAGTAATCTCTTGGTTATTTAGCAGCATATTGTTTAGCCTCCATGTATTTGTACTTTTTACAGTTTTTTTTTCCTGTAATTGATATTTAGTCTATAGCATTGTGGTTGGAAAAAATACTTGATATGATTTCAATTTTTTAAAATTTACCAAGGCCTGATTTCTCTCCGAATATATGATCTATCCTGGAAAATGTTCCATGAGCACTTGAGAAGAAAGTGTATTCTGTTTTTCATGGATGGAATGTCTTAGAAATATCAATTAAGTCCATCTTATTTAATGTGTCATTTAAAGCTTGTGTTTCCATATTTATTTTCATTTTCAATGATCTGTCCATTGGTGAAAGTGGGATGTTAAAGTCCCCTACTATCATTGTGTTACTGTTGATTTTCCATTTTATGGCTGTTAGCATTTGCCTTATGTTTTGAGGTGCTCCTATGTTGGGTACATAAATATTTATAATCATTATCTTTTTCTTGGATTGACCCCTTGATCATTATGTAGTGTCCTTCACTGTCTCTTTTTTTTTTTTTTTTGCTGTACGCGGGCCTCTCACTGTTGTGGCCTCTCCTGTTGCAGAGCACAGGCTCCGGACGTGAAGGCTCAGCAGCCATGGCTCACGGGCCTAGCTGCTCCGTGGCATGTGGGATCTTCCCGGACCAGAGCATGAACCCGTGTCCCCTGCATCGGCAGGCAGACTCTCAACCACTGTGCCACCAGGGAAGCCACCTTGTCTCTTGTAATAGTCTTTATTTTAAAGTTTATTTTGTCTGATGTGAGCACTGCCACTCCATCTTTCTTTTGATTTCCATTTGCATGGAATATTTCTTCCATCCCCTCACTTTTAGTCTGTATGTGTTCCTAGGTCTGAAGTGGGTCTCTTGTAGATAGCATATATACAGGTCTTGTTTTTGTGTCTTGTTTTGTATCCATTCATCCAGTCTATGTCTTTTGGTTGGAGCATTTAATCCATTTACATTTAAGGTTATTATCCATATGTATGTTCCTATTACCAGTTTCTTAATCATTTTGGGTTTGTTATTGTAGGTCTTTTCATTCTCTTGTGATGCCTGCCTAGAGAAGTTCTGTTAGCATTTGTTGTAAAGCTGGTTTGGTTGTGCTGAATTTTCTTAGCTTTTGCTTGTCTGTAAAGGTTTTAATTTCTCCATCAGATCTGAATGAGATCCTTGCTGCATAGAGTGACCTTGGTTATAGGTTTTTCCCTTTCATTGCTTTATATGTGTCCTGCCACTCCCTTCTGGCTTGTAGAGTTTCTGCTGAAAGATCAACTGTTAACCTTATGGGGAATTCCCTTGTATGTTATTTTTTTTTGCTTTCCCCTTGCTGCTTTTAATATTTTGTCTTTGTATTTTATTTTTGATAGTTTGAGTAATAGGTGTCTTGGTGTGTTTCTCCTTGGATATATCCTGTATGGGACTCTCTGTGCTTCCTGGACTTGACTATTTCTTTTCCCATGTTAGGGAATTATCTCTTCAAATATTTTCTCAGACCCTTTCTTTTTCTCTTCTTCTTCTGGGGCCCCTATAATTAGAACATTTGTACATTTAATGTTGTCCCAGAGGTCTCTAAGACTGTCCTCAGTTCTTTTCATTCTTTTTTCTTTATTCTGTTCTGCAGTAGTTATTTCCACTATTTTATCTTCCAGGTCACTTATCCGTTCTTCAACCTCATTTATTCTGCTATTGATTCCTTCTAGAGAATTTTTAATTTTATTTATTGTGTTGTTTGTTTGCTCTTTAGTTCTTCTAGGTCCTTGTTAAACGTTTCTTGTATTTTCTCCATTCTATTTCCAAGCTTTTGGATCATTTTTACTGTCATTACTCTGAATCCTTTTTCAAGTAGACTGCCTATTTCCTCTTTATTTGTTTGGTCTGGTGGGTTTTTACCTTGCTCCTTCATCTGCTGCATATTTCTCTGTCTTCTCATTCTGTTAAACTTACTGTGTTTGGGATCTCCTTTTCACAGGCTGCAGGTTCATATTTCCCCTTGTTATTGATATCTGCTCCCAGTGGGTAAGGTTGGTTCAAGGGCTTGTGTAGGCTTCTTGGTAGAGGGGACTGGTGCCTGTATTCTGGTGTGTGGGGCTGGATTTTGTCTTTCTGTTGGGCAGGACGGCATCTGATGCTGTGTTTTGGGGTGTTTGTGAACTTAATATGATTTTAGGCAGCCTCTCTGCTAATGGGTGGGTTTGTATTACTGCCTTGTTAGTTGTTTGGTATGGAGTGTCCAGCACTGTAGCTTGCTGGCCATTGAGTGGATCTGGGTCTTAGCGTTGAGATGGAGATCTCTGGGAGACCTCTGCCAGTTGATATTACATGGGGCTGGAAGGTCTCTGGTGGTCCAATGTCCTGAACTCAGCTCTGCCACCTTAGAGTCTCAGGCCCGACACCATGCTGGAGCACCAAGACCCTGTCAGCCACGCAGCTCAGAAGAGGAGGGAGAAAAAAAGAATAAATAAATAAATAAAATAATTAAAATAAAAAATTTATTAAAATAAAAAAAAGAGAACAACCAAACCAAGAAACAAATCCACCAATGATATCAAGCTCTAAATACTATACTAAGATAAACATAAAAATCAGAAACAAGGCAGTCGCATACATCAAACCCCAAGTCTACATTTGTTCCCAAAGTCTACCGCCACATTTTTTTTGCTGATTCGTTGTTTATTCAGGTATTCAACAGATGCAAGGTACATCAAGTTGATTTTGGGTATTTAATCCACTGCTCCTGAGGCTGCTGGGAGAAATTTCCCTTTCTCTTCTTTGTTCGCACAGCTCCTCGGGTTCAGCTTTGGATTTGGCCTTGCCACTGCAAGTAGGTCACCCTCTGGCATCTCTTCTTCGCCCAGACAGGAGAGCGTTAAAGGAGTGGCTGATTAGGGGGCTCTGGCTCACTCAGGTCAGGGGTAGGGAGGGGTATGGAATGCGGGACGAGCCTACGGCAGCAGAGGCTGGCATGACGTTGCAACAGCCTAGGGCATGCTGTGTGTTCTCTCAGGGAAGTTGTCCTTGGATCATGGGACTGCAGGCTGCACAGTCTCCCAAGAGGGGAGGTGTGGATAGTGACCTGTGCTTGTACACAGGACTCTTGGTGGCTGCAGTAGCAGCGTTAGCGTTTCATGCCTGTCTCTGGTGTCTGTGCTGATAGTCACAGCTTGGGTCTGTCTCTGAAGCTTGTTTAGGTAGTTCTCTGAATCTCCTATCTGTGCACCCCGAAACAATGGTCTCTTGCCTCTTAGGCAGTTCCAGACTTTTTCCTGGACTCCCTCCCAGCTAGCTGTGGGGCACTAGCCCCCTTAGGCTGTGTTCACGCAGCCAACCCCAGTCCTCTCCCTGGGATCTGACCTCCGAAGCTGAGCCTCAGCTCCTAGCCCCCACCCACCTCAGCGGGTGAGCAGTCAAGCCTCTCAGGCTGGTCAGCACCGATCCTCTGTGTGGGAATCTCTCGGCTTTTCCCTCTGCACCCCTGTTGCTGCATTCTCCTCTGTAGCTCTGAAGCTTCCCTCCCACCCCCTCAAACACCGTCCCCACCAGTGATGGGGCTTCCTAGTGTGTGGACACATTTCCTCCTTTGCAGCTCCCTCCCAGAGGTGCAGGTCCCATCCCTATTCTTTTGTCTCTGTTTTTTCTTTTGCCCTACCCAGGTATGCGGGTAGTTTCTTGGCTTTTGGCAAGTCTGAGGTCTTCTGCCAGCATTCAGTAGATGTTCTGTAAGAGTTGTTCCACGTGTAGATGTATTTCTGATGTATTTGTGGGGATGAAGATGATCTCCACGTCTTACCCCTCTGCCATCTTGAAGCACCCCTCCCCAAAGCTCTTTAATTCGTGTTTTATCATTCAGATAAAGCCAGAAACTCCATATTCTCTGAGGTAATATTCTCACAGTTAGATGATTAGTTTTTGGAAAGACTTACCAGATGCTGTGTTTCATATATGTTTCAACAGGTGGTTAAGCTAATAAAGGGAGTTAAGTTCAGATGTAGTAGAATTTCTTGTTAATTTTTTAAATTGCAATGCAGTACACTCTCCCTTTGAATTTTGAACAATCTAAAGTGATTCAAAATATTCTAGTGTATCAAGATTATTGTGCTTTTGAAACATAACTTTTCAATGTGAAATACATAGACCATGTAATACTAATGTCCAATTTGAAGAGTTTCTCAATGTTGATCTCTGTATGGTTTGTAGTAAATAGTGGGTAAAATAATACCTGGAAGACTGTAAGTCTGTGTTTCCATATTATCAAAAAGAAACTTTGAGATGAAGAATTACACACAGGAAGTTTAATGGGGAATGAGATCCAGAACAACACCTGTGGGGAGTGAAGGACGCAGGATTGTCAACAAGAAAAGATGGGAAGTTTTCAGGAGTCCAAGTAGTACTGTTTGTTTTTCTCTATTTCATTCATTTGTTTCATTCTTTGCATCTCTTTCATTTGTCTTTCCCAAGATCTGGTTTATCTCTTTGTCCACGCACATGGCAAGAAGAAGGTGACTGACTGACTGGTCCTCTTGTCCTCAGTTTACATCCCTTCTCTACAGATTCCTGGGGAAGAGAGAATCTGATTGGCCCAATTTGGATCAGGCATTAATTTTGTTCCAGTCGTCAGTGGCCAGAGTTGCAGTGTCACATGTTTTACACATGGCTACTGAAGTCCTTCCCTGGTGGATGTAATTAGTTCTCAGCAGAAGGGTCTTATCATAGGCTGAGCAGACAGCACAAAAACACCTGCTGTACCTGTTTTATTCTCCTTAGGTCTCCTGTGCATCCCTGAACATTGCTGGACATTCTCGATTGAGAGTTTCCTTAATATTTTTCAGGTTTACTAATATGGAGGCATAAACCTAGATATAAATGTGAATCCTGCTGAATTTAAATACTATTTTAATCATGTGTAGTGATGTTGCATGCCATAGTAGAAAATAAGTTTTTTGAGTTGTTTCAAAAGAGGTGCTCAAAATGGATTCTCTCTCCTAAGTGAAAGAAAAATACACTGAAATTGATCTGTGTAGTGTTTAGAGCAGTACATTTACAGATACCAGGGAGAATGTTCTTCATAATCCTTGACACCCAGGTGTTCACCCTGAAAACTAGATCTTTCTGAATAAACCAGAAAAGCTTTGGGTAAGGTTTCCTTTATTCATTATCCTTTTCTACTCTTTAAGTTACTCTGCCTCACTGCTATAAGCAGTGGGTTTAAGTGAAAACAGGAAGAAATGTGTAAGCTGGGCCCACAGATTGCAAACTGTGTGACGATCTTCTTTCTGTTTTTTCTCTTCGCCATAACATTTACTCATACCTTGTCTTAACTGCCAGTCTTTATCCCTATAGTAAAAGTAAGCTACCAGACATGATTGTGGATAATTTCTTTTTTCAAAAGACAATAAATCCCTCTGACTCTGCCAAATAAACAAAAGCCCTTATCAGTTAGCTGGCCAGTTCTTCGGTTTCTCGAATGCCCCATCCCTACGTACACGTGGGCAGAATCAGTGCAACTCCCTGTAAAGGGAATGTCAATGCACCCCGAGGAGAGGACAAGGATGACAACTTTCAGTGATAATTGCCTTCTGTTCCGTTCCTACCTCAATCTTTTAAAAAGAAAATTTTATCATGCCAGCCCTGAGCTTGGAGCCTCAGCTGAGGACTAACAAGAAGAGAGTCGTATTTCTTAACATGGGTGAACATGGTTTGCAGAATAAAGAGTGTTTGTAAAACATGCTGGGGTGAGGCATAGAGCACAGCATCCTCTGGGGGAGGGGCAGGGTAGAGGAGGGATGTTGAAAGTTGGGTAAGTGGAATCATGTAACTGTCTAAGGCAAGGTGACAGGTGACCTTCCTTATACAAAATTCAATTCTTATTGAAGGAAGGAGTGAAAGAAAATGCAGTAAAAAGATGCTGCTACTGGAATGGTCACACCACCCTGTTTCTTCTCTTCCTATTATGGACCTGAGTAAGGAATCCAGTTGCAAGATGGAACAAATGTTGATTTCTCTTGCTGGGAAAACAGACTCTTGTTTTTATGGTCATGATATATCACTGAGTTTTTAAAGTGGAACTAAATGATTACAGGAAGATGAACATAGAAAGGACAATGTTAAAATCCTATCTTGAGACCCTTCTCATGCTGGCAGCATCCTGCTTTACAATGGTTAATAAAAAATGCTTTCCTTTTGTGAGAGTTTTTAGGGCAACATCACTGTCTTTATACTGATTTCTAGCCGTTGGCTGTAGCTGAGTGTTAATGTACCAACTTATAGGCTTCTATTGTTTTTCCATTTTGTATTTGATTATTTTGTCAATCATTTCTGTCACTTCTAGTTACATTCCTCTTGTGCCTTTGAAAAATTTCTCTTATTTTCTTTATGGATTTTATTTTCATTGAAATACTTGAACTTGGATTTTGTGATTTGTATACCTTTTCATACTTCTATACTTTATTCAATCTCCCTTTTTAGTCAGTCTCTAAATTTGAT
Organism: Hyperoodon ampullatus; assembly: GCF_949752795.1. Taxonomy (NCBI): domain Eukaryota; kingdom Metazoa; phylum Chordata; class Mammalia; order Artiodactyla; family Ziphiidae; genus Hyperoodon; species Hyperoodon ampullatus. The sequence continues at coordinate 10,992,468 of NC_136918.1, forward strand.
TACTAGTATTCTTTTTTATGGTTACCTTAAATTAAAAAGAGTAACATTTCATGGTATAATTTAAGCCAATAAAATCACCATTAAATATCAATTATGTAAATGGATTTCACTCTTACCTGGTAAACAGTGCTCAGAGGGCTTTATAGTTATTCTTCGGTGATTTTACCTAAGGATCTTAGTTTAGTTAATGATACTTCATTATTAGTATTTATTGACATTTGTCCCATTTTTTATAATAGTTCATTTCAGATTGATCTTGAGAATTCGTTATGTATTTTATGGTTAGAGAAACTGAGGCATATTCATAATTAGTGAGAATTCTCAAGTTTTTCATAAAACTGTCACTAGCACAATTGCAAAAATAATATGGCTTTTCTGAGTCCATTCTATTATAGCCAAACTTACCTTGTCACCTCAAGAGGCCCCAGTGAGTACCCCCAACATTTGGGTTGCTTTTAATCAACCATCTTTGTGAACAGGATTGCCTTTGTTTGCCATTCCTGTAGTACAATTTTTAAAAGCATATATAGATATATAAAATATCATATATATCTCCTTCAATTCACTATATTAGAATCATTTCAGAATTCTACAAATGCTTTCAGTAATCTCTTATTTTTAACTTACTGAGAATTTTTAAATCTCTTGTGTCTGCAACAACCCTGTATGCTTGTGAGAAAAGACATCACCACATGCAGAGTATGGCTTTCCCACATACCATTCACACCTCTCTGACCAGTCTATGAGGTTTGGTTATTGTTTTGCCAACTGGGATTTAGAGAGAAATGCTGAACTTGTGATTCTCCTGAGCTGGCTGGTGAAAACCCTAGGAGCCAAGGAACTTGGGCCGTTAGAAAGCAGGCTACCCCTTCCAGCTGCCTCTCCATTGTGCATCCCATTCCTCCTCCATCACACTGACTTAAAATTGATGCACCTGCTGCTAGATCATTCTGGTAGTGCATGCATTTTAAGGTTTCTGTCTCCTGTAATGCAGAAGCCTTATGGAGCTACAAATCCATTTCTTCCAGGGAGGTCTAGAGAAGGAAGCCCAATCAAGGAGGCCTAATATAAAATGCTGGAGCCCTGGGCTTGTTGATTTCCAGGCTGACCCTGTGAATTTCTCCTTTAATATCCATGGGCCTCAATAGGAGCTTGCACAACTGGAATTTTGATAGAATCTAACCACTTCAAATTCTGCGGTGGAGGAAAAGTCCAGAGCAGTTGTGCTGAGGCAGTTCATGGCTGTAAATTGTACCAGGTTATCAGTTGTAGCATAATCTTCTATTCCATTCCTGCTTTTGCCAGTGAACCTGGCTGTTTTTTGAGTGGCTTGCTTTATCATAAATATTTTGTTTCTGTATAGGATTTTTATTTGTGGCAATATTCCCTTTTGGTATAGGAAACTGAATCAAGACAAAGAGAACAAGTATTTCCTGAGGAATGTTTTAGAAAAGAAAATGCGCGCGTCCACGTGTGTGTGTGTGTGTGTGTTCCTCCGTAGAAGAGCTATTCAAGGGTCGGATTATGAGTAAGATTCTTTTTTGTTGTTTCCATATCCTCTAGGATTATGCTAATTATATTTTAGGCTTTATCGTGTTTCATTTACTTCTGCATTTTAAGGTTTTGAGGGGCATAGTATTGAATCATTATTGAAAACTTCAGAAAGTAAATAAAATTTTGTTGATTTCTTTCTAAATTTAGAATATATTTTCCTTTAAGCATATTCAGGAGAGATTTCTTTATACCTGCACTAAATCAAGCTTATTTTGTTAATCTAAATCTTCTGCAACTTACTATTTTTTTAATTTATTTATTTCAATTTATTTATTTTTGGCTGTGTTGGGTCTTCATTGCTCTGCGTGGGCTTTCTCTAGTTGTAGCGAGTGGAGGCTACTCTTCATTGTGGTGGGCAGGCTTCTCATCGTATTACAGAGCACAGGCTCTAGGCACGTGGGCTTCAGTAGCTGTGGCACGCAGACTCAGTAGTTGTGGCTCATGGGCTCAGTAGCTATGGCTCATGGACTCTAGAGTGCAGGCTCAGTAGCTGTGGCGCATGGGTTTAGCTGCTCCACAGCATGTGGGATCTTCCCGGACCAGGGCTCGAACCCGTGTCGCCTGCATTGGCAGGTGGATTCTTAACCACTGTGCCACCAGGGAAGCCCTTACTTTTTTTTTTTTTTTAATCTACACAATTTGTTGATTTCTAAGAATAGTATAGATTTCTAGACAGGTGAACTCTCTCCTTAGTGAAAGTTGACTGGTCAGTTTTTATTGTGTTCTGAAATTGCAGGATGATATTTTGGGAGGGTGGAACAGTTTGCCAAACATCCTGCTTGGTTGGGCCATTTTAAACTGAAGACATATTTTTCTAGGACTTTGGGAATTTTTTTAGCTTCTTGATTATTTCTTACATCTAGCCTCTCTGATCTCTTATTGCATCCTTCATGTCTCTGAACCTTTCTTTTACACTTTAATAATTTTCCAGTTCCATGCTTTTGTTCCATTCTGCTAATTAGTCCTTTTGATAATCATATTTTAAACATTTATGCTTTCTAGTTGTTCTCTTTATTGAATGAATGATCTTCTCAACTCTCTCTGAAGATATCAATTGTCCTTATCTTAAAAGTTCTTCTGTTTGTTATAGCACCTCTGTTTTCTTGGGTGGGGTTCTTCTTTTGCCTGAGGTGGAGGGGGATGGGGACCTACGGCACAGCTTGCAGAATCTCAGTTCCCTGAACAGCGACTGAACCTGGGTCACGGCAGTGAAAGCCCAGGGTCCTAACCACTAAGCCACTAGGGAACTCCATGGGGTTCTTTTATTTTTTTTGTTATCTGTGTTTATTTTTCATGGTGTGGTCTTTCCTGAATCACATAGTGAGTCTCAATCATGTGTTCATCTTGTATTTGAGAATCTCTATTGCCCTGTTGCTGGAGACTATTCTGATAACCAGAGGTCATCTACAGTGAATGCAACGGGGGTGGGTGTGTGAGAGTTGCAATGTGTGGTTTTTACCCATAGTTTGCCTTCAGGTAGTTCATGACTAGTTGGGGCATGCCTATCCTTAGTACTCCTCTATATGGACACGTGCTTCTACTGCCAGTTGCTCAACACAAATGTGGAAGGAGAGAGGAGTCATGCAGCATATTTCCTTCTAACATAATTTCTTATTTCCAGTAATTGCCCTGGGGCCTCTCGTGAATTCCTGAAAAAGTCTGGATAACCCTGGAAACACCCTCACCTCTGCAGCAGCCCCTGCCTGCATGGGTGTGATCTGTAGTTTCTTCTACTAATTTTATCTCAGTTTCTATTTATCACAGATTCATCCACATTTCTGATTCACAATGGACAACATTTCTTGGTTAGCAGTGATGCTATGGATATATTTTAAGATAAATTTATTTAAATATCTAGCTAACTCTCTATATATCCTGAGAAATTTGAATGGCTTCAGTCAGCCATCTTAACCTTTCTTCTCTTGTAATATTTCTGTATCCTTCAGAGAGATAGAAGATTGTGGTTGTAAATAGCATCCTCTTCTGAGTATCCTTTCTATTTTAAGGCTGAGGATCTATTTTGATTAATTTCATGTTACATTTTCTATTACTACACTAATGGAAATATGTTTTAATACAAAGAATTACTGTTGAACTAAATAGAGCTGTTCTTCATTCAAATCAGAGTAATTTCTAATTTTAGAATTTAAGAAACACTTCAAACCCTCAAGCAACATTTTATAATGCAGCACAAGTGGAAGATTTAAGAAACTAAATCTCTTCTTCATTAGCAATCAATGAAAACATCATCACTAAAAAATGCCCAGAATTACTAGCCATGGGAGAAAAATTATGACAGCCTACAGTAATTTTTTAGATAAGTCAAGACCATCTCTCTAATAAATGATTTTCTTCTTTGGAGTTGAGTGATAAGACAGTTTTGCCTTTTATCTTATCCTGAAGGAGTAGACTGACATGAGATTCAGTGGAACAAGTTTTAAGTTGCACTGATACCATGGAAGGCTAGTGGACTGGCTCCCAAGATGTTTCTGGTAACTAGACTTATAAGAGATTAAAATGAATACACCCCTAAAAATATTGAGCTCATGCTGTCAGTTTCCGTAATGCTGTGTTCAGAGATTCAGTTCATTCCAGAGTCCAAATATTTTGTTGAGAGACAAGATATTTTTGGCTTTTTTGTATGAATCTTCACAAATCCAGTCCAGGTGGAACTACTTAGAAATGAAGTAAGGAAATGCAGCAGCTTAACAACCTTGGATTTCTTGCCAGAAATCATTTACTAATGCAAAGAAAAGATGATTAAGCAGAAAGAAATGCCTCTATTAGTGGATGCCTTAATTGAAGCTATATTATATATTAGCTATATTATCTCAAAACTGGATAATTTCTATTTTTGAGGTGCTGGTGCATAGTGTGTGATTTTCTCAACTTGATGAGGTATGTTAAGATGATTAGCTGTATTAGTAGCTTCTTTCTTGATACCAAACAACTTTGAGAGAAGGGAGGTGGCGGAGGAGAAAATAATACTAATAGGCCTTGGATACTGAAGGAACTACTCAGTCATTGTCAGGCCAAGGTGGCACAAGTAGGCCTTCACTGCAGGATACCGATGGGGTTCTGGCTACAGAGAGCAGAATCCAGAAGAGAGGGCCTTAGCATGTTCTTGAGTGTGGCTAGTTTCAGCCTCATGGAAAAAGACGGCTCTTTGCCAAATGGAAAAATGAACTATGCAGTCACAGCAGAGGAATCTGAACTCAAAGAATTGAAGAATATGTTGCATGATGATCATATATAAATGGAAACCAAAAGGGTGAATTAGCCCCCAGTTGATGGGAGCTGGTCCCTTTCAGCTCTAAAATTCTACTGACAAAGTAAACTCAGTCAAACAATCATTACCTCTGTCTTCTATTTTCTTGGAAACACAAAGAGTAGAAAACAAGAATATCTCATAATCTGTTTTTTCAATACTTTCATTTCCTAATATATTATATTTTTTCCTACTCTCCATGTCCTTCAGCTAGATTGGAAGAAAGGTCTGGAAACCTAGGCATTCTGGGCTGGGAAATCAGGTTGAGTCTGAGCTAATTCTTTGCCTCCTGCTCACTCTCCCTTTCTGCCTTCTTTCCACAAGTGTTTATTATTTTCCCACTATGTGCTGATATTCTCTGTTGTTCACAAAGGTATAAAAGAAATAAAGGGATTAGATAGAGTGAAAGAAGTAGGAAGGGGCTTCCCTGGTGGCACAGTGGTTGAGAATCTGCCTGCCAATGCAGGGGACATGGGTTTGAGTCCTGGTCTGGGAAGACCCCACATGCCGCAGAGCAACTGGGCCCGTGAGCCACAACTACTGAGCCTGCACATCTGGAGCCTGTGCTCTGCAACGGGAGAGGCCGCAATAGTGAGAGGCCCGCGCACCGCGATGAATAGTGGCCCCCGCTTGCCACAACTAGAGAAAGCCCTCGCACAGAAACAAAGACCCAACACAGCCATAAATAAATAAATTAATTAATTAAAAAAAAAGAAGAAGTAGGAAGATACTGAGGAAAGAAACAGTGAAAGGGAGGAAAGAGAAAAGGAAAAGAAGTGGGAAGGTAAAGAAGGAGCCTGTTCTAGGCTAGAGGAGAGGAAGTTTCAGTTGGTGATGAACAAAATATTTGAGTCTAAATAAATTAAGTAGCAGACAAAAACTTTAGGTGAAACACCAGGTTTCTGTAAGAGTGGTGAAGAACGAGTGGATAAATGTAAAGAAATTTAATGAAGAAATGGGTGACAAGAAGAAGCTACAAAGGCAAATCACCTATTTTAAAACTTTTCCCAAAGCCAATCCATTTTTGGATTATTTCTGCATTCTACTGCAGAATGTGTAATATCTCTGTGCCATTTCCTTGAGTCTATGTGTTTTGTACTAGTGAGTGTATTATAAATGAAAGGGAGCATTGGGGAAAGTTGGTATTCTCTCAATTTCCGTTTAAAATTGAAGGCCTCAAATTTAGTTTCTAAGTTTTAGTCAAGTTAGCTAGTGAGTGAAGGGATAGAAATGGGAGAGTGGGGAGGAGTGAAAAGTACCAAGCATGTGTCAGTGTCTACAGGCAGGTATTAAATGTCTAGGGCATGTGACTAGTTGAAATTTACAATAAGATTAAAACGTAGATAAGTAACTCAGAGTTAGTTCTAAATGTCCCCAAGTATTTTGGAGCTTAACATCAATATATCCTCTCACTAGTAAAGAGAATGTCTCCCCCTCATTTCAGAGATGCTTAGCAGTAGTTTGGAATAGATGAAGATCCATCACAGCCTAATGATCAGCATTATATCTTCAATCTGTGCTCCAAGATGGGTACTGATTAGATATAAACTGCAGAAATGAAAATGAAACTAGGCTCTTAATATATATTTGAAGATAAGTAGATGAGAGAATCTCTGGACAGCAACTGTCTAAGCAATGAAGATTATGGCTTAACTCAGCCATAATTTGAGTGTGTTTTCTCCCTTTTTGGCATGATGATAATGGCCAGTGTGGTGCTTTTCTTTTTTCTCTAGAGTAGTGATGCAGCCTCTAATCATCCCATTGCCTGAAATTACCTTTGATATTCGCTGGAGAGGAGCAGGATGCTCTCATGGTTAAAAAAAATATTAAAATAATTTAAAAAAAAAGAAGAGGGAGGGGGCAGAAATGTGAAAAAGAAGCCATTTTTAGGAGTGGAGTAAAAACAAATAGATTGTTAGAGTGAGATTTTTGAATTTTCTTCAAGGGAACCATAGATATTTGTTATTTTAAAAACACTGCTCTGTTTTGCTTTCTTCATTTTACCAAGATGCTTTGAGAACATCACTGATGTGTTAGTCCTGAGAATCTTTTGCTTCTCCTAATAACATCCAAGAGCAAAGTACCATCCATACAACATATCATAGTAGGGTGGGAGATGTAGAGAATCAGCCTTTAGCGAACTCAGGTTAGGAGAGAGAACCGGATTTAGTTGCCAGAATAACAAGTCACCCAGGCCTCTGAGGGTCAGTCTGTGCATGAGTGTGTGCACGTGGCGTGAATGTGTTTGTGCCCTCAACTTGCCCACCCATTAATCCAGAATATGACCTGAAGCCAAAATTTACCCTGCTTTATTCTAAAGATGTGAGAACATTGCCTTCATCCCTCTTATGTATGTTCTATCTTAATTTAATTTGGTGATAGAGGTCATTGAAGTCTGAAATACATGTGCAGCAGGATAGGAAAGATCTCCTACTAAATTCATTTAAGACTAAAAATTATTAGAATGATGAAATTTGTTTTGAGTAACACCACAACCCCCAAACAGGCACACCACGCAATGCCTCATTTACATGAAAGTTGTTTAAATACCACATTCTACTGCTCAGGAAATAGTCGAAAAGTTAAAAAGCCTATTTGGAAAGGCTTCAGAGTGGCCCACATGTTATGGTCTTGACAAACGAGAAAGAAATCCTCACTTAGAATTTATTTATTCTTAGTTTAAGTTGACTTTTAACAAACTTGTTTATCTAGTTTCTGAGACTACAGCAGATCAGAGTATCTAATTAAAAGAAGACTCGTTCTAGTAGAGCCTTACAGAGTCTGTTAGACCCTTTTCCATATAGCGAGGGAGAGATGACAACTTGGCCAATATGGTGATGAAAAACTGTTAGAAACAGACAAAAGTCATTACAACAACAGCACTGCATTCTGTGGATATATAAAATTCTTCAGGAGTCTCTAACTATCTCTAACTATCATTTTAGAACAATTAATGCCAAGGATCTTCAAAAACACAAAACAAAACAAAATAACTTTTTTAAAAAGTAGAAAAGTGTGTAATATTCTCAAATGTCCAGATAAGCTTTGATTATGAGAAACATGGGAGATTACCTGCTAATGTTGAGTAAATAAGGGTTTGCTGTATATATGTACTGCTTTCCATTTCTTCATAAAAATTTATCTCCTGGGGGAGAAGCTGTATACTTTTTATGTCAAATTCATTCCTTTTTAAACAATTTTTCCACTTTCTGGAGCTAAACACTTTGGCAATAATCTTTCTTGGTGACATGCTTGGTAAGGTAAACAATGTTTTAGAGCAGAACCAATTATACCTCTGTATGTAGGTTCGTGGTTTCTAAGTTATAAATTGTGAAGATCCGAGAGGTTGAAGCCAAAATGGTGAGAATTTTCTCTGTTACTTTTCTCTTGACTCCTTTACCCATGCAATCTCTTTTCCAAATAGGGACCTCAGTTACACGTTCCAAATTCTTCTCAAGGAAATAAGTGATTGAACTTTGGCCAATGACAAGGGAAAACATGCAGTTAAAGAAATAGGGCAAAGATAATGGGAATCAGGGTTGAAAAACTTTTATTTAGCTATAAAAGTGTTCCAGAATAGAATTAGTTTCTGGCTATCCCAGAACACAAATACCCTTGCTGCTAGTCAAGTCTTATTCATTTATACCTGACTTGGTCCTTTTTGAAAGGGCAAGATTTCTCTCAATATATTGGCATGTTTCCCTTTATTCCTTCCATGAACATATTTATTCATATTGTACTTTTTTATGTGTGTTTTAGTTCAAGAGCACATTTTTAAAAATTTGATGAAGCTCATCTTTTCTTAAGGAGTATGTAATTTTTCTTTAAAGGGTTTTGTAGATAATAAATGGAAATTTGTTGTGTGCTCAGGCATGAATATTATGGTGTTATCATTCCCTGGGGTCTTAAGCCTCCTCTTGTAAAACTAACTAAAAGACCCTCAATGGGAAACACTGTTGAAAGATTCACCAACCAGAGAAGCTCAGATTAGGTTGGGCAGCTTGAAATTCTTTCAATTGAATACTACATGCAGTTATCAAACATCCTCATAATGTGATGACTGCAGAAAGGCAGATGTAACCCGAGCTATTGTGTTGACCTCTCTTCTAGGTTGTAAGTAATCACACATATTTCACATTGGCAATAACTTGTACTCCATTATAGATCACATGTTGTGCTAACTAATTTGAAGAACCTCGCTAGTCTCATTTTTCATTCATTCTGAAAGATCATTGGTTTCACACAGTCTCTAGCTTCAAGAAATAGACGTGAAAATTGTCTCCATTTTTGCCCATGTGCTGTGCACACATAGTATTGCTTACTTTAACAAGCTTAAAAAGAAATTCTATTTTTGTTTTGAAGTTTGTTTGTGATCATGCTTGACATACATAAATCTTGCTTATGAAAATTCAGTGTCAGCTTTTGACTACTTCTCAAGGTTATCACAGTCTTTTGGAATTCTAAAATTACCTCACTTACAGCTCTCTTCCCAATCTATTAGTGTAATAGTGAGGTGGGTGAGATGAGGCCTCACCTGAATACCCTGCAAATCTTTCCCATCTAAGAGAAGATTCTTATAAGCATCTTTCTCCAAATTATGTTCTCCAGGAAACTAGCATTCAAGAGTGTACAACTGGAAATATTCTAGGGCCAGCAGTGAATAGGAATAAATTAGCCTTTTGGCTGGAGGCTATATCATTATACTCTTTTATTTTTTAATCTTCTAATGTATAAAGTGATGACTATCTGTGTTACTCAGTCTAAACCAAAGATTCTATTCTTTGGGAGAAAGTAATACCTGAGAAAGGGAGAAACCCAAACTGTACGTAGTAAATAATTGCATAACTAAAGATAGGGCTTGTAAAATCTAGCAGCACTCTGATATGGCAGTAACTATTCATGTGTATAGTCTCATAATAGCAAAACTAAATTTCAAGGAAAACCTTATCATTTGAACATGTTAGCCTTTCCTACACATAATCTGAGTTAGTGAAGTCTTATTGTATTTTATAACTAAGCTCTTAGACTTTTCAGAGAGACTCAAGAAGCTGATAATCTGGACCAAGTCAAACCCGGCTCATGAACTTTAGAGGTATCTTTGAAGGATTACTCTTGAAAGGAAATGTCTTCCTGAAGAGCTAGTAGTCATAGTTGGTTTCATTTTTCTTTATGGGTTCTAGTGAGAACAGCAAACAAGTAATATGATCCTGGGAATTGAAAAGCTTGTATTATACAGAGTGTAATCACAGTAAGTCCCCTACATACAAACGAATTCTGTTCTGAGAGCACATTCATAAGTCCAATTTGTTCGTAAGTCCAACAAAGTTAGCCTAGGTACCCAACTAACACAATCGGCTATATAGTACTGTACTGTAATAGGTTTATAATACTTTTCACACAAATAATATATAATAAACAAACACAAAAAATGAAGAAAACATTTTAAATCTTACAGTACAGTACCTTGAAAAGTACAGTAGTACAGTACAACAGCTGGCATACAGGGGCTGGCATCCAGTGAACAGGCAAGAAGAGTTACTGACTGGAGGAGGGAGAGGAGGTGGGAGATGGTAGAGCTGAAGGATCCTCAGCCATAGGAGATGGAGGGCAAGCTGCAATCTCACTCACGCCTGACTTTGATGTTCTGGTTCCTCGGTGGATTCAATTCTATCTGCCCTCTTGAAAAAATGATCCAGTGATGTCTGGGTAGTAGCTCTTTTTTTTCTCATCATAGATGACATGGTAGCACTGGACTGCATTCTGAACGGCTGCTGCAACCATTGTGTACCGTTGTACGTTCGGGTCCTGTGCCTCAAAAACTAACAGTGCCTCCTGAAATAAGGGAAATCCTCTTGCCATTTCCTGCGTCATAAATCTCTTCGGTTCTTCAGCAGTACCAGCTACATCACTGCTACTTTTACACTTGCTTCCAGACATCCTGGGCTTGAAATAAAGATACTGTACTACTCTACTCTATACAGTACTGTACAGTAAAGTACACAAAAGCACAACCACTTGTAGAGGATGCACGCACGTGAGAATGTACACCAGACATGTGAACTAACTTACGTGATTGGACATGTAAATGCACATTCGCATCTTTGAAAGTTCACAACTGGAAGGTTCATATGCAGGGGACTTACTGTACTTTGCCCTTTACAATGGGCACACAATATTTTACCACAGCACTTTAGCATGTTTCCAGTATTTGGTTATTTTTTATCCTGAGGCATTTTTCCAACTATTCTAGTAAAGTTTTTGAGGTTTTAGCTTTTATTTATTTGTTCCTTTGCAGGAAAATTACACAGTAAAGCCAGCTGGAATAGTTCTTCAACTAAAAGGAAGAAATGAAGGATGTTGCATTTGAATATACTATTCTATCATCTCTTCCATCATTTCTGTTGCTATTGTTTGAGTTGGTTATTTATCTGTAGCTACTTCCAAAAAAGTAATTACAGCAAAAAATTGAGTCTACTGTATGCTGTTGCCTGCCCATGGCCTTAAACAGACATCTGGTTTGCATTTTCTGTCTGCTTCAGAAATTTACTGGCTCTTGAAAACATGTTAGGAAAATTAAACCATGAGTAAAAAAAAAATAAGCTGTTTCAGAGTCAGACTAAGGATTAAGAATGAAGTTGCAACACGAAGAAAAAGTAAAAGACCTAGCTCCTTCAGAGGAAGTAAGAAGACCTCACATCCTCCTCCTCAAAGGGACCAGTACATTTTTGCAAAATGTTCTCTGGGAGCAGGGCCTCCATATATTATTGCCCCTCTCTCACATCAGAATAAAGGCATTAGGACCAGTACCTTCTGTTCTGGTCAAGCCCTCCTACTTACCTTCTTGCTGCCTTCTTTATTTAACCCTAAAGAGAAGAAAGGAGGATCTGGAGACAACTGAGGCATATTTAATTTGGGGAAAAAATACATTTACATCCTTTTTTAACCCCCGTTCCTTACTTTACTTCTTACCTAACTAAACGTCCACAAATCTAGTTAACAATGTCTTGAGGTTGTGATATTAAGAAGTGGTACAGGGCTTCCCTGGTGGCGCAGTGGTTGAGAGTCCGCCTGCCGATGCAGGGGACACGAGTTCGTGCCCCGGTCCGGGAAGATCCCACATGCTGCGGAGCGGCTGGGCCCGTGAGCCATGGCCGCTGAGCCTGTGCGTCCGGAGCCTGTGCTCCGCAACGGGAGAGGCCACAACAGTGAGAAGCCTGCGAACCACAAAAAAAAAAAAAAAAAAAAGTACAAAATAATTTCCAGTTTAGAAGGTAGAGCTGTGAAGATTAAAAAAACAACAAAAAAGAGGACAGTGACAAACAGTACTTTAGGGGAAAAAATGTGTTGAGACTAGGTGAGGGCTAAAAGAATCAAACCATGACAAAGGGAAGACATACAGCATCTGCTGTTTTTGGATAAAAACCCCTTTTTGCAAAGGACTGATAATGGTCTAAATTGCTTTAATGAATAACGCCATTAGTTTTACCCCAAATCTTAAGCAGTACACAACTCAATAAAATATCAGCATGGGGACCCTTACTTATTTATTTGCTTTCAAGAAGTACTTCTATTCAGAAATGCATCCAGGTTTCCAACGGTTAGCAACATTTAGCTTAGCACAATCTGTACCCTTTTTGCACCAGAATTGATGAGCAGTTTTGTGCAATCTCCTCCAGGATTTGTGATGTAGACATAAAAGCTTGTCTGAGGTTTGGGATTCTTTTTTGTTTTTGTTTTTAAATTATCATGCCTTATTTTGTTCTATTTCCTGATCTGGAAAACCTAGGATGGGTCAAGAAAATGGGTTTTATCCATCGGAGCTTTTAATGATTTAGTGTGCCCACTTTGAGCCATAAATTGTGGAGGCAGAGAGATGGAAGAGCTCTGTTTACAGACCGGGGCTTCAGAGGGGATGCACCCTGATGCAGAGGTCTCGAGCTTCAGGAGGGCTGGTTTTCTTCCTCACAGGGATCAGGGATGGTGCTACAGAAATGGTTGAGCAGTGCTTCTAGTCCCATTAGTTTAATTTCCTTATATCTTATTGGGAGTAATAACAAATACAAAGCATACTCATATTTTATTATCTCCTTTGACTCTCTCAGGGTTGTCCATTTGACATTCTGGAACAATATCTCTTGTTCCCCCCCATTTTCTGCCTTCTTCCTGTTTGTCTCTCCAGTTTCCTTTATTTTCACTTAAAGATTGATTACCTGGGTTCAGATATCAGTTCTCCTACTCCCAATATGATCTTGGGCAAAGATGTGCTTCCATTTCCTCTTCTGTAGAGAGGAGATGATAATAGCGTCTCCTCTTGCACACATGAAAGATTTAGGTTAATGTGTGGCTCATTGTAAAGATGGACTGTTACAGGTGGGAATGTGGAGTTGAAGGTATTGGTGGAGTTTTGAGACAATGGAGTTAAATGAAAGAGCTTTACCAATTTTCTTTGCACAATCCTCAATCTTGTTCATGAGAAGAGATTTTTAGGTGCTCTTATTGAGTGCTTCAAGGCTTCTTTTGCGGAGGTACAGAACATAAGAGGCTTTGGCCAGGGAAAATTGACCAGTAGCCAAATAAACAAATAATATGCAATAATAATAAAAGGGGGAAGTACCATGCTCATGAGTTGAGGACTGGCAAGTTATTTAGTACAACGTTTCTCAAGGTCAATTTGGCAATACGTATCAAAAGACTTAAAACGTGCATGCTTTTGACACAGTAATTTCGCTTTTGAGAATTGTTCCCGAGGACATAACTAAGGATGTGGGAAAGATTGAGCTCCCAGAGTATTCACTGGAATGTTCTTTGAAAAAACAAAAGTTGGAAATCGCCTAGCACTCAGTTGGTTAAGCAAAATATAATGTTTTCAAACAATGAACCACTATGCTATAAAAATTTTGAATTTATTAACATGGAAAGATGATCATAATATATTGGTAAATGAAAACAGCTGCTTCAAAAGCATCAGTGTTTTATTTGCACATGGTGACAGGGATGGAAGTTTAGGGGATTAGGCACCAAAATGCTATGGTGGTCTTCTTTGAGTGGGTTAGATTGGGTGCGGTTTTAATTATTTTCTTTCTTTTTCTACATATATTCTGATTTCTGATAGTAGATAAGCATCACTTTTTCAGTTTTAACTAAACTGTCAAATGAAAAATGAAAGTCTTTAAGCCCAAATCTTATGTTTAATTTTTTAAAATTCTGAACATATTTCGAGCACACATTGTATGTAGAACTTGGCTTCCAGAAATCTAGCAAATGAGACTATACAATTACAACCAGTCCAGATCTTCATTTTCTCATCTGTGGGATGGTTACAGTGATGAGAAAACTGCCTTTGTGAGGCTGTGTGGATCATATAAAATAATAAATGTGAAAGTAGTTTGAAGCTTGTATGAGTGTCATTCAGAATTTACGATTTACCTGAAAGAGCAATTTACTTAACCCTGATGAAGAGAGGGATAAATTATGATTGAACAGCCAAAATGATATGATTCCTTTTAGCCCAGTTTGTGCAGAACTATTGCTTCCCAGGATTCTTTAGACAATACCTGGTCATCTCATGAGGTAAGTACTGAAGAAACCAATTGCTTAAGAAACTGCCAACATTGGCTAACAATTTAGTGAAAGTTCAGATTTCCTAATACAGAAAGATTCAGAGTGAAGAAATAGTCAAGGTAGAATTTTCTAGACATAGATTTAGCAACTCACTCATACTGGCAAATAAATATGTCATAGGAGAATAGTCTATCACCAAAAACCACTTACATGCCTTGACATGTAGCTATAATTACATTTATGAAAGATAACTGCCTAAGGTCAGCACAAACTCTCTGCCAGCATTAGGAATTATATAGCAGATGTTTCATTTTAAAAACTCTAAAACATGATAAATTTTTTGCATTAAGAATAAGTCAAAATGTAGCTTAAAAATAATAGCTAAAACATATTTACTCCTTGCTTACTGTTTCCCAAGAATTGTGCTAAGTAGCTTGCTTGCATTATCTTAAGTGGTTCTCAGAGTCTGGTTTCCAGACCAGTAGCACCTGCATCATCTGATAACTTAACAGAGATGAAAATCCTTGGGCTCCATCACAGGTCTTTTACATCAGAAACTCTAGAGGTATGGCCCAGTGATCCATGGGTCAACAATTCCTCCAGGTGATTCTTTTTTTTTTAACCATTTTAAAAATTGAAGTATAGTTAATTTACAATGTTGTGTTAGTTTCAGGTGTACAGCAAAGTTGTTCAATTATATATATATGTATTCTTTTTCAGACTCTTTTCCATTATAGGTTATTACAAGATATTAAATATAGTTCCCTGTGCTGTACAGTAGGTCCTTCTTATTTATCAATTTTATAGATAGTAGTGTGTATCTGTTAATCCCCCCCATCCCCTTTGGTAACTATATGTATGCTTTCTCTTTTCTGTTTTGTAAATAAGTTCATTCATATCATTTTTTTAGATTCCATATATATGTGATATCATATGGAATTTGTCTTTCTCTGCCTGACTTACTTCATTTAATATGATAATCTCTAGGTTCATCCATGTTGCTGCAGATGGCATTGTTTCATTCTTTTTTATGGCTGAGTAATATTCCATTGTGTATATATTCCTCCTCATGATTCTTACGTGTGCTCTTTTTGAGAACGACTGATTGAAATTAGCCTTCATCTTAACTGTATGTGTCTGCTGTTACTATCCCTGTTCTATATCCGAGGAAATGAAAGGTTGGAGATTCTAAGCACCTTATCTGAGAGCACATAAGTAAGTATTAGATCCAGGGCATGAAATCATGTCTCCCTGTTTTCAAGGCCAGTGAGCACTACCACTATTCAACCTGAATATTTATTGCTCTCCTTTTCCTTCTCTTCTTTCATCTCCAACCTACGTGGTAGCATGAGTTGTGTTGAGATGGAAGAGACTCGTAAGGGGCTGGAACCCAGGATTCCAAACATGATCCTGCCCTAACACTGACACTTGGTTCATTCCACAAGCAATTCCTGAGTGAGAAATAGTTCAGTCAAAGGAGGATTTGGCTCCAAACTGCAGTGTCAATCTTTAGCTCTAATAAACTGACCTCAATTATATGGAGCCAGAAGGACTTTATTAGTTTACTTGTGGCCTCAGTGTCACAAGTAAAACTGGGGTGGCCTTGGAGGTAATCTCTTCAACTCATTTCCTTTTAAGCCCTCACACAGATCTCAGCTCTCTCTAGCATCTCTTAATAGCAAGACAAGGCAGATTGAAAAGAAAGCACACCAAGGAATGGAACAGAAAATCCCTTTGTTCCAGAAAATTGGTACAGATTTTCCAGACTGGGCTTCTTTCCACCAATCTTATAAGGAAAGACAATTTTCAAGAAGTTCTGAGATTTCCAAAAGGGAGAAAAACTGATTCCACATAGGCCTCAAACTTAATCCCCTTCCCTTGAGTACTGAAAGTTCAATGCCCTTCACCCCTCCGATGTGACATCCCTTTTAGCCTGTCTGCCCTGAGCCTCCCAGAGAGAGTGAAGAGGAAACCTGAGCTCCCCCTAGAGGTCACCAAGATAGTGGTCATAAGGTCATCCCCTCCTGTTGCCAGAAGCAGATATCAAACCTTTTACTAAATATTTCGAAGAGTGACTTTATTTTTAGAGGGAGAAAGATTAGAACATTTTTATTTGGAAGAAGCCTTCACAGAGAAGACTATATACATTTTTAAATGTTTGGTTTATCAGTTATCAGAAATATAAATAAACCCTCACTGACATCTTTCAAAAAGAAGTTTACAAGAAAAATGTATAACTGAATCACTTTGTTGTACACCTGAAATTAACACGGCATTGTTAATCAACTATTCTCCAATATAAAATAAAAAGTTAAAAAAAAGGATATATTGTACAGCACAGGGACTATAGCCAGTATATTTTATAATAACTTTCAGTAGAGTATTATCTACAAAAAGTTTTAGTCACTATGTTGTACACCTGAAACTAAAATATTATAAATCAACTGTATCTCAATAAAAACAAAACAAAACAAAAATAAAAACAAACAATGAAAAATAAAGTGATTTTTTTTTTTTTTTTTTTTTTTTTTTGTGGTATGCGGGCCTCTCACTGTTGTGGCCTCTCCCGTTGCAGAGCACAGGTTCCGGATGCACAGGCTCAGCAGCCATGGCTCACGGGCCCAGCCGCTCCGCAGCATGTGGGATCTTCCCGGACCGGGGTATGAACCCATATCCCCTGCATCAGCAGGCAGACTCTCAACCACTGCACCACCAGGGAAGCCCTAAAGTGATTATTGATAGGTCTGTACTTAAAAAAAAAAACAACAACGTTTCTTCCTCTGGGTGATACTATGTTTGCCTGTGATACCTGCAACTGTCATAGTTATCTTGAAACCATGAGGTGCCCAGCCCAAGAGGATGAGCGGTTGTGCTATGGGGAGCACAGATGAAGAAGGTAGAGGCTTCCTTCTTGATAATGTTGGCTTAGAGCCACCCTATCTTCAGATGTATTTCTGTGTGCATAATACATACTCTTTGATTTTAAGGTATTTTCAATTTTTTAAAATTACTTGCAGCCAGAAATATTGTGATCAACTTACCTGTGTTTCAGGGACTTACTAATGGTACTACCTCTGATTTACTAAACAGTTTTAATCAAAGACTAGGCTGAGGCAACTGATAGATTGATTAGGGCAGTTCTCAGTTCAGGAGATGGCTGGCCATGTAAGGAGTGTAAAATTAGAATCATCTAGGGGGATTTTACAAAAAGAGACACATATCCCATCTCAGCTGGTTAGGAAGGGGGGGGTATATTGGAATCATGGGGGCAGGGATTATAGACAGAGGGAGAACAAGGGAAACTTACTTTGAAAAACTTCCTAGGTGATTTGGATATATTTCCACACACTCATCTACTGAGAAATATTAGCTTAAGAAATACTAATCATTTAAATTACAAGACTTTAAATTTCAACTCAACAGTAAGCTAGAGCACAAGAAATACCCAGTCTGTGTTATAGTCTAGGAATAACTAGATTATGTTAAATTGATCTTGCTCCCATCAGTTTCCTTTACAGAACCACGATTAAACATTATCTTCTTTACCCACAAATCTCTACATACGTGGATATAATATATATATATATGTATATATATATATATATACTTATAAAATATAATTTGGACAGTTTCTTGGCTTCAAGAATTTCTAGGATTTTTTAGGAGACTCAAATGTTTCTTGACAAATATAATCACCCTGTTGTTTTCTGTGGCCCCCAGGAGGCCAGATCCCCACAGCCAATGACTCGAGGGCAGAGTTGTCACTGTGGCTGAATGGGAGCTTGCTTCCCATGAACTAAGCTACTTTGGGCTCCCCTGGAGTGTTACTGTGGCCCAATGCTGTTCTTAGCCTTGGTTATACTACAGCAGTTCAGTCAGCTTTCATAAATGTAGAGGGAAAGCTTCCTCCCTCTATCGTACGCTGTTAAGCTTGCCACAGTGGGGTGTGTTTGTCACTAAGGGTCACTAAGTGTAGAGTTCATGAAGACATTACTTTCAGCTCATGGGTCCCTTCCTCTCAAGTGCTCTGGAGTTGCTGGCTGAGGACAGGTTGTTATGGCCAGAAACCACCACTTCCATTGGACATGCATGCCTTGGCTGGCGACCGGAAGGCAGATTTTTCTCCCATAGAGCAAGTTTTCTTTCAGTGCTCTCATGGTCCTTGTTCATTAGCCTGGCTGGTATGTCCAAATATCAGTGCTGTTTGTGGAAGCCTTTTTCCCTCCAGAAGGTTTTCTAAGCTGCATTGTATTTAAATAGATGCAGTTGGATAAATGTAGGATGGATGTGTCTAAGTGGGCACACCCAAAGCCACTATAGTCCCTGCTCTGCCAAGGCACCTACACTACTACATTTGTGGAATTAGGATATTGTTTGTCCACCACAGTGTTATGTTCCAGATATAAAGACACTCATGTAAAGTTTTTCTTTGGGCTCAGGCTATTTTTATTGTCTTTCATTTAGCAAGCATTTATTGACTGCCCATTTACCAGGTACTAAGGTATATGTTGGTGATGCAGAGATGAAGAAGACATAGACCTTACCCTCAAAATATTCAGACTGACCTCAGAAGGCAATGAGAATGCCACTGGAGAAATGCTGTGATAAGGCACTCCAACTTGTTTTTGCTATGCTTGAAAATGAATTCTTCCACTGCCTCTTGTATGGAAGTCTCCTGTAGTTCACAGCTCAGCTCAGTTATCGCTTCCCCGAGTGGAGCCTTGGTAAAGCAAGTCGCCACTGCCCCTCACCATCCACCACGTCCTCCTGCATCATTAACTCTCCCTGATGCCTTCTCATGGTACTCACCAATATCCGAAATGATCCTATTTCTTTGTAATATAAACTCTATGAAGGCAGAGCTGCCTGCCTTGTGCACTGCTGACTCCTCAGTGTTTGTAAGTGTGTTTTGGATAGTATCATGAATGAAATCACACAGTTGCACCTATACCGTTTTAGAGGAATTAGAAGTCTTACTGAAGCTGGAAATGTCTGAGCTGCATTTTAAAGCATTAAGGTAGGAAAATAAGAGTGCAGGAGGACATGCAGGTAGATAGAGCAGAATGGGAATCTCTCTGGGAACTGCAGGAGGTCCAGCAGTGCAAGGTATACAGTGGCTAGTGAAGGGGGAAGCTGGCCAAGCATCCATGAGTCACATCGTCAGGGAGCAAGGGCTGAGGTGGGGGCTGGAGGTGGCAACATTTATGTTTCAGGACAATTCCAAGTTATTTCTCTAAGTGGGATTAGCAGTACATGGCTTCTTGGGTTTCTCCAGCGTATGAATCTGGTATTGCTGCCTGGGCTTGTCTGGGATGGAATAAACAGAGATTTGACTCTAAAGAGCATTGTTGGCTTACTGCAGGCTGGCATCTAAGGCAACATTTGTGAAGTTGCGCTTCACCGTTAGCTGGTCTTTTCCATCCTTCTCCTCTTTCACAATGCTTAGGTCCACCCAGAACCATAGAGATGAGTTGTTACCTCCTCTCACAATGCAGCATTTTCACCAGGGTATACGGCTGCTTGCTCATGTCTTGGGGAGCACGGGTATACAAGGTGGACAAGGTTAGTGGAGGAGTTCCTCTTTCTGGGGACCCTGAGTACACCACTCATTGTAGTTTCTCGCTGCCTTGGTTCTTTTGTATTTTAATTATCTTTGTGACCATCTGCTCAGCTCAGAATATGGGGTCAGGCCATATTCGTCATTGTTTCACCCACGTCTAACAGAGTATTTTGCAAATCAGCACTCATTAAGATGTGTAAATAAATGCTGTGTTTACACTTAAGTTTTCCTTTTGCCTACGGTAAACATCTGCATCTGTGCTCTTCCGGGTACAGCCTGGATTGATTGTTGGGTTTTTTTTTAAATTTATTTACTTTTGGCTATGTTTGGTCTTCTTTGCTGCGCACAGGCTTTCTTTAGTTTCAGCGAGCAGGGCTACTCTTCATTGCGGTGCACAGGCTTCTCATTGCGGTGGCTTCTCTTGTTGCAGAGCAAGGCTCTAGGTGCACGGGCTTCAGTAGTTGTGGCACACGGGCTCAGTAGTTGTGGCTCGCATTCTCTAGAGCTCAGGCTCAGTAGTTGTGGTGCACGGGCTTAGCTGCTCCGTGGCATGTGGGATCTTCCTGGACCAGGGCTCGAACCCGTGCCCCCTGCATTGGCAGGCAGATTCTTAACCTCCATGCCACCAGGGAAGTCTGACTGATTGGTTTTTGTTTGTGATAACAGTTGTAATTTTATTGGATCTGTGTAAACTGCCTCATCTTTAAAGTGAAACATTAAATAAAATGCCACCCAAGATTTTTTTTTTTTTTTTTTTTTTTTTTTTTTTTTTTTACTTTAGAAAACTCTCCCAGCTTTCCTATCACTGGTGCAGGGCAGTAGAGGTAGCATTGCCTTCCAAAACAGATAATCCTGGTGCTGAATCATGGTTCTGACACTAACCAGTGATGAAAAATGGTAAATCATCACACTGCTCGAAGCCGAACTGTGCCCCTCTATCAAATGGAGGCAAGTAAGCTATTTTATATAGAAGGTCGCTGTGAATATTAAAAGGAGATAATAAGTGAAGAAAGTTTCTCACCCTGCCACATGATAAGTACCCATTAATGTCAATTTCCAAATTTGACATTCCTCCATGAAAATCAAGAAAGTAAAACAGCACCTGTAAGGGGTGTGCCAAGTGGAAAACAATTCATCCCATGGTAACTCGAATTTGTGAATTTCTCACTGAATTTCTTGAGTAATTTTCCTAGATGGTCCTCAGAGCTACCTTGATTACTTGCTTATTTCAACACTTTGAAACATAAGCTTGCCAAACGTCATTGCTGGTGAAAATCATGACCACCTATGGAAAGCATAATTCTCTCTCTGAAACCTAGGGACTGAAGGTGAGCTATTGCCTCCCACTAGGTAATTCTAGATTGTGCATGAGCATCAGTTAGGAAAACAAGCATTTTACTTAAGACTGCAGAAGTTGCAGTGTTTGTTTAATGATTACTACAGCTTGATTTGTAATTGTGATTGCATGGGTAATCCTGCACCATCTAGGGAACTTTCAGAAAGTAATGACCGTAATTTACGGCCATGTGGTTCATCTGGATGCTTAAGTACTTGGTCAGTGGCCTGCTTGCATGCTCCATTTACTGTCTGATAGACCCATTCCCCACCTGCACTATTTTCCCCCTTCTTGGTGGAACATTGTAGAATGAACCCTGAGATTGTGTGAAAGACAAAGGAAAGAGAATGTGTGCTGGGAAAGGGAGACTGGAAGAAATTCCTTTCACTGTATTTTTAGTTCTTCAATCAAAGGAATCACTGTTTTCTTCTTCTTCTTTTTTTTTTTTTAAAGACAATGGAATATAAAGTCAGGGCAAATTAGGCCCCTTGATGGCTATCCAAAGTTTTAGAAGAACTTGGAAAATTCCTGTAGGCTTCAGGTAAACTTCTGTGAATGTTTCCTTTTAACTGTGTATTTTTAGATAATTGAAAACGAATTGAGGTAACTTTCCATGGCTTACGGTTACTTGTAAGCATGTTTTATTCATGATGACAAGCTCCTTCAAAAAAAATTAAAGTACCATGTTTAAGTCAAATTCAGATTTTCGGGGAAAGACAGGAATGATAAAGTTAAGAGAAAACAGTAACTGAGCATCTAGTTTCTGTCTATTGCTTTTGAAAATGTGCCACATCCTGAAAGGAAATTCTGTTTTTGTGTGCCATGGTCTCCAAAAGGAAAATGAAGATGTTGGTTCAATTCTTCAATAAGGCAGTCCCAAAGAATTTCCTTTGAAGTTGTTTTATATGCTTCTCTACTGAAAAACTTTAAGATAAGTTATAACCCGGCTTTGTGCTTTGAAAATAAATTCAGCACATTAATTGTATTTATAGGAGAAAGTAGTAAATGTCCCAGAATGAATACACAGCAGTAATTTACTCAGAGACAACTGCTACTGCCCATAAACTTCTCCTACTCGCCTCTCCTGGTTTACGACATCAGCCAGCCTCACTGATGAATCACTGCTTTGTGCACCATCAGGTCCCTGCTCTATGTAAATTTCTACAAAAGGCTTATCAAACAGGATTCTTACTTATTGCATATTTTCTCTGCTGATTTTCCAGGAGATTAAATATTGTCTCTATTTTTTAGGGAAGGCTTTGGTTTATCTGAGCTACATATTCATCTGGGTTCAGAAATGCTTGAGCACCACTGGCAGAATATGGAGTGGATGCTAGGAGTCTCTCTGCATCAGATATTGAGAGGCCCTGTAAGAAAACCTCATCTTATGGGGGAGAAAGTTGGGTACATGAACTTGGTCTAATATCTAGCCACGTCTTGCCATCAGATGGAAGAGGTGACTAATGCATTACAGCATGTGTAACAACAGTATGATGGTCATATATCCACATTTGAGTTTTAGGGGGTAAATGACGCATGGGTAAAACCAAAAGAGAGCTTTCTACACAGCATCTCTGTGCTATGTTGAGAGCAAAAGGCAGCTTTTCTTTGAGGACAGGATAATAGAATAGCAGTAAAGGGGGAAGGAAGAAAATTTCACTTTGGCCCAGGGGCACTTCTGGCTTGAGTGAACTGAAGCTCCAGATAACCCAGGTGAGGTACTGTGAGGACTCCAAGGCCACAGTGGTAGCAGAGGCCCTCAGCCACGTCACATCAGTACTAGAAGGAGCTCGGGACTTGAGGGAGGTGGGAGGCACAGTCTTTGTCATGACCCCATTGTCTTTCTCCTTCTTGGAGAGGAGGTGAGGCTGCTTCATATACCACTGGGAGCAGCTGAGGCCTCTGGACTTAGCAGCTGCTAAGAGAAGGGGTTGTAAGCCCACCTGTGCTGGTCCACAGAGACTTAGAAGCAAGTGTGAGGTGAATTTGAGGACTGAAAGGTATTCTCACACGTTGGGGAATGAAATCCAGAATAATGCCACTTATTACTAATACTGGAACACCATTCTGCCTCTAAGATGGTGTGACCTGAAGAAATAGGGATAACTCCTTTATATGCTTTAAGTACTTTCCCCTTTATTCAATTTATACTTGTCAATATACTAGTGGGTAAAAAAAAAAATCACCATCCATTGTAGTGCCTTTTCTATCCCATTTATGGAGCGATATTAGGCTGTAACTTAACTATGTGCTATCAAATATTGCAAATGGTGTTCCAAAGAAATATCACTTGATCCTGATAACTTCTCTATGATCTCCTACACTTGCATTGTCTGTCTCCTATGTCAAACGTGTCTACTTTTCTAGTGCTTCCTGTGCCACTAAACCTAGAAGAAATTGTAAGAAATAAAATTTGTGGGTCTTCACATCCAAAGATGAATTAAAAAAAAAAAAGCAAATTAAAAACCACAACCTTTCCCATTTCTACTTGAAGAGGATGGAGGCTAGAATAACAGCATCAACGTATTGAAAATACTTCTCAGGCCTTTTCTCTGATTTCTTATTGGTCAGGCTGTTTGATTTCCCATGAGGCCATCTTAATTTTTCAGACATAGGCAAGTAAATCAAAGTTTGTTTCTGTCTCTTAGCCATTATTTGACTCTAAGAGATGTTTGCAACTAACTCACAATTTATTTATTTATTTATTTATTTATTTATTTTAATTAAAAAAATGTTTTTGGCCGTGCCTCATGGCTTGTAGGATTTTAGTTCTCCGACCAGGGATCCACCAACCTGGGCCCTCAGCAGTGAAAATACACATTCCTATCCACTGGACCACCAGGGAATTCCCCACAATTTATTTTTAAATACATGAGATAGTGTCAAAAGTTTGAACAGATTCTAAACAAAATATCAATCAATAAAAAAATTAAAAAGAAAGCAGATGCCATGTAAAATCTTATAACAATTAAATTTAAAATATTAACAAAGAAGGACACACACATGCCATCCTCTCTCACTACTAGCAAGTCCTTGTCCCATTAAAGCAGTTCCCTAATAATTATAAAATAAATGACAAAGGAAGTGTAAAACCTGTGAGAAGTGGTCAAAGAGAAACTATAGAGGTTTTGGAGTCTGGAATATACTTATTATGAAAATAAATGAAATGTGTTCAACTCAGGAAGTTATTACAGCAAAATTTATTCAAGGAAAGTAGAAAGAAATGGTTAAATGTGAAAGTTGAAATTAAAGAGAGAAAACGTTCAAAAAAGATGTTAAAAAATAGGAACCTGGTGCTTTGAAAATAATTATTAGAAGACATCTTTTGGTTGATAGAACAGACATCCAAGTTGATAGAAAATTTAGAAAACATGAGCAATGAAAATATAACTGCAGAAACTGAAGCAATTAAAAATTATAATTCTATGAAAAGCCTTATACAAGCAACTTGAAAACTTAGATAAAATAACTTTTTCAGTTAACATTAACTCAAGAAGAGCCAAAACATTGGGATAGACCAGTGCCATTGAAAAACTTAAAATAGTGATTGAAATCTGTTTCTATTATTGGTACTAAGGCAAATTAATTATCCTGGAAAGATCTAACAACGTACAAGGACTATATAATTTCCATATTAGATAAAATTTTGCAGAAATAAAAAAAGAAACTTCAACCTCAATGAATGAGCTGAGAGTTATCCTGATACCAAGCCCTAATGAAAATAACACAGAATGGATACCATAGGTTTTTGTTTTTTTGGTAGTTTTGAGTTTGTACTTCACAACTGATTACCCAGTTTGCAAGATGTTATTAAAAGTTAAGTTTACCTAGTATATTTAAAATGTGATTTAGTTTTCAGAAACTTTATATGTATACTTTTCCAAAATATGCCTGATTTGCAAGCAAACCTTACTCATGAAAAATATCAAGTCGGGGAGCAGCATTTGAGAGCAAGCAAAGTTCAAGTTGCCACCTGGCAGAAATGCACTTCATGAAATTACAAAGAAGATTTTGAAAAAATCTACATAAGCACAGGAAAAGAAGAGTGCCACATGCAAGCTCTAAATTTCTGAAAGAGAGAAAACAGATAGGATCAGATCTATGGGTAAAAATAAGATGAAATGACAGCCAAAACATAGGGGAATATAGCTATGGCAGTAGAATAGTCCTAGGAGCAAAAAACCAAGAATAAATGGACTAAAAAGTCAACAGAGGGGCTTCCCTGGTGGCGCAGTGGTTGAGAGTCCACCTGCCGATGCAGGGGACACGGGTTCGTGCTCCGGTCCTGGAAGATCCCACATGCAGCGGGTAGGCTGGGCCCATGAGCCATGGCCGCTGAGTCTGCACGTCTGGAGCCCGTGCTCCACAATGGGAGGGGCCACAACAGTGAGAGGTCAGTGTACCGCAAAAAAAAAAAAAAAGAAAAAACCCACAATAATATCAAGTGCTGATGATGAGGATGCAGGGCAATTGGAACTTTCATATACTACTGGTGAGAATGCAGAATAGTATACTCCCTTTGGAAAACAGTTCAGCAATCTTTTTTTTTTTTTGGCCATGAGACTTGTGGGATCTTAGTTCCCTGACCAGGGATTGAACCCTGGCCCTGGCAGTGAAAGCACCAAGTTCTAACAACAGGACTGCCAGGGAATTCCCATACACTTTCTTTTAAATGTTCATTTACCATATGATTTCACATTCCTACTCCTAGGTGTTTACCTAAGATAAATAAAAACTTACGTTTATCCAAAAACCTTACAGTGACTATTTCTAGTAGTTTTTTTATTCTTTACTAGGTAATGCAGACATTCACATTGGGATGTGTGATAAATACAATATTGTGTAGCTAGTTCTTGATAATGCCTGTATTACTACAGGGAAAATTCAGAGCCAGATTTGAACCTGTATGTTTTCTTTTTCCATCAGTGTGAAAGAGAGAAAGGAATATGACATGCTCATGTATAATTACTCTTTACAATATAGATGGCCCGTCACGTAGGATTTGAAACACTTTGCATGTCAGTGTTTTGCTTCTTTAGTGTCAGTCACTGAGTAGTTCAGGCTTCCATCTGATGGGAAGATTTCACTATTAATCTCAGCCACCTCCTGACTCTGCTCAGAAATGTTCCACCATCAGTCAGTCATTACATCTCCTTATTTTCTTGAAGGATGGTGTTATTTAACAACTTGCCTTAGGCCACAGAAGATATCAGTTGTAAAACCTAGACAGAAATACCAACTCCTACTTCAGTACTTGTATCAACAAGTCTTGCTCTCTTAAAGGAACCTTTTTCTTTTGCAGATCTAAGTTCAGATTTGCTACTGAAAGTATGATACCTCTTGCAATTTCCAGAGAAAGTTCTTTCTGCCTGTTTATAAAGATTGCTGAGAGCTAAGGGTTTCTTTCCATTCAAGGAGTCCAAGGAACTGGGTATTGAACTCTCAGTGTTAAACTCAAAGTTGGCAGCTATCAGTCTGTTCACAAATATCCAGCTCTCTCTCTTCTTCTGAGCACGTGGAAGGGTTACATGACTGCACCCAATTGCAGTTATGTATAATCACATGATTTGCTTTAGCCTTTGAGGCGTGAAGCAAGTGATGCCTGTCACTCCAGAGGCCAGCTTTAAGAACCAGTGTGTGCCTTGCTACATCTTTTCCCAATTAGAGTGATGGGCACCATTCCAGATAGTGATTGCTCCATCAACCAAGGTCCTAAAGTGAAAACAACATGAGTCAGAGCCACAGGCATGATAACATGAGACATAAGTGAGGAAAACCCACAGAAAACTAAGTTTTAAGTCATTGAAATTTGGGGATATTTGCACATACTGTAGTCCATTGTGACTAATGACATTTTCCTAATAACATAATATTTCCCTAGACCAGACTCTCAACGTTTTATAACAGACATGCAAAGCTGAAAAAGTATACCACTGCCCTTAATAATTTTTGGCTTATATATTGGTATAATAGATGTTGATGTTTTTAAAATATGTGGTTTTACCAACTCTTATTTAAGGTAACATTTTGCATTTCAGTTTCTTGATTATTTTTAAGTTCTATAACAAGGGTTTTTTTTCATATCAAGAAATAAAATTAGTCTGTATTTTATTTACATTTATTTCTTTTAAAGGTTAAAGTTGTGACCTTTTATTTTTTATATACTCCTAAGGAAAGCTGACTGGGAATCATTGCAGGTATCTCTTTATTATTCTTTACCTGGGACTTATAACTGTCCCCTGATATCATGTTTGCTACTACTGATGATAATAACCATCATTCACTGAATGTCTGTGATCCATGCTTAATGCTTGGTTCCTGATATATTTTATTTCATTGAATCCTCCTTGAATCTAAGCAAGGTACACCACAAACCGAGGCTCAGAGAGATTCAGTAACTGCAGTGTTTCAGAGACATTAGGAAAAGACTCCCAGCTGAAAACCTGGAAAGGAATATAGAGGTAAGAGAGAAACCAAGAGAGTGGTGTCCTGGAATCAAATTGAAGGAAGTTATTTTAGGGAGAGGTGCTCAACTGTGCAAAATGTTGCTGACAGTTCAAATCAGAGGAGGACTAAAACTTGACCATTAAATTTGGCAACATAGGAGGCATGGTGACTTTGACAAGAGAAGCCTTAGGGTGGTAGTAAGAGAAATCTGGCTGGAATGGGTTAAGAGGGGATGGCCGGGGGATGATGGGAGAGAGCAAATACTGACCACTCTTTGAAGGAGTTTTGCACTAACTGGAAATAGAGGAGTAGGACAGTAGCTGGAGAGAAAAGTGATGCAGCAGTTTTTGTTTGTTTGTTTTCGATTTAGCATTGGAGAAATAATAGTATGAGTGTATGTTCAGGAATTCAGAGAATTGCTAGAACAATGTCCCTGAGCAATTGGGAAGAGGGACATCAGTGCACAAGGAGGGCTGGGCCTTCCACAAGAGCTTGGAGAGCTCATCCACTCACCTGTTGGGAGGGCCAGGTGTGTGATCATGGGTAGATGTGGAAGAGTGTGGGGGAGTTCTGGATAGTTCTATTTTCTCACGGAAGTAGAAAGCGAGGGCCATTGTGAGAGAAAATGGGAAGGATTTGAGAAGAGAGAATGTGAGCATATCATCTCTGGGAGTGAGGGAGAGAACAGACATCAGCAGAGGATGGCAACCAACCTTGAGCAGTGGGTGTGAGGCATTGTGATGACATGGGATTCAGAGATGCAGGATTTTAGGGAGGAGGTGGAGAGAATGGGCTGGAACCACAACAAGGCCAAAGAAAACCTTCACCTTCTTCAAACATGGGAACAAAGTATTGAGGAGAAATAATAGCTTCCACTTGTGAGAACTACAGGAGATGTAGTGTCCTCTGAAGGGATCCAGGGCTCAATTAGAGCTAAAAGATGAGGGACACACAGAAAGATGAGGTTTAGATAGAGACACCAAGGGGTAGAGAGGGCTGGGGAGGCTTGTGCAACTCAGATCACATTGGGCTTCCTCTTGATCTCTCAAGGTGGAAGGCAACAGGTCGGTCTTGGCAGGTGTGTTCTTAGTGCACGGTTCTCAGGCAGGACCTCTGCTAGTGGGCAAGCCTCACACTGGCACATTGTTGAAAGGGAAACCCAAATGACTAAGTATGTAAAGGAATGTTCAGCTTTACTTTAACCTCAGATTCCAGAGAAATTAAATCATAACAATGAATTCCTCTGGTGTCTCATTAGATTTGCAAAAACTGGATGATATTAGATGTTTGAGAAAATAAGAAGAAATGGGGTATTTTGTGCTTGATGGTAAATTGTTGCCCTCATTCTAAAGAGCAACCTGGCAGTAATTAGGAAAGTTAACATGCTTGTACCCTACCTTAGCATTTCTATCCCTGGGTATATCTGTCAGGGAGGAACTTTCACTGTATGTTCATTAGGAACATACAGGAAGATGTTCGCTCTAGCACTGCTTATAGGAGCAAAAGTTGGAGGCAACATAGACATACTCGCTAAGGGTGTGGATAAGAAAAATGTAATGTGTGCACATGATGGAAGTGGCATGGCTGTATCCAAAGAAACGAGGACGAATTAGACACAGAACATGGACACATTTTAAAGTATAGTGTTGAGTGTGAAAAAAAGAACTGTGTTGAAATTTACAGTGCAGTTTAACTCATGTATATTAAGTGTCACACAAGAAATACTACATATTTCTGGAGATGCATATATAGTAAGGACATGTATTAAATATCTTGGTCACAGTGAGTGACCAAGGGGGAAAATGGGGCTGGAGATGGGGATGAAGGGAAATACACTAAAATAAAGTAGGAGAGCAGTTTGCAAAGATAACAGGCCTGGGCTTCCCTGGTGGCGCAGTGGTTGAGAGTCCGCCTACCAATGCAGGGGACGTGGGTTCGTGCCCTGGTCCAGGAAGATCTCACATGCCGCGGAGCAGCTAGGCCCGTGAGCCATGGCTGCTGAGCCTGCGCGTCTGGAGCCTGTGCTCCGCAACGGGAGGGGCCACAACAGTGAGAGGCCCGCATACCGCAAAAAAAAAAAAAAAAAAAAAAAAAAATAACAGGCCAAAAACGAAGGAGTCTTATTAACTCAACTTTGTAAACCTGAAGTTTAAAAGAAAAAAAGATAATTCCTTTATCATATATTTCTTGGATCATAAATTCTATTTCTTGGATCATAAATAAGGAGTTTTATTGGCCTGTTTTCAAAGATAAAGATGTAATCAAGTGCTGTAATGATTTCAGACACTGTATACATGTTAACTTAATAGATCTAAATAAAGAACAAAGAAAAAATGCTGGTTGAATCTAAGCATTTCTTGTTACCTCCCTACTTTTCTCTAAGATTTTTTTTGTAGTAAGTATTTGCTTATTTATTTGTTACTAGGATTTTTTTAACATAACTGACTCACAACACTATGTTAGTTCCAGGTATACAACATAGTGATTCAATATTTCTATACATGTGGTAAGTGTTTATATCAACATCCAAAAAGTGTAAGCACTTAACTTTGTACAAGATGGTGAGCAACTCAAGAATGAGGACGATGTTATTATCAAGTCTCCAATACAGTACACACCAAGGTAAATGCTTAATAAATGTTTGATGAACAAAAGTGGGCTTCACATATTGAGGAATAATAGTCAACAGTAATGTTTTCAAATGTCAGAGAAGGAAATCCTTTGTATGATGTTACACATTTTGTTGGTGGCTGCCAAGGTAGCATGAACCAATCACTGAGTTGTAGGGCTACTGGCTTCTTGCACAAGAAGAGTCTGTCCCATGGAGCTCATATTTCTTGTTAATACTGCATATTCTTACATCTGCAATGAGAACTACTGCAAAACTTGAGTAGGTCCTGTTTAATAATTTACTATTTAATCTATGAAACATGACAAATGAAATGTTTTTCCAATTGGCAGATCTGAAAGCCTTGTTTGTGCAGATTGCAAAACCCAGAACATTTTTAGATAATACATTCTAGGCACAGTGACATATCACCACGCTTACTTATTGATTTCTCTTATGAATAGGACTATAGCAGTATGTGCTATTCTAATCATTCCAAAATATTATTTATGACATTGAATCTTATTCTTATGTGTAAATCTTACACTGGCTATGGTCCAAAAGTAGTGCATTATTGACCTTTCCTGGAGACACAGTGTCTATCCCCACCTGCAGAGAATGCCACAGCCCTGGGAGGAGTCTGAGGAAAGGCCAGGAAGCCAGGTGAGACTACATACACATGAGACTGGAGAACCATAGAAGGCCAGAAAAGCTGAAATCACTCTTCTGTTTGAGAGAGACTTCTACTTTAAGCAGAGATTGGATAAACTGAAAAAAAGCAGGATTGCCCTTGCCTAGAAAAACAGAAATTTGGCCAGCTGGTCCTAAACCTAAAGCAGTATTTGTAGAAAAGTCATTCCACAGGGTCAAGATTTCAGTTGACACTAGAAATAAAGATTAGTTTAACCCACCCATAGACTGTAATGTTTTACATTTTAAATATTTTGTACTTAATATGCCATTCTCTTATTGTTGGACTTTAGAGTATTTCCATTACATACATTGCTGCAATAATTGTTTTCAACACATTTTTCTTTAGATCTCAATAATTTTTAGGGTAGATTTCTTTGAGTGGAATTTACTGGTTTCAATAGGAGAAAATGTTAATGGTTCTATATTACCAAATTATTTTCAAGAAAAAAAAATTCAGTTTATCTTTTCATACTAGTTTATAAGACAATTGTTCCCAACTTAATAATTTCAGCAACTTATATAATTTTTGGAACTTTTGTGAATTTGGCAAAATGTTAACAAATTATATATATATATATTTTTTTTTCTTTTTTTTTTTTTTTTCTGTACGTGGGCCTCTCCTGCTGCAGAGCACAGGCTCTGGACGCACAGGCTCAGCGGCCATGGCTCACGGGTCCAGCCACTCTGTGGCATGTGGGATCTTCCCGGACCTGGGCACGAACCCGTGTCCCCTGCATCGGCAGGCGGACTCCCAACCACTGCACCACCAGGGAAGCCCTATTTTTGTATTTTTTTGAAATGTTCAATTTACCAATATTTATATGCTTTAGGGATGTATATTTCTTCTTCAAATTTCTTGTCTTATTTGTATCTTTTGCTTTTATTTTAATATTATTTTGCATTTTATAGTGGTGTGTTTGTATTTTATTATTAAGTTATCTGTGTTATTAATACTTTAAAATACCAATGTATCATATCTGGTGAATAGTTATCCCTGAATGTTATTATTTTTCCTTTATTTTATTTATGGTAGTTCCGGAATAATTTTTTATTGGATTTTTGAAATCACAAAAGGAACACATGTACCTATAACAAGTCAAATAATATAGAAATCTCTGCCCCAGCCCACATATCGCATGCCACCAACTCAAAGATGGACAATATTAATTGCTTGATCTGCAATCTTCTACATATCCTCTGTTTATATAAGCATATGTACACATATGTTGGTGTTTTAATTTTTTTTTTCTTAAATGTAATTGTAACATAATGAAATAATAATAACGTAATAATGAAAGTAATTCATGCTTATTTTAGAAAACTTAGTAAGGTAAAAAATACTATACTACCCAGAAATAATCCTTGTTAAAATTGCTGTATTTTATTTCATTCATCATTTACATTTTATATTCTAGAAATGTCTTATAATTGCTGATTAATAGCACAAATGACAGGAACTCTTTAAAATTAAATTCTCTGAAGCCCTTAAAAGTCATGCAGATATTTCCTGTTTAATTATCTGCAACATCATTCTTAATGGTTATTTTATATCTAACACCTATATTGCTAAAGTAGTCCCCTATTGTTAGACATTTTATTAATCCTAGAATAATATTAAGCCACAAAGGTAATAGGAGCATTTGTGTCTTATTACTGCTTTTAGTAGGAACACCTCTAGTCTACATTGACCTTGAGAATAATGAAATAACTACATTATTTGGTATGTTATTGACTAGCGGTTTTAAATGTTCTTTATCATGCTCCCTAATTACTTCCTAATTCCCCTTTTCTAAGTTCTTATGTCTAGTTTGTTGAAATAAAAGGTTTAGTGAAGGGTTTTTAAAATGTTGTTTCTGTATCAATTGATCAATTGCTTTATTTTCTTAAATGATCTGCTGTCTCTAATAGATCGTCCAATTTTAAACCTACTTGTATTTGAAAGTCTTATTAAGTTCAAATTCTTTTACCAGAGCACATAATCTGAAGAATTTAGAGTCCCACTAGATCCCATTAAAAGTTAAAAATTTAACTGCTGGGATAAAGTAGTGAGTACAGATATTCGAACTCATATTTACCATGAACTGTGAGACCCTACTGTGCTTGTATGGAACCCCCCTCCCTGCACTGCAGTCTGGAAAGCGCTGTCAGGCAGCGACCTAGAGTGATTAGAGGGCTCATCTCATTTGTTTTTATTCTCTCAGGGATCATAGTACTGCCTTGTATGTCATCCAGTATCTACAGAGTTATTTTGTGTATTTTGTCTAATTTTTTCATTGTTTTTGGTGGGAAAGCGATTTGGTTCAAATGACTACATTATGGCCAGAAGTGGAAACCTAACAGATACAAGCTTAAAGCAAAATGCAGACAACAAGTTATGTCTTAACACTATTCCTTTTCTTCCCTTTTAATGGACATCTATTTCATTTGGGCAATTGTTAGGAGAGCTAGCTGCATGTTCTACTATATAGCACACAAGAAAAGCTTCTCATTTTAATCAGAAAGGATCTTAAGATATAGACTATTAGCAAGTCATTACATAAAGGAACAACTCAGCATCAATTAAATATAAATTGAAATAATCTGGACACTCACCACTATTTAACTAATTGAGATTCATCCAACAAACAGATTGGTGGGTAGTTATATAAGGGTACATTTACAGCTCACTTACGATCATGAGGTCTTTAAGGAAGTGTTATTCTTAATACTTAATCTTTAAGAGGTATTCCACTGAGGTTCTTCAACAGTTGAGAATAACTCATCATAAAACAAAACAAAGTCATTTAGGCTTAAAAAAAAAAAACTTTCAGAGTGAAACTATTTTCCTCACGTTAGCAGATACAGATGATAGAATCTTTCCTGAGATTCTGTCCAAGGCCAATTACAAGAAAAATAGTTGTTCTTAGGCTGGCATCTCTGCTGTAGTGAGACTACTTGCTTGTGATGAGAACAAATGTGGTTATTGACAAAAATGACATCTTGACTAATAATTAAGCAAGGAGGTTTGCTTTTAACTGACAACCCAGAATATTTACACTGCAGTTTCTTTTGAGAGTTTAATCATGAACTAACGATAATCTAGCCTCAGCCACATTGCCTAAGGAATCTGGTATTTGAGAGAATCTAATAGACATGTTCATTGTTTCACTATTGAAAATGATCCCCATTTTCATTTAGATCTTGAGAATGTGAGGCTCTAGACTACCTTGTCCTACCTTCTCTCCCCAAAGCTTTCATCAAATTTTACTTTGACTTTATACATGCTGTTTTGACAAAGGGTGGTCTGAATGGATTTTTTTTTTTTTTTTTTTTTTTTGTGGTACGCGGGCCTCTCACTGTTGTGGCCTCTCCCGCTGCGGAGCACAGGCTCTGGATGCGCAGGCCCAGTGGCCATGGCTCACGGGCCCAGCCGCTCCGCGGCATGTGGGACCCTCCCGGACCGGGGCACGAACCCGTGTCCCCTGCATCGGCAGGCGGACTCTCAACCACTGCGCCACCAGGGAAGCCCTGAATGGATTTTTTGTAACCACATAATTCTATAATCACGTAATTGAAACGGTGTGTTACTTGCTGTGTCTTCTACAAGGTTTCAAGTCATAAATTCCTGCTTGAATTTCATTCCAGGAAATAGCACAGACTACAGAGACAGTTGTGTGTACCTTTGCTTGTCAGATAATGAAAAGAATGTAGTTCGACATGTTTCCCTTGGTGTTTCAGCTGTTAGAAAATGTGGAACTCAGTTCTGCCTAACCTAAACTGCCACTTACTTCAAGCAAGGGATGATATCTACTTGCCTTTGAGTTCAGGTGTGTGGTTAAAATTGTTTTATTCCGAACTGCTCCATTTTATATTATGTTTACCTTGTAAGACAGTTTAAATGCTTTTGGAAGAACATGGGATATACAATCTAAATTAAAAAGTCCATGTAATTTTCTTGTTTCTAGTTGTGGCCTTTTCTTTTTCACCTAGAGAAGTTCCTTTAACATTTGTTTTAAAGCTGATTTGGTGATGCTAAACTTTTAGCTCTTGTTTGTTGGTAAATCTTTTGCATCTTTCCATAAAATGTGAATAAGAGCCTTGCTGGGTGGAGTATTCTTGGTTGTAGGTTTCTCCCTTCCATCACATTAAATATATCGTGGCACTCTCTTCTGGCCTGCAGAGTTTCTGCTATTATGAAAAAGTACACAAATAATAAATGTTGGCAAGGATGTAAGAAAAGGGAATAATCATACACTGTTGGTGGGAATGTATATTGGTGCAGCCACTGTGGAAAATAGTATGGAGGTTTCTCAAAAAACTAAAAATAGAACTAACATAGGACCCAGGAATCCCACTCCTGGGTGTATATCTGAAAAAAACAAAAACACTAATTCAAAAAGATACATGCACTCCAGTGTTCATAGCAGCATTATTTACAATTGCCAAGCTATGGAAGCAAACTAAGTTTTCATCAACAGATAAATGGATAAAGAAGAAGTGGTGTGTGTGTGTGTGTGTGTGTGTGTGTGTGTGTGTGTGTGAATGTGTGTATATATATAGTACAACATGGGGAATATAGGAAATATTTCATAATAACTATAAATGGAATATAACCTTTAAAATTGTGAATTACTATATTGCATACCTGTAACATACAATATTGAACATTAACTATACTCAATAAAAAAATAAATTTTAAAAAAGTGAATGTAAGAAGAGAGAGGGGTTTAGAGTGGGTGATCTGGATTGACCACAAGCTAACCAGAGAAAATGATCAGAGAGAGAAAGTGATTTTTTGACTAACAGTTTATTCAAGTGTGTTGAATTTAGCAAAAAACCATGATGCTATTAAAAGCTGAGCCGGGACCTTGGGATTTGGCCACTTCACTGAATCAGTGGATCAATGAAAAGGTGAGCAGATTTCAGGGGGTTGAGAAATTAGATGTTAAAGAATAAAGCTCAGAGAAATAGATTGCCTATTTAATTAATCTAAAACATGTAATGTGCAAGAAATAAGAGACACTGTAGCTGGGTCATTTGCAAGCCAGGGCTCTCTGATTTAGGTCAGAGGAGAAACCTATAACTTGGTATCCTACTTCAATTTCTCATTATCCTTTGCTAAATATGCTGTGGCTCTGACCTAAAAGCACCTGTTATCTTTTAATTTTAAAGTTTTCATTTTTGGAGGATTAAGAAAATCTATCTTGTCTTGGGGGGGAATTTATTTTCACATGCTTTAGTATAATTAAGTAATTTTCCAGAAAAAAGTAACTTGCTAGCTTTCCCAGTCTTTTCATGCATGCAACTAGTTTTTTGTTATATCAATGCATTTTTTTAACTCTTGAGTAGAGCTTGAAGAGCAGCGTAGGCAAATCATAAAAAGGTTTGCTGCAGCGAAAGTCCCACGAAGGCACAGACTACAAGTACCAGGTTTGCTCCAGTATCTATCATGATGTCTGGCTCAATAAACGCTTGTTAAATGAGTTGCAAATGACCATGTACATGAAAGAGTAAATCCATGTTAGTAACCTGGTGCTCAGAGAATAACCGATGTGTGATGCAGCAGCATCTAAGCACCTATAGAGGACAGGCAGCATTATTTCTTCGAAGTACTGATGACAGAAATTTAGAAGTGTTTGTTTCATGTTCCTGCTGCTGTTTTGGTCTGGCACACGGAGGCGTTTTTGCCTCTGACACTGGCACAGTATTTCATTAGAGGCAGGAGACACTTGGGGGTGCATCTTCCGTTTGTTTTAACTCATGTGCTTGGAATCTCCCCAGAGCGGCTCCCATTTGGGAAGCTGAGATAACTCAGCACCTGTCAGGACTTAGACGAGGTAACTTCTGGGTATTTGCTACTTGTGAAAAAAGCAAATGGCTGGTGTCCTGTCTCTACATCTGGAGCCCAGAGTTCCAGGCTCGTTCTGCCCCTCTCTTAGCTGAGTGACAGTTTCACGGGCCAAATGCAAGTCACTTTCTGAGTATCAGCATGCTTTTCTACCGCAGCCAGGAGGTTGCTTTTCTAATGTCTTTTCCGGCTCCAAAGTTTTATGATTCTATTTTAGGAATCACGTCTGCAATATTTCTGATACTCACCTGTACAGGATCCACTCATTCCTTGCTGAGCTGAGAAAGCACCTGTTATTAGTCACTTTCTTTCTGGAGAATTAGACCAAATCAGGCCCTTGTTTGTCCTTTGTGCTTATTCTAAGGCGCAGGTTCTGAGAAAATTTCTAGTGCTTTAGGAAGAGCTGAGCCTTGCATTCAGAAGCAGGTAGTTTTAGTGAGTTCATAACTTAGTTGACAGAGACAAGTGCCCACCTAGCAGAATTGTCACACACTTGTTTATGAGATCTTTGTGTCTGCCAGCTGGGTACAAAATGAAGAGTACAAAACTGTGCTTTACTACCTCTGCAAAGCAGAAAGTGCTTTTGTTGTTTTTAAAGTTTTCTATGTTCTGGCATACGACTGTGAGAGAGAAATTTTATGCACAGCCAGCAGTATATTTGAGCTTACAGATCAACAAAAAAGAATGACTCCTCTGTTCGTTTTCAGGATTCCTAACAAATAAAATGTTAGATATTTTGGAAAGAAGAAAGAAAGTTTTTGTTGGTTTGTTTTGTTTTGTTTTTTACTGGCTTCTAATGACATTCTTTTTGAGGTATTCAGTAGAATGAAAAAATAGGTTGAAGCTGGAGGAGCAAATTCCCACACCAATATTAATTATTTTTATTTCATGCCTCTAGAAGCTAATCTCCTCCACCTGCGTCTCTCTCCATCCCTTTCCAGTCCTGTCTGATGAGGATAAAAAGGTAAAATTGTCCCTCTCGGAAGAGGAATGGAGAAGGCAAGCTTGGAGTGAGGGCAGCCACTTAGGAAGAGTGATTATGGCTGCATTAACCCAGGTAAGTAATGAGAATCAGAATGAAGACCGGGTCAGTAAGAATAGGAGGGGAAGTCGTTTCAAGAAACGGCCACTAAGCAGAAGGTCTAAATTGCGTGACAGGAAATCCAGACATGGGCTTCCCTGGTGGCGCAGTGGTCGAGAGTCCGCCTGCCGATGCAGGGGACACGGGTTCGTGCCCCGGTCCAGGAAGATCCCGCGTGCCGCGGAGCGGCTGGGCCCGTGAGCCATGGCCGCTGAGTCTGCGCGTCCGGAGCCTGTGCTCCGCAACGGGAGAGGCCACAACAGTGAGAGGCCCGCGTACCGCAAAAAAAGAAAAGAAAGAAAGAAAGAAAAATCCAGACAGCAGGTTTGGGGAAAGATGCTGAGGTTCCTTAGGGAAACTTGTGGTTTTGAGCTGCCGGGGTCTCTTCAAGTGGTGATTGATGTTTAAGACAGTTGAATATGTAGGTGTGTTGCTTAAAAAGATTTGCAAGACTGTGACCTTGCAATATTATTGTTTCTGTTTTTAAAGCCAAGCAACTGAGTCAAAGAGGTTAATTCATTTAGCAAAGTGAATTTTCAGTGGGCGGCACACGGGGCACTCAGAGTCATATGCATTCTTTCTGGCCTTCTTGCTGAAACAGCTGCAGTGAATCTTTAAAACAAAGGCTTCTGAGCAAGCAAATTTTTTTCTCTGAAACATCCATATTAGAGTGTCTTCCTGTCATCAAAGGAAACTGTGTTTGAGAAAAATGAAGGAGTCTGGAAGAAGTTTCAGTGCTAATGTATCATGACCTTTCACCTGTCTCTTTCCAAATGGGTACTTGCTGCCCTAGAGTCATCACACATGCACCAAACACAGGCTTTCGGGGGGATCTGGGAGCAACACATACCTTGGTGGCTCTGGTGTTTGCTGATTCGACTTCTTATCAAATAAACCCTTTCATTTGATGCGGTGGTCCCTGCGGTTATCCCTCAGGTAGGGAGTCGAGAGAGTTTACAGGCAAAGCAACTGAACTCTTTTCTCTTGGTAGCCAGATGGCTTCACTCCGTTCTCTTTTTCCTCTCCAGGCTCTCCTCCCTCACAGCGCTTTCATTGCACTTCCACTCAACACCGAATCTGCTCCAGCCCCAGCAGTGGCCAGTCAACTCCCTTAGACACGAGCTTTCTACCTGTGGGCTCTCTGTTTGCACTTACCCGAGAGATAGGAGAGAGAGTGGGCACTTCTATATCAGGAAACCTGGATCTTGACTAAGAAGTGAACATGCCACTTATAAACAGAGAGCATCCTGCAAAGATCCCTTACCTTTGAAAAAAAAATCCTATCCCGTCTCCTAGCTACACATGGACTTGCAGACCAGGACAGCCCGATATATGATAGAATATCTAACCACTGCCATTATACATTCTCTTTAAGAGATAGTTATAGCAACTTTTAAAACGTATTTCCCAAACATGTTTTTAAAGTCTTAGTTCTTTGTTCTAATTTCAGTTGTGCCACCCACTGGCATAATCTCAATAACTTTTCATTTCAAGCTATTTCATTCCATTACCTACACTTTAATGCTTTGAAGTTGCCATGAAAATTTTATAGACTAATTTTATAGGCTAATTTTTACCACAAACATGAATTAGAGGCAATATATCTTGTACTATCAGAATGCAACAGCATTACTCTATATTTTCAGGTCTCTTTGAATTTGATGATCCCTTGAGACTTTATGGAATGCACAGTAAAATATAGCCTAGTTAGAAATTTTTGGTACCCAAGATGGCATTTCTCATTAGCACCTTACCAAGGGTTTTAGTAACTATATGAAAAGGGGGGCTCACTAATGCATGAAATAACTTTAAAATGCCCATTTTTCACTTGCTAAGTTTAAAGTAGAACTTCTTAGCACTGGAACAGCTGAAAGAACATTCTGTTGGTTAAGGTGGATAAAAACAAGCCTCGTACCACTAAAAAGTACAATGTTAGACTTGTCAGGTAGGAAATGGGTAAGGCAAGATGTGCAGAAAACTTACTCCAATGCCCTTCCAACGGGGTATGTCTTTTCTTCCAAACGATGAAATAAATTTTTAGTCTTTTATTTGCTGTTTTTTTAATTAACTTCCACCATAGGATTTTCCTAATAATGCTAGTCTTTTGCTGGAATCAGGGATGTGACAAAACTTGAAAAGTCTTTATACAGCATTGTCCTGTTTGCTTTTCTATTTCATGTATTTTATCTTTTTCTATCCACGTTGCATAGGATCAACTGAGCTTTAGCAAATAATGTCCTTCGGTGCTGTGGGTAGAAATGGCCTGGCAGGAGCCATGGTGACAGGGAAGGGTCTATCTAGGACAACTTGTTCCCAGTTCATTGTGCAACCCATCGAGTGCCATTTCCTCTTCACTTGACAAATACTGTTCTGTATTGTTCTGATCTTATTATTTATTCCATTGGACTAATATGTCTATTCTTTTGTGAAAGTCATGCATGACTGTGATTAAAAATTCACTGTGATTAGAAATTGTTAACCTTCACTTTTACTATAAAATAGTATATTTACCATAAATAACTTGCAAATTTCAGAAGTCTGGAATTTGCAAATTATTTATGTAGGTCTGTCCCAGTCTCCTAGCCTTTGCACCCTTCTCCCTTATCTTTTTGGTTCAGATAAGGACATAAAAAGACATTGTTGGTTGGAATAAAAAGGGAGAAAAATGATGAGAATTTTCCTCTAAAATTTACATACAGCAGAACCACCTGGAGGGCTTGTTCAGACACAGATTAATGCCCTTCCCAACCGGCCACACCCAGAGTTTCTGATCCAATAGCCTGGAGTGGGGCTGAGAATGTACATTTCTATCAAGTTACCAGGTAAGGTGATATTGTGGGTCTGGAGACCACACATCGACAACCACTGCTCTAAGTCAAGTGAAGTGTTGAAATGAAACACTTCTCTTGATCCCTTGCTTTTCTATTTCATGTATTTTACCTTTTTCTATCCACTTAATCCTATCTCTTTAAATGGCTAGTGGCATCCTTGATCACACATATCAGGAAAGCAACAAAGCCCACCTAGCCTCAGTCATGGTCACCTCAGCCCTTCACAGGTTTTTTCTCCATCCCCTCAGCAGGCCATCACATACCCATATTGACTCCACAGTTGGGCTTCCACTGTATCCCTCATCGTCTTGATGATTCCTTTCTGAAGAATTATCCTGGGTTGACCCAGGGACTCTCCTTAAGGTCAAAATCCAATGTTTTCACCCATTTATGCTACACAACATAGTAGATCAGAGACACTGGCCATTTTCCATCTCCTCCTCTCGGCTATAGCACATGGATTGGAATTGACCAGTGAACAGGCTTGATCCCCGGATGGATCCATACCTAATTCTTTCCCAGGGAGGGGTATTGAATTCTTAATTTTTCTCTTTAGTTTCTTTTTCCATGAGTTTTCACTTGAATGCAGGTGGCTGTAGTCAAATAGCTGAATAGAAAAACAAACCTAGGGAAATAAAATGAAGCAAAACTCTTGCCCAGGTGCAATAATCTTGCTGACCTCTGAGCTCTTTCTACTATGTTGTTTGCATGCACCACAAAGCCTTCAGAACATATAATAATATGATATAATAGATAATGATGATTGCTGTATATTATTGAAGGTTTTAATAAATGCCAGGAGTATAATGTTTTTTCATGCCTTTTCCCTTAGACCTCACAACTCCACTATATAGTATCACTATATTTTTCATCTAGAAAAGTGAGTATTAGAAATTTAAATAGCTTGCTCAAGATCCCTCAGTTAGTAATGGACAGTGCTGGCATTTGTGCTCCCATCTGTCTCATTTCAAAGTCCATCATCAAGATACTTTAAAAAACAGATTACTTTAGAGGGAATAGTAATTTTGCTGTGGGAAACCAGCTGCAGCCAGTGATTTGGTAAGTAATATGATAATAGTAATAATAAATATCAGTAACATTTATAGTGTGCTATATTCCAGGCTATGAGCTTAACATGATTTTTCTCATTTAATCTTCAGAACAACAGTATGATGCAGGTACGCTTATTATCCCCATTTTACAGATGTGGAAAGTGAGACTCAGAAAGGTTAAATGAATTTTCCCAAGGGTTCTCTGTCCCCTGACACTAATATCTAAGTGAGTCATAATGGCAGGCAACTCCGAACACATACTGTGAGAAAGTAACAGAAGCCCTGACCTGCCGATGAGAAGAGCTTAGTTCTAGGCCTGGCTCTGGCACCAGTAGTGTCCAAACTTGTATTTGTATAGTGCTTTATAGTTTCAATGACTATATAACTATATATATATAACTATATATATAGTTTTAATGACTATAGTTTTAATGACTTCTATGTGCATTTCTACTTAATCAGTT
Source organism: Hyperoodon ampullatus (assembly GCF_949752795.1). Lineage (NCBI taxonomy): Eukaryota > Metazoa > Chordata > Mammalia > Artiodactyla > Ziphiidae > Hyperoodon > Hyperoodon ampullatus. The sequence goes on from NC_136918.1 coordinate 11,034,750, forward strand.
TACTTTCTGACCCTATCCACGTTTCATAAAATTTCTTGGCCTCAGCTTCCTCATCTATAAAATAAGGCAGTTAGATGACAGGTGATTTTCATACTATTTAGCTTCAACATTTTCTAATTATGAGAATTAGAGGAAGTCATGAATTTTGTTCACAATTCCAAATCCTTGCTTTCTTTTCTAATAACAAAGATGAGAGACATTCTTATTATTGTTTCATAATAAACTTTCACTTACACAAGTCTCCCATATGTTTTTAATAAAGAATGCTAATAAGAAAACAAATAGTTCAGAATTCTAAAACGTAAAATCCCTTCTTCCCCTATTCTCATTCTCCCCATCTCATATCCGGAAGAAATAATTCTTAAGTTTGTATGGATTCTTTAAAATAGATTCTGTATAATGAAATAGATTTCTAAACTTTCACTCCTGTAAACACCCAGACCTTCTTACATCTAAAGGCTGAGTAAAACAGGAAAACATTCTGGACCAGTGGTATACATGTATGTTTTGTGGATATGTGTGGTCACATTTAAAAAAAAAGAAAACAGCGACAAAACATGATCAAGTCTAATCCCTGGAAGCATATTGAATTTGGGGAAAAAAAATTGCTTCAGTGTCTTCTACTACTTTATGAGTGAACTCATAGGCTTCTGGGAGTGAGACACGGATGCACCTTATCATTCCCATGGTCCAGCTTCATCCACTGGGGCTGGTGACCACGCAGTCATAGTGGCCAAGAGCACAGACCCTGGAGCCAGACCATCTGGATTTGAATTCCAGTGCTGACACTAACTAGCTCTTGAATAAGTTACCTCTTTTTGCCTCAGTTTCCCTATTTGTAAGGTTGTTTTGAGTATTAAGTAAATTAATATTTTTGAAGAATTTCAAACAGTGATTAGAATGTAGTAAGCATTATATAAGGGTCTATTATATAAACAATGTGGAATCCCTTTCTATAATCATTTCTGATATATGGTCAGCAATGATTGTTATTGTTCCTGAATGCCTAGCATAGAGCTTGGCAAATTTTAGTTGCTCAATTAAATAGTTTTGAATGAACAATACTTGAATACTTCCAGAGTTGGAGATCATAACCCCGTGAATGAACTCATTTCCTAGTTGGATAGCTTTAGATAATAGAAAATATTTCCTTTGGTAAGTCAAAAACTGTACCTCCTCTAATTCCTACTCATTATTCTGAGTTCCAAATTCTGCAGCAACTCACTAAGAGTTCAGCCCATTGAATGGATGGCATCTCTTCACATATTTTGAAGACTGTTTGCATACTTTTTCTCTTTTTAGGGCTGAGCAAAATAACTCCTCAAGAATTATTCTATAGTCTGGCATCTAGAAACCTTATTATATTCACTACCAACATTTTCCTCTCAGAACTTTTCCTCCTTTGACTTTAGTCCACTCATAAAATTTTTGCACTATCTGGGAATCCTCAATGTGGCATCCTATCTGATTAGTGATTTTTTTTTTTTTTTTTTTTGCAGTACGCGGGCCTCTCACTGTTGCAGCCTCTCTCATTGCGGAGCACAGGCTCCGGACACGCAGGCTCAGCAGCCATGGCTCACGGGCCCAGCCGCTCTGCGGCATGTGGGATCTTCCCAGACCGGGGCACGAACCCGCATCCCCTGCATCGGCAGGCAGACTCTCAACCACTGCACCACCAGGGAAGCCCTGACTAGTGATTTTTTTAACTTCACCCAATGAAGTCTTACTTGACCATGATCCATTCTTAAAAACTCATTTCTATGGTAATTCAGTGAATTAATTCAAAGTTTATTTATGCTTCATAGGTATTTCATTTGGTATCTAGATGTTAACTCAATAATTGCAACAAATACATTAGGGGTTTAGTATTTATATTTGGTTTCTGGTTTTCTCTGTAAATTGGTGATCAAGGCATAAGAATAAATAGTTGTGGGCTTTGGAAGCAGGCTGACTCAGGTTTTCATCACCAGCTGTGTTATCATGCACAGTGTGCTGTTCACGCTTCACAATTCAGAGGAATTACCTGCAGGAAAACATGTGAGAGCAGTTAGCTCAGGACTTGCTACACTGTAGCACACTTAAGAATTTTCATGGTCTTCCAACGTGCCTTCCAAGTGCGTCTCTAGTTATTTATTTATTTATTTTTCCTCATTCTTTAGTTTCAGGACCCTAGATCAGGCCCTGATCATTTTTCATCTAGATGATTGTGTTTACTGTCTTCCCTCCAATCTTTCCTTTACACTGCTACCAGAATTATATGTCTAAAATAGATTTTGTCATATTATTGCCTTCTTAGAACCTCTGATGATGTATATTGCTTAAAGAAGAAAGTCATTTTTGCTTAACCAGATACATGACTGACTAGCTTTTCCACCTATCTTTCTGGCCTCATTTTTTGACCATTTTTCCTCTTATACTTTCTACTTTTGTCACATCAAACAGTTAGGCAAGATGGCCGTATAACACATGTTTTCATATCTTTAAATCTTTGTACAGGAAGTTTCTTTAACCTAGAATGCCTTCCACACTCTTCTTCATAGTAACTTTTACCTTACCAAATCTTTCCTTTTCTTTTCTGTTTGATTCAAATACCTCCTTCTCTATAAAGCCGTTCCTGAGCCTCCTAGACAGAATTCATCATTTGCTTTTTTGTGTTCACTTACATGTTCATACCTTTCTCAACATATACGTGTTGTAGCTATTTGTTTATGTGTAATTGCAGTTGTAATCACATTTCATTTATTATCTTATAGTCATAAAATATGTCTATGTGCATTTGATCTTCACAATCATTCTGCAAATCAGAACTCCTGTTTTATTTATGAGTAAAGTTGGAGACAAAAGTGTCTCAGTTGAACATGGTAACACCTCACTAAATAAATTAGATAACATTTCTTAAGACTGACCATGTAGGAAGCATTATTCTAAATGCCTTAGACGTATTAAGTCAATTAATTTCTTACCATAGCTCGCTAAGGTGATACTAGTACTATATTTCATTGATTTTAAGATATATGTTATTTAACTAGGTATTGTATAATAAAACTTCCCAAAATGTAATGTCTAAAATAATAATATTCTTGCTCACTAGCTTATAGGGTGGTTTGTTTACCTGGGTGGGTTTAGGTGATCTTGTATAAACTTGCTTATGCATCTGTGATCAGCTGTTGGGTTGGCTAGGGGTTGGGTTGAGTGATCTAGCAAAACCTTGGTTAGGATGAACTGGCTTTATTTCACATGGTCTCTCAGCTTGTCAGCAAGTTAGTGAGGGTTTATTTTCCTCGAAATGGCAGAATTCAAGGAACAAGTAGAAGTGTGCAAGGTCTCTTGAGCTTACATTTATAACGAGCACACCATTATGTCTGTCATATTGTATTAGACCAAACAGGTCATGAGGCAAGCAGAGATTGAAGTGTTGGGGAAATAAATAGACTTCTTGATGGGAGAACCTGCAAAGTCATGGTGCAAAGAATATGGATTCAGGGAAGAAAAGAATGGGGGCTATACTTGCAATCAATTTGCCATACACCCTTTTTTCCTCATTGTAACATCTCTGAAATTGGTCTTATAATCAGTGCTGTCCTGAGGTGGCTTCAGCCTGGATTTCCATCAAAATCTTCCAGAGACAATTTGTGTTTGCTTCTGCCAGTCACCTGGAGCATGACCAACCTAAAGCCACTTTCAAATAAAGTCTCTCTAGATTTTTCAGACCATACTGATAGTGTAAAGTCAGTGGGCTGAACAGCATGATTACTGGCTTCTTGTTCATATTTTAGGGGACATATTTTTTTCTCTCTCTCCACTCTGTGCCAAGATGGAGGTATGCAAGTTTTCTGGTTCCTTTTTATGTGTATCAATACTTTTTCTCATTTTCCTCATGTTGAGGTGATAGCCCTTTGGTATATCCACTTAACACAGCATCTTCTTTTCAACTCCTTGCTTTGGGTGATTTTTCTTTTGTAGTAGTACATAAAATAATGGTGTATCTTATAATCAAAGGCATCTTAGATAAAATATGGCATGTCTCTAAAGATGAGGAATTTGATCCATGGGGCTTTTAATTAAGTTGCCAAAGTCCTATCAGATACGACTGTTAAATAGTAGATGAAGGATCAAATTTCAGATACTCTGACTATAGGATCCCTACTACTAAGCACTGCCATTATTGAATTGTGGAACTGAATATTTAACTTTAAAAATGCATTATAACTTAGAAATTTCCTTATATTTTGCCTTTTATCACCAGTTGTCTTGACAGTCCTTTCTGATAGTACACGGGGATTATATAATAAATAGATAATTTAATATATACATACATATAAAGGATCAAAAATAAATAATATTCTTTAGTTTCCAGGCAATACGCATTATTTTGATAGTGACTTAACTTTATGAGGTTAATAATATATGTGGTTCCAGACCTGTAGTAATCCATTAAGAGTGACTTTCTAGCAGTATTTAAAAAAATATTTCTACAGTTGCCCTATTTGAACTATCTGTTTCCATCACTATATCTTTTGTCTAATATGTGTATCTACTAAATTATTCACTATTAAGAACAGAGAGCACATGATTATTTGACTCACCCACTCTTCAATTCAAATAATTCATGTACAATGGAGAACCAACAACTATTAATTAAAAGATAATGAATTAAAACCCCAATAACAAGAATAATTTTATCCAGCTGTGAAAATCTATGAGTTTGAAATTTTAATATTTAGTTTTTTAATTTTGCAAAGACAGAATTGCCTTGTTGCCCTAAGCTGTTGTTTTATCATCTAGCTTTACATTTTAGAAATATTAAACATTTTTTTAAAATTCCATACTAGTTGAGGTAAGCTCTGAAATATTTACCAATAAAGAACCACAAGTTTTTCTCAAGCTGCAAAGCAGCAGTGGGATATTAAATATTTAAAAACCCCACAAAGTGTTCTCTCTGAGCTGCCAACCCTTTCTAAAGAAATGTATTAAAAGAATTCCCTCCAGTCTCCATAAGATCCCCACATTTCATGAATAAAGGTAATACTTTTTCCTCTATGCTGTAAATAAATCTAAAATTTCTTCTTACTGAAACTCCTGAAAGTAAACATATGATGCTATTTCTCATAAGCTATGAGGAGGCCCCCAGTGGATTTTCACCACCTACAAATATGCAGGCTTTGGTTATTGGAAAGTGCCATATGTTTCTCAGTCTGGCACATTGGTATGTGGGTTTTTAGTTTTCTTCCAGTTGGAGATGAGTAGTGTCAGACTGTAATACTAATAAATAAAACAAATAGTTCAGAATCTTTCTAGTTTCTTAAGTAGATTTCTGGGCATATTTAACTCAACAGATTTGGAAGTTGACATATGTTATATCCATATTTCATTTTGGGTAAATAAAACAGTGATCTAATGGATAAACACTCTTCAATTATTTTTCGACACGAGATTCTCTCTGAAATGCCATATTTTACCAAATTTAGCCTCACTTTTTTTTTTTGCTAACCTTTTACTTGGTAGTTCTTTCTTCTTTGTCATCTTCTTCTTTTTCTTTATTTTTCCCACTGTATTATGTTAGCTCAGATTTTTTTTTAAAGAAGTAAGTCTCAAAGTATGACTAAAATGTTAAATATTTAGCTGTTATTCTTCATAATCATTTAGTGGCTATAATAATATGTCTTTTTCTTTTTAAGTCAGCTTTTTGGGCAACTTCCGTTGCCTTTAAAGATTCATTTTTGAGTCTAAGCTCATTTGTTTTTAACATAAATCCGTGAAAATTATTCTGTTCAACAAATTATTGGTGGATATAGTAACACTTAGAAAAGGAATAGTACCTAACATTTAACTTAGTAATGTTTTAAATGCTTTCTTTGCCTCAAAATAATACAATGAAACAAAGAAAATGTATAATGATTTTTAGTTCTAAGAACTAAATAAAAAAAAACTTCTTACACAAAAGAAAAACATTACACAAAGAGATTTATTGTGTTGATTTGGGATTTACAGAGCTATTATAGTGTAAGCCAATTCTGAAAGCTTTCTTTTGCTTTTTCTTAACCTGTTCAGAAGTGAAATCAAATTAAGTCTGTGTGGTAGTCTCCAAAGGTGGCTTCCATCAATTCCTCTGTCTCTGTACATACATGCCACTCTTCCATCCAAAAGAAGAATGTAATTCTTTTTTCCATAATTCTTGGCTAGCCCTCTGACTGCTCTGATCGATAGAATGTAGCCTAAGCAGCATTCTAGGTCTTCTGAGGCCAGGCTTCAAGAGGACTGGGAGCTTCCTACTTCCTCCTTTCTGGATCTCAGCGGCCATACTGTGAGGAAGCCTGAGTAACCATAACGATAGGTCCACATGGAGGAGAATGGAAGGCTCTGGCTATCAGCCCCAACTGAGCTCCCAGCTGGTGGTCAACATGAATTTTGTGCTGTCTGAATAAAGCCTTTTGGATCTTGCAGTCATCTCAGCATCCCAATCTGTCATGGAACACACAAAACACACCCAATCAACCCACATGTGTAGGTGTGTAACTGGTGTAAGCATGTGATCCAATCTGTCATGGAAAACACAAAACACACCCAATCAACCCACATGTGTAGGTATGTAACTGGTGTAAACATGTGATTCTGTGTAAGGGCAAAGACTTGGACTAGGTCAGATAATCAGGATGAGATCTGAGGGATCAGGGAAACAGGACACCAGGGTGGGCAAGGCAGTTTGTCATTCTAAACTCTAAGCTGTTTAGTTCCTCCAGGTGAATCTGGGGTGACTTTTCCACAGTTCTAAAAGTAATGTCCTTACCATACACTCCAGGGTGAAAAGAGAGAAAGGATAGTTTATTATCTAAAAAGTGTATCTTACTTTTAGCCAGTCAATACACAGAGAAGCCAGAGGGTGTGCAGAAGGCTCTTCTTAATCTCTGTAATTTGTGTGCATCCAAAGGACACTGGGGTGGGTAAGGGTCAGGGTTCACCCTATTCAGTTTGTTCTACGGATTTCTCAAAGAGCATTAATCTCGTCCCCTTTCCTCCTTTAGCACTAATTCTGTTCTATCAGTCTTGTTCCCCCACCCCCTCCTGCTGTTCTAGAGAGGGGTCCTGATTCTCTCCTTTGAAGGAGGTAGTTTGAGGCAACCTCCCCTTAGGAGTGTTAACTCAAAGTCCGCTGTCTCCAAGATGGTCCCATATTTTACTGCAGTTTTAATGCCAGTTTCACTTGGCATTATAAAAGCTGTTATGCTAAAATATTGAGTCTCTTTTTTCTGTTCTCAGTTGCTTTACAGAAGGCAGCCTTATTTTTCCGTGCATTGTATATTCTGTATCCTAGGCAACACTTCCTTGCTCCCCCTCCCCTCAACAACCTGCCACAAAAAGACAGCCTACTAATTGCAAATTAGTAGGTCTTTTGGCTGATTTATGTTGGAATATCTTTAGGCCCTCAACTTTACCTATGAAATTAGTCTACTCATATAGATAGGAACCCTTTTTTTCACCCATAAAGGAAAAATGCATTGTTTCTGTTACAGAGATACCAACAAGGCTTTCTTAAATTACTTCCCATGCAGCTCAGAATGACTCATCTTATTGGCCTAGAGACTTTGCTTAGATTGATGAAGTTTTTCCTTTATTAAAAGTTTACTGCAAATTCTCAAGATTCTGAGACATCTGCAAGAGAATTTTCAGGGGCAGGAGGTTCGTTAGAGTTATTCTCTCCATGTCATGGTGAAACCTCTACTCACCTAATCCTGGGAGCAAGGGCTAAGGCATGTGTAAATATCCCTGACATGGCCCCTCCTGGCTTCCCAGGGTCTATGAGGTTGCTCCCTTAGTTCTTTTGATAAACGCTGCTAATGGCTACTTTATACTTTAAAGGTTTGGTGAAGTGTACTAGCCCCTAAAGGTATTAACTATAGGAAATAACTTTAAGAATTTTAAAGTTGATTAGAATATCCACGCAGGTACGCCTTAAAAAAATTAAAATAAGGATATTATAGCAAGAGGGAAATATTTTTCTGTAATAAAACCAAAATAAAGTCAAGATTTAAAAATCATTGAAGTCCATTAAGTCATCATAAAGGTGTTCATGTGTTATTGGTATGAGGCAAAAATTCAGACAGTTAATAGCAGGCACTGAAGCCAACACAAAAACAACAAAATCTATTTTAACTGTATGAAATATTTTATATATTGAATCAAATAGCACTAGTGAAGCTATTCTAAATGTTTAAACATATTAGGAAATTATATAATCTGAAATAACTAATTAAGACTTTTTAAATCATTAGACTATAGTGATTTTTTATGGAGTAAATGTTTAGAAATATTGGTGTTATGGAAAAATAATGTCTTGCAAATGTGTAGGAGCTTTTTCTAAGGAGAAGGGGAATAAAAATTATCTTCCAAACATTTACAAATAAAAGCAAAGATGGCAGATAAAATTTTTGTCAGTTCAGAAATAGAATCAATCAATTTCTTGGTTAATTTGATAGAATGCCTGACTGTCAAAAATGGAGAGAAGCCTATTTGAAGAACTGGGACACTTGGGTATATAGAGGTCATTTCTATATTAAAGAGGACAATACGTTATTTGCAAAATGCCACTCTTTCTACACGTTTGTGATGAGTTTCTTGAAAATTAATGATAGTCTTCAGAAATAGCTGCAGTCAGTCCCTGTAGATTCTGACAACATAGATTGTACCACACCACATTCATTAGAAGGAAGATTAAAATATATGTCAGCAGGACAAAAAAAGCAGATGGCAGATGTTTTACCTCTGTATTAACATGTACCAATGGGGGAAAAAAAAGTATTTTATTCAGGAAAAGAGACACAATGAAGGATGATATGAAAAATAAGTTATTAATAATCCAAATGACCTTAGTTGTAAGTAAACTTAAACTTCAAAAAGGTCTATTTTATTTCACATTATCCAGTGTTTTCTGTCTTATGCTACCTCAAATACTTTAAAATACTGAAGTACCTTGTAAATCCCCAAATCAGGATTCATAAATTCGAGTTTTGTTTGTTTTGTTTTGTTTTTAAATTCTAATCATTCAAGCATAGGCAGTACCTTATTTCCTCTAGGTTAGACAAATACTTTATTAACCAAAATGCTTCATTGTTTAAACACTTTAGGTAATGAAGGGTGGCATTCACAATGACCACACGTCAAGATGAATTCCCTTCCTAATATGAGACCATATATTGAAATCAAGAGGGTAGAGGGAGTCAAAGGTATGTTCAGGAAAAGGATGCTGTGTGTATGAGAATCATACAGCAGTGAAGTGATAGGATTAAAGAGAGATTTGGGTGTGAAAATGTTCCGCAATAATAGTATAATTTATTAATTTATTAAGCACTTTTCATAAGTCAACATGCTCAATACTTAACAAAATGAGGCAACGTTAGGTTACTATTATTACAGTGGTATGGTATTTATGCTCATTTCATAGGTGGGTACATTGAGTGATAAAGGACTTAAATGACTTGCCCATGGCCACACAGCTACCAAATGGTGGTTGGTTGAACCCAGACTGTTAGAATCCAAATGCCAAACTCTCAAATTAGGGATTCAGAGTACAGCAGAGGCAGGGCAGGGATGGTGGTAAACATAACTGCAAACAGAGATTCTTAAACAATTGGTGAAAATTGAGCAAATTGAGGTCTCCAAAATAAATCCAAGTAAGTGCTCTTATTTAAATACATGAGATGCTGTGTAATTTTACCCTTTAAATTTATGTGCTCTTGTTTTTCTGCTTGCTTTCTTTTATGTAAATGAGGGCATTAATTTGAAACCCAGTTCACCTAGAACTAAACAGGCCTTGCTCGGAATTCCAGGATGATGAGAAGAGCTTTTGCTAAAAGCAGATTCTTTCTGTTTCTCATTTTGTATTCCTATGGCCTTACATTTGCTCCCAGAATTCTCAGATTTCAGATTCCAACCATTGTTCATATATTGACCCTTTTGCTTTCACTGTGAGAGTGACAAGTAGGTGACAAACAGGAAATGTGTAGGTGAGCTATTGTAGAGCTCCCTTGAAACATGTCACAGATTTTAGGAGAAAAATCTGAGCCTCTGTGTAAAATGTTACCAGGCTCTTTGATCATAGAAGCTTCTACATGATTGTTAACTCTCTTTATTAACCTATGACTGCAAATTTCATAGACTAACTTTAATAAAAGTCTTAGAAAATGTCACCATCCCACCAACTCTCACCACTGCTCAGGAGGGTTCCAAACTTTCATACATTTATTCTAATATTGCATGACGGGAAGAACAAGCAGTTCAAGGCTGGGACTTCCTGCCACTTTGTATTTTAAAAGCCTTACAAAGATAGGAATCTGCATAGGGGAATTGAATTGTCTGCTTTTATTCAGTCATGCTAATGTAATGACAATAATGCTGATAGGTAACATGTATTGAGTCCTTGTTATACGCTTCTGGGAACTGGGCTTAATAAATACTTTACACTTATTATTTCATTTACTCTTCACAGCAGCACTAAGTAATAGTGTTCCTATCAGCCCCCTCTTGCTGATGAGACTTGGAGATTTTAAATAGCTTGCTCTGGGTCAACCAGTTAGTAATAGAGTCTAGTCATAAAACCTGCAGTCTCATTCTAGGTCTTATATATTTTAGTTTCTAAGTAAAAGGCAAAAAGTCCAAGCAATTAGCTAGATGTTTGGGCAATGGGTTGGCTACTTGCTGTGTTGGTCTGCTATGGCTGCCATAACAAAATACCATAGACCAGGTGGCTTAAACAACAGACACTCATTTTCTCACAGTTCAGGAGGCTGGAGGTCCAAGATCAAGGTTTCAGCAGCTTTGGTTTTTCCTGACGCCTTTTTTCCCAGACTTGCAGATGGCCACCTGCTCTCTGTGTCCTCATTTGGCCTTTTCTTTGTGAATCCCTATCCCTGGTGTCTCCTCTTTTTCTTATAAAGCCACTAGTTTTATTGGATTATGGTCCACCTTATGGCATCATTCAACTTCAGTTATCTTTTTAAAGGTCTTATCTCCAAATACAGTCACATTCTGAGGTATGCTGGGCATTAGGATGTCAACATATGAGTTTTGGGGGGATGCAATTTAGTCTGTCACATTTGCTACCGTAGATCTTAAATATCTGAGAGACTGAGTTTTCATATTTATAGAGCTGTGTCAGCAAGTAAAGGTGAGCATAGGTCACTGCTTTATTTGTGATATTAGTATAAAATTACTATCATTCATTAATCCACTCAGTTAATGTACAAAACAAACACAAAATCTCACGACTTTGTTCAAGGAAGGAAAAAGAGAAAAAATGCCAAGAACTAATCATTATAAACTATGGGAGAAAGGATGCAAAGTACTTTCATTTCTGCAAAAGGTTTGGGAGTTTTCTATTAATTCGATGATCAACCTTCGTTTATGGTCTCTGATTTTCTTAAGTGAAATTGTAAAGAGAGTAAAAAGCCTTGAATAAGAGTAGAAAATTGCCTGCAAACGATATTTTTTGACTACCTGAGCTATCTGCTCTAGCTCTAGCCATTCCCTCATCTCTGAAACTGGGGAGTTCATTGTTCTGAGGTGCAAAGAAATACTCTGGGCTGCATTTATGGAAAACAAGTCATTGTTATGTGAGTCCTAGGTCTAACTTAGGACAACTGATAAAGTAAATAGTCCAGAGCAGTGCAATTCAGAATGCATTCTGAGGACGAGTTTTATGAGATGTTCCATAACAGAAGTTCTCTTATTAATACATTTGGGAAATTGTACATAACATGTTCTCCTTTTGAAGGCTGACAATCCGACAATCTGAATACAACATGTTATATTAGTTAGCTATTGTTGCAATCATGCTACATAACACACCACTCCAATACTTTGTGATTTAAAAACAATTACCATTTATAATTTCTCAAGGGTCTAGGGGTTGGCTGGGCTTGAAGAATCTGCTGGGCTCTCTCCTGCACTTGCAGTGAGCTGGTTGGTCAGCTGAGGGATGGCTGGTCCAGAATGCCCTCAGCTGGGCTGAGACTTGGCCCTCAGTTCTCTTCCATGTGGTCTCTAACCTTCCAACAGGCTAGCCCACGCTGGTTCTCATGGTGGGGACAGGCATCAAAAAGAGATACACACAGCCTCTTGAGGCCCAAACTCCTATTTGATACACTGTCAGTTCTGCCACATTCTACCACCCGAAATGACTTAGAAGGCCAGCCCAGATTCATTGAGTGGGGAAATAGATGCTATCTGGTTGGAAGAGCTGCAAAGTCAAGAGCTAGATTAAGGTGGGGGGAAGAATCGGGACTATTTTCATAAATATTCTACCACACGTACCTTAAGACTAGTCCCAGTCCCTCTCTGGTTACCCCACAGTAGATTCCAGGGCACCAATAAATCCAAGGAAAATGGAGTGGGGAGACCTGGCATCTTATTTGGGGTCATAATGGGGCAGCCTTCCACCCTGTACTTGGGGGAGATCAACTGACTGAGCTCAGATCCCCTAACTCTGGACAAGGATTAATGACACTCTTATTTTAACTTCAAAGCTGTTACTGAGAGTAAAAACAGAGCGATGAGAAGTGCAGTGTGAAACACACGGGGGGAAGAATTTAGGACAAAATAATGGACACGTTGTACGAAAGTAATTTAACATTTAAAGCTAAAGACAGAATAAAAAAGAGCAAAACCTGAAAAGAGAGTCCGACACATTATTCCTTAGGCACAAACAAATTAAAAATTTAGTTGAAACATAGATGAAGCTTGTCACAGATTCTGGGCTGCATCCCGTTGACTGAGGAAGGAGGTTGCTCTGACAGTACAGGGACCCCCGCTGAATGCAATGGGGTACTTCTTGTCCCGTCAGCGCTGTCCTCCTCCTTCCATCACCAGAGTCCCTAAAGAGCCCATGTGGAATATTAAAATACTTGGTGGTTATCTACAAGCTCTAGGGAATATATCAATTCTGTCCATTATTATTAATCAGAATAAACAACATATACTTCATCTGCATTTCATCAAAATGTACATGCTTGGGAGTGATCACCAAATATCCTTCTCTTCCTTTTTAAAAAATGGTCAGGGTCCACACTTTTTTTCCCCTAATTTCAGAGTAGGCAAATTATAAAAGCAATAGAATGTTGTATTCAGAGAAAAGCCTAAAGAAACTGGAATAATTTAGACAATAAAGCACAAGATCATTAAAAACTATGCAAGAATGGGAGACCTTATTATGGAGAAGATGATAACCATTTGCAAATTGACAGGAGGGAGAACATTAGCAAGTGAATACAAACTGTAGAATTCAGGAATCTGGCTGGATATAAAGAAGAACCTCCCAGCTGTGAGAAATAATAAACCTTCTCTGACTGTCTTTCAATGTCAAGAATAGTGAATCACACTCTTTCTACAAATTCGAGATTTTGTTTTTCTGGTTTGAGTCTGTATTTTCCCATTTCACCCATAATAAAAACATAGTATGAAATACTTGCTTTTTTGTACTCTCACTGTTTCTAAATTTGTTTTGTATATATTTTCACTTACCTTATTTCACTTTTTCCACAATACCCCTAGAGCATGAGAGGTCGGCTTTATCATTTCTTGTGTGTGTGTTTTAAGATGAAGAACTTGAACATTAGCATCTTATTTAAATATCTTGCTCAGGATCAAATAAATAATATTAAATCTGATGCTTTTAAATTAAAAATTGTGGTCCAATTTACTATTCAACTGTAATTTTGAGCTTAGAATAAGGACCGATTACTTGTTTTTATTCATGACTACTTGCAGGATTTTGTGGCATCCTTTTAGGATAATGTCATCTTCCTACACAATAAATTCAGTGCCTTCTGGTTGCCTATCAGAGAAATTCCAGACTCCGCAGCCCGAGTTCAAAGGGCTACAGATTCTCTCTTGTCCTCTTCTCCCAGTGTTCCATTTGCCAGCCTCCTAGCATCCCTGCGGCTTTCCCTTCCCCATCCCTATAACCACTCTGAGTACAGGGCAGATTACACAGAGTGTGAGGAATGGGGTATTCTTAATTCATATGTGTACTGTTATTAAAAATTATAAGGAGGGCTTCCCTGGTGGCGCAGTGGTTGAGAGTCCGCCTGCCGATTCAGGGGACACGGGTTCGTGCCCCGGTCTGGGAAGATCCCACATGCCGCAGAGCGGCTGGACCCGTGAGCCATGGCCGCTGAGCCTGCGTGTCCGGAGCCTGTGCTCCACAACGGGAGAGGCCACAACAGTGAGAGGCCCACGTACCACACACACAAAAAAAAATTATAAGGAATCCTCAACAAGAAAGAGAAAACTGTCTCGCTCATGTGCATCTTTGGAAGGGGCACTGATTTAGAAAGATCAGGGATGTCATTTTAATTCACAGGTAATTCTCCAAGCAGCTGATGCTGCTCTCCCAGAGGGGTATTCATTACCTGGCAGCTGGAGAACCCTGCTTTCTTTTGTCTAAGCATAAATCTTGGCATGGGAGGCGACAGGGTGAAAGTCTGTGCCTGGGAAAGATCATGGCTAGCTCCCTTTCATGCACAAAAAGATAACAGAAGTGAGTATTTCATGCTCTAATTTTAATATAGCTTCTCCATTTAAAATGTCTCCTCTGTTTTTATGTCTTTAAACTCTACCTTATTGGACAGGAAAAATAACAGTAGATTTAGTAGATTTAAGGTCAGACAAACCCGGAGACCATCTTGGTTCTACCACCTGCCCGATGGACAGTCTTAGGCATGCCTTTCCTAAAGTCAGTTTCTTTGCTCTCAATGAATATAGTCTATTACCTACCTAACAAGATTGTTGTTAGGATTAAATAAGATACACTGTTTAGAGATGACCATCTACACAGAGCTTTTCCCACACATACTAGGTACTCAGTCAAGGGATAATTTTTAAAATGACAATATTTTTTGTTTCTGTTTTTCCAAAATAGCTTCATTTTTGTAAACACCCAATCTCCATTTCTATCTGTACTTTGGGCTTCCATCTTAGTGTATAATAGAGCACTTTTCATATTAATAGATTAATGATTTAAGCATACATTGAACAGCTTCTGCATATTGAACTACTTGCTATGGAGATGTCAATATACAGGCAACAATTCGAGTAAGAACACAACTTACAAAGTGCTAAGTGAGGAGGTATGTGTGGTAAGTGCTGTAGGATCCCCCAAAAGACTCTAAGTTATCATAGTCTAAGGAGACGTGATGGATGCAGGGTGACTTAAGTTGAGCTAGAAAGATGAGTGTCGTCAAGCAGGGTACAGAAGGCAGAGCCTTCCAGGGTGGGGAGTGGCGAGAGTGGAAGCATAAGCATCAACCCCCACATGGCTGTGCCATGATGAGCCTGCTCTCTTTGAGCCAAGGATGTGTGTAAGCAGTTGTATCTTTTGATAGGAAGGGGAGATGCACACTGTAGAGGGCCTTCAAAACCAAGTGAGATTTAACTTTGATTCAAAAGCAGCAAGTAGGTAGTATAGGTTCAAGGGCAAAGCAGTGATATAAATGAGACCTTCTGCCTGTGTAGAATAAATTGGATAAGAAAAGAAAAACTTATTTAGTAACTTTTGATGCAATGCATGTTGTGATTGTGAGAATCTTTACTTGGTTGCCTTCAGGATGAGGTAGGGAAGACATTGAAAATAAAGGAGGTTGGTAGTGGGAAATTATTCACAGGACTTAGAGATACATGAGTTATAGAGAGAGACAGGAAAACTCCAGTGTTTCTGGGCTGGAAGGCAACCTAATGGTGAAACTCTCAAGTTGGGAAGGCCTCTGTTTTAGGAAGATCCTTAGATAGGCTTTGAGAATGCTGAATTACACCATGAACTACCCACATGGAACTGTCCATTAGGAACTTGTAGCTACTGGAATCAGTGTAAGTTTAAGGCAATTTTTTTCATGCTATCCTGAACCTGAACTGAAACCCTAAAATCTAGCCTCAACTCTAATTCTAACCCTTGTATCAATTTTATTCATTAATGATGACAAGAAACAACTGGTGCAAGCAGAAAGAGAGAGGCTGAATCTTCAACCAATGGAGATTGATTTCATTCTCTAATTGCTTCTGGCCAGCCCTTTCATGAATGGATTCAATAGTTACCAATAGGAGCTTCCCTGGTGGTGCAGTGGTTGAGAATCTGCCTGCTAATGCAGAGGACCCAGGTTCGAGCCCCGGTCTCGGAGGATCCCACATGCCGTGGAGCAACTAGGCCCATGAGCCACAACTACTGAGCCTGCACGTCTGGAGCCTGTGCTCCGCAACAAGAGAGGCCGTGATAGTGAGAGGTCTGTGCACCATGATGAAGAGTGGCCCCCACTTGTCACAACTAGAGAAAGCCCTCGCACAGAAAAAAAAGACGCAACACAGCAAAAATAAATAAATTAATTAATAAACTCCTACCCCCAACATCTTAAAAAAAAAAAAAAGTTACCTATAGTGATGGTGAAGGGTCTATTTGGTGTCTCCCTCTCAGATATATAATGAGCAATAATATTTCTTCAGATAAACATGAGTTTTGTAGGATCTAAGCTTCCCCAATCTTTCATAAACCGTAAATTAAAAATGAGCACATCTTTCTGATTTTGATTCAATGAGCCACTGAATAGAAAAAAAACCCATGTTATGTCAAGCTTCTCCCTCCTCTCATATTAACTGAATTGTATCAATTCGTAACTGGTGAGGAGTTAACTCAGTAAAAATCCAATCAAATTCCTCCTAATCCAATGTATTCTAAGCCTTTATTCTATGAGGTTAATTTGGCATATTCTTGATGAGTTCAAGGTAAAGTAACTGTATAATTTGGGGCTGGCTACAGAAGTATCCAACAACTTTTATGTGTTCTCTACAACATAGCTAAGATAAATATTAAGTTATCTAGGTTCCACCTTCGTCTTCTTAAAACAAGTCACGTGCTCAGTAGTGTTCCTTCATCACTCCTTAGTCTTCTCTCCTTTTTATTATTTTATTTTTATTTTTTTATTTTTTTTTTTTGCAGTACGCGGGCCTCTCACTGTTGTGGCCTCTCCCGTTGCAGAGCACAGGCTCCAGATGCGCAGGCTCAGCGGCCATGGCTCACAGGCCCAGCCGCTGCGCGGCATGTGGGATCTTCCCGGACTGGGGCACGAACCCGTGTCCCCTGCATCGGCAGGCGGACTCTCAACCACTGTGCCACCAGGGAAGCCCTCTTCTCTCCTTTTTAAATAATTAGGACTTGCAGCAGGAGAATCTGAGATTTAGACTAGTTACTGACCACTAAATTTGCTTTTGCCTTGATTTCCTTAAAGATCAACTCAACTCTTTCAAAGTCTGTAAGTACTTTTTGAGGGATAACACCTCCAGAATCCTGCTAAAGATGATGCGTATTGAAAGAAAGGTAGAGGGGCACCTCGATAGCCATCATTCAGAGAAATCTTGATGGGGAAGTTTCTTAAAGAGAGGCTGGATAAAGCTGATTCCTCTCCTGCTTCTCAAGGGAAGGCTGTGAAACCCTGTGACACATTATTATGGTGGATTCTGTCACTTACCAGTAAGCCTGACTCCCTCCAGCCAAACAGCTGCCCCACGTGCACAAAGCACAGTATTTTTCTAAACTAAAAAATGATGAAGTTGACTCTTCAGGTCATTGATGATCTCAGCAGTGGAGGGGAGTGTGATGTGGTCGCCAGATAATTCCCCAATACCACTTCATGGACCAAGGAAATTATCTCCCTTTTAGTAACTTATAGGTGTCCCATCAAACCTTTCTTTTTCCTTCTCATAAATAGGGGTGGGGAGGTGTTCAAAGAGGAAATTTTATTTTACTTCCTCAGTTGAAAACCACACAGTATGGTGACTCAGTGCTTTCTTACTATTCAGAACCTGTTCCATGCATTATTTCTAGGAAACCATATGCAAAGATTGTTTCTCTTTAAGAATGGTTGATGGTTTCTGCTGCTTATATGCTATGTTTCTTTTTCTGATTGATGGCAGTGGAATGATTCCAGGGTGAATATGATATAAGGCTAAGAGATCAACATAATTTCCTTGGTGAATTGATTACTTTCCTCTGAATTTATAGTTCCTACCAGGACTGCAAATTAATGTGGTGGATGTGCTTAGTTATTCTGATTGTGCCTTACATTTAAATGCAGGCAGCTTAGACATTAAATGTTCCATGTTTATAACTCATAATCAGATGGTAGGCCCTGAGAACAAGCAGAGGTAATTGTATTATGTCTGAATAGAAAATGTTTTTGAAATAGTGGTGGTAACTATGTTGGATACTATATTCTGTAACATGAAATATATGTCTAGCAGCCATCTATTATTCATTACATGAATATGTATTTAATTCAACATCGGACTCCCAGTTCACATCGAGGAGAAATGAATACATGTACCAATAGCTTGGGAAGGTTGTATGCAGTATATATACACATAAGAAATAAATTATATATGCACATATGTGAAATTACTGTATAGGAGTAATATGATTTAAAAATTGTGCTTATGTATATGTTATGTTTGTAGACAAAGAAAACTTTTGCTTCTTCAGATGTACAGCCTATCTATTTTTGAAGGTGAATTACTGGGAGAGGGGAAATTAATCATAAAAATTGTGATTTTTGGAGGGGGTGATTGTTGCTACTTTTGCAAGTTATGATATAACTTAACCTTCTCTTTACCCAAATATAGGGTTTTAGAACTAAGAAGCCTTCTGAAGTGAACTTCCCTAACATTCTCAGATTGCAGGTCAGTCAATGGTGACCCTAAGCACCAAATGACACAGGTGGGTCAGGCCACTCCTCGTTGGCATTGGCAGAGCTGGCAGTCTGACCTAGTTTATTGCTTTTGATAATTTATCCTCTGTAGTTTCTTTAATCACAAATACCTGCAAAGTGGAATCTCAGTTCCTACAATCTGTGGCTATTTTAACTATGGTTGTCTTCAGGATTTTCCTAGGGTAAACTAAAATAATCAAGAATTAGTTAGCCTCTATATTTTTCACCCTGAATTGTGATCTCCACACAAAAGCAAAAGAAGATGTTATTATGACTACATAATATTATTATTTTGAAAAAAATTATTAAGGAAAAATGATTGTGTTTGCCTTAGATCTGTGAATACAACTATGAACAAATGTTGGGTCAAATATATCTTTTCCTTTTAATATTGATCAACAAGATCATGAGACAGAAAAACCCCACACTAATACTATTGCACAGTAAAAACTTGTTTTCTCAGTTGTGATGGCAGAAAACACTCAAGTCAGGGTCCAGAAGCTGTCCTTTTAAATGACTGAAATCCGAATGCTATCCTGGGGCATATTTAATACATTTGGGGATTTGTTGAACGCATAATTTATTCTGGGTATTTTTTTTTTGTAGGGGTGTAAAGAAATGCCCTTTAACTCTTGAGGTAATTGATGTCTTTGGGGTAAATGTAATTGCAAGAGAAATGCATGTGCATATATTTAGACAGAACTTGATTCATTGGCACCTTTATTAGCACAGCAGCTGCAGGCTGGAATTTATCACTTTCACATGACTTGTCTGATACCAGAAACATAGAAACTGCAAGATACTATGTGTATATTTTTTCTTAAATTGTTGATTAGCTGACCTTTAAATGATTTTGTGTAGTCATTCTCCAGAGCCAAAAAGCTAGCTGTGAGCTTCCTTGGTGGCGCAGTGGTTGAGAGTCCGCCTGCCGATGCAGGGGACACAGGTTCATGCCCCGGTCCGGGAAGATCCCACATGCAGCGCAGAAGCTGGGCCCGTGAGCCATGGCCACTGAGCCTGCGCGTCTGGAGCCTGTGCTCCACAACGGGCGAGGCCACAACAGTGAGAGGTCCGCGTACCACAAAAAAAAAAAAAAAAAAAAAAAGCTAGCTGTATATGGAGGTGGCGCCTTGAACACCATGATACATTAAGTGTTTTCCACTTACCCCACTGTTTTCCAAAATTATATCCAGTAGTTATAAATCTTCAATGCGCTTATCATCTGACGTATTACCTGTTATTTACCTTTTAGGACATTATACATTTCTCAGAACTGTACAAGGAAGTACAGGAGAAACTAGTTGAACACAATAGTTTACTTAATAGTCCAAAGTTACCATATGCTACTTTTAAATAATCTCACGTCTGTTTGCTTTCATTCTGTTTGCAATTTTTTACTCCAGAAGCTGCAGAATATCTTCTAATGCAATGGGATAATTCCAATCCAAAACATATTCATTTGTTTTTCCAAAATGTATCTCCAAAGAACAAGGTATTTCCTTAAAATATGAGGAAACATATTCATTACTTTGTCTTTCTCTGAGTTTTAACTTTTTTCTCCCTTTATTGTCTGTGCTCTGCATAGAGAAGCTGCAGTTTGAAAAAGTAGCATGTTATCCAGGGGCTCCTCATCAGTCATTGTAGAGCTAAATACTGGCAGAGGCTACTCTGCCACCCTCAGCAATATCAGTCCTGTGGCATGGTAGACCTTCAGCTCCTGAGTTTCTGCTGCTTCTGGCATTGGTTTTCAGTAGATTCAGGGCAGTAAAACAGGAGGGAAGAAGGCCTTTTCTTGCAGTCGAGGACTCTTGAGTACTTGCCTGGCTTCGGAGCCAGGAGTCTTGCTGGGAGCTTGGCTATCAGGGAGCCAATGCCCATGGTTGGTAACAGCTGCTGCACTTGGCTTTTCCCTGCACGCATTGAGAGAGTGATCTGTGTTCCTTGCCTTCCCACTCCACTGGCCAGAAATATGTAGAAGCTGTGTACAAGGGAAGCAGCAGCAGAGAGGTCTCCACTTGACTTCCTTCTTCATTTCTCAAGTTCAAAGTCTCAGTTAATCTTATTAGAGCCTTCAAAGATGGTACACTATATCTTCTCCCATTAATGTATTAGTCTTCAGGAAAATGCTCTGTATTATAATGATACTATTCCCCCAAGAAGAGAAAATATCTACAAACAGAAACTTTAATAATAAATATGAACAGAGGATTTAGAAGTCTACAGAGTACTTCATATATGTTGCCTTGTTATATTTAGTACTTAGCACACTTTGCAGTAGACATTATGATGAAATGGGGGCTAATATAACTTAAGTGATTCCTTCCCCACATTCCACAACCAGTTAAGAAGTGGATTTAGAACCTGAGTCTATGTAGATTTTGAATCCATGTAGACCCCAGATTTCAGACTTGATTCCAAGGATTATATTCACTCCTGTGTGAACTATAAACTACGCATAACATGAAGATATAATGCATTACTACTTTTATTGAATTAAGTATCTTAGGTTTTCATATGATGCTCAAAGCTTATATTTAATGAAAGTGTGTTTTAACAAGTTTCTTTTATTTCTTTGTAGTTATGCATTCTATTTCATTTGAATTTCTGTGTATGGGATCTTGAAATGTTAACATCTTGTATAACACAAGCTGTGCCAGGTTTTATAGGTCATCTCAACTTTGGTTATAGTTAATCTTACTGTTGCTATGCAAAAATCTATAATGAGACCCCATCTGCTTTATAATTGCTCAAGAAAAATACATTATCGGTATCATTTGGATAAAGTGGAATTCAAATGAAATCGTCCTGATGAAAATTATTACTTTTTGGAGCTTGCTTTTTATAATCCTATGAATACCTGATTCAATATATTTTATAGCATATATAGTGCTTGTAAATTTAAATATGCTATCTGTATGTAAAAGAACCATACATCAATTATATATAAAACTTTTATTTCTTTTTTTTTAACTAAAAATGAGACATCCTGGTTAGAGAGAAGAACAAAGAAATACATATTCTGGTTTCTTTTCTCTTAGTGAAACTATCAATTTAAGAAGACTACAAGTTATTATAAGCAGAACAAACAGAACTCATAGGATTCTTATCAAAGACAACATCATTTTTATTTCCAATTATCCCTTTACTTAAAAATATATAACTCATAGGATTTTTATCAAAGACAACATCATTTTTATTCCCAATTATCCCTTTACTTAAAAATATATTACAGAAAGTCTTCCTCTATCCCTGGAAAGGTAATTTTGTCAGATACAAGACATTTATGATCACTCTTAGGTTACTGAAACTTTTAAAGTCACTTTGTATTGCCAATATGGCCTCTGCTCAGAAATTAAAAGGGACAGTCCCATGTAGTAATGAGAAATGTGGAGCTGATTTTAGTTAAATCTTCCCCCCTTCCTTGGCTGGGGTTATGCTGCAGGCTGGAGGTTGACAATGAGAGACAGAGAAAGGTTGCCTCTCTAGAAAAGCATTTTTTAAAAAGTTTAAAACATGACTCTCTTGCAATCATAAAATAAGCACATATCAAAAATGTATGTAACTCATGAATGAGGAAATCGGTAGGTTGATAAAGCAGGTTTCAGAGCATTTGCAGAATCAATATAGTCGCTCAGGAAAATAAAGCTGAATTAAGTTTCCTAAATTTGTCCTAAAACTGTACCTTTGGGTTCTGTTTTCTCCTGGACAGAAATCTATAAGTCACTGTCAAATTCTAGAGTCTGGGCCCTAATCAGTAGAGATAGTAAGTGAAATAATGATTCCCCCTGGGTAAACCTGTTAGCTGTCCTTCAACGGGACACTGAAAGGACATGCAGTCTGTCTGTCTTTTCTCCTCTTTCCCAAGTTTTGGACATTTTTCCCTAGTATCTCTGTTCCAGGCTTTTTATTTTTTCCTTTTTTCCCTCTGTTGCTCTGTTTGGTTTCTGACTCTGAAGGTTGAGAAAAAAAAGACGAGGAAGGGGGTAGGAAGGGTTTTCATGATTGCTTCTGCGGGCTTGGCATCTGTTTAACATGGACTCTCAAAAGGGTGTTTTTATGGGTTTCCAGAGGTCCCTACTGGGTACATATGGTGGTACTTGCCCGATGTGAGTGCTGCTTTTCCTCTTGTTTTCTGTGGGCCCCTAAATTCTGGTGTTTCAGAGGTCTCTTACCCCCAGGTTCTCTTTGTTGGAGTTCAAGGGGCTTTCTATGATGGTTTTCTCTCAGGTCAGTCCTCTTCAGCAATTTTGATTGGTTCTCTATTTTGAGAGCTCACATCTGGTCAACAGGAAACACTTGGGCACTCTTTGCCCATACAACTTCTGGGTGGGCAGACCAGTCCCAGTACAGAAGCAACCCTCATTCTCTGCATCATCAAAGCAGCTCTCTGGTCCATCCCTCCAGCTTACTAAGCCTCCTTTATAAATGGAAGGCAGACCCTAGTTTACTGGGTCACCTTCCCTGTAGGGAGTGGTCCCTTTGAACCCTCCTTTCTTCTGACCTGAGTTGAAGAGGAAAAAGTTTTCCCTCCCTCCCTTTGGGGTAAATGGTTCCTATAGAATTCCTCTTGCCATACGAATTCTTCTCCCCAAATTCTCACTTGACTCTTTTATATTCTTAATTTGGATGTAAATAAAGTACATCTTTAACCTTATATTTTACTTGACAATTTCCTTCGAAAATTTCTTTGTCTTGTATCTTGCCTGGGTATCTGATATCTATCTTAATGTCGCAGATGAAACTTCTGCTTTAATAGATGATGATACTGGTTTTTGGAGACTGGGAGTCCCCAGGAGACACGGTCTTGCAGGCATGCTGTATTCAATTGAATTTTTCTCAGAATGTTTTTATCTGCTTGTTTTTGGAAAACTATCTGTAGGGCACAAAAAATAAGGGCACCTGTCTTGGAGCCTATGTTTGGAGGAATATGGGGGACAAATATGAAGAATGCAGGAGTAGGGAGAGGGCCCAGAGAGTCAGGAGGTCATGAAATATCTTTTTTCATCTCCTGATGTAAAAAGATACATGAATTTACAGCATCTATGCGAACTCCATCTCCCCTTCTGAATGCAGACCTGTTTTGTCTTTTCTAATTCCAGGCACTCTCAGGATTTTGACTTGTTATCACAAAATACAGTATTCAGAGGGGAGAATTTAGTGTGCTGTATTGTAATAGTCTCTAGATTTCTCTTCCCCCTAGATAATAATTTCCTTGAAGGAAGAAACTCCATTATTCTCATTATTATATCCCTAACCCTAGCTGGTGCATAGTGTACAATCAATACATATTTGCTGAATGAATGATTGAGACAAAGAGGGAGGCATGTAGAGTAAGATTTCCCCCGGGCCCTGTTTTCTAGAAATGGTTTTGTCTCTGTTTTTCCCTTTTAGAAGAGTTGGGATTCGAGAGATGGTGGGGAAGTAGAAAACCGTACTTACCATTGTTTGTAACAGTTGTTCTTCTATCAACATGAGTCCTCATTCATCTGTGCCCTATGAATGTGTGTAGGAGGAAGCTATAAAATTACATGTAAATTTTTTGAATAATATTACACTAAAAAAAATAATATTACACTGCATGAATATACACGTACACCCTGATTTTTACGAACTGTCTGCCTTAGGTTGAAAAGTTTTTTCTTAAGACTATAAAGTCATCTTTCATTATAATCCATATTCATGTTTAGAATTCATTTATTCAGTTGAATACAGTGACATCAGCTTTCCCTATGCTGGGCTTGGTAGGTTTGATCTCCTACTTGGAAGGATTATTCTTATTTTTAGTCTTTTCTTTAGCATGGCAATAAATCTTTTGAATGGTGCCCCCTTTATTCCTTCTTTTCCTTTACTAAATGCAAAAGAAAACAGCAACCCATATTTAAAAGGTAGACATTGTTATCCTTTATGGCAATTTCCCTCTCTTCCAGAGATTAGAGTTTACTGTAGTACAGCAGCCCAATAGGATTGTCCTGGAAATGGATTTTCATGTAAAGTATTAACTTAAAGTATTATGTGTAGCAAAAGGAAGGATCAAAATATTATAAAGAGAGAGAAGCTACATTATTATTTTTAATAGGATTGGTATTATAAATGGTCCTTAAAGAGCATACATCTGTTCCACTCAATGCTTTCTTTCCGAGTTTACCATGATGTATGTTTTACTGATAAGACACAGCATTCTGATCCATTATTTCTCTAAAAGCCTTGTTAAGAGATTTGACGTACAAGATACTGCTCATGGTCCGTGGTACTTCTTTGAAAGTAAGAGTTTCCTTTCTGAAATTGAAGGAAACAAAATATATATTCCACAGGTATATGTTTTTAGTGCCCCTTCCCTCCATTTGGATTATTAAATACTAAGTTTAAATAAAGACATTTTATATTTAGACAACATAGCTGCTTGTTTTCTGTTGGGAAAAGAACACATTTAAAACTTCTCTAATAAAATGTCATGGAAAAATTAAAACGCATAAAGTGACAAAATCATTGCAACTCTCAGAAAATGGCACTGCTACTTTTCTGAGAGACTAGAGAGAAATTTGAGTGGAACCAAGTTTGTTATTGAGTACGTGCCTCTCCCTGACTTGAACACTTATTTTTCCAAGGAGGGGTTGGATGTCATTTTAATTCAAGACTATGATTGAATGCTTGGTTTCAAATGGGAATTCCCTGCACCAGAATGAATCTGAATGTGCTCATCAGTAAAATAAGGGATGAGGGATACAGGTCTCTTCTGTGCACATCAAAGCCTCAGGAGAATATCAACAGGCTAGAGCAGGGTATGTGGCCCTAATCTTGCCAAAGCCTCAAGAGAATATCAACAGGCTAGAGCAGGGTATGTGGCCCTAATCTTGCCTCTTGCTTCCTTTTTCCTGCCTGCTAGTGAACCTGAAGAGATCAGGATGTCCTTCAGCCCAGCTGGTGATGGTTCTCCTTCAAGGACGTGCTCCTGGAATAACTGGGTGAAGCAATCCCAGGGACCACAGTGAGAAATGTAGGGACTCCTATCTCCTAACTCGTATTGAGTGGAGCCCTCCTTGGACTCCATACATACATTTTGGAGAAATTTAACATTTTTGAAGTCCTGTCCATAAATATCATCTGAGCAGTTCTGAAATAGGACCCAGTGGACCATGAAGTATATTTTAAAATGCATGTACAGAGTTGAGGCTGTTTGACTTGTGGATGTTCATTTTGAGGGCTGTTTATTATAACTGTCTGTCTCCCAAGTAATGTTCACACCCCGCCTCTCAGTGAATTCTGCTGACCCGCTCCCTCTTACCAATACAAAGGGCCTTAGAGAAACTAATTCTGCAGTATTAACATTCAGAGATTTTCTGTGGTTTTTATGTATATCAGTAATAGAAATCAGCAACAGAAGTTTAAAGATGGATGGTTCTAAATTTTGAATGTACGTTGGAGTAAGAAAATAAGTGATATTTACTGTAGAGATATCTAAAAAGAACAAAAAAAGAAAGAAAGCATTTTGAGGCTAGATTTCATTGCACTTTGGTTGATTTTATATATTTAAAACATGTTTCTAAAACATATTTCTAACTATTTTCTCTCTAATCATGTTTGCTTTCTCTCTCTAATCAGTTTTAGTATTTTTTGGTGTAAGGCAGGTTTCCAAGAGTGAATTACCTACTCACAGCATTATAACTATAGGAGATAAGAGTTTAATGTACAGTGCTTTGAATTGTGACTGTTGCCCGTGAAGGATTTACTCATAAAAATGAGATCACAATAAAAAGGTAATGGGACCAACAAGAAAATGGAACTCCTCATGTCTAAAAGGGAGCACAGGTCAACCATAATTAAATTCTAGAAAGTTACAAGTACATATAAATATAATAAAGGATGATAGAGATGGTTGATATAAAGAGATCATCATTATGGGTTAAGGATAAAGTTTTCATAGATCACGTTGGCTCCCATTAAAAAATGGTTCAATAACTATTGCTCAGTTCTGATCTCATTTTGACTTCTTCCATCATTTTCTATTCAGCCAATTCTCTGTAGCCATTGAGAAGGAGCTCAGAAGAAGAAAATTCTGCTGTATTATGGTTGGAAAGGTGCCTGGTAAATAATGAGAATTTTGGTACAACGGGTTCAGATTTCTCAAAAATGTTGCAAAATCTTGACCGGATAATGTATTTTCTTATGTCACTTAATTGCAAAGAGTCATTGCCAAGTTCAGGTGCTTCCTATACAATCCTAATATGGCAAAGGAAGCAGCTTCTCTCCATTTTGTGCTCTGGACTATCTCCTAATCCCAAACTTCAAAAAATATATATTCTACTATTAATAGAAATATACAATTCAAGATCACATTGGTTCCCATGAAATTTCTCCACGATTTTTAACTGCTGAGATATGAAGGTAATCTTTTCTTATTTTCCATCCTCCTTTTTCCAAAGCTGTGTTTTTGTAATCCTAACATCTAATAGTAAAATATGTATATGTGTTTTTTGACTCTATCTGATTGACATCTGAATTATATGTAACCTAGAGCTATATAATGGAGCCAGCCTTCTTTTGAGCTTACAGTTTTAGGAGCTGATCCTAGTAATAATTATTTCTTTACTTTTCACTGCATCTTTGTAGAAGTATTTTAATGGAAACTTTTAATAAGAAATACAAAAGGTAGTATTTTTTAATGCACAAATTCCAAATTCCTAACTTAGGGAGTTGAGAAATAACCTAGGTCTACCATCTCATTTGACACTTGAAAAGTAGGTCTAATGTTTTTGGAAGAAAAATCTTTGTGTGTGTACATCATATGCATTCTCACAACTCTAAGTAATTTGGAATTTGATGAATTAAAAGATACTACCTGTTGTTTTTCTTACTGAGTTTCCATTAAAATATTTCTACCAAAAAAATGCAGTGAAAAGTAAGGAAATAACTCTTACTAGAATCAACTATGTCTAGCTTGATTAGCTATGTATACATCCCAAAAATGTCAGCTAAAAAAATTAAATATATATGTATATATGTGTATATATGTATATACACACACATAAATGTATATATGTATACATACACACATACAATATGCCTGCTGAAGACATTGCTATACAGTTTTAATATGTTAATCTTCTGACTTTATTTGCTCATTTCAAGTAGAATATAATTTAGATGCAATTCTACATTAATTGTTTTATTCCTAAACAACCTGTTATAAAGAACACATTGGGGCTTCCCTGGTGGTGCAGTAGTTGAGAGTCCGCCTGCTGATGCAGGGGACGTGGGTTCGTGCCCCAGTCCGGGAAGATCCCATGTGCTGAGGAGCGGCTGGGCCCGTGAGCCATGGCCGCTGAGCCTGTGTGTCAGGAGCCTGTGCTCCACAACAGTGAGAGGCCCGCATACCGCAAAACAAAAGCAAAAACAAAAAAAACACATCGAATGGAGTCTTAAAATGAGATAATATGCACTCTGAGATCCTACAGAGAAAAAAAAAAGAAAACCCCTTTGTGGGGTTACTGGATAGTAACTCTATTTTGAGACAATATCGCTAAAATGTTTTTGTTTTGTTTGACTGGGAAAAAAAAACCTTTACTTTGTTTAGGGCAGTGGGCAGGTGTCCAGTCTCAGAACTTCTGGAACTGCTTCCTGGTGCCAGCAGCTTTGGTCACCTGGAGCACATTGAAGCACACCGTCTTGCTTAGGGGAGGGCACTCGCCCACTGTGACAGTGTCGCCAATCTGGATGTCCCTGAGGCAGGGGGAAAGATGCATATATACGTTCTTGTGGCGCTTCTCAAAGTGGTTGTACTTTCGGATGCAGTGGAGGTAGTCTTAGAGGATGACAGGGGTTCTCTGCATCTTTACCTTGGTCACCACGCCAGACAGGATCTGCCCTTGGATGACAACATTACCAGTAAAAGGTCATTTCTTGTCATTGTAGGTGCCCTCGATGGCCTCCTTCGGTGTCTTGAAGCCCAGACCAATGTTCCCGTTGTTATGCGGGAGCTTCTCCTTGCCAGTTTCTCCAAGCAGAACCCTCTTCTTATTTTGAAAGATGGTCAATTACTTTTGGTAGGCACTCTCCATCTGAATGTCCGCCATCTTCCCCGCCGCCTGAAAAAACGTTAAATGTTTTAATATTTAAGAAAGAAAAAGATTCAGAAGATTTAAAAATCTCACGAAGTCTTTGCTATAGCTTATAGATATGTGTTCTGATGGTAATTTCATAAATTATTTTCAAATAATTTTTGTTCTAAGGTAACTTATTACATTAAAAAAGACCCCATAAAAGATGTGTTTTATCTTGTACTTCACTCAGAATAACTTCTTTTCCTTGTTTCATTTAAAGTCTTGGTTTTATATTGTCATAATGCTTGATTTTGTTTTACTTCTTGAAGTGCTTCGTGATCATATAACTGGGACTAAGTAGGAACTAAATGTACCTAAACTTAATGGTTGCTGCTCACCAACTACATAATTATTGTCAGGGTGGTTAAAAATGCAGAAAGTCTGTCAAATATAAAAGAAGCACACACAGGGAGCAGTGATGGGGAAGATGGAAATCACAGCTGGAGGTAATGATTACTCTAAATGTCTTGCTACAGCAAACATAGCATTTGGAAATTCATGAACATTTCTTTTAAATGTGCAAAAGTCTTTGCAAAACAAGCCATACATTAACTAAAACACTCATGACTGCACTGCCTACACACTAGGCTACCTGTAATTTGGGGGAAACTTCTTTCTATGCAACATCAAAAGAAACAACCATAGGTCTTTTATTTCAGAATTGGCTTTGGTGACAAATAAGTTGGAAGTAAAAATACAGATAGTTCCACTTCTCTGACAGCCAATAGTCAATGCTATGCCACAAAACTCTCCTAAAAAAATAGTTTATTTTTTATGTGCAATATGTATCCAATCATCATTTTTTAAATGTGGCCATCCTTTGCTAAATAATGCATAGTACATGGGTCTTTCTGCAACCTCTCATAAAAAATTAATCACCCCAGACTGATTGTTTTAAAATCCATTTGGGTTAGTAAACCCCTCTACTGGGGAGAGGATTTGGCTTTTTTAGTAAAAAGGGAGGTTGACTCATATCCATTCCAGTTCATATGTTCCTCTGCTCTTCTAGTGCCACCATGAGCTACTGTTCACTTTGGTGCTGGCCACCCCACAGCTTCCTGGGACACAGAAGACAAGCCCAGGACTGCAGTAACTGAGGGCTGAGGATGGAAAAATCACAATTTCCTTTATTCCTCTGACTCCTGGTAAGTGGTCAATAAATATTTTATGAATGAGTGAATAAAAAAAAAAGAGAGAGAAAGAGAGAAAGAAAAAAAAAGAAAGAAAGAAAGAAAGGAAGGAAGGAAGGAAGGAAGGAAGAAAAAGAATACCCTTTATTTTTCAAAATACACCCATGCAGTGTTACTGGGTTTCACTGAAGAAGTGGTGTGAATGTTTGGCCTTTTCTTTCTTCACTTCCACACTCCATTCTAAGTATAGTCAGAAGGCTTTTCCTGCCTGAGAAATGGGAGTCCATTGTAAAGCCCTCTACCCCATTGTAGTCACTGTGGTTCACAG
The DNA here is from genome assembly GCF_949752795.1 of Hyperoodon ampullatus. Lineage (NCBI taxonomy): Eukaryota > Metazoa > Chordata > Mammalia > Artiodactyla > Ziphiidae > Hyperoodon > Hyperoodon ampullatus. The sequence continues at coordinate 11,065,045 of NC_136918.1, forward strand.
TCTTGGAACATACTGCTTTTGTCCTATAGTGAAGATTACATTTTGCAGGAGGGCTGTGGGTAATGATGGTGCTGAGATGGCTCTTCTCCTTACTCTATTCACCATTGTTTTCTCAAGATAACAGTTTTTCAGCACTAAATATCAATGTAATCTTCATTTTTAGCTGTTTGCAGTTCTGTTGATGGTGTAGGAAAATGAGAGTGGGGAAGAGGTCAAGTGAATATCAGTTCTATTGAAGGTCTCTATTCTAGATCAAGACGCTGTTGTCCCTGGAAAGTATAGATGTCATCATTCTCTTTTCAAGAGGAGTAAATGAAATTGCAAAGAGTAACTTGCATAAACAAGGACCTATTGTGTAGCACAGAGAACTCTATTCAATACTCTGTAATAACTTATATGGGAAAAGAATCTGAAAAAGAATGGATATATGTATATGTATAACTGAACCACCTTGCTGTACAACTGAAACACAACAGTCATCTATACTCCAATATAAAGTAATGTAAAAAAAAAAAGAAAACTAAAAAAAAGTAACTTGGAAGGTCTTCAAGTTGATGACTTACAGGGTAAGGATTGGAACCCAGGAGTGTCTAACTAGTGTTATTTCCATAATATAGCACTTCTCCAAATCTTGAGAGAGTGAGGGAAGTAGGAGTCATTTGGAGCATAAAGGGAGTTACTGCATAGGTCTATGTGGGAAGCATGGGGAATTTTGGCTGGTAATTTTCAAGGAATTGACATCTTAGGGACATGGAAGCATGACATGGCTTTAGCCAGAGAAGATCTTGCAAACTGAGCAGTTTATGACTATTATTGTGAGGTCAGGTGATTTTCCACTAAAACCAAGTGCAGAAGTCTCTTGAGTGTTGTGGCTTCCTGGTGTCATTTTAAAATAAAACCCATTTCATGGAATTGTAAAGATCAGTTAAAACGTATTTGAGAGAAGAAATATGAAAACAACAAGGAACCATTGAAACACTGTTGTTATTTTTTCACTAGTCTGGAAGGCTAGAAATAAAAATCTACTCAGGTTTAGCCTCTTTGAAGAATATATATCAGGATTTGGAAATTATTTGAGGTCAGTATTTCCCAAAGACTGTTCTAAGGAGGTTATTTCCATATGATGCAAGTACATGTTGTGGTTAAACATGTTTGGGAAACACAGTTAAACACAGTTTACAGAGAGCCTTCAGTTTGTTCATGTACACTCTCCAAGGGTAGGGGCCCTGTTTACCAGAATTCTTTGAACTTGGACCCTTTATACTTAAAGAATCACTAAAGAGATAAATGCCTTCCAAAATCAACAGAACTTCATGTCCCATATTCAAAACATTAAAATCTGAACTAACAAAGAGATTATTGGTTCCTAGAAATGCCCTGTTACCTCTTTGACTGATAACAAACTTACTGATTAATATTTTACTGTGTAAATACTGTGGCCTCTTTCATCTATATCTTAGCAGAACCCTTTCTAAATAGCCTTTTGTAATTTGTTGATTTATGATTACATAGTCCAACCTCACCTTTGCTGCTGAGAGCTGAGGGCCCTCCTCTCTGCTGACCATGGGGCAGGGATTTGATGGGGTCCCCTTTGTCCTCTGTAACACAGGTCTTATAAGTGGCAACATCTTTCTTAAAAAATCCGACAGTGCAGTAGGTTTTTCTACACCAAACAGGACTAGTATCCACAGACCTATCTTGAGAAATGCCATTTTATTCCAATGATACATCTTTTCAAATGAGAAAAATCAGTGCCAGAATAGTAAGCTCTTTGCTCAAAGAAGACAGAAGCTGGCATCTCTATGGGGGAGTAGTTATCAGTTTGGAAGGACCATAAGAAGTTACCTTAGTTTGCTTGTTCTTTTCCAAAAGAAAATTGATATCCTCATTACTTAAAAGATAAAGTAAGCCTAGAGCTTAAAGGATGAAATCATTATCTTTGACAGGCTGCAAATATCCAAATTGAAATTTGCCCAAATACAAATTTCTGAGCTGGAAAAGAAAAAAAAAAACTGTCTCTAGCAGATTCTGGGAAGAATTTTTTTATATAGCTCCCCAAAATTTCTACCACCGTATAATACCAGGCAATAAAGATGAGAGTGTGTATAGCACAGACTCATGAAGGAATGTGAAGTGAGCACAGCCATGGCTACTGATGCACGTGTTTGTGGGTCAGTAATACTTACAGGTCCCCATAGACCTGCAAGGGAAGCCCCCATTTATTTATTATATTTATTTATTTATTTATTTACTTACTTACTTATTTATTTAAATTAGTTTTACAATACTGTGTGGGGAAGCCTCCATTTTGAATACTATTGTTCATTCAGAAAAACTGATTATCTTGTTGAAACATATGAATTTTTTTTGCATTCTACTAGTCTCTTTTTTGTTTTCTTGCAGAGAAAAATAATGATGAAGTACCATGCAAACTCCAGAGTTCTTTGATAATTCACAATCAAAGGTTTCTTTCTTTTAGGAAATAGAACTGTAATATGATGAGCCGGAGTTTAGCAAGGGGGATGCAGTTTTTTCATTTGAAAACATTTAATTTAGCTATTTTAATAAGTCGGAATTTCCTACAGCAACATTTTCAGGAAATGATATCTTTATTTTTGGGACAATGTTGCCTGCACTTCTCTCCTCCAGTCTGAGCAGCATCCTCACAGATGAATGATCAGTTTGGACGGGGCTTTAACAATAATGGGCACATGTAAAAGACGCATCCTTAAATTAGAACTTAAGCCAGTCCACCTCTTTACTCCCTTTGTTGGCTGATGATTCATGTTCATTTCATTATCTCAGTTTTAATGCACTTGCCGTCAGGAACTTTGTTTAAACTGAGCTTTGAGAAAGATCTGCCAGCCAAGTTGCTTTCCTGACTCTGATGCTGAAACATCTGATGACACAGACAAAAATTCTCCAGAATATTCTCAGCCTGACAACACTAGGAAAGGATATTCTGTTGATATATTGGGTTGGCCAAAAAGTTTGTTTGGGTGTTCTGTATCATCTTATGGAAAATCCCGAACAAACTTTTTGGCCAAGCCAATATTGTCTCCGAGGGCAGGGCTTAGGTCTCGAATTTCAGGACTTACTGCTTGATTCTGTGAGAAGACATTCTGCAAGAATTTGTTACCCCCTACAGCATCTCCACTGCTCAAGCCAGTGGTACCGCCATTCTTCCAGAGACACACTATGGGACCCCTCTTTCACTCTTCCCTATCTGCTATTCCATTTAGTTTGTGTATTAGTTTATTCATCATACATTTGTTGAGAAGTTGTTACGCTCTCTGGTACTGTTTCGGGCTAAGAGAAAAACTTAGAAATTAAGAAAACATTTTCGAGGACAGAATAGAACAAAGACTTTGATCACAATGAATCAGAACAACTGCAAATGTTTCAAGTTCATCCTCATGCCCAGCGAAAATTCATTTAGCTTTGGTTCTGACCATTAGTACTTGATTTTTGGCTTCCTACACAGAACGTTAACCCTTTATATATTGAAATAGTCCTTTTGTATGATTAACTACTTCAGGTGCAGCTAATTCTCAATCTTTTACATGTATCAAAGAAATCAACACTTAAAAGTTTTCTCTTACAGATCAAGAGGCAGAACTTATTTCATACATCCTTCTGGTTTTACAAACCACGATGTTAAGAAATAGAAAAACTTGAGTTCTTCTGCACTGAAATAAATAACACTGTTTAGTTCATTCTTCATGACCAGTGCTTCCTTAGCAGAATATTGTAAAACACCTCAGAAGAACTCTTTGCAAACTGGGCTGCATGATGCCATCGTAAAACATTAATTTTATTTAACAGATTAGTACATGACACTGTCAATTGCTCAGATTTCTATGGGTGAACAACACTAATGACAATAGTAGATTTAGACCTTAGAAATATATTTATTAGAGGAGAAATATTCATGAAACATTGAAAAACTTTGATATTTCAGTTTTGAGAGTTATATTAATTTCTTATTCCAAACCATTATAGACTAGTAACTTAATTCAAGGGAATATTCTACATTATTTGTTGATACATATGAATTTATAAATCATGGGATGTCAGTCACAAGAATTTAAGCATTCTAACAGGTTACTATATTTTATTTGCAGGATCACTGAAATGTTAATATACTTATTAAGCACAGTGAAATGTATACTTTTACTCCTTGGTTCACTATTTCTTTGGGACTATAGCTATAAGTTTATATTTATTTTCAAATAGATTTTTTAACATCTTTATTGGAGTATAATTGCTTTACAATGGTGTGTTCGTTTCTGCTGTATAACAAAGTAAATCAGCTATAAGTATACATATATCCCCATCTCTCTTCTCTCTTACATCTCCCTCCCACCCTCCCTATCCTACCCCTCTAGGTGGTCACAGAGCACCAAGCTGATCTCCCTGTGCTATGCAGCTGCTTCCCACTAGCTATCTGTTTTACATTTGGTAGTGTATATATGTCCATGCCACTCTCTGACTTTGTCCCAGCTTACCCTTCCCTTCCCCATGTCCTCAAGTCCATTCTCCATGGGATTTTAAATATTGTCTCTCATTTCTACTACATTTCACTGGATAACTCCTCTCATCCCCTTTTTGGATTTTCAAAAGGAATATATTTATTTTTATTGAGGTAAACTTTTTTTTTTAATTTTTAAATTTAATTTTATTTATTTTTTATACAGCAGGTCCTTATTAGTCATCAGTTTTATACAAATCAGTGTATACATGTCAAGCCCAACCACCCAATGCATCACACCACCACCACAACCCCCCCACCGCTTTTCCCCCTTGGTGTCCATACGTTTGTTCTCTACATCTGTGTCTGTATTTCTGCCCTACAAACCAGTTTATCTGTACCCTTTTTCTGGGTTCGACATATATGCGTTAATATAGGATATTTGTTTTTCTCTTTCTGGCTTACTTCACTCTGTATGACAGTCTCTAGATCCATCCATGTCTCAACAAATGACCCAATTTCGTTCTTTTTTATGGCTGAGTAATATTCCATTGTATATATGGACCACATCTTTTTTATCCATTCGTCTGTCGATGGGCATTTAGGTTGCTTCTATGACCTGGCTATTGTAAATAGTGCTGCAATGAATATTGAGGTGCATGTGTCTTTTTGAATTGTGGTTTTCTCAGGGTATATGCCCAGTAGAAGGATTGCTGGATCATATGGTAATTCTATTTTTAGCTTTTTAAGGAACCTCCATACTGTTCTCCATAGTGGCTGTATCAATTTACATACTTACCAACAGTGCAAGAGTGTTCCCTTTCCTCCGGACCCTCTCCAGTATTTGTTGTTTGTAGATTTTCTGATGATGCCCATTCTGACTGGTGTGAGTTCATACCTCATTGTAGTTTTGATTTGCATTTCTCTAATAATTAGTGATGTTGAGCAGCTTTTCATGTGCTTCTGGTCCATCTGTATGTCTTCTTTGGAGAAATGTCTATTTAGGTCTTCTGCCCATTTTTGGATTGGGTTGTTTGTTTCTTTAATATTGAGCTGTATGAGCTGTTTATATATTTTGGAGTTTAATTCTTTGTCACTTGACTCGTTTGCAAATATTTTCTCCCATTCTGAGGGTTATTTTTGGTCTTGTTTATGGTTTCCTTTGTTGTGCAAAAGCTTTGAAGTTTCATTAGGTCCCAATTGTTTATTTTTGTTTTTATTTCCATTATGCTAGGAGGTGGATCAAAAAAGATCTTGCTGTGATTTATGTCAAAGAGTGTTCTTCGTATGTTTTCCTCTAAGAGTTTTATAGTGTCCAGTCTTACATTTAGGTCTTTAATCCATTTTGAGTTTATTTTTGTGAATGGTGTTAGGGAGTGTTCTAATTTCATTCTTTTACATGTAGCTGTCCAGTTTTCCCAGCAGCACTTGTTGAAGTGACTGTCTTTTCTCCATTGTATATCCTTGCCTCCTTTGTCATAGATTAGTTGACCATAGGTGCGTGGGTTTACCTCTGGGCTTTCTATCTTGTTCCATTGATCTATGTTTCTGTTTTTGTGCCAGTACCATATTGTCTTGTTTACTGTAGCTTTGTAGTATAGTCTGAAGTCAGGGAGTCTGATTCCACCAGCTCCTTTTTTTTCCCTCAAGACTGCTTTTGCTACTTGGGGTCTGTTGTGTCTCCACACAAATTTTAAGATTTTTTATTCTAGTTCCGTAAAAAATGCCATTGGTAATTTGACAGGGATTGCATTGAATCTGTAGATTGCTTTGGGTAGTATAGTCATTTTTACAATATTGATTCTTCCAATCCAAGAACATGGTATATCTCTCCATCTGTTGGTATCACCTTTAATTTCTTTCATCAGTGTCTTATAGTTTTCTGCATACAGGTCTTTTGTCTCCTTAGGTAGGTTTATTCCTAGGTATTATATTCTTTTTGTTGCAGTGGTAAATGAGAGTGTTTCCTTAATTTCTCTTTCACATTTTTCATCATTAGTGTATAAGAATGCAACAGATTTCTGTGCATTAAATTTGTATCCTGAAACTTTATCAAATTCATTGATTAGCTCTAGTAGTTTTCTGGTAGCATCTTTAGGATTCTCTATGTATAGTATCATGTCATCTGTAAACAGTGACAGTTTTAATTCCTCTTTTCCAATTTGTATTCCTTTTATTTCTTTTTCTTCTCTGATTGCCATGGCTAGGACTTCCAAAACTATGTTGAATAATAGTGGTGAGAGTGGACATCCTTGTCTTGTTCCTGACCTTAGAGGAAATGCTTTCAGTTTTTCATCATTGAAAATGATGTTTGCTGTGGGTTCGTCATATATGGCCTCTATTAGGTTGAGGTAGGTTCCCTCTATGCCCACTTTCTGGAGAGTTTTTATCATAAATGGGTGTTGAATTTTGTCAAAAGCTTTTTCTGCCTCTATTGAGATGATCATATGGTTTTTATTCTTCAATTTGTTAATATGGTGTATCACATTGATTGATTTGCATATATCGAAGAATGCTTGCATCCCTGGGATAAATCCCACTTGATCATGGTGTATGATCCTTTTACTGTGTTGTTGGATTCTGTTTCCTAGTATTTTGTTGAGGATTTTTGCATCTATATTCATCAGTGATATTGGTCTGTAAGTTTCTTTTTTTGTAGTATCTTTGTCTGGTTTTGGTATCAGGGTGATGGTGGCCTCATAGAATGAGTTTGGGACTGTTCCTTCCTCTGCAATTTCTTGGAAGAGTTTGAGAAGGATGGGTGTTAGCTCTTCTCTAAATGTTTGATAGAATTCACCTGTGAAGCCATCTGCTCCTGGACTTTTGTTTGTTGGAAGATTTTTAATCACAGTTTCAATTTCACTACTTGTGATTGGTCTGTTCATATTTTCTTTTTTTTCCTGGTTCAGTCTTGGAAGGTTATACCTTTCTAAGAGTATATCTGTTTTTTCTAGGTTGTCCATTTTATTGTCATAGAGTTGCTGGTAGTGGTCTCTTGGGATGCTTTGTATTTCTGTGATGTCTGTTGTAACTTCTCCTTTTTCATTTCTAATTTTATTGATTTGAGTCCTCTCCCTCTTTTTCTTGATGAACCTGGCTAATGGTTTATCAATTTTGTTTATCTTCTCAAAGAACCAGCTTTTAGTTTTATTGATCTTTGCTATTGTTGTATTTATTTCTATTTCATTTATTTCTGCTCTGATATTTATGATTTCTTTCCTTCTGCTAACTTTAGGTTTTGTTTGTTCTTCTTTCTCTAGTTCCTTTAGGTGTAATGTTAGGTTGTTTATTTGAGATTTTTCTTGTTTCTTGAGGTAGGATTGTATGCTATAAACTTCCCTCTTAGAAGTCAGGATGAGTTAGACAAGGCAAGGCTAGGCAAGGACAAGGGTAGAAGTGGGAGAGATGGATGCACAGCCTTTTAATTATGACTTGGGCTTATTAAACTGTCCTGAGGAGAGGACACAAACATTCTGGTCCCAAACAAAGTCTAAGCCCCACTGTGAATTAACAAATTGACATTCTGACTTATCAGCATATTTTACATTTTTGGGAGTTAAACAAGGTCTAATCACATGTGAGTAAACTGACAAAAATCAAATGCTCTGCACAATTAAAGATCAAAGCCAGGAGTCGTGGTCTAAATCTATTCACCTTTTTTACTTTGACTACAATAAATTAATTTAAGCTAGCCCTGTATAAACTCTGGCATAGGAATATTTATGCATTGATAGAAAATGAAGCATTCTGTTATGTGCCTGTTGTCTAACAATAGAGTCCAGGCCAGATAATAATTATTGTCCAATTTTTATAATAGCTGACATGAGTGCAAGAAATATTTATTTCTCTGGTAACTAATTACTAGATATTACCATTACCATTCATATGTAAACTTAGTGAGTTATATGAGTAGCATGTGTGTTAACCATAACAAAAAAAGAGAAAATTTAAAGCATTTCTTTTTCATTTCTCTCTTATACCCTTCAAAATGGGGTGGGATAGCCAGGGAGTGAAAGTATCCCAGTTTTTCACAAAGAACCCTCTTGTCAAGGAAACTCTCGTACAGTAAATCTCAACTGTGGCTGATATTACCCCTAGAAAGTGTTTGGGAAAGTATAAAGGCATTTAGTTACATTAACTAGGGGAGGCTACCAGTATTTTAGTAGATGAATAACAGGAATCCTAAACATCCTGGAATGCATTGGACTATCCCACACATTAAAGAATTATCCTACCTCAAATACCAATAGAGCCCCTGTTGCCATATAGGGTGGGGGTGGTGTTGACCTCTTGTTTGAATCCTCCACTGTACTTAGCACAATATTTTATACTATAGTTATTGGCTATTCTATTTTGTGTTGTATTTAAAAAATAAAAATAAATGAACTATTCAAAACATTTGGGTACTGTGTTATGAAACATGCAGGGATTTATATCTCTGACCCAATAGGAATATAAAGATTTCATTTTGGTTGGCCATTCTGTAATTTATAGTTAGAACCAATTCTTCCACCCATTTCATGCCCTGTTTAAAGTGAATGATTTCTCTTCTTTGTAAAGATGACCTGATCCTTTTTATTTAATCATGGTACATGCATCATAAATTAATGCTGGCCTTACCCAATATAGCCAAGAATACAATAGAATTACTGGAGTCTCTTTATTCTTATGGAATTGCTATGTAATCAGTTGTATGGCTTAATATTCCATTAGCCAAATTATTCTTAGTGTATACATTCATTAAGTAGAAGAAAGAAGAAGGTTTAATCTGTTCTGCTTCTCTTCTCCATATTATTCATGTACTAAAAAGGTAAAATACCCTTGGATATTTTTTTCTAGTTCATAAGTTTCCTTTACACAAGGGTACAGAGTAGCATATGTGGGACTGTGTAGGCTTAAAAATAGTTTAACTCATATAGTCATCTGTTTTCATTCCACAATCAAATATTGCATTTCTAGAATATTATAGATGTTCTGCTACATACTGGAGGTATACATACTATTAAGAGAGTTTCTGCTCATAAGACCTTAAAATTTAAAGGGGGAGACAGGCAGTTGAGTGTGATAAAGAGATATGTGTCCTGTGAGAAGAGTAGGTTCAGTTCCTAAATGAGGTCTGAGGAAAGGATTAGCCAGTTCGACCAAAGTGTGTGTGTGTGTGTGTGTGTGTGTGTGTGTGTGTGTGGTGGGGAGACAGTTTGGGGAAATACCTCAGTGAGATGATGACACTTGAGCTGGACCTTGAAAGATGAGTGGATATTAATTAAGCAGGGAAAGAGGAAGAGGAAAATAGCTAAGCAAAGGCAAAGAGGCAAGAAGCAGTGAGGCACTTTCATATATCTGAAGCCCATTTCTCAGATCTTGATAGTGGTGGTTAGGAGATATGGCTGGAGAGATGGGTTGACAAAGCCCTGTACATGAGGCTATGGAGTTTGAAATGTATACTGTCAGCTACACAGTGGTTCTCAAAGTGTAGGTTCAATGTAGCATCAACACCACCACATGGGAACTTATTAAAGATGTTCATTATCAACCCCACCCCAAACCAACTGATTCAGAAATTCTGGGGGTGGGGCCCAACAATCAGTGCTTCAACATGCCTTCTAGGTGATTGAAGCATGCTAAAGTTTGAGAACCACTGGGCTAAGAGAAGCCCCTAAACAGCCTTAAGCTGGTGATAATATGTTCAAATAAGTGTTTTAAAAGATTACTTTAGTGAAAATTTGATTAGAGGGAGATAAAATGAACAGAGAGACCATTTATGAGTACATGCTGACCATCACGAGACCTTAAGACATGCAGGTATGAAATATCAGAAAGGAAAGAGAGAGGTGGAGAAGTTACAAAGAACATATAAAGAGGAAGAATCAACAGAATTTGATTCAAAGAAAAGAGAAGATCCTGATAGATCCCATACTTCTCCCTTTAATGACTTAATGTTGGAAAGTGGTACCCTTCATAAGATGGAGAGTGCAGAAGGGGGAACACCTGTTTCAAATATGTTGAAGTTGAACTTCCTGCATCATATTTGAGCAGAAATATTGAATAGGTGGCTGCGTATATAAGCATGAAGCTCTAGAATGAGTCCTGGGCTGAAAATGGAGATGGGGAAGTCTTTAGCTATTTTAGGTGACTGATAGTATATGGGTAGGACAGTGTGTTGAATAAAAATAGAGGATAAGCCATTTAATGCTTCAGGGTCTTTTATGGGCTAGACAGAAAAGGAAGCACCTTCTCATGTGACTGAGAATAAATGGTCCACTATTTGATGAGGTTAGAGGAGAACCAGGAGAGTGTGTACTCCTGGAGACCAAAGGAAGGTATTGGTCATCAGTGCCAAATTATGGAAAGATGAAAGCCCAGAAGAAGTTTTTTGTTTTGATTTTAGGAGATCATTGGTAGCCTTGGTCAGGACAGTTTCTCCAGTGCAGAGAGGACAGTTTTTCTTGAATCTCTGGTCCAGCAAGGACAGCAGACCTCCCATTTTAGACAAAGTTGCCAGTTTTATATATTTCTAAAATCATTGAAGTGTTTAAGAAGCCAATGTTCAGCATTCACATGAAGTTGCCAGCTGAACCAAGTAAAGTAGAGAAGATTTAATGTCTTTTATTATTTTTTTTTTTTGCAGCATGCGGGCCTCTCACTGTTGTGACCTCTCCCATTGCAGAGCACAGGCTCCGGACGTGCAGGCTCAGCGGCCATGGCTCACGGGCCCAGCCGCTCCACGGCATGTGGGATCTTCCCAGACCGGGGCATGAACCCGTGTCCCCTGCATTGGCAGGCAGACTCTCAACCACTGCACCACCAGGGAAGCCCAGATTTAATGTCTTGAGAAGAGAGGATATAATTCCCCCTAAATAGAAGAAGGTGCAGTGGAGGTACTGGAATGTGAGATGTAGGGATGGGTGAGACTTACATCTTCACCAGGCAGAACTAACATCATAGCAGAGAGAACATAAGACACCAGCCCTTGAGTCACAGGAGGAAATATGAGATGCCTCTGCAGCTGGGGCTTCAAGCTGATAACAGGAAAAAGCAACATCTGCATACATAGAGAAGGGTATTTGGAAATAAAAGCAGGCATAATCACTTTTTCATTTGCCTATCTTATTCCCAATGAGCAAAGGTAAGACTTTGATCTCTTCCTAACAAGAGTTCAAAACCCTGGAATAAAGATGGTATAGTTCCTCTAGTTGCTGATATTGACTTCTGCCATAATCCTGGCTGTTAAGTTTAAACTTAAATTAAATCTGAAAATTTCACTCTAGTCAAAACCTGAAAGACTTGTGTGACTGGAAGACCTGGATGGCCAGGAAGTTTGGGCTTTGTTGAACTTCTGCTCTTGGCCTACAGTGGCCATGGTCATTAACTGGAGTGAAATAGTGTCTGTCTTTTTTTCTTTTTTTTAACATGAACCATGAAAATGTATTGCCCTTTAATCTTTGAAGTACATGTTCTGAAGACAGGAACACCTCTCGTTGATTGCCATGGAAAGCCATAATTTTAATTTTAAACTGTCTTTTTACCCTTTTTTACCCTGTAATAGCTTGTACCCACTGCCCTAACCCCCCACAAGGGCAGGAATCAAGTCGATTAATAAATAAACTGAGATGAAATAAAATAGTCTAATATTGTTCTCTGGCTTCTTATTTTTAGGACTGGGTTAGAAAGAAACTCATCCCTGGAGTTTGGGAGAATTAGTTCATGATACCCAATAGCATTAAACACTTAATTGGCTTCTGGTCTAATTCTGGGTGTCTGAGACAGATTCTATTTAATAATTTAGGCTCCATTATTTTAGGATTGAATTGAAACGAGCTTTGACTATCTGGGGTATGTATTTCCTAGAAAATCCCTGTATCTCTGAGCTTCAAACGTTCATACTTGCCATACCATACCGTCTGGCTCATTTTGACAATAAAGCATAATTTTCATTTATCATATTCCCCTGCCATTCCTGTCTACTCGCGTAAGTGGAAATATTCAAGTACCAAGTCACACAGTTTATTCCTCCTCTTAAGAAATTACTTTTTTATGGAAAAGTCAGATTAATTTAGAATAAAGAAAGGATTGGATTATAGAGAAGTTTTTGGGAAAAAATTCAGAAGAAATTCTACCAAGTTTTTATTTTGCCAAGAAATTAGTAACAAAGAAGATATATTTATAGAAAACAGTTTTGTGTATTTCTAAAATCATTTAAATGATTATGAGACCAATGTGCATATGAAATCACAATCTTAAAAAGATATATCTCCATTTTAAAGAGTGCATTTCTTATCTGATTTGACGTGCATATAGATAAAAGCCCTTTAGTTTATATTTTGACATGTGTATCATAGTATAATGATAAAAATGGGCTCTACAGACAAATAACTGAAATGATTAATAGAATTACTCAGTGATAATACAAATATTTCCTACCATTTGGTTTGATAGTATTCTTCCAAAAATTCAACTTAGCCAATACATATTGTGTTTCTTCTATACAATAGATTCTGCTATTTATTATTGCAGCTTTGGGTGCAAACAAAACTGACACGTTCCCAGCCTTTAAGAAGTATGCAGCTTAATGAGAAAGACAGACAATAAGTAAGTAATTATGAGTGTGACAGGTGCTGGAAGAGGCAAAAAAATAATAGAATGAATAGTATTGTAGACTTATCCAGATTTGGGGGCCAGGTCTTCCTGGAGAAAGGGAGATTTAGACTTCTGCTTGAAGAATGTCCAAGTAGGCATTATAGTTAGACTTGTTAGACTTGTCTTAGGTAAGTATAAGGTCAGGAGGTGAGGAAGTTGACTAGGGATGAGCCACAGACTGGAAAGAGTCCAGTATAACTGGGACATAGAATACAAATCAGAGTGGTGAAAGATGAAGCTCTGGGAGTAGAGGGAAGCCAGGTGTGAAGGACCGTATAAACTGTGTCCAAGAGATTTGATTTCATCTAAGGCCTAGGGGAAGCAATTGTTGGGTTTTAAGCAGTAGACATTTATGATCATATTTGTGTTTTTACAAAATGTCTCTAGATAACAGAATGGAGAAGGGTCAGAGAAGAACAGGAGTGGAAGTTGCAATACTGGCTCATAGGCCCTGCAGTGGTCCTGACAAGGGAAGATGGCAGGTTGGATTAGGGCAGTGGCAGTGGGGATGTAGGAATGGGGACAATTCTGACAGATAATTAAGCTACAGAAGCAACAAGTCTTGATGATTGATTGTGTGTGTGTGTGTATGTGTGTGTGTGTGTTGTGTAGCACCACAGAGAAAAAAGGAAGGAAATTCTCCTAAATTTATGGCTTGAGAATCTAGGTAGAAGGTAGTGATCTTTAGCACATATTACAGAATTGCCGATTGATTCCAGTGAGAATGAATTCCATCTTGTGTTATGGTATTGAATGATACAACCTACAGAAGTAAGCAAGTTTAAAATATGTGTCATTGTATTATAATCCCCCAAATATTCTCATGTACAGTGTAGTGCTTAAGGAACATTACTTCCACATGATTTATTTTGTTCACAGACCACTTTATATAAATTAAAATCATTTTTATTGAACTTCCCAGTTAATTACAGAGAATTATATTCTTGCAGGGAGATAAAAGGCCAAAAACAAACACACAATTTTAAACATAGTTCAAATTATTTAAATTACACATTCCTCTAAATGAATCTTGGGACCCTCTTGCAGAGAGCCCATTCTATTCTCTTTCCTGACACTTCACTTCAGCCTCTAGCAGGGGGAAGGGGCAGTCCTCTTCTCTCTGATCTCTCTGGCTTTTTCTCTAGGAAGCTTACCTTCCGACATCATCCTCTTTTTCTCCCCAATGCCACTCTCTTGTTCTGTCCCTTGTCTTCTTCCAAGTTAATGACCTTCCATGTGTTCAGGGTGCTCATGGCCTTTCCAGCTCGAGACTCTTTTGTACCACAAACCACCCAACACATCCAAAGCAGAAACCAGCCTCTGCTGCATTAGGATCAATTTCCCTCCTGAGCCTCTGACTCTCCTGGATTCCATCTAAATCTCTTGGAGTCCTCAGACTCCTTCTCTTCTGACAGAGTTAATGGAAGCAGGTAACATGAGTTGAGCACTTACTAAATGACACTCTAAGCTCAGAATTTCACATGCGTGATCTCTTCTGCTTGGCCCACCAACACTGTGCAGCTACTGTTGTGAGTAACCCTATTTCACAGGTGAAGAAACTGAGGTTTGTAATGTATACACAACACTTAGTGTCACACGATTAACAAATGAGAAAACATGAGCATTAAGCAATGTTGTTCAGACTCTCAAAGCACCAAGTATATGCTTTCAACCACTTTGCTAAAAGACCTTTTACCACTTAACTGGTCAGCTATCAAGTCATACTAATTTGTTTAGATATTTAGGGTGAAGTCATCCTCGCCATTGTCATTCCTGTAATCCTGGATCAGGTCTTCACACATCATCCAAGTATGAATGTAACAACCTTTGCGTTGGCCTGCCTAACCCAAGAATCCTTCTCTTTGAAGCATTTGGTATATTGATGCCTGAGTAGTTGTTTTAAATGGTCACTTTTATTATTAATTTCTTAGATAATTTTTGAAATTTCTGTGTCCTGGATAGGCCACACTTCATACAATCTACAAAGTCTTCCACCCCCATTTCTATGCACAGTCCCCATCTACAAGATTCCTTCTGCAAATTTCTCCATGCTACATCTACCTTCTTCCCAAATTCCACTCTTTTCACTGGCAGCTGCTGACTAGATGGGCATTTGATCCAAGGATAGCCCATCTGCAGGCTCACAGGTGAAGGGGTGAATCCAAAGAATAGCTTGGATCCAACCTTCGCTCTCAGGATTTGACTGGCCATATGAGAGGAGTCAGCTCAGTGGAGGTAGGAGAATCTTCATAAAAAGATTCATCAGAGAATGTGACCAGGTTATCATGAGAAAGAAGCACAATTAACTCTTGTCTTTTCAGAACCCTGGAGCCTGAACCACACTCCAGTATGGCGATCTGGTTACTGTGAAGTCAGGATGACTGTGGTTTCTATTCTCCGATGATTCGTGGGTACTTTTGAGACCTTGTCCTTCATTGCCTTTATTTCTGTGTTTACTCCTAGAAAACAAACAACTTTATGTTACTTGAAGGAGTTGAGTACAGTGGTGTTTATTTTTTCCTAAAAGAGCCCAACATAGCATCTTTGCCTTTTATTTATTTATTTATTATTATTTTTTTTTTGCGGTACACGGGCCTCTCACTGTTGTTGCCTCTCCTGTTGCGGAGCACAGGCTCCGGACGTGCAGGCTCAGCGGTCGTGGCTCATGGGCCCAGCCGCTCTGCAGCATGTGGGATCTTCCCAGACCGAGGCACGAACCCACGTCCCCTGCATTGGCAGATGGACTCTCAACCACTGCGCCACCAGGGAAGCCCGGATCTTTGCTTTTTATTACGTTAAGTCACATAGTAATAATAATAACTACTGACAACTATTACATGTACCTCACATGCCAGGAGTGGTGCTAAGTTCAATACATTGTCTTGTTTAGTCCTCACAACCTTTTTTTTAAAAATTATTTTTATTTTTTGGCTGCGTTGGGTCTTCATTGCTGTGTGCAGGCTTTCTCTAGTTGCCGCGAGCGGGGGCTACTCTTCGTTGAGGTGCACAGACTTCTCATTGTGATGGCTTCTCTTGCTGTGGAGCATGGGCTCTAGGCACATGGGCTTCAGTAGCTGTGACATTCGGGCTCAGTAGTAGTGGCGCGCGGGCTTACTTGCTCTGTGGCATGTGGGATCTTCCCAGACCAGGGCTCGAACCCATGTCCCCTGCATTGGCAGGTGGATTCTTAACCACTGTGCCACCAGGGAAGTCCCCCTCACAATCTTTTAAAGTGGGTTTTCTTAACCTTCATTAACAGATGGAGCAACTGAGGCACAGAGAGGTTTAGTAATTGGTTCTAGGTCACATACCTAGTAAATGGCAGAGCTGGGATTTGAGCTCTTGCCTCTGTAATTGCATTAACCACATTGTTACCATATTCTGTCACTCCTTCTTTACATGGTTTTAAGGACTTCACGATTTCCTGCATAAAACTCTGTGCTCACTTGTTCTTCTGTTCTTATGAAAATGATATCTTTGTTGTCACACTAAAAATGAATTTTATTTTATTCACTGTTTTCCTGTTTTTTTTTTTTAAAGGGGTGCTGTTGTTCCTTCCACTAAGATTATCTTCTGATCTCATCTAATTAAATCCTAAAATTCTTTGAGAATTCTACCTCAATCCTCTTTAAAATTTTCTATATCTGTCCTACTTTTTCCACAGCAGGAACATACCATTTTACACTGTTGAATCTCCCATTCCATTAGCCAACACTACTTAAGTAAGTAAGTATTTTCTCCCCATTTAGGTTAATTTGGTATCTGGAGTCATGTCTCATCTTCTCTATTTCTATGAAAACACCTTTGCAGTGCCGAGATCATGGTAGACTTCACCACATCAAATGCCTAATTTGCTGTTTGATTAAAAGAAAGTAAATATATTAAGTAATATGTATAAAATATATTTTGCATTTAGTTTTATCCTGAAAGATTTGGGAATAATGAGTCATTTCAATCAACCTTAAACAAAGTGATTTTTGTCACATGACAATTAAATGACTGTTTCTTTATGTATCAAAAGAATGTATGTCAGTTTAGTTTTATTTCGAGTCTAGATAAAAATGAAAAGATGATAGTGGACATCTTTGTCTTTGCTACCCAGCAACTATTCTCTCTCCTCTTGGTCATAAATCCACAACTGTCTTCTAATGAACAACACCCCCCTTTATTCTCAGTGCAGAAGTCTTCACTTCTGGCTCCTGGCTCATTGGAACTGTAGTGCTCTGGTCACTGTGATTCAGGGTTGGATAGAGACCCAATGAAGGAAAATGAAATGCAAGGAGACTTCCTGGAACCACTGACAGAAAGGCATGGCTCTTGTCTCCTTGATCTTATTAGTAATGATAAAGATGTAAGCCAGAAGCTACGGAAGGCTACAGAAGGAGACTGGAAATAAACCCTACAGAGAAATCAAGTCCAGATGATACTGAATCCATTCTTGGATCAACCATAATAAGAACCTGCTCTAGTCGCTTCTGATACCTGACTCAATAGAGTCCTTTGTTTAGCTTAAGTTAGTTTGAGCTGAGATTTCTGTAATCATAGGAGTTCTGACTCACCTTCTTTTACCAAATAAGGAAGAGATTAAAATGTTCATTGCCCATTCCTTCCAAAACAAAAAGTAAACTCCACACATTCCACTCACCCTTTAAAATGTAGTTAGCCACTGTTTGCCCCCATTCTACCATAACCAGTTGCTATCTAACTTTCATTATAAAAAGGATGAAGTAAGGTCTGTTAATAGGTAAACTATACAAACACCAAATCCTGATTCTGCTAATTGTACATCTTAAAGAATTTCTGTTTTGTTTTATTTAGGTCAAATATATACTCTACTTTTCCCTGCTCTGTGTGCTTTGTCTTAGTACAGATAGGTAGTATTTATCTTTTTTAATTTAATTTTTATTTTATGTTAGAATATAGTTGATTTACAATGTTGTGTTAGTTTTGGGTGTTCAGCAAAGTGATTCAGTTATACATATACATATATTCATTCTTTTTCAGATTCTTTTCCCATATAGGTTATTACAGATTACTGAGTATAGTTCCCTGTGCTACATAGTAGGTCCTTGATGATTATCTATTTTATATATAGTAGTATGTATATGTTAATTCCAAACTCCTAATTTATCCCTCCCTCCACCTTTTCCCTTTGGTAACCATAAGTTTGTTTTCTATGTCTGTGAGTCTATTTGTGTTTTGTAAATAAGTTCATTTGTATCTTTTTTTTAATATTCTACATATAATAGATATCATATGATACTTGTCTGACTTACTTCACTTATTATGATAATCTCTAGGTCCATCCATGTTGCTGCAAAGGACATTATTTCATTCTTCTTTATAGATGAATAATATTTACAATAGCCATGACATGGAAGCAACCTAAATGTCCATTGACATAGGAATGGATAAAGAAGATGTGGTATATATAGACAATAGAATATTACTAAGGTAGTATCTGTCTAAAATAAGAGTGTTAGTGTTAGGAGTCTTGCTAATTCACCTGACGTGAACAGGACTGTTTAGGAATGGCTCTATGCATAAGAGGTGCCCTACATATTTCTATACTGGCTGGATAAGTCCTCAAGGGTACACAGACCAAAACTCAGCAATACACATCAATTGAATTTTGAAATAGAAACGTCTTCAATTTCTTTGTCATAAAATAATTGAAAGGTTTCTAGCTCAAATGTCTTGCTGCTTCATTTGGAAGTAAGCTGATACAGTCCTTCTCTCACAGAATTATCGACATGAATTACACTAGAATATTTATTAGCAGTATTCGGTGAGCTGTAAATCACCGGGGAGGTCCAGGATTAGCAAGATATTAATGCTTAACTGCACAAGATTACCATTAGTTTTATCTTTCAAAGTATTACGGTTTATAAAGACAGTCACATAATTTCAGTTTAAATGTCCCTTAAGTCATCATTTTATTATAACAATCTTGCTGTTAACTGGAACTTTATATAGAAAAAAACTGATTGAGAAATACAGGTGTTAGTCTGCTGTGATTATGATGAATACTGTATCATTCAGGAAACACTTTAGACTTGGTAGATCTAGACTATGTGGAGAAAATTGCATGTCTGTTAGAATGTTTTCAGCTGCAAGTAAAAGAATTCCAAGCTTAAAGTGACTTAAACAATAAGGATTTATGGTCTAACAGAAAAAGAAGTCCCGAGTTGGCAGACCTTGGGTTTTATCTTCTGGCAGAGCAGTGTTAGGGTCCTTCCATCTTTGGTGATTTGGCTTTAGTTTTCAGGTGTGTACTCTTGTGGCTACAAAATAATCTCCAGACAACAGGCATATCCTCATTCAACACATTCAAAGGCAGAAAGAGGTCTTTTTCTTTTTTTTATTAGGGATGAAAACCTTTCCCAGAAACCCCCAGCAGACTGGCAACAAGGTTCCCTTGACCAGCACTGGTTTATAAATCAACCAGGCTGGAAGGAAGGACCAGGAAGTAAGAATCTAGTATTTTCAGCATCTACAATGGGTAGAGAGCAAAGAAAATTAACAGGCGAACCATCCAGGTATACCTTGGCAGACGATTCTGCCATGTGATTACTTTGTAAAGAGGCAAAAATTTAGTAGCAGCAGCAGCTGTTGACCAAATGAAATAGTATATTAGAATCCCAAGTTAAATGAAGATTGATGGATTTGCCTTTGGGAGGGGTGGAAAGGAACTTTCCACTCAAATCCTTTCTTTTTCTTTTTTCTTTTTTTTTTTTTAAGCATCATCTTTTGTCTAACATTGAGACTCTACCCAGAGGGTGAGTTGCTAAGCTAAAGAAAACCCTTCCTGCTGCTGTCAATAAAGGCAGCATTTTGCATTATAATGGATACTATGATCTTAAATAAATGGGCATGCTTCCTTTTCATTCATGGTAAAGTTTTCCCTTTGTGCTCTTGCTGTTGTCAAAGGCCTATATGTGTTTTATAAATGGAGCTCTAGACTATTGTGCTGTGATGGAACATAATTATGTTGTTTGAAATGATTCCTGGACACGCTTCTCTTCCCAGTAGTTCTTTTGTTCTTAAAGCTGAAAAGGTGAATTAACACACACACAACAAAACAAACACAAAATTCTAAAAAACAGGCAGGCCAAAGCCTGTTTAAATTTTATATATAAATATTGAATGTTTTCTTTCTC
Organism: Hyperoodon ampullatus; assembly: GCF_949752795.1. Taxonomy (NCBI): domain Eukaryota; kingdom Metazoa; phylum Chordata; class Mammalia; order Artiodactyla; family Ziphiidae; genus Hyperoodon; species Hyperoodon ampullatus. The sequence continues at coordinate 11,085,313 of NC_136918.1, forward strand.
CTTTTATCTTTGTTCATCATTGAATGGTCTGTCTGCTTCTTTTGAACATTTTAAATTCAATTCAATTAACATTTACTGAGTTCCTAACATAGAGAAGTCATTATACTAAGTTCTGTAGGAACACTACTAAAATATACTTATTCGTAAAGAACTTATCATCTACAGATGAGACAGATCAATATGTAAATGAGTATAATGCAAGGTATCAGCCATTCACTTTTACCTGAAGTTTAAACACTTACTATGGAAATAACCAGTCAAACCTCTGCAGGATCTGGGAAGGTTTTGTGGAGGGCTTGTCTACAGATTTCCTTTTTAAGATGGACAAACAAGGCGAAATAAGACTCTGGTAGTCCAGACTGTGGGATCTAAATGAGAGGGAAGGTGCTTTAGGGTAGCGGTCCCCAAACTTTTTGGCACCAGGGACCAGCTTCGTGGAAGATAATTTTTCCACGGACCAGTGGTGTGGGGCTGGGGAGAGGATGATTCAGGTGGTAATGCAAGCAAAGGGGAGCGGCAGATGAAGTTTTGCTGGCTCGCTGCTCCCCTCCTGCTGTGCAACCTGGTTCCTAACAGGCCGCAGACGGTACCAGTCTGAGGCCCGGGGGTTGGGGACTCTTGCTTTAAGGGGCTAGGAAATGTTGAGCAGTTGAATGATTTGGTCTATAGAGTCAAGTTGGCCTAAAGCAGACGAGGGAGCTGAAAAGATGGACTTGAGCTAGACTGAAAGCCACAGAAAGGAGTATGGAAGCAACTGATTATTCCTGGTCAAGGCATGAGCTCCTCCATGCTTTAGAATTTACATGCTTCTGTTTGTAAATCACTGACATTTGTTAAATGCTGTGTTCTGGTCAACATTCTAAGTACTTCAGACACACTAACTCATATCATCCTCACAACACCCTATTAATTTCTTATTACTATAAGTTCTTTTTATATATCAAGAAATTTAGACACAGAGAGGTTAAGCAACTTGCCCAAAGTCATACAACTTGCCCAAGTTCACACTCTTTAACTACCACCTCTGTGGATGGGAAGAAAAACACAGCTATTCCTTCTTGGAACATATTATTATTTTCATATTTCTATTAAAATTAAAAAGGTCGTACATCAAAGTAAATATATCCTATTTTTGAATTTGTCTGATGGCTTACTGTGGCAAATTTACAATATAAGCTTCAATTCCTGTAATTCTCTGCACAGGTAGATATCTCATAGAAAAAGTAAAAAAAAAATGCATTAATAATCATAAATCTTTCATCTGGAAGAAAGGAAGCCATTTAGGATATTACAACATTTACAGTATTTATTATTTAAAACAAAAAGGAGAAGGCTTTATAACATTCATTTAGTAAATCCATGGGACATGGGAATTAAAAGGCACCTTGATCATCATCTAGGCTAGTTTCAGACAGGCTGCCCTCAGATGTGATTTATTTGGCTTCCACAATGATTTTTTTCTCTGTTTTAATTGAATAACTTGTCAATTTCAAAAACACTAGGAAATTTAACCTAAAAATATACATTTCCAGCATCTCATAAAAAGTGGAGGGTTTCCCTGGTGGTGCAGTGGTTGAGAGTCCACCTGCCGATGCAGGGGACACGGGTTTGTGCCCCGGCCCGGGAAGATCCCACATGCCGCGGAGCAGCTGGGCCCGTGAGCCATGGCCGCTGAGCCTGCGTGTCCGGAGCCTGTGCTCCACAACGGGAGAGGCAACAGCAGTGAGAGGCCCGCGTACCGGAAGAAAAAAAAAAAGTGGAATACAGGGCAACAGCAAATCCACATTCGCATGATAATAATCAAGTAGAGCTGAGTAGAGCCTGGTTAGTTCAGGTTGGTCCTGTAAAGTCTGGTTAGTCGCAGACAGTGCATTACTTTTATATTGCCACACAACAAATGATACCCATTTATTAGCTCACAGGTCAGTAGGTCAAAAGTGCATCAGCATGAGTGGCTTTTCTGCTAAGGGTTTCACAAAGCCACGCTCAAGGGATAATTAGTCACATGACTTCAATGTGTAATGGTTTAAAGCTAATCCCAGTTTATTTATTTACACAGTGATGGGACTATTCTTGCCAATCTTCCTTTCATACTCAAGGCAGTTGACTTAATTTTGACTTTGGATATTGCCTTCATGATTCTCATTTTCTATACCAACTCCATATTGACTGACATTCATCATTCTTCTGTATGCTTATAACTTCAGCTTGGTTATAATCAAGTTTATAAGCCTGAAAGAATTTCTGTTTCTTTTGTGTGACTTTGCTTATCTCTGCTTGATCACCTCTGAGTGTATTTGATACTGGGGTTCCCCAGTATGATCTGTTTCCCTTATTTTCAAACTCGTTTGACTCGTCTCATTTAAACATCCACTAATTGACAACAACAGGTGTTGTTTGGATAATAAGGACAATGTTCACACATTCAATTTTTTTAACAGTATGTTTCTCTATAAATGTAAGTAAATTGCTACTACAAGTCATGCAAAGCACTTGCTAATTATAAACATTTGTCCATTTGTGAATATTTGTTTTAAGTTTCTTTCATTTTTCCCTTCACAATTTATTTCCATTTGGCACAGATGGTTTGTAAAGAATTACAGGAGTTCCTGGAGTTTTAGCAAAGAAGATGCAGTCGAGGTCTATATCATCAAACATTCATTGATTGCTGAAAATGAGACTCAAACAGTAAATTTCATTAAAAACCATACAGATAAAACAATTTGACTAACTCTACTTTGAGCTCCAGAGAAAAAGAACATCTATTAAAAAAAAAAAAAAACCTACCAACCATGAATAAAGTATCTTGTCTTTATTCTGGTCTTTTTATATGATTGTCTCTAAGTTGTGGTTATTCATTCTGGGAAAATCTGTAGTTTGATTCTAAATGAGCAGATAAATTACTTTAACTATGATAGAAATTTTGGGAATTTAAAAATGTATTATTTGCTTTTTAAATTTCTCCTTTTATAATGGCTAAAGGAAGAGAACAAAAAAATGATTTCTCCATATTCTTGCAAAAACTGTGATACAGTCTTACACTTTCTTTGTTATTCTGATGTGATTATTCAACTTCTTATATAAGCTGAGATGACAAAGGGATCTTTAGAGGATCATACTGTGATCCACATAAGCTTCCATTTTCTTTGAGCTTAAAAATTAGGCAAATTCTCTTGTTGGTTTTAGCCTAAGATGAATATGTGTAAAAGATCTCATTTTTGCAGAAAATTAAAAGGTCAGAACAATAAATCAAAGAACCACTCCTAAAGTTAAACATAATACATATTATTCTCCCAAAAAATGTAAAAAGGTGTCTTTTTCCAGCTATTGTGATTGATTTGAATAATCTCAAAAATAAATATTATAGATAAATAGAATAATACTAACATTGAAATTCAGCATTCAAGATCAGACATCTTCATTAGCTCCCTCAGCATGCATTTATTGAATTTTTCCACTGTGTAAAGTCCAGAAAAGCACAGAGGGTAATAAAGAACTGTACTCCAATGTATTGCATGCCACCCCACATAAGGAGCACAGAATCTATGGAAATAAACATAATTCAATTGCAATGCAAGTCAAAAAAAGGAAACAAATAACATATTTATACCTCTCACTTTTAGCAAATGAGAGGTACAAACAACAAATATCGTAGATGATCATAGGAGTGAAGACGCTTTCTGAAGGTATTCGAGCTCAGGTAAAAGTCACAGGTCAGCAGCCATGACAGTCATTTTTAAGGGGCATCATAACTACAGAACCTGCATCTGACACAGTGCTGTGAGACTTCCTTAAGCAGGGTTCCTTCAGGCAGTCAGAAAAGTCACAGCTCATTCTGTAAGAAATAAGAAAACTTGTTTATTCCCATATCCATCCAAGCTGGGCAATGAGTAACAATTTGTTTTGTCATTTTACAATAAAAGACAACTTGGAAGTGTATAATTTTGAGAACATTGAGTGGGGTATGTGCTTTGTTCATTTGTTTGATGAACAGCTATTTCAGGCAACAGGAAAGAGTTGAATTTAGTACATATATTTTTTTTCCTTAGGTCACTCAAAAGCTTCTGGTTGACAGAAAAGAGTTGCCTAACAAGTTCCATTTTGGCAAAAATTGGGTGGTAAAAGTAGGACAGAGGGAAAACTCTTACATAAGATGTTCATTATATTGAAGTATATGAAATTGCCTATGTAGACCATCCATATTCAACCTCAAACATGGCAATTTAAAATTTAGCAACCTAGTAGACAGAACTCCTTTTATTTTATTTTTGGCTGAAACCCCTAAGGCCAGGAATAACACAATCAATGTCAAGTATGCCAAAAGTTTCAAAGAAAGTTGCTACACCTTTTACCAGGATATGTTGAGTTGGTTAAATTGATTGTGTCATATTAGTGATCACTCACCTCCAACCACAAAAGCATAGAGGTAGAAAATGAATGAGGGAGATTTTCTTTAGATAGAGTATGGGCCGGCTGTCTGTTCTCCCTTCTATTGGGGTAGGAAGAGAACTGATTCCTTCCAGACCTTATGTCACATGGGAAGAGTCTTAGGTGGACCTCCCAACACATCCATCAGGGGAGAGCCTAAGGGGAGCCATCTTGGAAGGAAATCCATGCAACACAATTCTGGGTGACATAGCCCAGAAAGGGCCTGACAGTCTGTGGGCTCTGAGGCTGGGAATGATGCAGGCACCCTGTGCATTATCGGTATTCTAGTAGGATATGGTAGAGAGAGACTCTCAAAAACCCCCATAACAGCAATTAGGAAAAATTCAGCTTGGAACATGTGCCAGTGTTGTAGGACAGGGACATGATTTCACAAGTTGTTTGACACTGCCTTGTCTCTCTAACCTTCTCTCCCCTTGGATCCTACCCCAGAGAAGTCATCTGTTTGAGTTTGTCATGTATGACACAATGCGAAAGCACAGTAATAGCATAATATGCATCAATAATTGGCTTTCCAAATAGCTCTTATATTGTTTTCTCTATATGCAGAATAGATATCTACCTAAGATGCTGAGAGTGTGCGTGTGTGTGTGTGTGTGTGTGTGTGTGTAGATAGACACACAAGCACACAAGGTTTTAAATTTCAAACAGGGCTTCCCTGGTGGCGCTGTGGTTAAGAATCTGCCTGCCAATGCAGGGGACATGGGTTCGAGCCCTGGTCAGGGAAGATCCCACATGCTGCGGAGCAAATAAGCCCGTGCACCACAACTACTGAGCTTGTACTCTGGAGCCTGTGAGCCACAACTACTGAAACCCGCTCGCCTAGAGCCCGTACTCTGCAACAAGAGAAGCCACCGCAATGAAAAGCCTGCACACCGCAATGAAGAGTATCCCCCATTAATTAAAATGGGATAAAAAATTAAAAAATAAAATTTTAAACAGAATTTTGCTACTGGCATATATAGAAGCTGTCTTCACGTAGCAACAAATGTTTCTGTAAGACAGGAAGTGGATTGCCTTGTCTAGAGTTTTCTTTCACTATCTCTTACTTTCACCCTTGCTTTCATTTCTGTTCTTTTTCTCTCCCTCTCTCACTCTTGCTCTTTTATTTTTCTATTTGTTTACTGAGCCACTTATTAGGTTACCCCTTCCTTTGGGAGGTTTAGGCTCCGAGCTGTTGATCACCCACTGCCTCGCCTGCCACTGCTCTGGCCAGGCTGTTAGGTTTCTAACAGGTGTCCCAGCCTTGCTTGCGTTTGCTCCTTCTTCACCTCTCCCCTGGGAATTCCTACTCTTCCCATTAAACGACTCCCTCCCCATCTCTTATTTCCTCCATGATCTTTGGAGGGAAGAGCTGTTACCTGCACAGGAACCCTTTATCTTTTCAGAAAGCTTTGCTGGACTTAAGTAAAACAAAATACACATTAATTGAGATGACCTTTTGTAATGGCCCAAGGAATATCCAGTAGATAGAAAATAAAGGTAACATTTACAAGGCTTCTGAATGTATATAGGTTCCATAACAATACAGTTTCACATGAGAAACATAAAATGATTTCATCTGTTGAGATATGACAGTGATACCTCATGTGAGTTCTTTGACCTTCACTTCTGATTTATTTATTTATTCATCTGACTGATTCTTCACATAACGTTGAATTTCACCTCCCCTGTGATTCTTAGTTGCCATGACTGCAACACATCTGAAAATCATCTATGCTGAAGTCAGGCCACTAAAAATAGTCATAGAAGACACATACACACAAACACACACATACAAACACACACACAACAAATAGCCTAGAAATTCAGGAGAATATGGTTTCGCAGCTGGAAGCCCAGTTTATTTATGGGGAAAAAGGCAAGGGCATAAACAACTACTTTTATGCAGAAAATGATCTTAACAGAAGCTATCTTTAAAGTGTCATTCCCCAATTTTTCTTACATAATGCCTGTAGAAGAAGATAATTTTGTCCCTGTTCACTCATGCACGTGGAAAAGACTGCTCCCGAAGCATCTGCACCTCAGCACATCTGTAACTCACTCACAGCGCTCCGGTTTGGAGGCTCTGCTTCAGGGATTTTTGCCAGGCTGTCTTTATTTAAGGTTTTTATAAGTGATCAGGAAGATGAAGTGCCCAGTAAAATCTTCAAGTTCACAGATGACACTAAGCTTCTCTGGGTAATTAAATGTCAAGCTGATAAGGATAAACTTCAGAAAAATCTTTCCTTCTTCTGTGTGAGGTCAGGACACAAAGATGGACTTCACTGTGGATGTGTGAATGTTGTAGAATAAGAAAAAAGAATACAAACCAAATTTTATATGATGATAACCCTTGAGTATCAATGATGACCCAGGATAAAGATTTGAGAGTTATTACTATCTTCTCCTCCTGGACTTCTACCTGAAGTTTGTGGTGACAAAAACAGTTATCACAATTCTGTGAATCATTAGAGGAGGCCATGCAAATGACACAGAAGCATCAGTAGCAATTCAAACACTTTTATACATGTTATTTTGTTTAGTCCTCAAAACAAATCATACAGTTATTATTGTGTGATAATTTTTAATGCCTTTTGCAAATGAGGAAACTGAGGCTCAGTAAGTGATTGGCTGTTATATCAAGGCACAGGCTTCTGCAATTGGCTCTGGATGCTACCTCTAAAGAAAATGAAAGTGAAAAAGCCGCAGAAGCATGTATTTAAAAATAAGGAAGCTTTGATATGGAAAAATGGTTTGAATACTGAATGTAATATGGGTTGAATGAAGTTTTAGAATTCTAGATATAACTAGGAAAAGGTATGATGCTTAAAAATTGTATATAGTTTGCTAGGGCTACCATAACAAAGCACCCAAACCGGGTGGCTTAGATGACCGAAATGTTCTGTCTCATAATTCTGGAGGATAAAGTCCAAGATCAAGGTGTCAAAAGGGTTGATTTCTTCCAAGGGCTATGAGGGAAGGATCTCTTTCAGGACTCCTCTTCCTATGTATCTTCACAGTTTCTTCCCTCTGTGCATGCCTGTCTCTCTATCCAAATTTCATTTTTATATAAGAACACCAGTCATATTGGATTAGGGCTCACCCTCACACCTCATTTCTGCCTGCAATGACCGCATTTCCAAATAAGGTTGTATTTTGAGATACAGGGAGTTAGGTTTAATATACAGATTTTCGGGGGACACAATTCAACCCATAGCAATTGGCAAGGAAGCACTGCAGAGTGGGTGATACATTTATGAAAGTTATTGCTCTGAATAAGAACAAGACCTAAAGACTTTATATGTCAGATGAAAAACAGAGCATCGAGAAAGCATTAAGCCAATAAAGAGCTGTGGGTGGTGGTGGGAGGGGAGATGGTGACAGAATCTTAGCATCATAATATTGGAAACTCGTGGGAAGCCACAGAGATCACTGTGTTTTTACACAGCTGCACAGCATCCAGAAGGAAGGGTCTGCTCTCCTTGCCCAACAAAAACATAACCAATTGATTTCACCTAATAGGTCATTTGCATTGCTATTTATTTATGCCAGATTTTTTTCATCCCAGAAAAAATTAAACCCCAAATATTTAAAAATATGGTTTACCAAAAACCCAAATAATCTCAACTCTTTAAATATATAATGAAAACTTCAGGTTTGGTTTTCTCTTTCAGATTAAAATCAAAACATAAACATTTTAGACATGTTTATACTAGATATATTAATACAGTTTTTGAAATGAAACTCAGCCACATTTCTCCATGAAACTGAAGAAGCACTTCAATTAAAGTTTATTTTATTCAGGGTGCATCTAACCCTATGTCATAATGTCACACGTTATATATGCCACAATGGACTAAGAGATATCTTAAGGTATGTAATGTAATAATCTTTAGAAATAAAGGAAATAAGGGCTTCCCTGGTGGCGCAGTAGTTGAGAGTCCGCCTGCCGATGCAGGGGACACGGATTCGTGTCCCGGTCTGGGAAGATCCCACATGCCGCGGAGTGGCTGGGCCCATGAGCCATGGCCGCTGAGCCTGTGCGTCCGGAGCCTGTGCTCCACAACGGGAGAGGCCACGACAGTGAGAGGCCTGTGTACCGCAAAAAAAAAAAAAAAAAAAAAAAGAAAGAAAAAAGAAAAAGAGAGAAAGAAAGGAAATAAGACATGAAATGATAAAGAAAGGTAAAAATAACATTTCATTTATTTGTTATTGTATCCATCCTCTCAAGGCAGTATCTTTACTTAAAAATGACCTTTAATATAGTCTTAATCATAATGATACTTTGTGCACGGGCTTCATGGTTATTGTCCATGAATCTATGGCGTTTACAGTGTATCCACAATTATTTTCAATTTATACTGATCCTCTGAGTCCACAGCTGAATACATTTGGTCATTGCCTTCTTTAGCCTTACATCTCTTGGCTGGTGTCTGGAGAGCCTGGTAGCTGATTGGCAGCTTTGGCATTACCAGGCAAAACTCACCAGCACCTGGGAAGTGGTGGTATGTAAAGGAATTCTCAGTTTTCAAATGTAAATATCCTTGGGCTTCTTTTGCTACGTGCAGCAGGTAGAAAACTGAAATTGTGGACCCTAGCTTGCAGTGTCTTCTGAAATAGGAGTGATGACTTGAGCCCATGCACTGAATGGTTTAGAATATCTGAATCTAAGGGTGTGAAATAGAGAGGACTGAACTGGGCAAGGAGCAGTGCCATCATCAAGGGTCAAGGTGGAATGGGCTCTATCCCCAAGATAAGAAAATAAAAGATTTTTCCTTTGGACATCTAAAGCAGAGGTCCCCATCCCCCAGGTCATGGTCCAGTACTGGAACCGGGCCACACAGCAGGAGGTGAGTGGCGAGCAAGCAAGCAAAGCTTCATCTGTATTTACAGCTGCTCCCCATCACTCGTGTTACTGACTGGGCTCCGCCTCCTGTCAGATCAGCGGAGGCATTAGATTCTCATAGGAGCGCGAACCCTACTGTGAACTGCACCTGCGAGGGGTCTAGGTTGCGTGCTCCTTATAAGAATCTAATGCCTGATGATCTGAGGTGGAGCTGAGGCAGTGATGCTAGCACTGGGGAGCAGCTGCAAATACAGATTATCATTAGCAGAGAGGTTTGACTGCAGAGACCATAATAAATCAATTGCTTGCAGACTCATATCAAAACCCTATCAGTGAGTAGCAAGTGAAAACAAGCTCAGGGCTCCCACTGATTCTGCATTATGGTGAGTTGTATAATTATTTCATTATATATTACAATGTAATAATAATAGAAATAAAGTGCACAATAAATGTAATAAGCTCGAATCATCCTGAAACCATCCCCCCTTCCCAGTCCACGGAAAAATTGTCTTCCACGAAACTGGTCCCTGGTGCCAAAAAGATTGGGGACCACTGTTCAAAAGGAAGAAACTTTTTGAAACTCTTTGAAAGAGCCCATGAAATGCTATTGTTATTTTTTAAGATATGATTAAATTATATTCCATAAAATTGGAATTTAGAAAGAATAAAACAATATTCTTTATTGTCACAATATATTGTTACCAATATGTATACTATCCAAACACAACTAGTTAACATTTTGATCAGTTTCTTTCCAGGCTCTGTGTGTGTTATATATGTTTGTGATTATGTGTTTCTCAATAGTCTAATCAAATTATCTAAATTTTTTAAATCTTGATTTTCTATCAAGTACCTAGTATCTTTTAATGTTCACATTGTATATATAATCATCTCTGAGTACTTTTTAAATGTTGATATTTGCCAAGACTCTGCTTTTGACTCTTTTTTTTTCTACTTCCTATAATCTCCTGAGTCTTTCTCAATTCTTTTGTCAAAACAGCTAACACCTAAATACTTACAAGTCATAAATCTATATTTCATGTTTCAAACTCACAAATATAACTCTTAACCATTTAGGTGTTCATTAATTAATGAATTATTTCATTCATAATTAACGAGTTAATTAATTCATTAAGATCTTAGTATGTGTTGGCTGGTGTTCTGAGTAATGGGGGTTTAATCTGGAAAATGGTGGTTGGATACGATGGAAGATGGTGAGAATTGAAGCAAGGGTTGGAAAGGCATGAAGGCATGAACCATTTTGAAGTTTCTAAAATAAAAGTGTTGGCATTTGGACATTTATTCCCAGTATATATTATGTACCCCTATTAACATGGGGGTGGCACACTGCTTACAACAATCATCAGAGGTGTAGTTAATCAGTTATTGGAGTGATTATTTTGTTTGGTGTCTGTATTAGTTTTCGACTGTATCTGTGACAAATTACCACACACTTAGTGGCTTAAAACAACTCAGAATTCCTATCTTATAGTTCTGTATGTCAGAAGTCTGATGTGAACCTCACTGAGCTAAGATTGAGGTGTTGACAGGGTGCCTTCCTTTCTGCATGTTCTAGAGGAGAACCCATTTCCTTGCTTTTTCCTCTTGTAGAGCTGCCTGCTTTCCTTGCCTCCTGGTTTCTTTCCTCAGTCCTCAAAGCCACAACATGGGCCAAGTCCCTTTCTCACTGCCTTCTCTCTGGTTGTCTTTTTCACTGTTAAGTACCTTTGTGTTTACCTTGGGACCACTGAGATAATCCAGGATAATGTCCTTATTTTAAGGTCAGCTGACTGGCAACCTTAATTCTATCTTCTGCCTTAATTCTCCTTTGCCATGTAATATTTATAGGTTCTGGGGAGTAGAATGTGGACATCTTTGGGGGGCCATTATTCTTTTCACCACAGTGTTTATCTCCCTCCCCCTGCCTGTAAATTTCATGTAGGAGATTCTGTACCCACTCTTCCCTTCTTTCTTAATAACAGAACTTGGTTTTATTCAGTGTGGCAATTTCCCAGCTAACAAAATTCCGTTATCTTGGCCTTCACGGTAGTACAGAGGCTTAATGTGGCACTGTTATGATGAATGAGTAATAAGGGGGAAGTCTGCTGAGTATTTCCTGCAAAGATTTTGCTTTCCTGATAAGAAATATCACCCCCTTTTCCCTGCTTTAAAGTCTATAGAACAATCATCTTATGGCCAAGAATGACAGGAATGAATACACAAGGCTCCTGCATTAAGAATAAGAAGTAAAAATATGGAAAGAACCATGGAAACACTGATGACATTGTGTAGCTGACACTGTATCAGTCCAAGGCTTGCCTCTTCTGGACTTTTTGTACTTGAGAAGAAATATTCTTTATACACGTAAGCTAGTATAGTAGGGTTTTTAATAGCCTACATGAGAGCAGGTGCCTTTTCTATCTTGTTTACTCCTGTACTTCCAAAGCCCAGGGCAGAGCAGAATATCTGTTAGGAACTCAATAAATGTTTCTTAAATTTCAGTTGAGATTTTGACTTTTGATCTGCATTTAATGGATAAGTGGATATTAACTAGTTCAAGAAGGAAGGGTGAGTAGATCATCTAAAACAATGAGTATTTGTTAATGTCCTAAAGTGGGAGTGAGCTTGTATGTGGGAAAGTAATAGAAAGTGGTATGACTGCAAAATAAGGAGAGAAGGAGAGAAGGTTGCTAGATGAGCCCTGTGAGATCAGTAGGCACAGGGTCACCATAGACCATGCTAATATATATATATTTAATTCCAAGAGCATTAACGACAGATTGACAGATTTTAGTTGAGGTTATCATATTTGTGTTTTTGAAGGCTCTTTTAGGCTGCTGTGTGAAGAAAGACAGTTGAATGCTTTGAGAGAGATTAGAAGGGTATGGAAATTGTCTAAGTGAGAGATGATAACAGCCTGATGATCCTAGAAATGGAGAGAAATGGATGGATTGGAAAGACATTAGGAGGTTAGATTGACAGGAGCCTAGATCGGATGTGAGGGTAGAAGGGAAGGCTCTGGGTTAGATCTTAGGTGTCTGATAGTGTGTGTGCTGCAGGGAGATTGTGCAGTTTTTGCTGCTGCAGTAGCATCCTGCCATTGCTCTGTTGAAGATACCTTACTCAGGATTTTTTGTTGAATGTTTACTATGTAACAAGTTGGTAAATGTAAGACTAGAACATAAACCTATATTTGAATACTTCAGAGCCTAGGATGAGGTACGAGTTGGGGCTGGTGGCTGGAGATAATGCAGAGCTCAGTTTCGAGTTAGGGCTGTGAAAGGCTTTGCAACCCACCTTAAGGAATTTTTTATTTAGTTTTTTACATGTCCTTATTGAAGACCTTGTTTCAGGAGTTGTGGACACGAAGATGAATAACCTGCTCTCAATGAGCCCAGAATCTAGTGCCGAAATTTTTCGTGTGATGCATGCATGGGTCACAGGTAAGCTGAGCTAGAGGCCACTCCCCCAGCTTTCAGTGAACCCAAGTGCCTCCACTTACACCAGTGTGGGGTGCACAGGTATGATTTTCTATGTGTGCTCTGTGGAAAATTTTTAGGTTGTACTAGTCTTGGAGACAAGTTAGACACATAAATAAGGATAATAAGAATAACAACAATATAATGTAATTATGTGACAAAAGATTATAAAGTAATAATTTTAAAAATTGCTGTAATATAATGATGTAATAAGAGAATATAAGGTAATAATAAAAACTTTCTGGGGAGATGGTTTGGGTGACATTTTCAAAGCAAGCATTCTCCAGGAAGCTGAAAGAATTGGTACCCATCTTTCTGGAGGCTTCAAGCCTGAAAATTCTGGTAGAGTTTCAACTATAAAATTTCTCATTTGTTTCTTCAGTAACTACCTACTTTTTCAGGCAAAATGACATGAAGAATCTTTCATCCCATTTTATCAGCTGATGAATTTTGAAAATATAGTACCTAGAGAATGGATGGCAGTGTAATGATTTGTCTCTGTACTATTTTCCCCTCTGGGTAAGAAATGGGTATGGAGACGTGATGTAGCTTCTTAATAAGTTGAACTTGGGTGTTTCCTGAAGTGATATCATACTCGTTCAATAATTTACTCCCCTCAGCTTATGAAAGTTTAAGTTATAGCTCTCTGAGAGCTTCCAATACTTTTTAATAAAAGAATCATCCTTTTATAGCTTCTAAAACTGAATGTTTGCCTATTAGAAAAATTATTTTGCACCACAGATTTGCTGTACACATCAAATAACATTGTTTTACATTTTTGGTACATAAGCACTTCATTAAATCTGTATGATTGTATTGTTTTGCCTCTCTTTTTGTTCAAGGAAGCATTTAGAAGGTCAAATAAAATGGCCATTTGTTAAACCCAACTTCCAATGCAACCATTCTATGAAACTTTCAATAGATTCCAAGAGGTTTTAAATCGTGATTTGGAGTTGAATTCAAATAGATAAGGGAATCTCTTGGCATGTTTGCAACAACTGAACTTGAAACTGGGTCTAGAAACTCATTGGGTTTACTGAATCACTAAATGTGAAAATAAATGTGAAGCTATTTACAACATAATTAATAACATCCAGCTATGTTGAGCTGTTCTCAAACCCCTCCAAATCTGTTGAGTCAGCAGTTTGAAACAATGTCAAAACCTGTTACTACCTTTTCCAGTGCCACAGATATGTTATTACCCCAGTGAGACTTTAATAATGAGGGTTCAGCCTGGGCCTCAAAGCCTGTGTCTGAGTGGCCCCCACCTCCCGTCCTTCCTCAGGGTACTTAAATCACAAATGGAGATTTTCTAGACTTTTAGTGTTGAGCACAAAAACCATTCTTCCATTGCCCAAATGTACCATGTAGGCTCTTCTACACAATCACTATGATAGAACTGCTAACCACATCAGCCCACTGTTATAATCAAGCTTTTTGTCATAAGAGTGTTTTAAAACCATCTTGACAAATGCTTATAATTATAATAGTTATCATATGGAGCACTCAGTATCCTCAAAGGGACTTAAGTATATGATAGAATATTCCTTTTAACAGAGTTTATCAGCCAGCAGATTTCCATTCTTATATATGGAAAGTGCATTTTAGATACATAAAACCACAATAAATGAGCTCTTAACTATGTCAACCGCTATAGTAATCAAGCCCCTTTCTTTCCGAAGTATTTAAGCTATCTCATTAAGTATACTTCTAGAGGATATAATGACATTCCTCCACATAAGCAAGGAGAATGTCTTGCATTTATATCCTTTCATATTAGACTCCAGAGTTTTAGAAGTTTGGTCAGTGGGATAATTACGCCGCCAGTCCTCCTCAACGCCCTTTGCCTACCTGTCAACTCGAATGGCTGGAGAAGATAATTTGCCAAATTGAGAAGGTTGCTTGAGGCTGGAGGGAAATGTAGGACAAAGTAAGCAAATTTACAACATGTTACCTTTAACGGCTCTGAGGCATAATTTATGAGCTCTCAAAGCTAATGTCAGTGGCATGGCCCAGAAACATGGGCATTTCTTACGTAAGTCCTAAAACATTTATCTGATGATTTAAAAATATGGCAAAACTTGACCAGAATGTTCCATGAAGACTCTCAAGCAGTTTTCGAGGAAGACAGGGCATGCAGTGTGCAGGCACCGTTTAGCTTCTGGCCTGGGCGTATTGCAAGTTATATATTGGATGTTGGTCCAGCTTATCTTCCAGCTGAATTTCAGAGTTTGGGGGTCTAAGACTGTCTTTCATATCTTCTGATTCTTCCACTGACATTTACTATAGCAGGTAATAAATGTGAGTTGTGATCAAAAGAATGAGACATCTGTGTTTTGTAGAATCAGACATTACTTTTTTGCTTTATTTTGACTTGTCGGTCTTTTACTTCAAACTCCGCTAGAGATCTCTTTCATATATATATAGATCCATGATGAGCGATGGAATAAAACACTTTAAAAAGCCAAAATAAAGCAATAAAGTAATAATGATTATATATATCCATACATTATATGTATATACTAAATGTATTTATATATTAGATGTCATACGTGTATATATATGTACGTATGTACACACACATATATTAAAGGAACGGCTATACAGGCTTAAATAATAAAAACACATTTAAAAGTGCCTGTTCATTTTCATTCTCAATGAAATATAAAATAATTATAAATAGTGAGAGAAAGATGAATGTGTCTTTTTTGTAGTCATCTTTTCATTGTGATGCTCTCACACTCAAAAATCAATGTTACACTACTAAGCTTATGATGTAGTTCCAGTAGAATGCAAGCCCTGTAAAGAGAACTGCCCCCTCACATCGAGTCTGTTACCTTCTTTGTGTGTGCCTTTCAGGGAGTGCATTTATTTACTGCAAATAGCAGTGGCACAGCCATAAATCCATATGACTGCTTTGCTTTTCACAATCTGGGAAAATGGCAAAATCAAAGCCAAATGAATTGGGTGGTACTGAGATGCTGATGGTATTTGTAAAGGGCACAAGCATATTTTGTTGTGCTGAGTAATGTGTGGGCAGTTATCTGGTGTCAGGGCTGCTGGAAGACTGATGTCTTTTCATTGAGAGCAGTTTTTATCCTAGGGGAACAATCAAATTGAGAACGTCAAAAGCCTCATGCAAGTGGAAGCCGCTTCTCTTGAATTTCATGAGGTGTGACGTCACTGTAGGCTGGGTTAGCATTTCTTCTCCTTACTATATGGAATATTCCATGCAGTTTTCTTTCTATATAAACACATTAAAATAGTCTGCCTCTCACTGTTGTGTCCTCTCTCGTTGCGGAGCACAGGCTCCGGATGCGCAGGCTCAGCGGCCATGGCTCACGGGCCCAGCCGCTCCACGGCATGTGGGATCTTCCCAGACCGGGGCACGAACCCGTGTCCCCTGCATCGGCAGGCGGACTCTCAACCACTGCGCCACTGGGGAAGCCCAGTGTGCACTTTTAAGTTCTTATTTTTGCTATTAGCTGCCTTTGGGTGGAACACTATGTGGTCTTTCTTGTTTGATCACTCTGGGCACATCAGCAGACAACTTTCTCAAAACGTAACAGAAGCCTGATCTTTTGGGTATCTAGAGGCGTAGATACTGGGGAGATGAGTCTCCAAATCCTCAGCACGTCTCAATTTGATGTCACTGCCAAGTCTTAAGTCCACGTTGTCATCCCTGCTAAGCAGAATCCAAGGACAAAGTCCTCAGTGTATCTTCCATTTGTTTCTTGGCCCCAAGACTCTGCTAAACCTGTGTACTTTCATTAGGTTCATTTCACAGAATTAAATTCCTCCTTGTAATACTCAGGCTATTAGCTGTCAGGGCTGCCCTACAACTGGGAGCCAAGTGTCCTGTGACCGTGCTGCTTGGAGGGAAATAGACAAAATGATGTTAAGAAATTGTGTGGCTCTGTGTTATTTGGCATCAGCGCCTTACTGTGATCAGAACTGAAAAGTGTGTCAGCGTTTGTCCTCATTCTGCTGCTTGGCATAATGTTTCTGACAAGCAATGCTTCATCACAGAAACAGATTTGAGAAGGACTTGTGTAGTACACTGTACATCCATAAATCAAAGAGCAGGGCTGCCCAGGTCCTCCTGTTTAGGAATAACTGAAATTGAAAGTGAAATGCCTAGTAATGAACACTTAGCTGAAAAGGTTAGCAACTGGGACAGGGAGTGGGAGATGAGACAATGAGGACTGGGTGATTTATTAAATTGACAAAATCCCTAATTTTGCAACTTTAACACAATTTCCCTTTGTTCTGCTCTCAGCAGAGATAAAGAACAGCTGGTTAGTACCACCTGTGTAAGAATCCATCATATTCTTGAATACCATTAATAAATTTTCCCACAGCCTTTTCGGCCTTAGAAAAAGACCAATTCCTTTTATCTTTCCAAAGTGGTAAATCATGGCCCCAATCCAGGAATTCAAAATGTTTCTGAGGATGGTTTGTTTCTTAGGCTAGAGCCCAGAACAGAAACGTTCTCAACTAAATGGTAGGGTGGGTGGGATTGGGGATCTACAGTCTGGATGGAAGTGGAAATGACAAAGACAGGAATTCCAGCTATGCTGTTAGGCCTTGTAGGGAACTAAGAAAACCCAATCCATTGAGCCTCATCAGAAGCACAGGAATGCTAGTGTCTACCCAGGCTTTTGGGGGATGGGTACTGAAAGGCTATTAAGATCCAAAGCCACTCTGGGTGGATTATCATGTAGCCTTTTGCAGCAGCTGAGTTTGGGAATCCTTTGTGTTTCTATGCCATTAATATTATACAGCTATTAACATAATTTGTCTACTTTTATCTGCAGCTGCTTCTGTGATTCACTGAACAAATGTTTTTGCATTTGCTACTAGTAAAATTTCCAAAGCGTTTGTGATTGACCAAATAAAATTTTGTAGACCATTGATCAGATTATATGTTGAGTATCCTTTCATCAGATGTTCATCCTGGGTCCAATCAGTAATGAGGGTCACACGGTATAGAACATCTCCGCCAATAAGTGAGGCTTCTTAGGGCTCCTTTTGAAGAGTGGAGCTGACAGCTAGCCAGGAACTTAGTTAAGCCAGTCTAATAGGGTTGGCATAGATGGTTAAAAGTGGGGGGAGAACAACTTTTCTCTGTTGCCTTTCCTTCTAAAAGACACCTTAAACTTCTCTGGATCAACGGCTATCTCACAGCTAAACAAATGTCAAATGCTAGGAACTGGGAGTTTGGGTTATTTGTGTCTCTATACTTGAATTGCATCTTCTCACTTTAATGACCTCTGTGAATTCTGAGCATTTGAGTTTTTCCCGTTGTTAAGCTTCTCAGTTTCTTACACGGCATTTGATCTATTTCAGTTTTCTCTGTCATCTGGGATCTATTTCAGAAATTTGTGTTTTCCTCAAAAAATCTTCCACTTCACTTGAACTTTAAATGCTTTTAGACAGGGTTTTGCAAAGTCCTCTCTTATGCTGGTTAATTTTCCCATTCATCTTGGGTTTCTTTATCAATTCCATAAAAATGTTAAAGTTATTATTTCTTCCCTCCTGTTTTTCTTAAGTTATTTATGTTACTTTTAAGTTATCGAATTGAATACTTAATTTATTGATTTTTATTTATTTTACTTATGAATAAGATTTTTTTAAATTTATCAATTTGTCAAAAAGAATAAGTTAAATCTTTTTAGTTCCGGAGGGATGTTCATGGTGTATTGTGAAATAAGAAAAGCATGTTTAGGGGTTAAACATTTAAAGTTATGAATTCTATTCTATGTCATTAAACTGTTAGCCATAATTGCATAACAATCAGATATTGCTCACAAGCCTCATGAGATGAATAGGGAACCACTGATATTCATGAAATTATTTTCACAACAACAACAATAACAACAGATGCCATCTTTATCAAGCATGCCCTTTTTTTTATTAAATTTTTATTTCATATTGGAGTATAGTTGATTTACAATGTTGAGTTAATTTCAGGTATACAGCAAAGTGATTCAGTTATACATATACATATCTCCATTCTTTTCCAGATTCTTTTCCCATATAGGTTATTCAGAATATTGAGTAGAGTTCCCAACAAGAACCTATAGTAAAGCATGCCCTCTTGACTTTTCGTTCATTCTGGATCTGGACCATCTCCCTTTAGACACTATGAGTTCAAGGTCCAGCTTTTATGTGAATCTAGCTGTGAGGCCTTTCAGAAACACCCCCAGACCCAGAGACTTTCTTCTGTCTTCATCTCACATAAACGTTGGTATCTACATCTATTTGATATTTTATCACATTGTGTCACTTTTCTTTGGTAATTTTTACTTTTAATTATTGAAGTAAATGCTCATTGGAAAAGTGAAAAAATAAGCATACAAGAAAGTTAGTCAACTGCCATCACCTCCTAGAAATAACTTAATAGATTGGTGTGTATCATTACATACCTTTCTTTGTGATTATATAAATTTGAACCAATGCATTTATATTGATAATGATGATGATGATGGATTGTAGTAGAAAGAGGAGTGGAAGAGGAAGAGGAGGAGGAGGTTGCCTGTGATATGTTCAGTGCTGTTATATGTCTTGCATTGAATCGCTATAATGCCCTGTGAGGTGGTGGTAATTATAATCAGTGCTTTACAGATGAGGAGACTTAAGCGCAAATATGTCTCATAAGTTGACCAAGGTCACATAGATAGCAGGTGGAGGAGCTGGGATGTAAGACCAGGTAGTCTGGCTTCAAACCTTTAACCCCGTTCTAAACTGCTTCCCAATCAAATGCTTTTCAGACATAATTTCCTTGAAATATGGATACAAATTTATATAGAATGCCAACATGCCAAGGTTTATGGTTTTCCAAATTCTTTACCTCAGGGAACTAAAATCTACCTGAAGGCTATCTTCCATGTGTTTCAGAAGTAGCTGTACAATTATTTCATTTACCACCATTGCTTCATCGAGGCCATTATTGGAATCATTGCTTCTGTAGAGGATTTAGAGTCTTGTCTTTTCTTCAGCTCAGATTACCTTGATCAGTCCTAAATTCTGGAAGCTTCTATCATGTTGCTCCTTGGTAAAAGGGAAGTATTATGTATTTTGCTGTAAATGTTAGGAAAGTATTCTCGAAGCTGAGGAAATTTTCAGTCTACTTGTTCTTTTTGTTTAATCATTGTGGTTTTTACTTTAAGCCATTGAAATAAAACCATAAACACTCAAAAAAATTTGTTGGTTTGCCAAAAATGAGATTGTGAGATATATAATATTTTGTTACTTGCTTGTCTCACTTGACAATACAACATGAGGGCTTCCCTGGTGGCGCAGTGGTTAAGAGTCCGCCTGCCGATGCAGGGAACACGGGTTCGTGCCCTGGTCTAGGAAGATCCCACATGCCGCGGAGCGGCTGGGCCCATGAGCCATGGTCGCTGAGCCTGCGCATCTGGAGCCTGTGCTCCACAACAGGAGAGGCCACAACAGTGAGAGGCCCGCGTACCACAAACAAACAAACAAACAAAAAACCCAATACAACATGAAATCCCTTTAGCTCAATAGTTATAAGACTAAGC
Organism: Hyperoodon ampullatus; assembly: GCF_949752795.1. Classification (NCBI taxonomy): domain Eukaryota; kingdom Metazoa; phylum Chordata; class Mammalia; order Artiodactyla; family Ziphiidae; genus Hyperoodon; species Hyperoodon ampullatus. Next base: position 11,105,613 of record NC_136918.1, read on the forward strand.
TGTGATTTTTTTCTTTAATTAAAGTCATTTTTAATTTTTTCTTGAAGTATAGAGTTCACAGTACTAAGTATGTTCAAATTATTGTGCAACCAATCCCTGGAACTCTTTTCATCTTACAAAACTGAAACTCTATATCCACTAACCAACAACTCTCCGTTCCCACCTCCTCCAAGCCCATGGCAACCACCATGCTACTTTCTGTCCCTATGAATTTAACTACTCTGGGTACTCCTCATACAAAGTGGAATTGGAATTGTACAGTATTTGTCTTTCAGAGAATGGCTTATTTCACTTAGTGCAATGTCCTCAAAGTTCATCCACGTTGTAACCTGTGTCAAAATTTCCTTTCTTTTTAAGGCTAAATAATATTTCATTCTATGTATATATCACATTTTGTTTATCCATTCAACTGTCGATGGATATTTGAGTTGCTTCCATCTTTTGGCTATTATAAATAAGGTTGCAATGAATATGGTTATACAAAAATCTCTTTGAGACCCTGCTTCCTTTCAGGTATATGCCCAGACGTGAAATTGCTGGCTCATATGGCAATTCTATTTTTAATTTTTTGAGGAGCTACATTACTGATTTCCATAGTGGCCACACTGTTTTATATTTCTACCAAGAGTGCACAAGGGTTTCAGTTTCTCCAATAACCCATTCTTTTGGACAGATCCATAATTATTATATTCATTTTGATTATTAATATATGGCATGTATGTGCCTTCCTTTCAGCACACTGTGAACTCCTACAGGAAGTTTGTGAAGAGATAGTGCTGTTTGATTTGGGCCTTGAAGGACAGCTGAGATTTCATCTGGGGGGATGGGGCTGTAGGGCCTCACCACTTCTGCCAGTGCAACTGACCCTCCACTGACCCCTCCTGGCTCTGGATAATGGGGCACCTTCAGATTCAGTTGCCACAATTGCTATGCTTCCCTTGAGCTGTCTCTGAGCCTGATGTCAGACTATAACAAATTGTCTAGTTCAGATTGAATCTTTTTTTTTTTTTTTTGCGGTACGCGGGCCTCTCACTGTTGTGGCCTCTCCCGTTGCGGAGCACAGGCTCCGGGCCCAACCGCTCCGCGGCATGTGGGATCTTCCCGGACCGGGGCACGAACCCGTGTCCCCTGCATTGGCAGGCAGACTCTCAACCACTGTGCCACCAGGGAAGCCCCAGATTGAATCTTAAACTTTGAAAAAAATCTGATTAAAATTATGTTCCTCTCCCTAGAAAAATGCACATATGCAGTCAGTATTTACCTTCAAATTTGGAGGTTTTAATGTCCTCTAAATTTCCCATAGACACGCTCTTGAGACTCCCTGGGTTAAGAACATGGGCTCCAGGATCTGACTCGGTTCTTTCACTTGGATAAGCAGGAAGGAATAAGCTCTTTTACCTCCTGCCTTCATCACACTGCTCTTTCTCTTGTCTTATCTTTATGCTAATCTTGATCTTCCCCATACACTGTCTCTTCTCCTCTTCATTGGTCAGTGTTTACAAATTGCAGAACACCCTCTTTAATTTATTCTTGCATTGCTAACATACGTTGTTCATTCTGTCTGTTATCTAATAATCCTCAAGATATCTCCAGAAGTTGGGAGGGAATCTCGTATCATCAATCAATTCCCATAGAGAAAGCACAACTGTCTCATAATGATGGCCAACAAAGCTTTAGCCCTAAAATATTCAATGTGACCAGGCAGCCTTGAATACTATCAGGTATTTTTGGTTTTCAACAAAGTCACATTGGAAGAGAAGTGAGACTCCAACATCTGGGATCTGGGACATGGCATCCTGAGTAAAACAGACTTGCTTTTTGTGACCTAGCTCTGAATAAACTATTTAATTCATTAAAAGAGCATTGTTTTCTAAAAAAATAGAATTTACATTAGAAAAACAAGAAACAATGGTCATAAATAGTAAATTCTATGAATTTTCAGCAGATTTTTAAAAGTAGCTCTGGCATCTAAGTATATTTAATTATGAAATGACTTGTCAAAATTAAAAAAAAATGTTAAGAGAGACTTTCCAAGGTAGTGATATATGACACATTTAAAAATGCATTTGCATTCCAGTTTTTACTCAGAGCCTTATTGCAACTCTTAAAATCTACATTTGTTCCTAATTTATATTGTTATAATCCTTTAAAATACATCTTGTCAGCACCTTTTCATTTAAGGTTTAAATTCACTCACTCCAAAGAAGATAAATGCAAAGAGCTATGTGTTTAAAATTAATATTCAGTCCACTTTTCAAAATGTTTAAAGATCTTTTTATGTTTGGTAAAGCTCAAGAGAATTTTTTGTAAGATTTTGCAATCTTGAACATAGAACATAAAGTTGTGTTTTGTGATGAATAAATAAAATAAAACTTTAAAAGATTTAGATGATTTTAAATCTTAGGAATTTTAACAAGTTCTACATTTGGCCAAATATATTTTCCCATTTTACTTATCACTTTTATAACTATTTCTTTTTGATGGTTAATTATTCAACAAACAGATTAGGATAGGCTTACACTTCAGTACCAGGCAAACAGAGAATCTCAGTGGTTTAACACTTAGTATTTATTTCTTCTTGTGTAAAGACAGCTGTAGGTCAAGTAACTCTCCAGCAGCCTGTCTTTCAGGTGGTGCCCTACCAGTCCAGTCTCCTTTGACCTATGGCTCAGCATCTCAGTTTTCGATCTCCAAGCTTCCTATAAATGAGAAGAGAACTCACACCTGCTTTTCAATGCTTAGCCAACCTCTGCTCACAGCACATTGATCAAAACCAGTCACATGGCCCTGCCTAAATGCAAGAGGTGTGGAGAACACATGGAATATTTGGTTTGTAATGCTATCTCTGCAGCAAACAATAATCCTAAATTTGAGTTTTAGAGATAGGAGGGACTTGTGGGATGATAGTTCCCTAATTTTATAAATAATGAAGGTGAAGTTAGAAGCTAGATTAGCTCACACAGCTACTTATCTTAGGGAGTGTCTTCATAATGCTTTCTTTAAAACACTGAGAAGACCATTCAAATAATCTAGGTATAATGCTGTTTTACCGTATCTTGCCATTCTTGAAAGTTATTCTTAGACATTTTGAACTTGGGTTAATAATGAGATAAATGTTATGCATCGTGTTCAATAGTTAGTTATGTTGTGGACGGTTACAGAATATGTCATAAGAGAGTAGCACCTTGGAATATAAAAGGATTCTCCTCCAGAAGTGAACTATGCTGGACCTATGTAGGAGGCTTTAAATCCTGCTCTGGGGTCAGAGTAGATATGGAATACGGAATTTACCTACAGATAAAATGGCTGGAGATTCTCCCGGAGCTTTGATGAGTTTAGCTATAGGATAAACCAAAGTGAACTGACTTTCAAAACCAAGCTGGATATCAGCTCTAGTTTGCAGCTAAGGAACTGAAAACCAAAACACAGAACTAAATGTTTTATTTACTGGTAGTAATGCCTGAGGAACAAAAATACATTTTATTATTACAAATACAACATGTAGAACCTTCAGCTTAATTTCTATACTTACCTCATCAGAGATTAGTAACAGTTTTATGACCAGCAACAATTCATGGACCATAATTTGTTACCTGAAATGGAGATTATACAGTGACCAGTGTAGAACTGAGAGCTAGCAGATAAAGAGCTGCCTCTGTCACATTCCACAGTAGGAATTTGGGATAATTAATACAAGTTTCCCCCACTATCCAAATGTACAACATTCCTATGAAATCTTTCATAAGCCTAAGCTATGTAAAATGAAGAAGCAATTACCTTAGGGACACATCTTGCTAACAGGTACACAGAATGAATCAAGATGAAGTACAGATGCTCACAGGCACAGTTCAAAGCTATGGAGTCTTGACTCTGGGCTGCTGTGTATAGTCCCCAGGGAGGCAGCTGGGGGCTGCCACTCTTGCTTCCCTGGGCAAGACCTACCGCTTATATAAAAGCTCCCTGTAAAACAAATGCTGAATGCTATTCTCACTCTGCATCTTTTTTCCTAAAACTGAAAATCCTCTTCAGATTTCTCTTGGTTAACAAAAACAGGTACTAATGTAGGTCTTTCACAAATGTGAAGTGGGCCTAAAGCAAACTTTCGAAAAGCAGGGAGTACCTGTATCTTGAACTTGAATATGTACTTGTATGTTATGTCTCATTTGACTACACAACCCTTTGTGTATATGCTATTAGGCAGAATGCTAGAGAGGAGAGCAAAATATTTATAATAACTTTTGAGAGTAGTTATTATTTGACTTATTTTATGAATGAGAAAAGCCAGGGTTCAGAGTGGGTACATACCTTGGCTGAGATCACACAGCGTAAGTGGCAACCTTGGAGTCTCCTTTCTGAGTGTCCCTGACACAAGTGCTCATGCTTTGCCACCGATTAAAATGACCTGAGTTTAACTACATGTATTTGTTTCCAATTGCTGCCATAACAAATTACCACAAACATAGTGGCTTAAAACCATACAAATTTATTAAAGTCAGAAGTTCAAAACCTGTTTCAGTTGACTAAAATCAAGGTGTGGCAGGGCTTCTTCCTTTCTGGAAGCTCTAGGGGATAATCCATCTCACTGTCCTTTCTAGCTTCTGGAATCTGCCCCTATTCCTCGGCTGGCAGCCCCATCCTCCATCTTCAAAGCCTGCAGGGTAACATCTTTCAGTCTCTCTTCCTCACTCTCAGCCTCCTGCATCCCCTTAGAAGGACTCTTGTGACTACATTGAGTTGATCTGGATAATGCAGGATGACCTCCTCATCTCAAAATCATTAATTATCACTTCTGCAAAGTCCGTTTAGCCATGGAATGTTCACAGGTTCCAGGGGTTAGGATGTGAATATCTTTGGGGAGCCATCATTTGCCTGCTATACAACAATATTTCTCTTGACGTGTATTATAACAATAGATTCTAGGTTGTTCTACTGTGTTTTGGGGGTAACACAACGCATTTATATTTGGACCTTAAAACTATACATAAACAAATAAGTAATCCATATTTTTAATTAAAAAAAGTGAACTTGGCACATACTCCCTACATCCGTAAAACAGAAAGAGACTTTGATGGGTATCTCATAATGGCAGAAAGATCAGAGCCTTAGCATAACAACATACAGGGATTATGCCTGGGCAAATTTGGCAATGTAGATTTCAGTTGTCTTGGAGAAGATTAAAACTGAAGCTGGGCAGGACTGAGTAACTTATCTGCATGCCCTCTTCTACCTGCATGGGATGAAAATTTACTCCAGCTGCGTCTATGGAAAGCCCACCTTTTCTCCTCCTCATATGGCACACGCTGTTTGGTCAAGTTGAACCATCCATTGGAGGCAGCAGATGGCCTGACACAAAGAGTGGTGCTGTACATCCTGGTAGACCATAGACCTTTATTTGTGGTCCTACATGCTACTCTCTTGCCTTCTAACTTTATGGGCCCATTGAATCCATGCACAGTCTCCTGCTGATTCCATGCTCCCCCTTGACTTGACTGTCTGCTCCTCCCCATGGGGACCTCTGCTCTTGCTCAGCCAGCCTCACCTTTTGCCCAGACCTCTGCACTAACTGGGTTCTTCTCACCCTGCATTTCCCTCCAGTGTACTCAACACACACCAAACTATGCTTGTTTTAAGATATAAGTTGGATTATATCACTCCACTCAGAACCTTAATGGCTTTTTGCCATCTTTAGGAAAATACCAGAAATCCTAGACAGAGCCTCCCATGCTGACCAGCCTCCCCCTCCAGCTGCCTGCCCTATCCTACTCACTACACAGTGGTCACACGGGTCTACTTTGAGGGCCTCCATTGAGCCAAGTGCTTTCCTACCTCAGAATCTTCAGACACCTTGTTCTTTCTGTCTGGTACATTCTTCAGCTATAACTGGTCAATGCCTTTTATCCCAAACAAAGTTAGGTCCCCCAGTCAAACACTTCATAGAACTCTCAACTTTTCTCCTGAACCTCTCATCAGTTTCTTTCTTTTTATGGCATCAATTTTCTTTATTTTAAGGCATATCATAAGCAATTATTCAAATGGTGTATACTATACCAATTGTTTAAATATTTCTTAATGGTAATTTTTAACAATATATGTAATCAAAGTGAAACTAAGTTTCTTTTCATTTCCCACCTTCATGTATTTACTTCAAAGCCCAGCTCAGACTTTCTTATTCAATATATTGATTAGTATAATTATAAGTACAAATATTTTGACTACAATTGAGCTAATGGTTTTTGTTTATTTGTTTTTTTTGTATTTTCTGTGTAGTACTACTTTTTTAAAAAAATTTTATTGGCGTATAATTGATTTACAATGTTGTGTTAGTTTCAGGTGTACAGCAAAGTGAATCTGTTGTAGAAATACATCTCTCCACTCTTTTTAAGATTCTTTTCTCATATAGGCCATTACAGAGTACTGAGTAGAGTTTCCTGTGCTGTAGTAGGTCCTTATTAGTTATCTATTTTATATATAGTAGTGTGTATATATCAATCCCAATCTTCCTTATCAGTTTCTTACTACACGGAGACACATGTGGTGGTGAGGAGTGTGGACTCTGCTCTGCCATCTACTAGCTATGACTTTATGCATGTCACTTAACCTCTCTGTAGAACCAATACATGTATTAGTAGGGCTTTTGTGAGGATTAAATGAGTTTAACTCAAAGTTTGGAGAGGAAAAATGTCAAGCTTACTTTACACATTACAAGGATAATTAAGAATTATCACTTCTGCTTAGAAAAGGGGGATATTTTAACCAGATGATCAAAGCATGTCAGCCTTGGACACTCTAGTCACTAAAAGGTGAGGTTGCTTATGCCTTTCAATCTGGACTTAAAGTCATGTAAGAGCTTGGGTTCGGGCATTGTTATATCTGGTGTCAAATCACCACCTTTGCCTAGGAGATGGTATTTCCATGGTTAAGCATGCACTCTAGCCTGTGACTGCCTGGTCCAGAGTCTGGAATTTCTTTTATGTGTGTGTGGTACGCGGGCCTCTCACTGTTGTGGCCTCCCCCGTTGTGGAGCACAGGCACCAGACGTGCAGGCTCAGTGGCCATGGCTCATGGGCCCAACAGCTCCGTGGCACGTGGGATCTTCCCGGACCGGGGCACGAACCCATGTCCCCTGCATCGGCAGATGGACTTTCAACCACTGCGCCACCAGGGAAGCCCCAGAGTCTGGAATTTTTGCTGCTTCCTGGCTGTGGGAACTGGGGAGAGTTGTTTACCTTCCCTGAGCCTCAGTTCTTTTATATGTAAAATAAGAGTAATGGTTGTAAAGATTTTTGTGAAGATTAATGAGAGGATTCACATAAATTACTTGGATTTTTTGTAAGTACTCCATAAATATTAGTAATTATTACAAATAGATGAAGATTTACCTTGACTAAAATTGTTACCTTGACTAATATTTCTCAACCTTGAGTCTCAGTTTTCTCATTTAAATTAGGAATCTATTTAATTAATAGATATTTATCCGGCTCCTGGCACTGGACTGCAAAATACTTGTGGCTACAACAGAGAATAAAATTCAGGGAGTTAATAACACCTATCTGCAGAATTTGTGTGAAAATGTAATGAGATAATGTGTAATTAAAATATTCCTTATGCTTTCTGTCATACTTTATTCATTAAACAAAGGTTAATTTCCTTCCTTTCTCCTTTTTTAGTTAGTGGAAGTGTCTTATTTCCCTTTTCTATAAAGTCTAAATGTAGTCATTTTTTAACACTTCAGTAGGGTGGCCAATGGAATAAATCATTTGCTTTCCTTTTACTTTAATCCAAATGGTATGTGTTGATGAGATGTGATTTATTAGACAAATCACATACAACATGCTAAATTATTTTGAATTAGATCTGTGTAACAGAAAAGAATAGGAAAAAACCCAATAGAAATGTCTTGTTCTTATGAAGTGTCATAACCATGTGTGTGCTTATTCTCCAGTATGGAGTTGCATTAAAGACTTGTAATACCCAAGAACAGCTTTTGGCCTTTCAGCTATTGCTGCTCAATACAGCTGCTCAGTAGGAATTGGAAGACAATCATAGATGCGAAGACAATCATCTAAGAAACATGTAAGTGAAGAACCTCCTAAATAATACAAAGGGAATATCTTTTGGCTCATTCTTCCCTCATCCCTGCTACCCCCCTTCCATGCCCTGTCCTTTAAAAAGGACTGAAGGTTAATTCAAGTAGGGGTGACCCGATCATGGCGCCTGAGTTCCATATAACTGGGAGCTGCAACAGGGACTCAGCATATCAGTGACAGGTGCTAGGGCCAGGGAATGAGAAAAACAGAACCCCTAGCAGAGAGACTGGATCAAAATATGGAGGAGATGGGGCACTCTTGAGCAGGTATGCACCAGTATGAAAATACCCCTTGTTTAAGACCAGCGTCTGTTCTGGTAGATTGAGGTTCGTGTTGTATCAGTTCTTAAAAATCTTGAATAGTTACATAAAACTATATGTTCCTAGCCTGAGAATTGTGCAGAGTGCTAACTATCAAATTGAGAAGGGAATTAGGAGGAGGGAAGCAGGATGGAGGTGACAATGAGATTTAGAAATAACAGATTAGACTCAGCGAAACCAGAATTGGTTAAATTGAGCTAGAAGCAAATTGAAGAAGGAGACCTTGCACTCGGGCTTTGAGTATCAGGTATCATTTGAAACTTGTCTTTTGGGGCTCATTTGGGGAGGAGACTAAGAAAGTGGTTGACCTCATTAAAGTATGGGTGACAAAGTCCTAGTGATATATCTATATCTAATTTATACTTAGCTGTAAATGTTTCTGGCATTTGGAGAATTATTTCTTAGGTCATTTCCACCATTTTTTTTTAATATTTCAAACTGATCCTATTAAATTGAAATGAAAATAATTCTACAATTTTTATTAATGCTTTAGGAAAGACTGTATTATGATATATTATAATACAGAAGTTTCTTTTATTTTGGGCGGTGATTGGACTGAATTCCCTAAATTGTATAAGATTCCCTATCTTTTACTGAATTCCTAGAATATATTTAGCTCATGTCAGCATTTTTTATTTTTTGATCTTATGCATTTCTAATATCCTGACACCTCCCAAGTAAGATAAATGAGTTTGTGTGGGTAAGATAATGATGGTAGTTTCAAACTTCAGTCATCTTGAAAGGTTCTGAAACCTTGTTTTGGAAACAAATGCTAGTATTTTAAAATACACTTAATAGCAAAAAAATTTTTTAAGTTGAAATATCTGGAGCAATTCCAGTTATGCAGTATGCAATGCTGAATAACTCTCTTTTGAGATATTGGGACATTTATAAGAATTTTGTTTTTTTAATTTAAAATTAAAAAAATTTTTTACAAGTAACTTGTAAAATGTGTAAAATATGCTGACTCTAAGAGCAATCCAGATACCTGATACTTATAAAAATTAATATAGTAGTATGCTTCTAATTGACACATCCCTTGTGCAAACATGAATCAATACAGTTAAAGTTTCAAATGCATTTTAAAAATGGTAACCTTAGTCTGTAATAACCACTCTTAGATTTATAGGGCAGGTTGTCTAAACCATTCCAAACTGTGTACATCCAACTGAGTTCTCTTAATATTATTTTAGTCTCACTTATGTTTTAGAGACCTGTTACTCATAATATTTAGTAATTATGTATAATTGATGAGAAAGATACACAGGTCAGGGTGGAGGTATAAAAACCTCACTTCCAAATGCCACCATAGTCTCCTTTATCCCAACTCTGTGTTTGTTTTGCCTTTCACCTCTTATAACAGTTTATACCTGTAGTATAAACAGTTTAACTGTAGAAGTTAGAGTTCTATTTGTTTTATTTTAAATATAGATGATCTCGAATTATGAGAGCACCACAAAACGAGCTCCCTTCCTCCCACCCCCAGAAAAAACTGTGAATACCAAGGGCACTGAGTCTGCACGGCTGGACTGTGCCTCGCCACGTCTCAGCATATCCAGAGGAGACGTGGACGAGGGGCTGCTGGCAGCAGTGAGTGGGCGGGATGAGTGTGCCATCACACTTAGAACAAGTGTGGGTCTTTCATACTTCTCTTCATGTCTTCTGTATTTTCTCCAATTTTTAAAATAAAATTCTTCTATTCTGTGTCTTAGAAAAGAAGATATGGTGCTCAGTGATATGCTGTGGAGATATGACAGCATATCTACTCAAAAATGAAGAAAAACCTTACTTCAGAAATGAAGGCTGGAATAAAAGTGAAGGAACTAACTTCCAAGTTCAAATGATCTCATTTGGGTATGAGTATCATTTTTTAGAACAAGGAAAAATATTTGAAGAAAGAAGAAAATGCTAAGTCAATTCCATCAATGGTGGCATGAAAATGCATTGGCTGAGCAATGAGATGGAAACATGTGTGACTCTGTGGATGCCTGGTCAGAAAATGCCTATGCCTATGAAGTTTAAAGTCTAAACCAATTGATGAATTTTAGCATACGTGCTTGAATCAATAAAGGAATGGCGTGATTACTTCCAGAAGAGAATTTGTTGGCCCAGCATCAGGATTTAAGGGAAAACTTGAAGTGTGGCTATAGAAGTAGGCAAGACTTTTTCAGAAAATTTTATTAAGTCATTGAAAGGGAAGGCAAGTATTTGCAATTTATATATATATATATATGTGTGTATGTATATATATGTATATATATATATAATTAATTTATGTTTGTCTGCACTGGGTCTTCGTTGCTGCATGTGGGCTTTCTCTAGTTGTGGCGAGCAGGGGCTGCTCTTCGTTGAGGTGTGCGGGCTTCTCATTGCAGTGGCTTCTCTTATTGCAGAGCACAGGCTCTAGGCACATGGGCTTCAGTAGTTGTGGCTCGTGGGCTGAGCTGCCCCACAGCATGTGGGATCTTCCTGGACCATGGCTCGAACCCACATTCCCTGCACTGGCAGGAGGATTCTTAACCACTGCACCACCAGGGAAGTCCTGCAATTTATATTTAAAGCTGATGAAGCAGGGCTTTGGGGAAAGCCAGGACCCTGCAAAACCACATTCTCACAGAAGGAAAAAGTACAGCTGGTTACTGGGAGATGTGCAGGCCTCCTTTATGGGAGCTTGGTGATGAAAGGGAAGAGCACAGGATCAAGAAAAATGAAGAGATGTCATTTTTGTTCATTAATGTATCCAAAGTGCTTAGAACAATACCCAACATGTAGCAGGTGCTCAGTACATACTTGTTAAATAATGTTTGAAGAAGCCTCAGCTAGTCTAGTTCATACTAAAAAAGAGCCATAACATAGATTTTATAGGGTGTCAGGTCATTATATTGCAAGCCTATAAAACGTACAATTGTTTTTTATTTTTGTTCCATTAATTTTGTAATCATAGTTTGGCATCTAATGGCTTTTCAGAAAGCTGAGTTCATAACATGGCATCAGTAGGAAGAAAATGGGGTCAGCTTGTGATGGCCAGAGTCACAACTCTCCTTAGGAGCCAGTTAAATTTGCCTACAGTCATTTACCTTGTTCTTTTCTTTTTCCCTCTTCTTTTTCCCAGGGGCTTCCAAATAAGTGTCTTTATATTTTACTGTTGTTTTCTATTTTTCTTTTCAGGTTGCTTTCCCTTTATATCACTCAGTTTGTTAGCTGAGACCTACGGAACACAACCGGTCCCCGACCCTTACCACCACCACCAAAAAAAAAACCCCACCAAAAATAAAATGCCCTAATGATATTTAGAATGCAGTAATAGTCTTGGAGGGAGACTAGACTATCTTAATATGTGAAGTGATATTATATATAATAAACAGCACTGCCACTATCTTCAACACCTTTGAAAGTCACTGGCTGGCACTTCAGACCCTCCAGAGATGTCCTATTTTATCTCCTCCTCTTCTCATTAAACTACTCTGCTCACAGTAGAATTGAAGATACATTTTGAAAATTATTATTAAACATTTGTATTTTGGTTTAATTTAGTTTTATTATTTCAACTGCATGTGAATCTATTTTAAAATTGGAATGCTTCAATAATTCAGCTACTTGCTTAATACATATTTCTTGTGATTGACAAGAAACCTAACCATTTGCGACATTGTTTCTAAGGGATAAATGGACTTTTGGATCATATCCTCCTTATAAATAAGAGGCTGCCCATACACTTAATAAGAATGGGGTTTGTACCAGGTGTTGCATAGGAAACATTAGATGGAAAACTATAGACCAAATGATTTCTGCTGTGCTAAATTTCACAGGTAGAGAGATCTTGATTTGTTTCCTAACTCTGTCACTGTTATGCTCAGTTGATTTTAATTTTAATTAAAACTTTTTGCCTATTTTCTTGATTCCTGGAACTCTAGAATTTCGGAAATACAAAGCATATAGCTGTCTTTTCTCCAGATGTATAGAGCTTTAGATTATAAAGGTCCTTTAAGTTTAGCACACAAGTTAGATAGTACACTTCATTCCATGATAGTATAGTCTCCTTACTTGCTGAGTTAAAACTGTGATTTTTGTCTTCTTTGAAATAAGAAATAAATTTTAAGTAAAGAAAACAAACAGCCAAACCTCAAATTCTTATCAGAAAATCATCAATATTACTTTGGACTTAATAATTCAATAAAAGAGAATATATATCTGAATTGTCCTTACTATTTTTTCATAATCATATTACCACACATAACCATGCTTTAAGCTGCCCAACTTTCATGAACAAAGCAGAAGAGGATCTGAGCCAAACAGAGTGAATTAGATGTGTGAATATTGAATACAAATTACCAATCACTGTCCAGTGTTTAGAATTTTTATCTGTGCCCCTTCCCATTCACAAAGAAATCAAGACACTTCCATGGCATGAAAGTGAGGTCATTATCTTGAAATGATTAAATTTAAAATTTCAGTATGTTAACAGACAAAGCATTTCTTTCTGTCTGTCTCACTGAAACATACCAGATCTACCTTCTCTTCTTTTGCCTTCAACCATTTTCTTGAACAAAAGCAGAAAGAATAAAAATCCTAGGTTTTGTGTGTTCTGTGTGTTTATGTGCTAAATGGTAGTCAACCATATAAACGATAGCAGAAACTTCCTTTTGGAAGGTCTTTCATCTCCAAAAGCAGCCTACTGTAGCCATCACCATTAATTTTATTATTGGCACTCAGTCATAAACCTAGTTAAACTGCAGCTTCAGAGTATATTTGCACATAATGACTATCCTGGGAATTCACAGTTCTGGGGTAAATAGCCCGTTTTCCACTTTGATGACTCAGGGTGGTTTGAGTTTTAAAGCACTAATAACACTGATGGACAATGGGCAGTTCACAGTTTTATTTGTTTCTTTATTTCCCTAAAGTACATCAAAGGGGATTTCGCTGGCTTAGCAGTGATTCACACAAATAAGACCTAGAAATTTCACCTGACCATAAGGCCACCGGAAGTCAGGCATGTGATGTGGTTGTCAAAAGCAAATGTGTTTTGGACTTTCTTAGTAGAGCAAACACACCAGTCACTGTACACTGGGCTGGTCAGATCGTTGAAGTCCTAGGTCAGATGGCAGGGTCCCACTGTAAGGAAGGCATTGCCAAAATGCAGTGTCTTCAGAGGATGCTGTGGAATCTGCTATGCACAAAGCAACTGGAAGCATTACTTCAGGAAGTTAACTTGCAGTCCATAACCTGAAATCCTTGAGAAATGGGCAGAGCAAATGCTTGCACTTTTTCAAAACCAAGCTTTGTCTGAGGAGTGATTTGTTTTTTGTTAGAGGCTGGATGTACCACTCGGTACATTGACTCCTAAGAAGGCTTTAAGAGTTGATATGCCTAACATTGTGACTTTCTTTACACCTAGGAAAAAAAAATCTCATTCACCAAATATTATCCTTAAGCAACATTTTGACACTGTCATAGCAAACTTTCTCAAGGCCTAGAGGAATGGAAACACCAGTGTGGAGGCTTTTTTCAAAAATATTAACCTTTACAAAATGAAATGGCATTTGGATTTAACGACATGGAGCTCTACTATATACATAAACTCCATGAATGCCTTATGCCCGCAAGTTCGGTTCAAACTTCAATGTTTTGGAGTGCTTGCATTGACCAAGAGAGAAAACCTTGACATTTTTCTGCTCTATAATTTATGGTTTATTACATTTCTTGTAACTATTCTTTATTGTTTATTTTCCATTGTTTTCCATGATATATATCAATTTTAAACCTTGCAGGATTGGGCAAGAATTAAGGTTTTTAGATAATTATACTTTATATTTTCTTCAAGTTTTCCTAAACCAGATCTCTTTCTTTGCTCATTTTTATCTAGATAAAATTTCACCTGCTACAGTAACATAGAGTGACTTGATATAAGGTGCTCAGAATAGTTTCAATCATGCTTAAAAAGCATATATTTCTTGAACATATTAGTTTTTATTCAGTATTTTAGAAGTCAGAATGGCTTCACTGGACAGTGTAAGACTTGATGCTATATTTGGTACATTCCCACTAATATGTAAGACCTCATTTCCAATAAGAATTTAGGAAAAACAAACCAAGGAAAGTAGATGGTACTCTTAGAAACACTTCTAATGGATTATTCTTTTCAGATTACAGTTTGAATGTCATTTTCTGTAAGTATACCTTTAATTAGTGGGAAATTTTTCAGTGTATTAATAAATTAGCTTCAGAAAGATGAGGTTGGCAAGTATTTTAGATTATTCAAAATACTTAGTGGAGCATCAAATTAACATTTGCCTGGTTTATAAAGGAAGCACCAGCAGTGCAGAGTGAAATTATTTTACCTAATAATGATGCTGAATGGTATCTCTTTTGATTTCAGTTTATCCTTTCATATTTGATAGTTTAGAACAAGTAAGCATGGAGTTTTGCATTTCTTATCAACCCAGTCCTGATGAAATGGATTGTCTTGTGCTAGAATCTATCCTACTTGGAAAAATACATATATGGTTGTCCTATATTGCCAGGAAGGACACAGTAGCCAAACAGAATGCTCATTCTCCCCCAATTTTCACAGCTAAATAAGAAAAAATTAGTAATATAATCCATAGCTAATCACCAAGCAGAAAACATGTATCTTGATATGGGGAAATATATCTAACTCAATAAGCTAATATAAAGGACAGCAATGGTTTATGAATTATGCCATATGCATTCATTATAAATATTCATATTTGAATTACCAAAATGAAACTTATCTTTGAGAATTCAGATATAACATTTATTTACTGGCATTAGAACACTGAAACAAATTTCAGTTAGGGAAATTAAAAGAGAAATATATTCACTTGTGTATGTACATCCACAGTGATCAATAATGTCACTAAGTTATTTTTGCTATAGTTTTAATATCACATTGAGAAAATAGGTTCACAAACATTGTGCCTCAGGGGAGCCTCTTTAGAGTGAGTCACATGATGGCTTTACCTTAGTGAAGTCCTTGTAGTTCAGGGTCAGATCACTAGAGGACCTCTCCTGATGTTGGGTCATCAGTAACTGACTCCAGAAGACTGTTACCAATTTCACAAGGAAACTGATCAGTTTACGAGGTTGCCTTGGAGTTAAATTAAAATGAGGCATACAATTGTCATAGAGACCAGAAGAAGTAATGTTGCCCTAGGAAAGCCACATGAGGAACCAAATTAAAATCAGAATATTGCTTGGTGAGCAATGAGTCAGAACAAGAGGAGCTTGTTGCATGATTAAAATAGCTAATAGTGCCAACTTATAATAACCCAGTGCATCTGCTGCCATCATTAGGACTTGGCTGCCATGGGAGCCACATAGTTGAGTTTGATGTAGTAATACCATGAACACTTTGCATGGTAGCAAGCTTGTGGACTGGGAGCCACTCTGCTTCCCAGAATGAATTTTGCTACAGTTTTATTACTTCCCTTTTGAAATGACTTTACAAGATTAACTCTTAATATCTTGGAAAGTCTGCTGATAACAGCACAGCATAGTGAAAAGGAGCACAGATACTGGGGTCAGATCATTCTATGTTTGATCCTAGTTCTGCAACTTACTATCTCAATTGTTAACCACTGCAAGACCAAGTTTTTCAAATTTGTAAAGTGGAAATGATAGTATTTCTCTTTTAAGGATTAAATATCATCAGTGTCAGCTCAATATTTGGTAGAGAGCATTGCATGGTGTTTAAGAGATTGGGTCTGAAATCAGATAGACCTGCCTTTGGTCCCAGATCTACCATTACTTTCTTCTCTTAGCCTCATTTTATTCATTTCTAAAATGTGAGAATAAAAATTTTTCCCCAGAGAGTAGTGTTAAGATTAAATGAAATAAAAATAAAGCATTTATTACAGTTTCTCATTAATGCATGCTCAATAAATGGTAGCTATCCATGTAAGTAAGAGCATGATTAGTATTCCTTCCATGGCTAAGAATGAACAGCACTGTAGTGAGTATGTCTTGAGACACAGTCAATTAGAAAATAATACTCAGTTTCACATGATCCAAGGGATCATCTTTGGTCTGAAGAGTTTTCACTATTCTTGTCAGTCATTCAGATTCTAATGAACTTAGGTAATCACTGGAAGTGATTACCCTTGAAATTAATGGGCCCTTGTGAAGGGACTCAATCAGCTCCCTTTGTCAAGCGCAGCATCAGAGCTGCCCCTGATTAATTGGGGCCTCCAGGGAGTCTAAGGCCTCATTGCCTTAGGCTCCTTGGAGCCTAAGTTCGTTCCAATGACCTTTTTGGCCAATCCAATATGTATGGGAAACCTTATTTCTAGGACAATATAGTTTTGGGGATTATTTAGAAAATGCTGATTTCCCCCCAGCAAGAATCTGCCTGCCTTTTCTCTGGAATAACCTGAAAACCTTTCAAAAGAAAAATATTAGAAATTATATGTAGGGGAAAAGCTTTCAGAGAAGAGCAGGTTGTGGTGGTCACTTTTTTCATAAAGCAAGAGATGAGACATTGATGGAAATTAAGATGAGATAGAACTTGTATAAGTGACATTACAAAACTGATCTAATATGAAGATATGATGAAATGTATACTGCAAGGCCTAATCATGATAAAACTGAGACTTTTTGCTGCAGGCAACTGCAAAATTAGAAAAATGTTGAAAGAATGAAGTATTTTCTAGCTTTGTCTGTCATGAGACCATCGGGTATATATATAATGTGGTTATTTAGTATATACTGTTGAAGCAGATACTGCAGTTTCTGTAGAAGGTAACTGTCAAGTGGCCACTATGAAATTTGCCTGGAAAATAATTCCTCCAGGTGATTTCTGGGGTGTAAGCTTGATTCCAACCTAGCATTAAACAGATCAGAGTATCTAAGACTTCTTGAAGTTACTAGAAACACTTGTGCACGAAATTCAAAAGGCTCAAACGCAACACATCTCAAACTAAAACCTTGATTTCCTACACCCCCCCAGACTTGCTTTTCCCATCTTGGTTGCTCAAGCCCCAAACTCTAGATTTATCTAAAGCTCCTTTCTTGTTCTCACAACTCAGATTCAATCTGTCAGGAATCTCTTCCAGCTCTCCCTTCAAAATATACCCAGAAACCAACCACTTTGTGCTTGCTCCTCAGCTACTGCACTGCTGTGAGCCACCATCACCTCTCACCTGCATTATTGCCAGTCTCACAGTCTCTCTGCTTCCATCCTTGCCTCCTACAGTTGTTTTCTTGTAGCAAATTTTCGTTTTTTTTTAACATCCTTATTGGAGTATAATTGCTTTCCAGTAGTGTGTTAGTTTCTGCTGTGTAACAAGGTGAATCAGTTATATGTATACATATATCCCCATCTGTCTTCCCTCTTGCGTCTCCCTCCCGCCCTCCCTATCCCACCCCTCTAGATGGTCACACAGCACCTACAGTTTTTACCCCACACAGTAGTGATCCTTTAAGTTCTATGTCAGATCCCATCACCCTTCTACGCAAAACACTGTGACTCCTCCTCATGGCAATCAAGCAAAAACCAAAGTCCTGAAAACTACCCACAAGGGCCTCTACGATTTGA
This sequence comes from Hyperoodon ampullatus, assembly GCF_949752795.1. Classification (NCBI taxonomy): domain Eukaryota; kingdom Metazoa; phylum Chordata; class Mammalia; order Artiodactyla; family Ziphiidae; genus Hyperoodon; species Hyperoodon ampullatus. Next base: position 11,123,576 of record NC_136918.1, read on the forward strand.
TTCTCCATTACTTCTGTGCCTCCTACCCTATTACTTTTCTCTTGTTTACTGCAACCCAGAGACACTGAGTGCCTTTCTTTTCTACGATCTACAAATCTGACTATTCTAGAATATTGCCTCCCAAAGAACAGCATGGTGGAGCTAGATTTATAGATATAGAGTACAAAGAGCCAGTATTCTGGAAAATGAAAACAAAAACACACAAGACCATGAATATTAATAGTCTGTGTGGATTAAGAATTAATTCTAGACCACTTTATGGCGAGTTTATCTGGGATATTTGAAAGAGGTAATTTAAAAATATTTAAAAGAAAATACGTTAAAGCAGAGGAAATATGCTTATAGAGAAACATTTTGTTAGAAATGTCTGTCAGAATAAAATATAGCTATTATTAGCAATATTTGGAAATGTGGATAGGGTCATAAAACCTCAAAGATGATTATCTAACTCTGTGAATGTAATACTATGTAAACTATTCACTCTCGTCTCCAAATTGTTCATTAGAATCATATTCTTGATGGATGGACCATTATGTTAACTCAGTTTTATACTTTTTATGATCTCAAGTGTTACTTTTCTATAGTTTAAATATAATGATGAATATATATGTATAAGATGTTTTCATAATTTGGCGTGATTTTTTCTTTCATTAAAAAAACGAAAACAACTTTACTGTGCTAGTTTTATTATATACATTATGCATTATACCATTATTAGGAAGAGAGTAATGGTTACCTGAAATCCCAACCAACAGAACATTTTGGTGACTTTTCTTTCAAATTTATGTACAAACTTGCAGACACCTACATACTGACATAGACACACATACATGAAAATCTACAAATACATGATCATAGAAATACTGGTTTTATCATCATATCTTTTGTTTTTCTATCTATCTATCTATCTATGTAGTAAATCTTTCCTTTTCTTATTCAAATTCCCTTCACTCCTCCTAAACTATATTAATAGTCTAGTGTATATTCTTCCATGCTCCTCTCTATATTTATTTAACCATTTAATCACAAAACACACATACAGAGACATTTTTGTCATTGTTATAAAAAATACAGTTATACTACTTTTCCTCCTCGAACTTTTGATATTTAATCCATGCATATTTAGAATCTTTCTAAGTGAACCAGTGGAGCTTCAATTTATTACTTTTAAAATTCTAAATAATATTTCATAGTGTAAATATAACATAATTATTCACTAAATCCCCTGTTATTCTGTACACTTTTTGCTCCCAGCTTCTTCCCTGCTTCCATAAACAATTCTACAATCAACATCTTTATATATATATATATATATATATATATATATATATATATATATATATATATATAATGAATATATATATATATATATTCATTTTCTGTTGTTTTTATTTCTATGAGATAGATTCACAAAATTGTGAATGCTGGCTTTGAACTTATCAAGCTAGATGGTACTGGAATGTACACCACTGAGAAAAAAGAATTGCAAGGTAAAGATTCTATATCCTTCCAAGATATTTTTTATCCAGCATGATGAAAAGTAAAGGTATTTGAAGCTATGCAAGTGTTCTGAGAATATGTAACTACTCACCACCTCTAAGTAAAATATTAGAGAAAAGACTCCACAAGACAAATGAATCAAAACAGGGACCTCTGATAGCAGAAGATGAAGTGGAAAGGAAACTGTGACGAGCAATGAATCTTGCAATATGTATAGTTAATTCTAAATGGAAAATGATAGTGTGACTGTGAATGTGAAAGCTAAGAGATAAATAAAGCTTGAAACAGAAGAGATGTATTGCAAGGAAAAAACTGAAACTAGAAGTGTTAAAATTATCAGCAAAAGTTGGGCAGCAGGAGGGTGGGGAACATGTATTCTAAGGATTTCATCTTATACAGAGGAGTCTGAGTGGCAAGGAAACAGAACCTTTGGATGGGGGAAATACATGAATTTATGGAAAGGAAAGATAACTACACCCAAGAAAATCCAAATGAACAGGGGTGAAGCATCATAAGTATCTACCAAAAAAAAAGGAAAAAGATGAAACAATAAAGTAAAATAAACTATAAAAATTTAATAGCATGAAGATAGTAAAATCAAATATGTAAGTGTACACACTAAATGTGAACATGCTGAGTGATTCTTTTAGGAGATGAGAACAATAAGATTAGGGTAAAACCTCATAGCTACTTGCTATTTATAAGAAACACTCTTAAATTGACATGTTGAAAGAGATGAAAAATGAAGATCTGGTTGAAGAAAGACCAGGCCCAGGAAGAGAAAGGAAGTAACAATATTATTCCCACAAAAGGTGGAATTTTAGGTTAATGGCAATAAAAATATTGAAGAGTAGAATTTAATGAAAAAGTCCAAATTAAAAGAGAAAATACTATACTAAAAAAATTTCTGTTCATCAAAGTACATAGCAGCTCACTATACTCAAAGCAAAAACTGGTAGTAATGCAAGAAGGCTTAAAAAATTAAATATAACTAATTATTAAATATCTTTCAGAATTAGGTAGATGTCAAAAGCAAAAAAAGATCAAAAACTTAGAGCAACTAAATAATATATTCAACAAATTTAGTTATAAATATATGCATATGTAATGTCAATATAAATAGGTATACAAAGTTTACATAATATAAATAAAGGATATTACATATATCTAATATGTAATCTATCTATCTCTATATAATCACAATTAAGAAATAAAAATACATTTTAAAAGTTGACCCTTTTAAAAACAAAAACAGAAGAAACTTTACCTAATTTAAAAGTAACAAAGACTTATAAAAAATATTCAGTCATAGAGGAAATAAAATTTAAATGCAAGTAATATAAAAAGTAATGTAAATGAGAATATTTCATATCAAAACATATAAAACAAAGTATTTTTTTTGCATTTATAGCCTTAAGTGCACACAAAAAAAGAGAAAACCCACAGGAAAATGTAAGAAAATGGATTTATAATCGATCATAAAAAAATACAAAAAGAATGACAAAAAACCAAATACCGTAACTAGAAAGGACTTGATCAAGATAAAACCTCAACAATATAGTGGTAGGGGATTAAGAGGTACAAACTATTATGTAAAAATTTAGCTATAAGAATATATTGTACAGTTGGAGAGGGTGTGGAGAAAAGGGAACCCTCTTGTACTGTTGGTGGGAATGTAAATTGATACAGCCACTATGGAGAACAGTATGGAGGTTCCTTAAAAAACTAAAAATAGAACTACCATATGACCCAGCAATCCCACTATTGGGTGTATACCCTGAGAAAGCCATAATTCAAAAAGAGTCATGTACCAAAATGTTCACTGCAGCTCTATTTACAATAGCCAGGACATGGAAGCAACATAAGTGTCCATCAACAGATGAATGGATAAAGAAGATGTGGCACATATATAGAGTGGAATATTACTCAGCTATAAAAAGAAACAAAATTGAGTTATTTGTAGTGAGGTGGATGGACCTAGAGACTGTCATACAGAGTGAAGTAAGTCAGAAAGAAAAAAACAAATACCATATGCTAACATATATGTATGGAATCTAAAAAAACAAAAAATGGCTCCGAAGAACCTAGGGGCAGGACAGGAATAAAGACACAGACGTAGAGAATGGACGTGACACTGGGAGTGGGAAGGGTAAGCTGGGACGAAGTGAGAGAGTGGCATGGACATATATACACTACCAAATGTAAAATAGATAGCTAGTGGAAAGAAGCCGCATAGCACAGGGAGATCATCTTGGTGCTTTGTGACCACCTGGAGGGGTGGGATAGGGAGGGTGGGAGGGAGGGAGATGCAAGAGGGAGGAGATATGGGGATATATGTATATGTATAGCTGATTCACTTTGTTATAAAGCAGAAACTAACACAACATTGTAAAGCAATTATACTCCAATAAAGATGTTTAAACAAATAATATATTGTACAACACAAGGAATATAACCAATATTTTATAAGTGAAGTATAATCTTTAAAAATTGTGAATCACTATATTGTACACCTGTAACTTAAATAATATTGTACATCAACTATATTTCAACTAAATATTATTCATAAATAGTAAAAAAAAAAAGATAAAATCTCAAGTTAATGAAAAAGATCATAATAAAGAAAAGGAAAAAACCTCAAAGATCATTTTTTATTGATATAGGAAAAATTTTAAAGTTTTTACCTCTAATAACATAAAAAATTGCATACCTATACAGGTTTTTCTGTTGTGCTTAAATAATATATATTTATACAGAAATACATACTATATTTCCTCAGATCTAAGGTAATATCAAATGTAAAAAACACCACTAAGAAAAAAAAACCCTCAGTTAAACTGTGACTTGCCATATATTGTAAGATGTATACTAAAAAAAGTATGTCTTAGAATAGTTGTGTGTGTGTTTCCCCTGCATGAGTGGGACTATACTCTGTGAGTCACTCTGCAACTCTCCTTTTTCATTTAATATAGTGGTAGATAGCCCTATATCATTCTTTTATTTTATTACTACTTATTATTCTAAAATATGAGTGTATTTGCGAATTAATGGTCACTTAAGCTATTCTTTTTTTTATGTCATGATTATTATTATTTCTGAAAAACCTTTTATTTCTTTTTTAGTAATTTTACAATCACCCCTTTAAGGCAACTGGAAATTTTGTCATGTTTTTACCCATTTTCTTTTTCATAGAGAGGAAACATTTATATGTATACACAAACAGAATAAATTAGAAAAAATCAGTGTGGATGATCCTGAGAATCCTAAAGTATCCAAGTGTCCAGATTATTTAAAGGATTTTATTTGGCAGAAAAAATGATATTTTTTGAGCATAACTTCAAATATTTGAGAAACAACTGAATGAATTTAAGGTTTCAAGGAGTAGAACAAAGCTAACTAAACAGTTTTGACTTTGCTGTTATTAATACTACTAATTGATAAAACCAAGAATGGAATCTCGAAAAGGGAAACAGAATGTAGGACCTCAGCCAGGTCATCAAGGTCAACAGTGGTAAGTCATACTGATAGGATGGAACCTTGATGTGCTGTGAGAGAAATGGCACTGTATTACCCCTGGAATCTTCCTACCCAAAACTCATTATCCTTGTCTGATTGTGAAAAAAAAAAATCAGACAAATCCCAATGGAAGAACATTCTACAAAATAGCTGACTAGTACTTCTTCAAAACTGTCAAAGTCATCAAAAAAAGGAAGTCTGAAAAGCTGTCCCAGTCCAGAGGAGCTTAAAATGACTTGATGACTAAATGTAATATGGTATCTTGGATGTGCTCCTGGTGGTCGTGGTGGAGGGGGAGGACAATAGGTTAAAAAAAAAACTATAAAAATTTGAGTAAAGATGCATTTTGTTAATCATATAACATTGATGTTTGTTCATTAATTTTAATTTATTATTCTAACATAATGCAATGTAATGTAGTGTAGGGGAAACTGGGCACACTATCTCTGCACTATCTTAGGAATTATCCTGTAAATTTAAAACTGCTCTAAAATAAAAATTTACTTAAAAAATAATGTAAGCGTAGTTTATGGAATTGGCGCTTGTTAAGATAAATTATATGAAGGAAACTTTGACTTCCTTTTAATATGGCCAGTTTCCTGTGGGGACAGTGGGCCTGTGGTTAAGTGAGTGAACAGGTAGCAGAAGCATTACTTGCATTTCAATATAAAAGCAAGTTTATATTGAGTTCTACTCTCAGTGAAAGTAAGAAGGGAAAATACCTGTGTTACTTTCTTAAGAAAAATAGGATAATTAACTGCTCCTATTTTGAGATCAGAATGAGGCTGCTTCCCCTCCCACCCCGCCTCTAAATAAATAAAAAGTACTAAAAGAAAGCAGAGGAAGTTTTAGGAGATAATATTGGGGCAGGAAAGATCTTCTTTAAAAAAGACCCAAACTTAGAAGCTATTTTTTTCACCTGTCTCTCACATTGATGACATGGATTCCTCAAGGAACAGGATAGATTTCATACAGTTTATGCAGGTAATAGGAAAACAACTTTCAGCGATATGGCATTTTAAAAATGAGTATTAGATACTACTATACAATCATTTTCTGGTGTATATTTCAAACCCAGTGCTCTGGAGACAGTGCACCAGGATGTGTGCTTTCCTGATGGATGTGAACAATGTGAGCATTTTCTGTGTGTATGTCAGAGAAACTATAATTCATTTACTAATTAGATAACTGAATGAGGATTATAGCTGATATCTTGGGATTTGCTGACAATAAGTATATCCATCTTGCACAGATTTTCTTATAAAACGAGAATTAAGAGAGCTGAAGTGAAAGCCTTAGGCATAGGAAGATGCTATATCATACATTTAAGTTAATGCATTTTTAAATTTCTTCTTGAGATAGGCTTATCCCAGTGATGGACAGGGACTTGAAGATTATCTGCAGCCCTTTTGAGAAATAAATGTGTTCTCTTCTACTTTCAGCAAACACGTCTACCAAAATTAAAATGCTGGAAATAATATTTGCATTTCGCTTTTATCTTCTGGAATTTGTTAATATAGAAGAAGAACATGGTGATGGAGACAGGAGATGAATGCTGATATGCACCGTTCTCAGCTACACGAAATAAGCCACTTACTGTTATTATTATTATTGATAACTGTGTTCTATAGACCCTGTTGTTCTTTTTGCAGAGTTCAAGTTTATTTCCCTACTTAAGTTAATTATTCTCTAATAAAACACTCTAGAATTCTTTCTTTCTCTCTTTTTTCTTTTTTGATCAGGTCCTTTCTTGTTCAGAACTATTTTCAAATAAACACATTTCTTTCAGTTTCTTTTTAAAATGCACAAAATCTTTGCATCTATCTTTTGGAGTTCATCACTCTATATTTTGTATATTTCACAACTTGGAAAATACAATGATGTCTATGTTTATGTATTCCACATAAAACTACTATGACACTATTTTTTATAATTGTGACACCTTACTTTGTTTTTCCCAAGGTATAATCAATTTTAACAGTTAAGATAAAAACTTGAAATACAGCTCTAATTGTGTGTGGAATTAAACTCATTTTCTTTTTTGTTCACACGTACATAATTTCATAAGATGGTCCTATCTCATTCTAAGACTAATGATCTTCTTTACTCAGGATACTTTATTGTCTTCATATCCAGCATCTACACTAAAATTTTATTGTTAATTTTGTGTAGCAGCAGCTCAATCCTTGTTTATACAGTGTAAAACTTAGTAGCCATTGGGGTGTTTATCATCCATGAAGCTCATTTCACATCTCATCTATTATATGAATAAAATGTGAAAATAATTATGTTTTTCTAAAACGACATTGTTAGGACTGATTGAAAAAAAAATCAAAAGAAACTCCACCCAGCCCCAGTAAGTTTACAGATTGTTTTAATCTTTCTATTAATTTTTATAATGAATTAGTGAGTGGAGAAAGCCACTATACCTAGTGGTAGCCCCCAAAACCCAGACCATGAGCTTCAAGCCAGAAATGAAAATGTCAGTAATGGGAGCCCAAAGCAAATAAAATGAGACCTCTTTAGGCTTTTCTGACTGTTAGAGAAATGTGGTCATTATCTATGCTCAGGGAAAATCCAATTCTGTGAGGCCTGAAACTGACATAAGTTGAGGTGAAGTTTCTTTGAGAAATACTTTAAAAGTACAAACTCAAAACGAAGTTCCAAATAACCATTTAGAATGAATCATTGCTGGAGCTTTGGCGATTCAGGTCCATTTCACCCTAGGTCTCTCAAAGTAATTTACCAGAATTTCTTCCTGATTGCCTCCCAGGCTTCTCTCCCTATCTAGAACCTTCCACAACTCCCAGGAACTCTCTGCATTCCCAGTGGTCAGAGATAGAAGGGCTCCCAAGCTGAAGCATCATTACCTTCAGGATAAATCTGCACGGGCTCATGCTGATGATTTTTCTTTTCTGTGTCTCTGTCTCCTGTGTTTTTAAACCTACCTCCTCTGCTGTTCTTCTGGGCTGCCTCCCAAATGTGGGTCCCCCTAGATCAACTTTATTTTTTCTGTTGCCAGCTTTTCCATAAGCAATGCAAAAAAAAAAATCGTTTCAGTTCTTTGGCAATAACATAGCATTTTTAAACCTTTTTTAGAAAATTGCTGGTGAGAATACCTGTTTGCACATAATTCTTGAGTAATATTACCTCTCTTTTTCAGTACAGATAAATATGACAATGTACTCTTTCTGCAGTTGGGGAAGAATGTCTTCAGTTGGCTGCCTGAACAGCCTGAATGGCCACTGGGTAAATCAGCTACCCTAAGGAAAAATAGAGTCCAGGCACACAAACTGGGTACAAGCTGTCTGAAGGGGGGATTTTTCATGAATAATTATAAATAAAAATGATTTCATAAATGTTTCTGTGAGGCACAGAGACGCAGGCATTGTGGTCCCTCAATGTGTCTGGAGTAAGAGAGGGAAGCGAAGCCCACAGACACTGTCACTATAGTGCATTTCATGGATGTCAAATTGGTCACACAGCCTGGGAATGTAGCTAAGCCAGTTCATACCTGGAACAAAAAGAGAGTGAGTGCTTCAGCAGCCAAAAGATTTCACCACAGCAGTTAGGATGCTGGGAGCCAGGTAGTGCATGAAACTGTGTAAGCATAATTTATGTTTTCCTAATCTTTCCCAGTATCACTGCTCAAATGCGTAGTAATCCATTGTTGTTAAGGTTTCAGCCAACCATGGAAACTTAGCTGATAATGATTTAATATGTGAATCTGTCTCCATTTTTCCATAGCTGAACTCTTGAGTCTAAAAGATTTTATACTCTCAAGGCACAAATTGCTATTGGAATAAAGAAATCATAAATAAAACTATATACAAATATTCCAAATCAAAATGGTGACTTTAGAGGGAAAAAGTCAAACTGTTCCTTGGAGTTGTATAGATAATACAGCAGTTCAACATTGTATTTTACATTCATAAATGAATTATTTTTAGCCTTTCTAAACCAAGGTTTGGGGAGGTCCTCAAGAATGGGAGCATTCTTATAAATTTGGAAAAGGAAATATATAAACACCAAATTAGGACAAATTGCATTATACACCTCATATTTTGAATGAAAAGATTTTACAAATAGTATAATTTTGTCTGTGACTGTTTCCTAAATAATTTGATTTATAATATTTAATATTTCCACCCACTAATCTTTCTAGCAAGGAACTACCTTATAGGCAAAGTCTAAATACTGGTGGTGTTATGGGAAATGAAAGAGAAGGTCTGTTATATTTGTTGAGAACTACATTGTACAGGGCACTGCACTAGGAGTTATAAGAGTTATTCCAGGGCTTCCCTGGTGGTGCAGTGGTTGAGAATCTGCCTGCTAATGCAGGGGACACGAGTTCGAGCCCTGGTCTGGGAAGATCCCACATGTCGCAGAGCAACTAGGCCCGTGAGGCACAACTACTAAGCCTGCGTGTCTGGAGCCTGTGCTCCACAACAAGAGAGGCCATGACAGTGAGAGGCCCACACAACGTGATGAAGAGTGGCCCCCACTTGCCACAACTAGAGAAAGCCCTCACAAAGACCCAACACAGCCAAAAGTAAAAATAAATAAATTAAAAGAAGGCTCAACATTAAAAAATAAGAGTTATCCCATTTCATCTAATGAATGATACAAATAAGCAAATAAAAGTGGAGATGAGAAGTTCAAATTTGTGTGATTAACACTATGATTGATGTTCCACAAACAAACTTGTGTGGGAACATAATTTTGTTGAAAATAGTCATCAGTAAAGATTTCTTGAAGAAAGTGAAATTTAACTCACCTCTTGAAGGATGAATATGAGTAGGCCAGATGAAGGAGGAGAAAAGAGTTTTCCAGGCAAATGGAAGTCTATATGGGGAGGCTTAAAGTTGGGTAAAAATATGGTATGTTTAAGAGATGTTCAGGATAGCTGAATAGCAAAGGGTGAAGGTAAGGGAGTGAGTGATGTTGATAGAAAGGTGTCATTACAATTGGTTTTTCCATAGCACATATCACAATGTATAATCATCTAATGTATTCACTTGTTTACTGTTCTTTGTGAGACACTACACATACTCAACTGTGGCATTAACATGGTGTCTGTTGATTAAAAGGTGCTTAATAACTACTTTTTGAATGAATTAAAAAAGAAAGAATGGTGTCAGATGAGGCTATTTCATAAAATTTTTATTTTATCATAAGAGCAATGGAAAGCCATTGATAAGTTTTAAGAGTCAAATATCATAGTTTCACTTTCAGAAGTCTTTTAAGGCTTAGAGAGGGCAAGGCCCCAAAACATTGTTACAATATGTATAAATTACTTTATAAGATTTTAGTACAATCACTGTGATATTATATATGTACCAGTTAGTTTAGGACCTGATTTTGGCTCTGGTTATCTGACAGAACATTGAGGGTGCACAGTCAAAGGGAGATCAGCTCCCATTCTACTAAAAAGGGGCAGCTACCAAAAGCACTCCTTTAATCTTATCTCCATCGACAACCAAGTTTTTGCTAAGTGGCATACTGAATGTTAGAAATAGTGCTTATTGATGTAACTGGAGGCCTGTCAGTTAGCATGATGAATGAAGAAAGAGATTATCATTAGTTATATTAAAGGTTTTCAATACATGTAGAATGGCTAAAACGTTGTAGACATGACTACCAGAACAGGGTATATGAATTTGAGTCAAAGCTATTTTCCTTAAGGATGATGCCTGAGGTTTGAGTTCTGATTGATCCAGCACTCAGGCATTGATGTAGGAGGATTTCTGATTGCATGATGCCAACTAGAGGCAAAGATTGAATTTTACCAAAGACTATCAGTCTAATAAATGTCTGTAGGTTTGCCAGAATTTGGCCTGAGATTCGTTCATATTAAAAGTTAATAGCAAAGTAATGAGAGTGTAGTTAATCTTTGCTATCTGAAATTCCTTGACAGCTATTATTATCTATCAGAAAGAACCTAAGCATAAGGCAGGACCAATTCAGCTTATGTCTGTCCACAGCAAACAACGTCACCTAACACCTCTCCCACTTCTACAGGAAGCATGAGAGTGACCTGAACAATAAATTGGAAATGGTGGCCAGATTGACTTAAGAAATATATAGGAGGTAGATACACTAGAATAGGTAATGATCAATAAGATGGGGAGACTGAGGGAGAAGGGAGAAAGAAAAACCGTATCCCATTTTCTGTCACCTGCAACTGGGTTGGGGAGTTTTCATCCAGTAAGACAGAAAACAAAAGTAGAAAAGCAGATGTAGGGAAAGATGGTGAGTTCAGCTTTGTAAATACTGAGTTTGAAGAGCCTGAAACATTCAGAGTTATCTTGCAGTCGATTAGATATACACATCTGAAAACATGCAGGATCTGTGCTGTGAATGAGCAAAGGGACCCAACCCTCCGAAGTAAGGGAAAGAGAGCAGCAGATAACCTTACTTACAGCAATCACCCAGCCAATGAACTGTGCTATTTTTCTGTCCCAGATTTCTCCCAGGTGACAAAGTTTAGTGGGAAAACATGAGACATAAGGCCAATATGTAACTATACAATTTATTGGCACTGGTTAAAAAATAAAATTGTGTGAGAAACAATAGGTATGCAGTCACTAGAAGCTCCCAATATTCTGGGTCAGTTTAACTCATTTTATGTGATTTTTATTTTATGTAACTCATTTTTATGTGATCCAAACTCTACTCCTCCTGAGACCTTCACCCAAGGTGAAGCTAATTAGACCTTGAGTTTCCTCACCTCTGATAACTATTTGTTTCATTGATGTGGGCTTCCCCCCCCCATTATACATTATTAGTATAAAGCATAGACTCTATTTCAAAGGGAAATGACTGAACATGGAGAACTGAACATGGAGAGAGAACCTTGCTTGCAAACTCCTACTTCTTGTCTTGCCTTTTTTTCTATGGTCAAAATAATATAAACATTCTGTTATTTCCCCATTTGTTTGTTTCTTAAGTTCTTGATAACATAGTTATTCCTTTGAATACACTGAGTTCAGATATGTTATTTCTGCTCATTGCCTCTGATACATTTTCCTTATTTTATATAATAAATTATGCCTTCAGATCAATATTACTTCCTCAACAGAGTTTGCTCAGGGAGAGTGAAGAGTCAGAAGAAAAGTCTCTGAATAAGACTGAAATCAAACAAGCAAACAAATAAAACAAACTAGGATTTTAAAAAGCAGCACAAAAAAAGAGAAATTCGTAAAAGAGATGGAGAAGTAGTGGCTGATCCGAAGGAGAAAATCCAGGAGACTGTGTGTGGATTTAAGATGAAAAGAAAAGAGGAGTTTTCTGGAAGGAGGGTGTGGTCAGCAATGTCAGTGACTTCCAGGGGAGATGAACATCTCTTGCCTTTAGCTACAGTAAAGGTAGTGTTAACAGTTTTTGAGCAGTATAGGGGAGCAATGTAGAAATAAGCTCAGAAATCAGTTGGCTGGGGAGCTAGTAAGAGTTGAGAAACTGGAGAAAATGAGCTAAAACAACTCTTTTTGGACTGTTTGGCTCAGTGATGGAAAGAGAGCTAGGATGGTTATTAAATGGAGCCAAGGTGTTGACATAGATTTTTTGTAATATAGAAGAAACATGCTAAACTCTAGTTTATTAATTCAAATGAAAAGAAATACGCAGAGAGGGAGAGGATGAAGAGAAAGAATTAATAGGGAAGAGTCAATTGATCGAATTGCCTGAGAGGGCAGAAAGTCATGGGTCGCAGAGAACAGGCTAGGAGATCGGCTGTAGGCATGAGAGAGACTTTCCCGCTGCCCGAAGATAAAGGGAGGAAATATGTGTCAATGACAAAAAGGTTTTGCATGCTTATCATGTGCTGACCACATTTCTAAGTGCTTTTCATGTACTGGATCAGTAGTTTCCAAACTCTGGTTCCTGATGCTGAGCTGCAAAATCAGCATCACCTAGGAATTGTTAGAAATGCAAATTATGGGACTTCATGCTAGGTCTACTGAATCAGAAACTCTGGGGATGGGCCTCCATTGTGTTATAACAAGCCTTCTGGGTGAGTCTGATACTTGCCCAAGTTTGAGAACAACTGCACTAGGTCATTTAACAGTACAATGTCTTTTTAGGTTAGATGTTGGGATTGTGCCCATTTCACAGATGAGGAAGCTGAAGCACAGGAAGTTTAAGTAATTTTCCAAAAGTCACCCGCTGTCTGGATCTGAAGCCCACACTTTTTTATTCAATCTCTAAGGGTTGTTTGTAGAATTGGTGATGGGATGTTGAACAATTTTCTGTTCAATGATTTTGTTATTTGTTGTTGTTTTCCTTGTAATTCAAGAAGCAGAGTCAATAGATTGAGAGGGGGCAAGTGGTGGGATTAGCATAAATGTTGAAAGTTTAACATGGTTTCTGTAGAAAATTAGATACACACTTGAGCGGAGCAAAAGGAAGAACTGCTGTTTAGCTTTAAGTCAGTAGATAGTAAATAACCATGAATTTATACAGGCAATAATCTGGATGTTGTTGGTTTCCTCCAGTATTATCTAGCAGCAAAGAAGTAAAAAAGTTGAATTTATCCAGGATTGAAGGTCCCGCAGGGAGGTGACACAGAAGGATAGAGAAGCAGTAAAATTAAAGAAATGGCAAGAGGGTGGTTATAATGATAGAGAATATTATCTAAACTTGATGAGAAAGGGAGCAAATCAGGAAGAAGATGACAGGAAAACACAGTAGGGAATGAACATGGATACTAACACTGTCTTCCAAGCAACACAACAATAACAATAACAACAACACTAAGAGCAATACAAATTAAATAGTCAGGGTATAAGTTCTAAGCAAATATAGAATTGAACATTCTCTTCTTGAAATAAATTCTTTCCTTGGTTTCCATGACACTATAATCTTTCTTTTCCCTTCTATCCTGTATAGTCACTACTCATTCTCCTTTACAAGCTCACCTTCCTCCACTTAGCATTTACATCTGTAAATGTTGGGATTTCATAAGGCTCTCTCCTTGGCTCTTTCCTCTCCTGACTCATTTTTTTTTAATATGATATCATTCAGATCTGTGGTTTCAGTTTTAGATAAACCAAAAGTCTAAATCTCTAGTCCAGACTACCTCTGAACTGTATACCCAACTGTTTGTTCAAAATTATCACTTGAATGTCTCAAAACACCTCAAAGTCAAACCAAGTCAAACAGAACATGTCTTTTTACCCACCACATTTGGTGCTCTTCCAGAGTTTCCAACTTGACTGAGTGGTGCCATCCTCCATGAAGCTGTGCAGGACAGAAACATATGAGTCATCCTTAATACTCTGCCTTCTTCATATACAATGCATGGCCAAGTTAGCTGATTTGTATCTCCTAAATATTTATCAGATTTGTTCTTCTGTTCTCCTTTTACCCTACTATCTCCTGATCTCTGTTGCCAAGATCTCTTGTGTGAATTGTTGACCAGTCTCCAGAAACCTCCCCCCACCCTGATCTAGTTTCCACATTGTAATAAGGTAATATTAAATATATATATATATATATATAAAGAAAAAAACTTGTTTATATATATAAAACAAATTTTTCTATTGGCCTCTTTGGATAAAGGAATGAGGCCTTTATATGGCGTGTCCAGTCCCTTATTTTTCAAACTGGGCATGTGACACATTAGTGGGTCATAAAATTATTTAGTGGATAATAACTGTTTCAATTATTTCTGTTATTTCTGTATGTAAGTATGTGTCTGTATGTGCACTGGTTCTTGATATAAAATGGATTTCTTACCGTGGGTCATGGTTACAAAAAGTGAAAATCACTGTGCTAGTTTCTCCCACTTCTCATCTCTTACTATTCATTTTAGCTACATTGGCCATCTTTCAAATCCTGTCATAGGGTCTTTGTACATTCTCTGAGCTTGGAGAGACGGGTATTGCCCTCTTTATCTACTTGAATTTAATTTATATAAAGCTCTGAGATAAATTATGACTTTCCTAGGATCGTTCTCATCAGGGTTAGATAATGTCAAACCTTCCTACAGCACACAAAACCATGCCAACTCTTTTGTAGCAGAGTTGAGCCTTTGCATATATGTATTATTATTTGACAAATGCCTATATCCCCAACTGAAATTTTTCATTTACTCACTAAATATTTATTTTCTACTATATGTAAGTTTTTCTTCAAGATATTGGGGACCCAGCAATGAGTGAGATAGGGCAGGCCACTTGCCTTCATGAAACTTGTATTGTAGCTTGGGAATATGAACAATAATCTTGCAAGCCAATGAATGAACACTGTATGTTCTGATAGTGATTTGCTTAAGAAAATCAATAAAGCAGTATTAATATGACACACTGTGAATGCATTACCTTTCATATAGTGACTGACTGGGTGTCTTTGAAGGGATGATATTTGAGTTGAGAACAAAGTGTTAAGTATAGACCAGGCATACAAATCATCTGTGAGAACTGGATTCAGGAGTGTGTTTGTTTGTCAATGGGCATGTGGATATTTGGCTAAATATACTGGTGCTAAAAATTATATTGCTGAATAAATGAAAGAATACATGGATGAATGAGTGACTTTGCCACAGGGCAGAAGTACAGTCTCTAAAAACAAGAAAAAATTATTTTATGATTATAAAATTGAAGATGTTGCAATAAGATGAAGTAAGTACATATTCAGATGATGGAGTAGATAAGCATGTTTTTTTATGCTTCTAAAGAAGTATATAGAATTATTACCTTTAAAAATATTCAACAAAACAAATGCAGTCTGCTTTTCTTTTGAATGCCCATAGAATAGTAATTTGACAAGGTAATGTTTTCATTTTGCAAAGTCATTTGTTGTTATATATTTGGCTTAGGGATAGAATTACATAATAAGACAAGAGGTAGATCAGAAATTATCATTTGTAACTCATTTTCTGACAAGATTATACCTTCATATGAAACAATATAGTCTTTGTTGGGGGAAAATGATAATAAGAACAGATGGTACCATTCTAAGATGAACTCTCAAGCCCCATTTAGATTCCTAAAATGATAGTTCAAAAAATAATAACTTGAACAAATTTCTAGCCCTGTCTCTATTTTTTGTATGTCCTTCAGATGGAAAAAATATCACAAGCACACTAATTACAAAATTACAAACTAATGACACATTTCTGTATGTTTATTTCTTATACAAATATACTCAAGTTTACCAATCTGTTTTCAGAGAAAATAGAAAAGTTTTGGGCAGGAATTCTAAGATTGTTTTTTTGTTTGTTTGTTTTCTTCCCTCAAAGCAGTGAAGGGGAAATGGCAAATCTATCCAGGGATCAATTTTGTTAGGCTTGAGAAAGTTCACAGATTGGTTCACATTAATCATATCTTCAAATATTAGATTAGCAATCATCAACCTCTTCATTCATTGTCAGTTCCTTCTCTAGGAATAAGGATACATTAGTTTGGCAAAAGCTGTACTATGATTATCAAGGTAACAAGTGATAATTATAGATAGGCTAATTATATCTGTAAACATTGTTATGGAAATAATTTGGGGGCTTGCATTTTGAAACAGTATATTACTACTTTTTCACTTTTAGAATGAGAAATGGAAGCCTATGCCTAATTTTTTCTTAACAGATTTCTCTCACGTCCCAATGGTTTTCTTTCACCTTCCATTACAATGAGAGCTCCACCTGAGAATCAATGGATTAAAGCTATATGGAAGGAACTGACATTAATAAGACAAAGTAATTCATTCTTTATTTAAGAAATCCTTTGATTGTTTTCCACTTCCAAACCCAAGGTGGCATAGAGGTTAAAAATATTTTTTTTCTTTGTCTTTGCTTATGGAAATATTGGAAAGGAGGTACTGGAACAAAACAAGAGCACTGGATTTAGAATAAACACAGGCAGCATATTGATGTGATTATGGTATTAAAATCTTAAAAACACCTAGTAGACAGTTGGATCTGATGAATATAATAACAAGAGTAAATATTTATTGGGTGAAAATTATGTCACTCAATATCACACTTGTTACAAGAATCCTGTGACATTGGTCCTAATATTATCTTCTTTGTATAGATGAAAAACTTGAATCATAGAAAAGTAACTTGTTTAAATACATGTAACTACTAAGAGGTAGAATTAATTTAATTCAAGGTTAGTTTTAATCACTATACTATCTCTCAATATAAAATAAAATAAAATATAAAGTAAATTGGGTGAAGAGTACCAATATCTTTTATAAATTCATGCTACCTCTTGATTACTTTAATACCATGCCCTAGATTCATTGAATCAGAGTGTCATTTATTTATTTGGTTGCTTAACAAATGCTATTATCTCCCTATATCCTATTTGCTACATCCCTAAGACACTGGGAATATAGCAGCATATAGCAGAGGATTTGTGTCTGGATGGAGCCCATATTCTAATTAATGTATACAGTGACCTATTTCACAATAATTGTCTTAAAGGGATAGTACTTATTATGTGTAAGTACAGATAAAACTTTATCTGTAAGCACAGAAAACATTTACAGTAGATGCAAACTGAGGTAATGGCCAGGCTCATAATGATTTTTCCAGGGCAGGTATTTATGCTATTTACTCTCTCTCTCCCCACTTGCAAACTTCCTTCCTTGGGAAGGATCTGCTCCTTTCTTCCCATTCTCTACTCTGGCATGTGCTCTTAAAGGGAGTTGGATGACCTGCGTCTCTGACCACAGTAATTGGAATGAATTCATAGTAACTCTATATCCTGATCATACTGATTTATCCATGGACTAGACATGTATGACTCAATTTGGGTAACCAAAAGCCTTTGCCTGGATCTGTAAAACTAGAACTGGCAAAGAGAAGCTCTTTTCTCTCTGCCCTCAAAACCCAGGATAGGAGCATAGGGGCTACTGGTGGTCCTGGTTCCAGTGGGGGTAGTCAGTCTGATAGAATGAATTTGCCATGCAGAGAAAAGCAGAGATAAGAGATGAGATGAGACAAATAGAAGTCCTGAAAACATTGAGTATCAGATTCTAAGTCCATACAGAGGTTTGAACCAATAAATTTACTTTCATTGCATTTCATTTATTTCATTTCTTCTTTTGTTTAAACTCAAGTTGGATTTCTACATAAGTTAGGGGCTTAGTTGCAGGTAATACTCACGAATTCCCACTAGTTTAAGAAGAAAGCCTGTTTCAAAAGAATATTATAAGTCTCACAGAATTGAGAGCCATGCTTAGAAGCTACACATCTAGGATCAGTGCCCAGAATCACACTACATAATTGGTCTACTGAAGACACCTCAGGGGCTGTCCTTGGACACACACACACTGTGGGTTTGCAGTTGACAGTACTGAGACTCTGATGCTCCTGCCTCTGGAAATTGGATGTCTCTGTCACTTTCTTTGCCAAAACAGATTCTTCACAGAGAGTGTTTCTTTGCACCACTGGCTTCCAATTTTGTGTTTGGCAGGAATGTCTCTGATGACAGAAGTTACATACGTTCATCCTTACTGCAAAGGAGGCTGGGAAAACACATGTTGGACTTCTATGGTGAGTATTAGGCAAACACCTTAAATAGTAGGATACTGTTCAAAGATGTTTGGTCAGAAGAAAGAATGAAATATTTACTACAAATATTTACTACAATTTGTTACTGACATCCAAATATGTCCTCAGTAACACAACTTAGCAGTTAAATTGTGTCTTCTAAAAGATATGGCAAAGTCCTAACCCCTGGAACCTGGGTGTGTAACTTTATTTAGAGAGAGAATCTTTGCTGATGTCATCAAGGTAAGATGAGGTCATACTGGGTTAAGGTGGTCTCTAAATCTAATATGACTGGTGTCCTTATAAGCAGAGGGAAATTTGTAGACAGGGAAGAAGGAGGCAGAGATTAGAGTGATACATCCATAAGCCAAGGAAAGCAAAGCGTTGCCAGCTACCACTAAAAGCTATTAAACGCAGGGAAGGATCCTCCCCTACAGCATTCAGAGAGACTGTAGCCCAGCTGACACATTGATTTCAGAGTTCTAGTCTCCAGAAATGTGAGAGAATACATTTTTGTTGTTACAAGTCACCAAGGTTGTGGGTATTTGTTTTGGCAGCTCTAGAAAACTAATATGCAGCTTCCTTCAGGAAGTGATATATAAGTAGACCTCTACAGGAGGAGTAATTGGAAGCAGACTGTGATTAGTGGGCAGAATGTTTACTAGAGAGAGTCATCAGGATCCACATTTGTGGAAGAAAGAGAAAGGAACGGGATTCAGCAGCGGGAGAAATCAAGCTGTGATGCAGGTCTCAGCTGACCTCACCAGGAGCTCCAGAGCTACCATGTCCCATCAGAGTTGTCCTGTTATCCTTTACCTGCATCAGTCGTTGTTTGTGGTGCTCTCCAAAAAGGGCATGACCTTGGCCAAAAAAGTTCCCTGCAGCTGAGGCAATTCCTGAACTGGCTAACAGTTGAAGCTGTCTGTCAATGGTACTCCCAGACATTGCGACAACAAATTCCTTCTAGAGGGGACTTGGGTGTCATGTCTTTGTGTCACCATGAGAGTCATCAATTAGGTAAAGGGAGTGTGAGGTGGAGACAGAGTGCCAGGTCAAGGTGATGGCATGTACGAAAGCTCTAGGGTAGGATGGTGATGAAAATGTTCTCAGCAATGAAAGAAGAGGGAACACGGATAGTAAGAAAGGAGAGCAGGTCAAATTAGACCAGTGAGAGAGACCAGAGGTTGGATCATGGGGAGCCTAAGTATATTCTAGCTTTATTCTAAGAGAAATGGGAAGGCACAACAGTGTTTAGTTAAGTCTGAAGTTGACATGATTGGACTCAGATTTTAAAATATCAACAAAGTCTACAGTGTGTAGAATAATGTAGTAGGGTCAACAGGACAATTAGGAAGGTATTGTTCTATTAGTCTCCCAGTAAGAGACAAAAGTCACTTACACTGAGGTGGCAATGTTCATTGGAAAGAAGTGGACAGACTTGAGAGCTTTTTTAGGGGGTGACTGAACCCACATAGAAAGGAAAGGAGAGATATCAAGGATGATTCCAAGTTTGCTATGGACTGAATGTTTGTGTCTTCTCCCAACTCAAATTTATAGGTTGAAATTCCAATCTTCAATGCAATGATATTAGGAGATGGGGCCTTTGGGAAGTAATTAGATCATGAGGGGCGAGCCCTCAGGAATAGGATTAGTGCCCTTATAAGAAGAGACATGAGAAAGATGTTCTTTCTCTCCGCCATGTGAGGATATAACAGTCAGGCAGCTGTCCTCAAACCAGGAAATGAAGCGTGTCCTCACCATACACTGATTCTGTCAGCATCTTGATCTTGGACTTCTCAGACTCCAGAATTGTGAGAATTAAATGCTTGTTGTCTAAACCACCCAATCTAAGGTATTTGTTATAGTAGGTGAACTATGACAACCTTTCTTGCTGAGATGGAGAATCTTTGAGGAAGCCCAGCTTAGCACAGCCAAGCAGGGGTTCAGTTTTGGGAATGAAGCAACTGAGAATGCTGGTAAGCTTCAATAAAAGGACAAGTTATGATGGCATATGTTTGTGTGAACCTCAGAGGTGACATCTGTCCTGAGATATAAATGCAAGAGATTTTAACTGAATCCATGGGTGGATGAAGTCACTTAGAAATTGAGGGTATGGAGTAGGAAAAGGGTGTGTTACTGGGCTTCAGAAACTCTGAAGTTTAATGACTGAAGAAAGAATAGTAAAGAGGAAGAGGTAGAGAGGTAGAAGAAGTACACAGTCTGAACGTGGACATCTTTGTATTTGTGTTAGAGATATCATTTTATATTTTTGAAACTACAGTATCAACAAAGGGAATATTTATCCTTTCATTTTTTCCCTGACCCAAAAGACATGATTGTTTGAAATGAGAAATATGGATAACCATGTTATGATGAATGATTTACAATCTATACATTAATGCAATTTAGAAAATGACCTTTTTCTAAAAATAAAGGAGTAGACTGACAAAAGTGAGGAAGTATTTTATTTAAGTTTTGTACCATCAGAGGATTGATCTAATTAGGGTGTGAGGAGACCAAATGGATAAAAAAAAAGACTATTTAACAGTTCATTCTGTTACTTTAATGTGTATTTTAAAGTTAAGAAACAAAGGACAGAATATATGATTCACTTCCCCCTTCAGAAGACTTTTGAAGTAAGATTTCAACTTGGACCCTGCTGGAAGGTGAAGGACTAATTTGCAGAATAATATTAGTTTTCTGTGAAGAACAACATGCAGGGTTGCCTTGAATTGCTGCACTAGAAGGGCTAATTAGGTGTTTTCATGCAGCCTAGACATGTTGGCCAGCTAGTCTTTTCAGAGTAAGAACATTACTATGCAAGAGGGACGTTGTTTGCATAGCTACCATGGCAATGTAGCCCTTCTTCCACAGTTAGCCAGAAGCTAAAGTACAGAGAAGCTTTTTTGTTTGTTTTTTTGTTGTTGTTTTTTGCCTGCCCAGTATAGTATTTCTAATGAATACTATGTCAGTGTAAGGTCCAAGCATTGTAATTACAGTCTAAGAAGTAAGGCAATTTAAGCAATGTTCTAGCCTAAAAAAAACAGTGCTTAACACTGAAGTTTTCTGCACCCATAGTAGGACAGGAAGTGCACAAGTCTTCAGAAATGTACATAGGGTCCTGGGTATATGGAGTGAAGAGATAAATTACAAGATATAGTGGTTTAATATGACGGTATTTAGCTTTAGACAAAGCAACATATGACACTAGTCAATTTTATGTTATAAAGTTTCTCACATAATTTGTTTTGTTTAGTAAGTAGTAACCAAATACAAGTTTTTGTATACAATGTTTTTATCTAAATTAGTCCATGAGTTTTTCTTAACTCAGATAATAAAAATGGGTGACATATTAAATTGGGAAAATTATGACAAATGGTTATGGTTAGATATTCTTAATTATTAAGAATTTTTATAAAATAAAAACCTACAATAAAAACTTCTCAATGCATAAATGGGAAAATGTTTACACATTCCTAAAATACAATAGTAAAACTGATTTCCTCTGTCTTAATTTCTGCAGAATTTTCAAAAAAGTAGGTCACAAGTATTCCAAGGGAAGATGTGAAAGGAAGATGGGAAGAAGTAGAGGGCTGGAAACTGGTTTGTTATCCTCAGTTCAGTAC
This sequence comes from Hyperoodon ampullatus, assembly GCF_949752795.1. Taxonomy (NCBI): domain Eukaryota; kingdom Metazoa; phylum Chordata; class Mammalia; order Artiodactyla; family Ziphiidae; genus Hyperoodon; species Hyperoodon ampullatus. Next base: position 11,145,710 of record NC_136918.1, read on the forward strand.
CTACTTTACATAAAGCGAGTTGAGAGAGAGTCTTTTGAAAGAGTCTGGAGTACTCTTGCACCTTCTGTTCCCTTGATGATGTGGGTGAGAAGAGCAGAATACACCCTTCTTAATTCAATCCCAGTGAGAAAGACTCCAAGGAAACCACTCAGACTGTTGACCTGTGTCCTCTGGAATTGATGAGGTGTAGGTACCCAGGCTAGATCTACAGCCAGAAAAGCCTGAAGGGAGAGACAGGCTGGATGGGGGCATTCATGGGAGAGCAAGAAGAGATGGTCTCTTTGGCCCTTTGAAGGTACAAAGGCTGCATGGATTCTACCTTTGAGCAAGCATGGGAAGGGGGCTGGCCCAGAGCCATCTTAGAGGAAATGGAACCAAGAGGGCTTCCTGGAAGATGGATAAGGATGAGAGCCAGAGGAAATCTGTGTGGAATTATAGAGAAACCAGGGGTTGACTAGAGGAGGCACTGTCTGCCTAAAGAGACTACAAGGAAGATTATCAATGCTAAAGAATCTCCAAGGAGCGCTGAGTCTGACTTGAGTATCTGCTCTGACCAGATGAGAACAATGCAACGGTAGAGTACAACAAAGCCAGTCAAGGCAGACCTTCCCTGCACATCCTCCCGCATCCTCTGCTTCCACTTGGAAGACTCAGAGGAACTCAGTGAGCAAGTCTGTTTGTATCAGACCTGAGCTGGGGAAGGGGCTGAAACAAAATGTTTGTCCGCCGTCACCACTTTTATTCATCCTTTCAATGGAGTTTTGGCCAGGATAATAAAACAAGAAAAAGTAGAAACTATAAGGATTGAGAATGAGGAAATAAAACTGTCACTATTTGTGATGACAGGATCATATTCATAGAAAATCCAAGAGAATTCAAGATAAACAATGAAAATTACATAAGGAATTTAGCAAAGTCACTGGATACGAGATCTATATGTGAAAATATTTTGCATTTCTGTATATTTAGGCAATAAGTAAGTAGAGAGTTAGCATATCTAAAAGTGACATTATTCATGATAATATCAGAAAGAATCACATATAGAACAGTTAGGTAAAAAAAAAAAAATGTGCAAACTGTTTATACGGAATTCCACAAAATATTGTTAAGAACTGTTAATGAATATATAAATTAATGGAAGGATATAACTTGTTTTCTTTTAAACTTTTTATTTTATATTGGAGTATAGTTGATTAACAATGTTGTGTTAGTTTCAGGTGTACAGCAAAGTGATTCAGCTATACACGTACATGTATCTATTCTTTTTCAAATTCTTTTCCCATTTAGGTTGTTACATAATATTGAGCAGAGTTCCCTGTGCTATACAGCAGGTCCTTGTTGGTTATCCATTTTAAATATAGCACTGTGTACATGTCAATCCCAAACTCCCTAACTATCCCTGTAGCTTGTTGATGAGTTGAAAGACTTAATACTGTAAAGATGCCAATTCTCTCAATGGAGGATTTTTTATCGAAGTTGCTAAGCTGATTTTAAAATATATATTGAAATGAATATCATAAGGCAAAACCAGGGCCATCTTGGAGAAAAACAAAGCTAAAGAACTTAAATTTCCAGAAAAAAAAAGCTCTTATAAAACTATAGTAATTAAGTTGATATGGTACATATCAATGAAACAGAATAGAGATCCAAACTTAGTTGCCTGATTTATGACAAAGGTGACAATACAATATTGTAGATAAAATATGATTTTTCAATAAGTGGTGCTGGGTCAATTTGATGTCTATTTAAAAGAGAAAATAATTTTATCCTTGTGTTAGTTTTTCAGGGCTGCCATAACAAATTATCATAAATTGGGTGGCTTAAAACAATAGAAATTTATTCTTTACACAGTTCAGGAGTCCATAAATCCAAAATCAAGATGTTGGTTCCTTCTGGAGCCTCTAAGTGAGAGACTGTCCCATGCCTCTGTCCTAGTTTCTGATGATTGAAAGTAATCCCTGGTGTTCCTTGGCTTGTAGACACATCATTCCAGTCTCTGCTTCTGTCTTCACGTTGCTTTCTTCTCTGTGTGTGTCTGTATTGTCCTTTTCTGTCTTTTTCATAAGGACCATCTCATTGGATTTAGGGTCCATCCTAATCCACTATGATCTCATCTTGATCCTTAATTATTTCTGTAAATGCCCTGTTTCCAATAAGGTCACATTCTGAATTTATAAGTAGACATGGATTTTGGGGAGACACTTTTCAACCCACTGTAGTCTCCTATCCCTCACTGTGCAAAATTCAATTACAGATGAATTACAGGCTTAGACATGAAAGAGAAAACAATACAGATTTTAAAAGAAAATGAGAACATTTTTATAACTTTGAGTTGAGTGTGGTGGTTAAGAGTGTGGGATTTAAAAAGAATCTTCAAAGGTTCAAATCCTGACTCCACAATTTGCTAAGTGACCCGTATGTAAGCCTGGTTCTTCAGTTTCTTCATCTCAAATATTGATTGACATTATCATAATGCCTAATTCCTATGGTTTTTACAAAGATTGACAGAATACACGTGGAAAGTGCTTAACATGCATATTAAGGGGAATAATTAACTAAATGTCCAAGAGATAAAATTAGGGGCCTTATGGAGACTACTTATCTGGGGGTAGGATAAATACCCCTCAGAGGATTTGAATAGATAGGTAACTGAAATAATTTTTTTTTTATTTTACTCTGAGTCATACTTAACAACACACTGGTTCCATGCACAAGATTATATATAAAACACAGTGATGCTGTCTACAATATTAAAACATTAAAAACAATGGAAACATTCAGCTGTAAAAGAATTCGTTTTTAAATTATGGTACATACATTCCACTATGTACAGATATGGAAACATTCTCATGGCATATTGAGAAAGGGAAAAGAGAAGGAGAACTCTGTGTATGATTCAAATCTTGTAAAAAATGGACAGTATAATAGTATATGTGTAAATGACTAGAATAAGTGATTAAAAGATATTTGATATACACCAAATTGCAAGTAATGTGTATCTTTGAGGAAGAGAATGGGATTGAGGTGAAGTAGGAGCTTAAAGGGAGTTATATTCTGCATCTACTATTAGTTTGACCTTTTTAAAATAGCAGAACCCATGTATGTGTTACTTTTGCAATGTCAAAACCCCACAACTTTTAAAAGATAGGGAAGTGGGTAGAGTATATGAATAAATTATTAACAAAAGAAGAAAAACAGCCAATGAATACCTTAAAATTAGTCAACCCTACTTATATTTACTAAATAGAGCCAAAATATTTTACCACATTCTATTTAATATCAACTTGAAAAAGCTCAGAGGAGATAATACCCATTGTTGAGTGATCTAAAGATACATATAATGCTGAAAAAGTTTTTTTTTTTAAAGAACAACAATTGTGTGTGTGTGAGAGAGAGAGAGAGAGAGGGAAGGAGAGAAAGAGGGAAAGAGAGAGAATAAACAAATAAAACCCTCCATTAACATTCTTTTAGTATATGAGGAAATATTTGCTACAAGGATGTTCATTATAGTATTAAAGGATTGGGAATATTGTATGTTCAAGAATAGATTGAGTACATTGTGACACATTTAATCAATATAATGATATGCAATCATTAAAATGCTATAGAATATAATGTATTGTTATAGAAAGAGATGTAGATAGCTTCATTATTATTTTTCTGCATAAAATATAGGTTACAAGATTATAGATACTGTATGACACCAGCTTTTAGTTAAAATCTGGAAGAGTGAGCACCAAGGTCTTACACTAAGTATAGTTAAGAAAATTATGAAGTAAGAATAATGACATAGGATTTGCCCTTTTAGTTATTAAAACATACTATTAAATTAATTTATAAGAAATTTTTAAAAGATTATCTGTAGATGATGGGGTTACAGGTTTATTGTTTCCTTTTGTTTGCTTATCTGTATTATCATATTTTCTACAATTACTAAAAATCATCATGTAATTAAAAAATGATAAAAGTTGTTATTCAAAAAGTCTCAATCCAGGTAACTCAGAATACATTTTCATAAGTTGTTTTTATAGTTCACGATAGTCTCACATATTTAGAAAAGCTAAACATGGGCCAGTTCTCTCCATTTTTATTTAAAAGTTATCCTTCTTTGATGGGGGAGACACCTCCTTTGAACACTTTTTTCCTCATGGTTTTATCTCGGACTAAATAGAAAGAAAGAAGATATGGCAGCAGATACAATTTGCCCATTTGGAACAGAGACTGTTACTCTAGGACGGTAGTTCTCAGACCTTAAATGGCATCAGAATCTCCGGAGAGCTTGTTACATGCAACTTGTTGGGCCATATCTCCAGAGTTCCTGATTTAGTTAAATCTTGCTTGGAGCCTGAAAATATCCGTTTCTAACAACTATGGAGGCCACACTCTGAGGCATAAGGACTTATTTCCTCTGATTTGGAGCAGCCAGACCCATGGACATGCTTTGCTCACTTCAAGAGTATGGGGAATAGATAAAGTAGCATAATCAAACCTCACCTCATTCTCTCCATGCTCTTGTTCCTTGCTGCTTCTTAGGAAAAAGGGTAATTGGATAATGAAGAAATCAGATCTCTTTAAAGAAAAACATTGTGCAAGATTTACATGCATCTTTAGATGTTTCTGAGATTCTAAGATAATCCCCTTGAATATCTAAATTATATGAGGTTACACAGAACCCATATATGAAATTCACTGAACCTAAATTCTGATTTTGGATAGATGAATTTTATTTACTCTTTGTTTTACTTCTTTAATACCTCTGTGTTCCTTGTTTGTTCATTTCTCTGCTAAATTTGGATTTTTAAAAAAGATTTTTGTGCCATATTCATATATGAAATCTGTTCATAACTTGCTTTTCTTACACAGTCTAGTTTTTGCTATCAAGGTTATACTAGCCTGGGGCAGTCTTTATATTTCTATTCCCTCGATCAACGTTAGGATCTATCTGTTGTTTAAAAGTTTAGTGGAACTTGCCTGTAAATCATCTCAGCCTTGTGTGCTTTTGAGAGGTAGTTTCGTTTTGTTTTGTTTGGAACATTTTTAACTGCTACACAATTCTGTATTTCTTAAAGTGAATTTTGTTGAATTATAACATACACTGAAATTATAAAAGTAGAGCTCAACAAATTTACAAAGAATTAACACAGCTATGTAACCACCACAGTTCGAGAACCAGGATATTACCAGCACCTCCCAAACACATCTTATAACTTCCATTTAAGTGCCTCTAGTATCCTGACCTCTACCAACTGTTAAGTTAAAAAAAATAAAGACTACTAAATAACAATCTAAAATAAAGCTGAGTTTACTTGCATGCCTGACACAGAAGAGGAGTGCCATTCAAGTACAAATGCAGTTTTTCTTTGTGTGGAAATTGAAAAAGCTTGACATAGATTTACAAAGGAGAATGTACAAAATCAGGCAACTTCTTGAGTTCAGGTCTCTGGGTGGCTTACAAGGTGGGTGGTAAACTCCTCTTTGCAAGTGGCCACTACCAAGTTTCACTTTACTGCTAACTGGAAGACTGGTTTCAAACAAGTCCATGATGGGTTGTGTAAAATTCCAGAGCCTAGGTTTGTTCACCATATACGCTTGTGTGGGCATGCTCAAAGTTGAACAAAAATGTTCTTTAAAACACTATAGATTAGTTTTGAATTTTATATAAGTGAAATCATATACTATGAACTCTTTTGTATTTGGCTTCTTTTGTTTAATGTTACTTTTATGAAATTCATCTTACTGCATGAGCTGTAGTTCATTTATTCTCTATTTTATAGTATCCCCTCAGTTGAATATATTATATACATTTTTTGTTATCTGATATCTCATTTGATTAGTTCGTTGCTCAAGCTATGTTCTTTTCCTTCCAAATGGGAAAACACAATGATATTTTGGATTTCAACATGCTAGTTGATGTGTGTGTGAGTTGTGTGTGTGTGTGTGTTTTATATTTGCTTTTTTGTTATGTCATTTGGGAAGAAGCTAGGCACTAATAAAGTTATGACCAAGTTAACACTAACAAAGTCCTCTTAATATATTATAATTTATTCATCAATTTTACTGTTAGTGGATATTTGTGTTGTTCTAGTATTTGGTTCTTAACAAATAGTCTACTATAAATGTTCTTCTAGTATCTCTATACATATACACATAAACACACATGCACATTTCAGCTGGACAAATGCAAAGGAGTAGAATTTCTGAGTCATGGTGAATGCATAAGGCATCTTTAGTGGATACTGCCAGTTTTTCATAGCAATTGAACCAATTTACAATCTCACCAGCTGTACAGCTCTAGTTGTTTCACATCTTTGTCATCACTTAATATTGTCAGTCTTTTAATTTAACCCTCTCAGTGAATGAATAGTGCTATCTCATTGAAGTTTTAATTTGCATTTCCCTCATCACTGGTGAAACTTAACAGATCTTTTTATGTTTATTGGCCATTTGGATATCCTCTTTTGTAAACTACTTGTTCAAAAACTTTACCTATTTTCTATTGGATGTTTGTATTTCTCCTTTCAAAAAATTACAGGAATATATAACTATACATACACACACTTGCATACATATATACATATACATACATATACACACATATGTACATGCTCTGAGTTTGAGATCTTTACTGTTATATTTATACAAATATTTTCTATTCTTTGACTTGCCTATTCATTATTGTTTTCTATGACTTGTCTTTTTATTCTCTTAAAGGTGCCTTTCATTAAACAGAAATTCATGAGCAATACGTTTTTAACAAACTTAAATAGTTCTAGGTCAAGTTTTCACTTTCCTATTCTATTTTGGTAAGTTATAATTTACCAAGAAGTTATTTCTTTAATCTATTAAAAATTATTACCATAAAGTTTATCTTACTACTCCTATATGATTAAAAAAAGCCCTCTACTTAATCTATAGCTATTAACTCATTTCTTTTTCCTAATACTACTTAATTGTGCCCATTTTGTCATTTTTCCTTGATAAATATTGTCACAGTTTTGCCTATTTTTTCATTAAGGTCTTTATTTCCATCATTGTAACATCTTAATTTATCAAGATACCTTCATTTCATATCATAAATTTATATAAAACTGTTCTAAATTTTATCCAGATTATGGAGGAATTGAAGTTCTTTACTTAGTATGTTTGTATGAGTTTAATAACATTAGACAACAAAATCTTATAGGAAACAGGATACATTTATTTAATAAATGTATAGATACCAACTATACATTAGATACCAACTAATATGCCCTGGTTTTTTAATTTTAGGTTCTATACTAAATTTATAGACACCTTCTGAAATTCAGCCATTCTACTGTATTTTTTTTTTTTTTTTTCAGTATACGGGCCTCTCACTGTTGTGGCCTCTCCCGTTGTGGAGCACAGGCTCCGGATGCGCAGGCTCAGCGGCCATGGCTGACGGGCCAAGCCACTCCACGGCATGTGGGATCTTCCTGGACCGGGGCAGGAACCCGTGTCCCCTGCATTGGCAGGCGGGCTCTCAACCACTGTGCCACCAGGGAAGCCCCTCTATTGTATTTTTTATCAGCTTTCCATCTCACAGATTTTATGTGTGGGACTGAGAAATATGCTAATACTGACAAAAATTATGTTGTATGAAACTATTACTTATGAAATAGCTGAATAAACATGTTAGAGGAATTTAGGTCATGGTTTGCACAATAATTTTAGTGTAGTCTAAGTGGAAGTGGGTATGAAAGCATTACAAATAAAGTTCTTATTTGCTTCAGATTTAAAGCTGCACAGCATCATTCACCTCTGGTGGAGGTGTGTTTTGCACTTAGACTTGAATTGAAGGTTGTTTTTTCTCACTCATTCTACAGCAGAATAGAAATCCCTTCCCACTATGGCAGGTCAGCTCCAAGTAGAGAGAGAAAAAAACAGGGGGATAGTGCTTGGCAAAAAGGAAAACAAGGCTATTTCTGGAAAATATGTTATTGGTGGCAAGCATTTTCCAGAATATATTAGAAAAAGAGAGAAAGAGAAACTCTTCAGGTCTTTTAAATTAAGTTCAGAAATTCAAAGAACTCACCTCCCCTCCAGTCCCTTTCCCTCCCCCATCTCCATATCATTTCAGCCCCAAGACCTCACTCACCTCCAGCTGTGCGGTCCGGTTCCTAACAGGAACTGGGGATTGGGGACCTCTGGTATAGCATATTAGAACTCTTGAATACAGAAAGAAGATCAGTAAATTAAGTAGAACCAGATAAAAGGGATGGGGAAAACAAACCAGAAGGATGAGGTGAGGAACATGGGTGTTAGTTATGCACACATGGCTAAGACAAGGTCAGCAAGTACATGTCCATGTGCCAGCATACACTCTCCTGCACTGTTTCAGGCTTTGCTGATTCATTAGGGTATTTGTTTCCTGTTGATCCTCGCATGCCTCAAAAATCCTCCTCAGTACATACTTGAGGTTACCGTTTCTAACCTATCTAGCAGAGGTGGCCCATGAGAAGCAACTACTTTGCCTTCATGAGATTAAGGAGTCCACCAGTTAGAGAGGAGAAACTCATAGCTAATAGCAAAATTGTATCACATGTGTAGGTTTTGTGTGTGCTTATCCAGAAGCCGACTCTGTATTATTCTCATCTCACTGAACACATTCAGTCCCTGTCAATCAATATCTGTCTTTATAAAGTCTTGTGTTAAGTAGACTCTTCAGGGATTGTTAGAGATGGATATCTGGATGGGGAGAGCCTTACTCACAATTGGGTAAAGATTTTGGTATCTATACTCTATATAGTATGCTTCCTTAATAAGGCTTATTTCTGTTCCCTTGTACATTATGCATGAACTCTTCAGCATTTGTTTGTTTTCTTTGCTTCAGAATAATTTATTTTTATTCCTCTTATTCTGTGACCATGTTTTAATTCTTCCCCTAAATTCTCTATTCTTGATTTTCAGCAAGTATGTATCAAAACACAGCCATTGGCCCCAGTCCAATATCTTGGGGGGCAGCAAACCAGGCAATGGGTGATCTGGGCTGGTCATGGGCATCCCACTGGAGCAGGGTCAAGACTTGGCAAAATGGCTAGGACCAGGAGAATAAGACACATGTACATGTGGCCTAGGTCTTAGGGCGGTGATTCTCAACCACAAAGAACTCTTACAAAACACCAAATTCTGCTCCAACTTCCATCCTGAGATTTTGATTTAATTGGTTTTGGATAACTCCCAGACCAAGATATTCCCTAGGTGTTTGATATGCATCTAAAGTAGAAAGATATTGTTTTTTAGGGGATTAAATTCTGTTGAAGGCAAAGGGACATTACAGGCAGGTGCCTGGTTATTTATCAGGTGTTGTTTCCAAAAGTAGGCTCAGTGGCAGCCAAGAGAACCAGACAGGTCTGCCTTGTCCCACAGGGAGCAAATGCTTCAGAGTCAATTTGCTTCAAACAGCCCTTTATCAGATTAGCTCTGTTTTTCTACAGTAGGTGGATCCCCAGAGCTACTCTGATGTCTTATTATGGCAGGGTAATATTTTCTAGTCATCCCTGGGTTATCTTTTGTTATGGTATTTCCAGATACACTGTCCCCACCCACAACAGCTTTTTCATTTGAGGGAAAATAATCACCTTCATTGAATATGAGGTATAGGAGATTGCTATAATCCTACAGATCTCTTATATGAACCTAAATGAAACTATGGGATAAAACCATACATTTATAGCAGCTGGAAGAGAAAATGAATAAAGACGGTTAAGCAATTAGATATATAGGGAGATCAGCACGGTGCTTTGTGACCTCCTGGAGGGGTGGGATTGGGAGGGTGGCAGGGAGGGAGACTCAGGAGGGAAGGGATGTGGGAACAGTTGTATATGTATGACTGATTCACTTTGTTATAAGGCAGAAACTTAAAAAAAAAGGTCAAAAAGAAAATTCAGCTGTTGGAGATCAAATATTAATCCTAAGGCATTTTCTCACAGGCATAGACTTTTGAAAACTAAAATTAATTATCTAGTTATATCAGCAACAAATCAAAGATAAAATTTTATATTATCAGGAGGGGGCCTTTGCCATAGATGTAATTATTGATCTCTTTTTTTTTACAAAAAAAATTCCTAGATATTTTATTCTTTTTGTTGCAATGGTAAATGGCAGTGTTTTCTTGATTTCACTTTCAGATTTTTCATCATTAGTGGAATGCCAGAGATTTCTGTGTATTAATTTTGTATCCTGCTACTTTACCAAATTCATTGATTAGCTCTAGTAGTTTTCTGGTAGCATCTTTAGGATTCTCTATGTATAGTATCATGTCATCTGCAAACAGTGACAGCTTTACTTCTTCTTTTCCAATTTGGATTCCTTTTATTTCCTTTTCTTCTCTGATTGCTGTGGCTAAAACTTCCAAAACTATGTTGAATAAGAGTGGTGAGAGTGGGCAGCCTTGTCTTGTTTCTGATCTTAGTGGAAATGGTTTCAGTTTTTCACCATTGAGGACAATGTTGGCTGTGGGTCTGTCATATATGGCCTTTATTATGTTGAGGAAAGTTCCCTCTGTGCCTACTTTCTGCAGGATTTTTATCATAAATGGGTGTTGAATTTTGTCGAAAGCTTTCTCTGCATCTATTGAGATTATCATATGGTTTTTCTCCTTCAATTTGTTAATATGGTGTATCACATTGATTGATTTGCGTATATTGAAAAATCCTTGTATTCCTGGAATAAACCCCACTTGATCATGGTGTATGATCCTTTTAATGTGCTGTTGGATTCTGTTTGCTAGTATTTTGTTGAGGATTTTTGCATCTATGTTCATCAGTGATATTGGCCTGTAGTTTTCTTTCTTTGTGGCATCCTTGTCTGGTTTTGGTATCAAGGTGATGGTGGCCTCGTAGAATGAGTTTGGCAGTGTTCCTTCCTCTGAAATTGTTTGGAAGAGTTTGAGAAGGATGGGTGTTAGCTCTTCTCTAAATGTTTGATAGAATTCGCCTGTGAAGCCATCTGGTCCCGGGCTTTTGTTTGTTGGAAGATTTTAAATCACAGTTTCAATTTCAGTGCTTGTGATTGGTCTATTCATATTTTCTATTTCTTCCTGATTCAGTCTTGGCAGGTTGTGCATTTCTAAGAATTTGTCCATTTCTTCCAGGTTGTCCATTTTATTGGCATAGAGTTGCTTGTAGTAATCTCTCATGATCTTTTGTATTTCTGCAGTGTCAGTTGTTACTTCTCCTTTTTCATTTCTAATTCTATTGATTTGAGTCTTCTCCCTTTTTTTCTTGATGAGTCTGGCTAATGGTTTGTCAATTTTGTTTATCTTCTCAAAGAGCCAGCTTTAAGTTTTATTGATCTTTGCTATCGTTTCCTTCATTTCTTTTTCATTTATTTCTGATCTGATCTTTATGATTTCTTTCCTTCTGCTAACTTTGGGGGTTTTTTGATCTTCTTTCTCTAATTGCTTTAGGTGCAGGGTCAGGTTGTTTACTCGAGTTGTTTCCTGTTTCTTAAGGTGGGATTGTATTGCTATAAACTTCCCCCTTAGAACTGCTTTTGCTGCATCCCATAGGTTTTGGGTCGTCGTGTCTCCATTGTCATTTGTTTCTAGGCATTTTTTAATTTCCTCTTTGATTTCTTCAGTGATCACTTCGTTATTGAGTAGTGTATTGTTTAGCCTCCATGTGTTTGTATTTTTTACAGATCTCTTCCTGCAATCGATGTCTAGTCTCATAGCATTGTCGTCGGAAAAGATACTTGATACAATTTCAATTTTCTTAAATTTACCAAGGCTTGATTTGTGACACAAGATATGATCTATCCTGGAGAATGTTCCATGAGCACTTGAGAAAAATGTGTATTCTGTTGTTTTTGGATGGAATGTCCTATAAATATCAACTAAGTCCATCTTGTTTAATGTATCATTTAAAGCTTGTGTTTCCTTATTTATTTTCATTTTGGATGATCTGTCCATTGGTGAAAGTGGGGTGTTAAAGTCCCCTACTATAAGTGTGTTACTGTCGATTTCCCCTTTTATGGCTGTTAGCATTTGCTTATGTATTGAGGTGCTCCTATGTTGGGTGCATAAATATTTACAATTGTTATATCTTATTCTTGGATCGATCCCTTTATCATTATGTAGTGTCCTTCTTTGTCTCTTCTAATAGTCTTTATTTTAAAGTCTACTTTGTTTAATATAAGAATTGCTACTCCAGCTTTCTTTTGATTTCCATTTGCATGGAATATCTTTTTCCATCCCCTTACTTTCAATCTGTATGTGTCTCTAGGTCTGAAGTGGGTCTCTTGTAGACAGCATATATATGGGTCTTGTTTTTGTATCCATTCAGCCACTCTGTGTCTTTTGGTGGGAGCATTTAGTCCATTTACATTTAAGGTAATTATCGATATGTATGTTCCTATTCCCATTTCCTTAATTGCTTTGGGTTCGTTATTGTAGGTATATTCCTTCTGTTGTGTTTCTTGCCTAGAGAAGTTCCTTTAGCATTTGTTGTAAAGCTGGTTTGGTGGTGCTGAACTCTCTCAGCTTTTGCTTGTCTGTAAACATTTTAATTTCTCCATCAAATCTGAATGAGATCCTTGCTGGGTAGAGTAATCTTGGTTGCAGGTTTCTCTCCTTCATCACTTTAATTATGTCCTGCCACTCCCTTCTGGCTTGTAGAGTTTCTGCTGAGAGATCAGCTGTTATCCTGATGGGGATTCCCTTGTGTGTTATTTGTTGTTTTTGCCTTGCTGCTTTTAATATGATTTCTTTGTGTTTAATTTTTGACAGTTTGATTAATATGTGTCTTGGCATATTTCTCCTTGGATTTATTCTGTATGGGACTCTCTGTGCCTCCTGGACTTGATTAACTATTTCCTTTCCCATATTAGGGAAGTTTTCAACTATAATCTCTTCAAATATTTTCTCAGTCCCTTTCTTTTTCTCTTCTTCTTCTGGAACCCCTATAATTCGAATGTTGGTGTGTTTAATGTTGTCCCAGAGGTCTCTGAGACTGTCCTCTGTTCTTTTCATTCTTTTTTCTTTATTTTGCTCTGCATCAGTTATTTCCACTATTTTATCTTCCACCTCACTTATCCGTTCTTCTGCCTCAGTTATTCTGCTATTGATCCCATCTAGAGTATTTTTCATTTCATTTATTGTGTTTTTAATCGATGCTTGATTCATCTGTAGTTCTTCTAGGTCCTTGTTAACTGTTTCTTGCATTTTGTCTATTCTATTTCCAATATTTTGGATCTTGGACATAGAATCTTGGATCCTCTTTACTGTCATTATTCTGAATTCTTTTTCAGGTAGACTGCCTATTACCTCTTCATTTGTTAGGTCTGGTAGGTTTTTATCTTGCTCCTTCACCTGCTGTGTGTTTTTCTGTCTTCTCATTTTGCTGTGTTTGGGGTCTCCTTTTTGCAGGCTGCAGGTTCGTAGTTCCCGTTGTTTTTGGTGTCTGTCCCCAGTGGCTAAGGTTGTTTCAGTAGGTTGTGTAGGCTTCCTGGTGGGGGGGACTAGTGCCTGTGTTCTGGTGGTTGAGGCTCGATCTTGTCTTTCTGGTGGAAAGGTCCCCGTCTGGTGGTGTGTTTTGGGGTGCCTGTGGTCTTATTATGTTTTTAGGCAGCCTCTCAGCTAATGGGTGGGGTTGTGTTCCTGCCTTGCTAGTTGCTTGGCATAGGGTGACCAGCACTGTAGCTTGATGGTCGTTGACTGAAGCTGGGTGCTGGTGTTGAGATGGAGATCTCTGGGAGATTTCCGCCGCTTGATATTATGTGGAGCTGGGAGGTCTCTTGTGGACCCGTGTCCTGAAGTTGGCTCTCCCACTTCAGAGGCACAGCGCTGACTCCTGGCTGCAGCACCAAGAGCCTTTCATCTACCCGGCTCAGAATAAAAGGGAGAAAAAGTAGAAAGAAAGAATTAGTAGAAGAAAGAAAGAGAGAGAGAAAGAAAGGAAGAAGGAAAGAAAGGAAGGAAGGAACGATGAAAGAAAGAAAGGAGGTAGGTAGGGAGGAAGGACGGAAAGAAAGAAAGAAAGGAGGGAGGTAGGGAGGAAGGTAAAAAAAAGAAAGAGTGAAAGGAAGAAGGGAGGGAGGGAGGGAGGAGGGAAAGAAAGAGAGAAAGAAGGAAAGGAAGGGCGGAGGGAGGGAGGGAGGAAGGGAAGGTAGGAAAAAAGAAAGAGCAGGTAAAGTAAAATAGAATGAAGTATAAAATATAGTAGCGTTATTAAAATTAAAAAGTAATTATTAAAAAAAACGGACAGATAGAACCCTGGGACATACGGTGGAAGCAAAGCTATACAGAGAAAATCTCACACAGAAGCATACACATACACATTCACAAAAAGAGAGCAGGGGGAAAAATAGAAAATCTTGCTCTCAAAGACCACCTCCTCAATTTGGGATAATTCGTTGTAAGAAGAGGAAAAGGGGGAAAAGTCTGAAATCTTGTCCTCAAAGGCCACTTCCTCCATTTGGGATGATTCGCTGTGCATTCATGCACTCCACAGACGTAGGGCACATCAAGTGGACCGTGGAACTTTAATCCGCTGCCTCTGAGGCTGCACAGAGAGATTTCCCTGTCTCTTCTCTGCTCTCACAGCTCCCGGGTCTCAGCCTTGGACCTGGCCCCGCCTCTGCGCGTAGGTCGCCGGAGGGCGTCCGTTCTTCGCTCAGACAGGATGCGTTTAAAGGAGCCGCTGATTCGGGGGCTCTGGCTCACTCAGGCAGAGGGGAGGGAGGGGCGCGCAGTGTGGGGCGGGCCTTCGGCGGCAGAGGCCGGCGTGACGTTGCAGCAGCCCGAGGCGCTCCGTGCGCTTTCCCGGGAAAGCCGTCCCTGGGTCCCGGGACCCCGGCAGTGGCGGGCTGCACAGGCTCCCCGGAATGCGGGGTGGACAGTGACCTGCGCTCGCACACAGGCCTTGTGGCGGCGGCAGCAGCAGCCCCAGCGTCCCACGCCCGTCTCCGGGGTCCGCGCCTTTAGCCGCGGCTGGCGCCCATCTCTGGTGCTTCTTTAAGCAGCGCTCTTAATGCCCTCTCCTCGTGCACCAGGAAACAATAGGGAAGAAAAAGTCTCTTGCCTCTTCGGCAGCTCCAGACTTTTTCCCTGGACTCCCTCCGGGCTAGCCGTGGTGCACTAACCCCTTCAGGCTCTCTTCCTGCCGCCAGCCCCAGTCGTCTCCCTGCGCTCCGACTGAAACCCGATACCGGAGCCTCAGCTCCCAGCCCCGCCCGCCCCGGCGGCCGAGCAGACAAGCCTCTCGGGCTGGTGTGTGCCTGAGGGCACCGATCCTTTGTGCCGGAATCTCTCCGCTTTGCCCTCCACACCCCTGTTGCTGTGTTCTCCTCCGCTACTCCGAAGCTTTCCCCCTCCGCCACCTGCAGTCGCCGCCCACAAAGGGGCTTCTAGTGTGTGGAAACCTTTCCTCCTTCACGGCTCCCTCCCACTGGTGCAGGTCCCGTCCCTATCCTTTTGTCTCTGTTTATTCTTTTTTATTTTGTCCTACCCAGGTATGTGGGGAGTTTCTTGCCTTTTGGGGGGTCTGAGGTCTTCTGTCAGCGTTCAGTAGGTGTTCTGTAGGAGTTGTTCCACGTGTAGATGAATTTCTGATGTATCTGTGGGGAGGAAGGTGATCTCCGCGTCTTACTCTTCCGCCATCTTCCTCCGGGCTCCAACAGCTGAATTAATTCTACTTTTGATTATTGCAAATATATTGTGGGGACTAATATCAGTAGAAGAAATAAAGAGTCTTCCAATAAGTAGATGGATTTTAAGTGCAATTTTGGTACTGCTTTTATGCTTTATTACTAAGAGTTAAATTCCATGGTAACACAGCAGTAAATGAGTTTAACCAGGAGGTACTTTATAATAGGCCTTGCACAAAATTGTCTATTCATAGCGTTAGGTGCAGCTTCTTCAAAAACACAGAGAAACTGGGTGCCTATGGAAAAAGCTAAATTATTAACGGGACTGATTTTAATTGTTTCTTATAAGTATTTTTTTAGGCTGGAATGTGTGTCCTTGGGGAAACAATGTGACATTTGAATTTGTTACAGACAACGAAATTTCATGACAGGATAATTTTGTGTATTTCTAAATTATGGTTAGTCGAGATGTTTTTATCACACTTGTCCTATGTCTTCGTGGTTGAGGTTATTATTGTTACTGCTATTCCCCCAGACACATAGATTGCAAATGCAAGCATCTTTGACTCATCCTTATTTTTCTCCATTTCTTCTTTTTGCCTCACTGCAAAGCATCTACACAGGGTGTTTAATCTTTCTAATTCATGGTTCCTAATATAACACTTACCCGCTCCGTGGGTAATGCTTCCGCATTGCATGCTGAATTTTGAATTAAATCTCTTTTGCTAGTATATGGCAGTTCTCTTATTAAAAATTCATATTTTCAAAAATTGCATCATAAAACTGTTTCAATAGGCGTGTGCTGGGGTGGTGGTAGGTGAGGGAGGAAGTAAATTATGCCAGAACAGCAATGACCCAATTATTTTTTTTTCTGGTTATTTCAATATTGAAGATCTTAGAAATGGCCATAGGCATATTTGTGAAAACTAAAAATAATAAACTGTATTGATCAAAGCGGGCAAACATAAACTGAAACATCCCTGGGAAAATTCTGAAGAGCATGTAAGATCAGACAAGAATCAATAAACTTTGTACAATCAAAATGAGTGGTAGTTCTGTTTACAACCTCCAGCAGGAAACAGAAGAAAGGACGCCAGCTGAGCATCCATTTACTGCGGGCCAAGCAGATGTGAGTTCCTTCACTGTTTACTCAAGGGAGTTTTTTCCACTGAGCTAGGTGCTTCCTCCCAGTGAGAGTAATATTCTACCGAACAGTGGCTGGAGTAGAGCCAATCTTGCTCCTTAATTATTCAATCATGTTCTTTCCAATTCACGTTACAAAAACTCACACGGTTGGAGAAATGCCTGTACAAACTCTTCCGTCTAGGAGGCCAGCAAGGACCCCGGTTTAAGCCCTCCTGTTTGCTCAGTAGGTAGTATAGCCTAGTGGTTAGGAATGTGGATTTGACAATCACTCTACCTCTCAGTTCACATTCCAGCTTCTGTACCTGTTGTGCTCTCCGAGGCAAGTTATGGGAACACTTTGTGCCTTCATTTCTTCATCTGTAAAATGATGAGGATGTTAATACTGTTATCCCCATGATCTTATTTGGGAAATGAGACCACAGTTATTAGATCTAACTGTGTAGAATACTGGCTGTACTTGGTATACAGTTCTTAAACATTGGAAGGGGCTGTTATTACTCTCCTGCATCTGGATGGCTATTTCCTCAACATAGATCTCTTTGCCACTGTTGTTCCCTCTGATAAGCATGCTATTTCATCCTTGTTGACTTGCTAGAATCTTACCTGTTCCTATAGGTCCATTTTGATACAAGTATTTTATAATATTGTCAACTGGATGGACTTTTCCTTCCCCTTGTACTCCATTATAGGCCCTTTTTTTCTGAGACTTAAGTTCCTAAGTTCAAGTTCACAAATCACTGTTGTGTCAAAACCTTCATTCTCAGCTTAACCCATAGATGCTAGAGAGACCTGAAATCCAATACTGTTCCTGTATGCCTTGTGACTTTTCTCGACTATAAGTATTTGTTCCAACCTGCAGTGTGTAATTCAGTTTGTGGACAGGCTACAGGCTATCAGACACACAAAGGAACTTTTAAACCCAAACCAGTCATCTGAGTGCATGTCAAGGTCACATTGATGCCATCATGGTGCCCTCACTTAATGTTTCTTTGGATATAGTTTGCCATTTTATTGTCTAAAGTGAATGCATTGGCTGAGCCAAATCACTACAGAAGGTGGTTTCTAAATACCTTTTGGTTAAAAAAAAATGCAAATAAAGGCTAAAAAAATTTACTCCATCCACCTGGACCTGGCCCCAGCCCTGGCCCACAGCATCCTCCATGGTGTTCAAAAGAGAATATTTCCTGATGGAGGGGGTTGGGTGACAGAGTTAGCTCCCCCATCTCAGGGAATATATATATACCCCTTTTATATACATATATACAATTACCCCTTTCCTATCTATAATAATCAGTTATTAATTTATTAGATTAAAATGCAGCAGAATTTCCCATTCTATTTTGAGATGATGAATTCTGTTTTGCATTGTGATCACTTGGTAAGAGCACTTCAGGGTTTATTCAATTAAGAGGTGAATCAAGTGATTCCAGAACTGCTAATAAAAAACTATGAGATAATAATTGGAAATATGTGTTTCTCTGTTTATCTCTCTAGCTACAGGTTTGTGCCTGAGGTTCTCAACAAATGGCTGATTATCTCCGAATTTTCAGTGGCCTGGCAACTGGCACTAACAGCTCAGAATAAGCATGTTTAACTTTAGAATCCATCTGGACTCTTGGCCACTAGAGGTGGGTGATACTAGTTACAGAAATCAGTTTCTCCAAGCCTGTGAGAACCCTGTGATTTTGTTTCAAATATTCTTTCTTTACCATGGAATCATTTTGAGATCAGAGCAAAATACTTAACTTTCTTTTTCTTTATACTTGCCCAAACTATAAGCTGGATAGCTAACATATATGTGATTTCTTACAAATGTCATTTTGAATGAAATGAAAATCTATGGTTTTTAAGATTAATATTGTACAAGCAGTTCATACAATATAAAGGTTTCCAAAAAACTGAAGAAAAATTTCTCTACTGGAGATTTATTTTGCTACTTTTGACTAAGGAGTCCAGGATTCAAATCAAGGTTTTGACGGTGTTGTTTGAAACCTGTTGGGATTGGTCATTAATTATGGTATAAATTTTAAAATAAAGTTAATTCTTTCATAAAAAAAGAAATCTGTTTTGTTCTAACAATTTCAAATCCAATCAATTAATATTACTTATATTTGCATAGGATTTGCTCTGTAAGCATATACTTTTTATAATTGTTGACATATAGTTTTTTTACTTATTTATGTATACTAGGTCAATATATCTAAATAACTTTAGCCATGTTTATATGTGTGTGTGCTTATATAAATTTCATATATAAATTAATGAACTATATATGATTGATAAATATATATGAATGATTTTATATACAATTATTTTGTAGAGTTCATGCATTTTGTTGAATTTATGGTAGCAGGTTATATATAGATAGATATTGGATAGATATTTCATAGCCTGGCACTTTTTATGCTTTTGAAATTTTGGAAGCTTAGTATTTATTCATGAGTTATACTCTAGAAATTATGAAGAAAATATATGAAATTTTAAGAACAACTTATTTTTATCTTAGAGGTTTTTCTATTGTATTTAAACTTTGCTTTTAATACTCAATCTTATTCTTTTCATTGTAGGATATAGTGGTATCCTATTAAGTCAATTGATGTGAGTCTCACTGAAGGGATTCAACCTAAAATAGAAGAAGGCAATGGTCATGGAGAGGTGCAATGAGATAGAGGGTCATTTGTGGAGTCTTCACCCAGGGCTGCTGAAGACTATATAGTTACAGAAAAAAATAATTCAAGTTATAGACAAGAGCATAGAAGTGAATCTAAACTATAGTCTGAAGGCAGAAGCAAGGCCGTAAGTGGAAAGAAAAATCATGCCGTCGGAAACTGCAGAAATGAAAGACAAATTAGTGGGATTCAAGGTGGGTTAGGACTGGTCATTGAGAACAATGTTACAGTAGTGTGGTCTAGATTGCCCAATACAGAGCTGGCTGGACCTAGTCACATTCAACGAATACAAGGAACATATGTTTGATAAAGAAATTGATGGCTACATGTGCAAAATTTGTTAAGCTTAAACACAAGTTCCAATTTAATTTTTGATGACTATTTTTTTAAAAATTAATTTTTGTGGCTTCAATTATTGTCTCTATTATTTTCCAGATTGTTCCAATCATTACCAGCAGTCCACTTTAGCCACAGAACCTAGCCCATTTCCAAATAGCCAATATAAATATTTTCTCTTGGATATTTTTCATTACCTTAAAAGAAGAGATCTGAATTTGTATTTAACAATTTCCCCTGAATTGGATTTCCCTTGTATAATATCTTTTTGTTGTTTTTAGTGGCATTCATAGACTCCCTGTACCCATTTTCACAACATTTAATTTCACTTTTATTTATCCCCTTCTTTTATACTTAGACCTTAAATTAAGTTGGAAAGTTGATATCAGCAAGACAAAGTTTAGTTGATTGGACAATTTACACACTCTGTTTTTGTGTACTTCTGATTTATAAACAGTATTTATATGAGCAAGAAGCAACTCAAACCAAGCTCCCCTCATTGGCCTGGGAGGTCTCTTATAATGACTTCTAGTGATTTTATATGAGATCTATACTTTTATTAAAATCAGAAATCGGAGGTACAACTCTGTTGGTCAGAGTATAGCAACAACCTGAGTGCATCAAAAAATGTTAAATGTGTCCAACATATTAGGCAAATCTAAAAATGAGGAATGTGATTTTATTGAATTAGCACAAGTTATGGGCCATATTTTTTCACTTTTAAAACATTCAATTTAATTTTAATGTTTCTGAAGTTGGGAAACATCTTATAACTAATGTCAAAAGGAGCTTATATATTGCTGGACAGTAAAGTAAATTATAAAGTCATTGTCATTTCTGAGCCCGCAGTAACATGGCCAAGAACTGAGGCATCTGTTCAGCTGACTGCGATTTCATCAGACCACAATATAAGAGTTATTTGCCTCAACACCACCAGAGCTGGTTGAATTTTAAATTTGTATCTGCATTTGCTATTTAAAATATCCTCAGAAAAGATTATACCCTTAGGGAACATTGTAATGAAAAGTTACCGTGAACCTAGATGATCACTTGTCTTTTGCCATCTTATGTAATTCAGGACAGTAGTGTTGCCAAAACTCTTGAAATTGATCATAGACTTTTCAGAACTAGATGAGGTTTCTGGGAACAATTTTTGAGTCCTGAGGGACTGTCACTCATTTATTTAACAGCCATACAAAAACAAAACAATAACTATGAATTCAGCTAAATAGTGACTGGACAATAAACTCTGGGATGATCAAATGTATTTCAAAATTATGCTGTTGTTTCCAAAATTGCTAAAAAGATTAGGATCACGTGCACTGCCTATCACTGTGATGCTATGCTTAACCACTGATGGTCAAAATTTCTCAGAACAATCTGTAGACTTAGAATGTGTCACGGCTTAAATGCTGATATTAATGAACAAAGAATTTCAAAGATAAGTGTATACTATTGTTGAGTGGTGTACATTTTAATATAGTGTCTTTTCTCAAAATGCTATTCCTAAACTGATGTACCTTAAAAATCAATACAGTTTCAGGATTAAGGAAATGTGATAAATTAATGGTGTCATTGAAAAGATGGAGGACACCTTACAACTTCATTTGCATTACTCTTATGATATAACATTTACTTTAATATACATATTTATATTTGTACTGTCTTATCTTCCATACTAGGCAGGAAGTTTATTGAGGATGTACAATTCGCATATCCCTAGTAGGGGCTTATAAATTCTCATTTGCCTGAAGAAATTAGGAGCGGGTGAAGGAGCATCTGAACAAGAGGGAAAATAAGAACTAAAGCGAGATGCTATGTCAGAAGCCGGGAACAAGTGCTAGTCTGCTTAGTCTGACTTTCTGACACTGATACCCCAGTATTTCCACCTCACTATTCATTCATTCAGTATCCACACATTATGAAGTAATTGCTTATATTAACTGTTTTAAATGTGAATGCAAAAATAAATGAAATATAATTTCTATGGGGAAGGGTTTGTGTAAAAGACACATGTAATTATAATATATCTGGTACAATGTATAAATAATGAAAATTATGAGAGTCTAGAGGAGTTCTAGTTTTCCACACGTAAAATAATACTACAAATGGTGGTGTGTTCAGAGTGATGGCAAAAAATTTATTTTCAAGCCTTCAAGGAATGTTACATTTTTATTGAGGATTTTGTGTGTGTGTGTGTGCGGTACGCAGGCATCTCACTGTTGTGGCCTCTCCCGTTGCGGAGCACAGTATCCGGACGGGCAGGCTCAGCAGCCATGGCTCACGGGCCCAGCCGCTCCACGGCATGTGGGATCTTCCCGGACCGGGTCACGAACCCGTGTCCCCTGCATCGGCAGGCGGACTATCAACCACTGTGCCACCAGGGAAACCCTTTATTGAGGATTTTAATAAAATGTAAATCATTCGTATATCATGGATGCCCAGAAACAGTAGATGCTGTGGTTCAAATCCCTTCACTTTAATTTATTAGTCCTTAGTTTATTTGAATGCCATGTCACAGAGTACAGCTAATAAAAGCATGAACATTTGTCTTAGAGCAAGTTTGATTTGAGGTGAATAACATTAAACAATAGACTATTGACAAGCAATTAAAACACCTTTTCTTTTCCTAGCACAGCTTTGAATTACGGTTGTCCTAACTAATGCAAGCATCCTTATGTTTTAGAATTCCAATATCATCTAAGATGAGAAGAACCGTTTCATTGGATTTTCAATAGGATCAGCCAAGACCCACTGCTCATCATCTTGACTGCTTATCTTTATCGACTGAGGCTAAAACAAAACAAAGATAAATAGCAAAATTCATTAACAATCCATTTACTTCAACTACAACTTCAAATTGAATGGACATTATTCATGCCTATTGCCATTTCATTGGAGAATATCACATAGCATTCCCCAGACAGAGTGCTGTGCTTCTTAGCTTTCACTTTATTTGAGTCAACTCTTCTGCCTCTTGGAGGAACCTGGCCGAAGAAAAAAGAAATAAGGTGGTTTTCTTCTACCGTTCACACTTAACATATTTATTTGAAAAAGGAGAAACAAAGAAAGAGATACCAGAAGGAAATTATGGACCTCTATCAGCATCTAAAAAGAAGGGCAATCCCCAAAATGGTTTACTAAAAAAGTCACAGGAGATACTTGCAATACCCAAGGTAATACTGAGGTCATCCCAGAAGAACAATTAAGAGAGAAAGTTGATTATAATATTCTCTTGCAAATGAAGAAGCTATTATTTCACTACTTAGATGTGACGATCCGAAAGTTGTGAACTAAATTCACCGATGCGCTCTCGTCCTCTATAACACGTCATCTAAGGAAATGTTTGTTAAACTATCATATTACCAAGGCACAGTCTTAGTGTGTTTCATTAGCAGCCTCCTTCCAAGAGAGCCTTGTCACTTGATCACAGGCCTTATTCCTACTTTCCATCCCCACCCTATATCCAAATGCATTAGTACAGGTATTCTTATGTTTTGCATTTCACCATAGTTTGTAATAGTCTTAACAAGCAGCTTTGCTGCCGTTTAAGGCAGTGTTATTGTTTTTTCCCACATGGCAACCACTAAAGAACTGCTTTAAATTAACAAAGAAATGAATCAGTTTTTTTTTTAAATCTATGTTTTTTTGTTGCCAGTGCCTTTCACGTAATTCCAGTTGCCATGAACATTAACTTTTTTAAATAATATAAAATTTTGAGGGCAAAAGAATTTCATTGCAGTCTGATTCAGGGTTAACCATTTTGAAATGATGTTTATACTGCCTAAATGATACCTGGTCCAAGTAGAAACTAACAGTGATTGGATTATAAGCAGACAGAAAGCAGGTTGCTAAGGAAAGAGAAAAGGAAATTAACTCCCTAATTAGATAACCAAGGTTTTTGTCTACATAATGCTAGAATAACTAATTGAATATGTTGAATGAGTTAGACTGGTTTTTATCATGTAAACAAAATAAAGGACTGATTCCCTGATGCTTTCATTATTCAGTTAGTTGTGGTGGCATTATATGGGCATAACAAATCTGTTTCAAGCTGCTTTTCCATTGTATCTCTGGCAACATTTCCTAGAAAGGCCATCAAAAGGGAAAATTTTTTTCTCTTTAGCTATGAAGCAATGTCTATATTTAGAAATTAATTTAATCATTCTGGTTGAGGTGACCAGTAAGTAACATTAGCCCCACAGCAGTCTACCTGGTGTGTGTCTAGACGTGTGTGTCAACACTGAGATATTTTGCACGGAACAAATCAAATTTTTAAACAAGTCTAACCAAATATATTTATACATTTTAGTCAAGAAATTCTGACAGGATAGCAAAATAACCAGAATGGTGGATCTAGCGCATATCCTAGAAAATTTGCCTTTCTTTAGATTCTATGACACCCTCACCTCCTGATTTCTCTCTGACCTTTCTTTGGGATTTCTAAAGCTAAGCATTGGAGTCTTCTTCCATTCATTCTAGAAATCTCAATCATAATCCTTCAAAAACTGTCTCTCAGAGGTAATTCTCTCTGTTCTTCTGGGACTCCAATTAGGTGTATGATAGGCCTTCACACATTTTCCTTGTCTTAAACTTACTCTCTTATTTTCTATCTCTATCTCTCTGTGCTACATTCTGAATAATTTTTTCTAGTTAATTAGTTCTCTTTTCATCTGTATGGGTTGAATCTGCCATTAAACCTATCCATTCAGTACTTACATTTTTTGTTTTTATTTTTATCCAATAAATGTGCGTAAAAAGCAAATAATTCTCAAAACTATAAAAAATAGCAGTCCCTAGGGTCTCCCCCTGCTCATTTCCCTATTCTCAAAAACACATATTTTGATTCTTTTATCTGATTACTTTGGCATTTGTTGGGCTGCAACCCCACAGGCCTGCAAGTCTTGTAATTGCCCAACCTCAAGACAAAAGAAAGAACCTGGATTCAGCGACAGAGACATTAGTGGTTTATCGGACAGGGCATCTTACTCATCCGAAGCAAGGTCCTGCAGCGACTCCCCATAGCTAACAGGGGAAGGGGAAGGTTACCAGTTATGGGCGAATTGATGTCAGGTTGTCTCATTGGTTACCAGGGAAACCAGCAGAGTGGCTTGTCCCTCACAATCCCTTTGACAGACTATCATAGTGGAGCCATTCTGTCATACAGAGTGAAGTAAGTCAGAAAGAGAAAAACAAATATCATATATTAATGCATATGTGTGGAATCTGAAAAAATTGGTAGAGAGGATTTTATTTACAAAGCAGAAATAGAGGCACAGATGAAGAGAACAAATGTATAGATACCAAGGGGGAAAGGGTGGCGGTGGGATGAGTTGGGAGTTTGCGATTGACATATATACACTATTAATACTATGTATAAAATAGATAATGAATGAGAACCTACTGTGTAGCACAGGGAACTCTACTCAGTGCTCTGTGATGACCTAAATGGAAAGGAAATCCAAAAAAGAGGGGATTTATGTATATGTATGGCTGGTTCACTTTGCTGTACAGTAGAAACTAATAAAACATTGTAAAGCAGCTATACTCCAATTAAAAATAAAAAAAAAACATTAGAACAATCACTAGCTTGGGCAGAGGGCTGGGGATTGGGGAGTGTGGGGTGTGGGTGAGGGGTAGGTAGTTACTGATTAGGTTCAATGATTAAGAGGGAAGATCAGTCATGTGAATAGGTTACAGGTGAGTCACGGACTGGTAGATCAGGGGATATACAGAGAGCAAGAGAACCACCATCTTGAGTGGCCTGATCATACAGCATTTGTTTCCGTGTTTCTAAATAATAGGATTATAATGTTTCCTTACCATTGGTCAGTTTAGGAATTATTTATTGGCTTCTTATGATAAAAGTTGAGAATTTAGCTATTAAAGGGTTTTTTTGATGTAGAAACTCATATCCTTCAGTTGTGGGAAATACTCTGGAATTAATTCTTTGATGATTACCTCCCTTCGGTTTCCTCTGTTCTCTCTTTTTGGAACTTCCATTGTCTGGAAGTAACATCTCCCAGACTGTTCCTCTTTCTTTTTCGGTCGCACATTAATTTGACTCCAACTTTCAGCGCCTCTTCAAAGGTTTTTCATTTCTGCTATTGTATTTCTAATCACTGAGTGCTTCTTTTTATTCCCCTGGATATTCCTTTTTATAACACTGTATTCTTATTTTATGGTTTATCATCTTTCCTATTTATGGAAGAATATTAAATAGTTTTCTTTCCATGCATCCTCTCTGTCCCATCTGTCCCTCTGTATTTGCTTTTGTCTCTACCTCTTATGTTAGAGGCTTTCCCAAAGTGTGTGCTAATTGTTGGTTCTCTGCACATGGTCAAGAATAGTGAAAGCCTCTGAGTGCTTCTGACTATAAGCTTCATTGGAGCATGATGTGGTTGAGGCTTTCCTTTGGGACACTTATGATATCAGAATTTTAGGACTTTCATCTGAAGTTGTTAGATTTTTCCAGATTTTTCTGTGGGGTAAAGACCTAATTACCAGCATTCTGGGATCCAGGTAGCATAAGAGGTGTAGAGTTTTAGGTGGGCAATGGAAAGGGGTTTGAGAAAAGGGGTGTCTCCTGGCAAGTGGCATGTTTAAATGTACTTAATTTCTCTATGGTTTTGTTTTGCTTTTATTTTATTTTTTAATAATGTGTCTAATATTCCAAGATAAGAGATTCAGCAGCCTTATAAAGCAAGGCACCTGGAGAATTCAATTAACTTCTGAACATATCTTGACAAGTCCTTGTTTTATACCTCCAGTAGCACCCCACTTCCATGGTAGCTACGGTTTTATTTTTGACATTGGATCACTGAAAATAATAAGAAAAGACCTAAAACATTAGGTAATAATTCAGGTTAAAATCACAGTTTTATTGAAAATGGATACTGCTATCAAGGTGTATACTGTGTGGGAGTTAAGTACATGGATGAATTGTAGAGCAAGAACTATTATGTCCATGTCATGTATAAAATAGTATATGTGATTTCAAGATATTAAACTGTGAGATGAGTCAACCATTGTTTCCTTGGAAACAATGATGAATTAAAATAACTCATTACACTGAATTAACCTGAGGTAATAGAGCTAATGAATTATCTTCCACCTACATTTCTCTTTTCCTTCTAGTATGGTGTCTCCTGAACTGTCAATCTTCCTTATAGATGCTTTTAATTCAGGGTTAAAGACATGATTTCAAATCGTAGAGTAGTTAGTTCTTAATTCTTTTTTATCTGCTTTGTTAATTTTATAACTGATCACTCTCCAATTTGTTTTCTTTTTTTCCCTGATACAGTAAATATATATGTAGGTTTTCTTTTCTATAAAAAATTGTATCTGTCATAATAATAACACCAACAGGAATATTTCTAATAATTGGCTTTTAAACGTCTTTCACACTTTACATGCTATTTTTGCCATACAAGGTCAGAAAATGTGCCAAACGTAAGCTGGGTAGAATCTGAAGAACCATTCATTAATGATGTCCCTCAAAAATTCAGAGCTAGCAGTCAGAAGGCTTAGATTTTGATCTTGCTTCTATCTTTCTTGCTGGTGATTTCTTGTAGATTCAGCTTTACCATCTGTAAAACTGGGATGATAAAGCCTATTCTAGCCACCTCAACTAGATTGTTGGGTAGTATGAAGCCATACGTATGAAGGTAGTTTGAAATCTGTGACCTGACATGAATATAACTTTATGGAAAAGATAACATAGCAAGTAGTAATCAGTTCAAACTTTTGCAATATAAAAATAAACATATAAATAAATAAATAAATATTTATTGAGTGCTTACTTTGTACAAGTTTTAACTCAGTAAGAAGTAGATACTATTATTACTCCCATTTTGCAGATGAGAAAACTAAGGCACAGAGATGTTAAATAACTCACCTAGGGTTACAGAGCTACGAGTGGTAAAGCTGAGACTAAATCCAGGTTTTCTAGCTCTAGAATTTATGTTCGTAACCATTATACTATTGTTACGACTGATGAGATTTGACAACAAAGTCAGACTTGAAAGTTAAAAAAATAGGTTATATGTTCTTTAGAAGAGACTGGTATATATCGGTTAATACTCAGAATATTTGCCATTCTTTACCTATTGTGTGTGTCTTCATATATGACTGTGCCCAAATTCATTCTTTTTTTTTACCTCTTACTTCCTTCTCACATCCTGAATCAGTCAGGGTCCAAGTAGAAAAAAATGATTCTGTATATTTAAAACATAGGGAAGTTATAAATGGATAACTTAAAAAGGAAATGTAGGAATTGAGACACTAGAAGGGAATGGGCAGACAGCCCTGAAATTGGGAGCAGTAGTGGGCTCCAGCAGTCCCTGAGTTAGAGGGGAAAAGGGAAGGGGTGTGAGCAGAGCCTGAGGGCTCTGTAACCGTGCTGGGAGCTGCAACCCCAGAGGCCTTACTGGTGGAGGCTGGATCCACTGAGGACACTCAGCTGCTGCGGAAGAACCCAACCAGCCAGCGAAGGAGGGTATAAACACCTTGGCTTCTTGCTCCCTCTCCCTTATCCTCTACTTTCTTTCCCAGTAGTGGGATTGCTGGGTCATATGGTAGTTCTATTTTTAGTTTTCTAAGGAGCCTCCATACTGTTCTCCATAGTGGCTGTACCAAGTCAAATTCCCTCCTACATTGCAAGAGGGCTCCCTTTTCTCCACACTACCTCCAGCATTTATTCTTTGTAGATTTTTTGATGATGGCCATTCTGACCAGTGTGAGATGATATCTCATTGTAGTTTTGATTTGCATTTCTCTAATGATTAATGATGTTGAGCATTCTTTGATGTGTTTGTTGGCAATCTGTATATCTTCTTTGGCGAAATGTCTATTTAGGTCTTCTGCCCATTTTTGGATTTGGTTGTTTGTTTTTTTGATATTGAGCTGCATGGGTTGCTAGTATGTTTTGGAGATGAATCCTTTGTCAGTTGCTTCATTAGCAAATATTTTCTATCATTCTGAGGGTTGTTTTTTTCTCTTGTTTATGGTTTCCTTTCTTGTGCAAAAGCTTCTAAGTTTCATTAGGTCCCATTTGTTTATTTTTGTTTTTATTTCCATTGCCCTAGTAGGTGGGTGAAAAAGGATCTTGCTGTGATTTATGTCATAGAGTGTTCTGCCTATGTTTTCCTCTAAGGGTTTGATGGTGTCTGGCCTTATATTTATGTCTTTAATCCATTTTGAGTTTATTTTTGTGTATGGTGTTAGGGAGTGTTCTAATTTCATTCTTTTACATGTGGCTGTCCAGTTTTCCCAGGACCATTTATTGAAGAGGCTGTCTTTTCTCCACTGTATATTCTTGCCTCCTTTATTAAAGATAAGGTGACCATATGTGCGTGGGTTTATCTCTGGGCTTTCTATATTGTTCTATTGATCTATATTTCTGTTTTTGTGCCAGTACCATACTGTCTTGATTACAGTAGCTTTGTAGTATAGACTGAAGTCAGGGAGCCTGATTCCTCCAGCTCTGTTTTTCTTTCTCAAGATTGCTTTGGCTATTCGGGGTCTTTTGTGTTTCCATGCAAATTGTGAAATTTTTTGTTCTAGTTCTGTGAAAAATGCCAGTGGTCATTTGATAGGGATTGTATTCAATCTGTAGATTGCTTTGGATAGTAGAATCATTTTCACAATGTTGATTCTTCCAGTCCAAGAACATGGTATATCTCTCCATCTATTTGTATCATCTTTTAATTTCTTTCATCAGTGTCTTATAATTTTCTGCATACAGGTATTTTGTGTCCTTAGGTAGGTTTATTCCTAGATATTTTATTCTTTTTGTTGCAGTGGTAAATGGGAGTGTTTTCTTAATTTCTCTTTCATAGTTTTCATCATTACTGTATAGGAACACAAGAGATTTCTTTGCATTAATTTTGTATCCTGCTACTTTACCAAATTCATTGATTAGCCCTAGTAGTTTTCTGGTAGCATCTTTAGGATTCTCTATGTAGAGTATCATGTCATCTGCAAACAGTGACAGCTTTAATTCTTTTCCAATTGGATTCCTTTTATTTCTTTTTCTTCTCTGATTGCTGTGGCTAAAACTTCCAAAACTATGTTGAATAAGAGTGGTGAGAGTGGACAACCTTGTCTTGTTCCTGATCTTAGTGGAAATGGTTTCAGTTTTTCAACATTGAGGATGATATTGGCTGTGGGTTTGTCATATGTGGCCTTTATTATGTTGAGGAAAGTTCCCTCTGTGCCTACTTTCTGCAGGGTTTTTTATCATAAATGGGTGTTGAATTTTGTCAAAAGCTTTTTCTGCATCTATTGAGATGATCATATAGTTTTTCTCCTTCAGTTTGTTAATATGGTGTATCACATTGATTGATTTGCATATATTGAAGAATCCTTGCATTACTGGAATAAACCCCACTTGATCATGGTGTATGATCCTTTTAATGTGCTGTTGGATTCTGTTTGCTAGTATTTTGTTGAGGATTTTTACATCTATGTTCATAAGGGATATTGGCCTGTAGTTTTCTTTCTTTGTGACATGTTTGTCTGGTTTTGGTATCAGGTTGATGATGGCCTCGTAGAATGAGTTTGGGAGTGTTCCTCCCTCTGCTTTGTTTTGGAAGAGTTTGAGAAGGATAGGTGTTAACTCTTCTCTAAATGTTTGATAGAATTCGCCTGTGAAGCCATCTGGTCCTGGGCTTTTGTTTGTTGGAAGATTTTAATCACAGTTTCAATTTCGGTGCTTGTGGTTGGTCCTTTCATATTTTCTATTTCTTCCTGGTTCAGACTTGGAAGGTTGTGCATTTCTAAGAATTTGTCCATTTCTTCCAGGTTGTCCATTTTATTGGCATAGAGTTGCTTGTAGTAATCTCTCATGATCCTTTGTATTTCTGCAGTGTTAGTTGTTACTCCTCCTTTTGAATTTCTAATTCTATTGATATGAGTCTTCTCTTGTTTTCTTGATAAGTCTGGCTAATGGTTTATCAATTTTGTTTATCTTCTCAAAGAACCAGCTTTTAGTTTTATGATCTTTGCTCTCATTTCCTTCATTTCTTTTTCATTTATTTCTGATCTGATCTTTATGATTTCTTTCCTTCTTCTAACTTTGGCGGTTTTTTGTGCTTCTTTCTCTATTTGCTTTAGCTCTAAGGTTAGGTTGTTTATTTGGGATGTTTCTTGTTTCTTAATGTAGGATTGTATTGCTATAAACTTCCCACTTAGAACTGCTTTTGCTGCATCTCATAGGTTTTGGGTCGTCGTGTCTCCATTGTCATTTGTTTCTAGGTATTTTTTGATTTCCTCTTTGATTTCTTCAGTGATCTCTTGGTTATTAAGTAGTGTGTTGTTTAGCCTCCATGTGTTTGTATTTCTTAATGATTTTTTCCTGTAATTGATATCTAGTCTCATAGCATTGTGGTCAGAAAAGGTACTTGAGTAATTTCAATTATATTAAATTTACCAAGGCTTGATTTGTGACACAAGATATTGTCTATCCTGGAGAATATTCCATGAATACTTAAGAAGAAAGTGTATTCTGTTGTTTTTGGATGGAATGTCCTATAAATATCAATTAAGTCCATCTTGTTTAATGTATAATTTAAAGCTTGTGTTTCCTTATTTATTTTCATTTTGGATGATCTGTCTATTGGTGAAATTGGGGTGTTAAAGTCCCCCGGTATTATTGTTACTGTCAATTTCCCCTTTTACGGATATTAGCATTTGTCTTATGTTTTGAGGTGCTCCTATATTGGGTGCATAAATATTTACAATTGTTACTTCTTCTTCTTGGATTGATCCCTTGATCATTATGTAGCATCCTTGTTTGTCTCTTGTAATAGTCTTTATTTTAAAGTCTATTTTGTCTGATATGAGAATTTCTATTCCAGCTTTCTTTTTATTTCCATTTGCATGGAATATCTTTTTCCATCCCATCACTTCAGTCTCTATGTGTCCCTC
The DNA here is from genome assembly GCF_949752795.1 of Hyperoodon ampullatus. Classification (NCBI taxonomy): domain Eukaryota; kingdom Metazoa; phylum Chordata; class Mammalia; order Artiodactyla; family Ziphiidae; genus Hyperoodon; species Hyperoodon ampullatus. The sequence goes on from NC_136918.1 coordinate 11,177,395, forward strand.
GGTCTGAAGTGGGTCTCTTGTAGACAGCACATGGCTCTTGTGTTTGTATCCATTCTGCCAATCTAAGTCTTTTGGTTGGAGCATTTAATCCATTTACATTTAAGGTAGTTATCAATATGTATGTTCCTATTACCATTTTCTTAATTGTTTTGGGGTTTTTTTTGTTTTTTTGCAGCACTCAGGCCTCTCACTGTTGTGGCCTCTCCCATTATGGAGCACAGGTTCCGGACACGCAGTCTCAGTGACCATGGCTCATGGGCCCTGCCACTCCGTGACATGTGAGATCTTCCCAGACTGTGGCACGAACCCGTGTCCCCTGTATCTGTAGGCGGACTCTCAACCACTGTGCCACCATGGAAGCCCTTGGGTTTGTTTATTTAAGTCTTTCCTTCTCTTGTGTTTCCTGCCTAGAGAAATTCCTTTGGCATTTGTTGTAAAGCTGGTTTGGTGGTGCTGAATTCTCTTAGCTTTTGCTTGTTTGTAAAGCTTTTAATTTCTCCGTTGAATCTGAATGATATCCTTTATGGGTAGAATAATCTTGGTTGTAGGTTTTTCCCTTTCATCATTTTAAATATGTTCTGCCACTCCATTCTGGCTTGCAGAGTTTCTGCCGAGAAATCAGCTGTTAATCTTATGGAGATTCCCTTGTATGTTACTTGTTGCTTTTCCTTTGATGCTTTTAATATTTTTTCTTTGTATTTAACTTTTTTCTTTTTTCTTTTTTTTTTTTTTTTTTGCATTACGCAGGCCTCTCACTGTTGTGGCCTCTCCCGTTGCCGAGCACAGGCTCTGGACGCACCGGCTCAGCAGCCATGGCTTACAGACTTAGCCGCTCCGTGACATGTGGGATCTTCCCGGACCGGGGCACCAACCCGTGTCCCCTGCATCGGCAGGTGGACTCTCAACCACCGTGCCACCAGGGAAGCCCTGTATTTAACTTTTGATAGTTTGATTAGTATGTGTTTCTCCTTGGAATTATCCTGTATGGGACTCTCTGTGCTTCCTGAACTTGATTGACTACATCATTTCCCATATTAGGGAAGTTTTCAACTATAATCCCTTTAAATATTTTCTCAGTCCCTTTCTTCTTCTCTTCTCCTTCTGGGACCCCTATAATTCGAATGTTGGTACGTTTAATGTTGTCCCAGAGGTCTCTGAGACTGTCCTTAATTCTTTCAATTCTTTTTCTTTATTCTTCTCTACAGTAGTTATTTCCTCTTTTTTTATCTTCCAGGTCACTTATCTATTCGTCTACCTAAGTTATTCTGCTATTGATTCCTTCTAGACAATTTTTAATTTCATTTATTGTGTTGTTCATCATTGTTTGTTTGCACTTTAGTTCTTCTAGGTCCTTGGTAAACTTTTCTTGTATTTTCTCCATTCTATTTCCAAGATTTTGTATCATCTTTAGTATCATTACTCTGAATTCTTTTTCAGGTGGACTGCCTATTTCCCCTTTTTTTGTTGGGTTTGGTGGGTTTTTACCTTGCTCCTTCATCTGCTGTGTATTTCTCTGTCTTCTCATTTTGCTTAACTTACTGTATTTAGGGTCTCCTTTTTGCAGGCTGCAGGTTCGTAGTTCCTGTTTTTTTTTGGTGTCTGTCCCCAGTGGGTATTGTCAGTTCAGTGGGTTGTGTAGGCTTCCTGGTGGACGGGACTGGTGCCTGTGTTCTGGTGGATGAGGCTTTCTTTCTTCTTAGGAGCTTTTTCTATATTGGAGACTAGCCTTTTCAGTGGAAGTAGTATTCCATTTAACAAATCCATCTTAACTTAAACCCCAGTTCTCCATACCTTCACCTATCCCAAGGGTTAGATCAGAGACTCCAGTGACCTGGGGTGAGATGGAGGTCATGATCCGTTCCTTCACAACCCCAACCTCCTTCACTTCCTCCTCTGAAGGCAGCATGGGAAACAGTGAGAGGAAAACAGATGCTGCTTCCTCTGTAACTACTCCTGAGGAGCTGGCTGCCCTCTTCCAATTTGGTTTTTACATATTCTCAATCTAACTGTAACTGAAAGCTCTTTGGTTCTGTGTGATCATCATCCAAATGCCAGCTCTCATTGGGGCACCTTGCAGTTTCTTCCAAGGACCCTATAAAGACTTCTCCTTGGGTTACCTGGAGTAGGATATAGGGGTCTGATTCTGCCTTTTCCAGCTCTATTTCCTCTCCATGAGTTGGCTGTGTATCTCTACAGCCTCTTTCTGCTGAGATCTTCCTATACAGTGGTCTCTCTTAGGCTTGTTACTGGCAAGGTGATTTACATTCAGACAGTTTTCACTTGATTTGTGGGACATTCAGTTATTCCTTTTATAAAAATTTTATTGAAGTATAGTTGATTTACAGTGTTGTGTTTTTTTCTTCTGTACAGAAAAGTGACTCAGTTATACATACATATATTATTCTTCATATTCTTTTCCATTATGGTTTGTTGCAGGGTATTGAATATTGATCCCTATTCAATTATTCTTATCCAACCATGTGGCTGGGATGCAGGCTGACCTCTCTCCTTTTCCTAGTTCCTGAGCACTTCTCTCAGCACAACATCTTCCTCCTGCATGTCCCCATACACCAACAATTTCAAGGATGTAAGTTTAGATACTATGTAATTTAAAAAACAAAGACAGTTACCATTTTCTGAGGTTTTGATGGTAAGATAGATGGTCTAGTCTTCAATTTTGTAGGAAGTGGTGTGGGACCCCAAATCTAATGTCACCTCTCCTCCCCCATGTCAGTCTATTGAGAAAGAGGTGCTACTCCTCAAAGTTTAACATGCTCTTGCTCTCTGAGGGACCAGAGGAATAGGCTGTGGTGGCAGTATCAGTGTCCTTCTATAAGCCTTGACCAGAGGGGGCTGACCACAATAGGGGGAGGATATTTAAACTTACAATATGTGGTCGAGAGTATGTTTATTTTTTATTTTCTTAGCAACAGTCTTTAGTCATCATTTCTAGAAAATCAAGAAAAAAAAATTGACTTCTCACCCGATTGTATTACACAGAGATTTACAAACCAGAAGAGAGACCCCCTAAAATGATGGTATAAAATTTTACCACTTTTTAGAAGTTGGTGACCTGGGGAACTCCATAATGTACTCAGTTCTTATGAAGTAATCTACTAAGTTGTTGCATATAAAGATTGACATTAATCAATTAACAAGACAGTTTTTTAGCTTTTCTGATTCTTCATTCAAAACCTACAAATTATAATAAAATGAGAGTTAGATTAGGATATAGGTAATAGAGTAACTTCCTCCTTTTTATCTTTTTTTTTCCACTAGTGTCCTACTGTTCAAATAATTACCAAATACCAGCAAGTTTCTAATTAATTTTTTTGATAAACCCACAATTTGGCATTAGTGAGTTCACTCTATTCAGTCTTAAGGGTATAGACTTTGCTTTTATATTATATTTGAAGATTCTTCTGTCAGAAGAAAAATAGAGTGGGGTAGTATTCAGATCTTTATTTAATTAGCTTTAAGCATTGTTATTGTAGGGAAAAAAAGAGAAGAAAATACCAGCTAAATGATCAGGTCAAAAATGACTCCATATCAACAGAGAAGTTACAAACCAATAATGAGATTTTACTTGTGATTCTTTTTCTATGAATGAAACACTGACTGTACAAGAGCCAGGAGAGAGAATTGGCCACAAATGTCTTAAAATGTTTTTTCTAACTCATTCATATTTGGGTTGGAGTAAGCCCATTGCTCCTCAGCCAATTAAAAGTAGTTTGTATGAAAGCCAGCCCCAGAGTTGTGTCACTGTGGCTAAGGCTTACTGTGCTAAGTCTGTGCCAGTATTTGAATGGATCACCAGGAAATATTGGTTGCTTGGATGTCTCTGCAGTCTGTTTCTGTCTTTGATACCAGGCCACCCAAGTGCTTCCTTAGAGACCTTTGCCCTTTTCTCCTTGAACTCCCACCAAGAACACTTTGAAAGACCACCCAGTACTGCTTTGATATTGAAGCATGACAGAAAAATAAGTTGAGTGCACGATCCACACATAGGTGGAGGCTAGTGCACTCTGCAGAGGTAGGTCCCTGAAGTTTGGAGAGCCAGGGTGAGGCCTGTTAGAAAACCCACCAAGGAGATTGAACAATGGCTGGCACCAAGTTCAAAGGAATCAAATTATTTGCCTATTAAATATTTATTTTCTATTTGAGCTTTTATGTTTACTTTTGGAAGCCTGTTTAAATTTCAAGAATTCAGATTATTTGGAAGTTTAAGGATTTAATATTTTTGTTTTTAAAATGTTTACATATTTTTTATAGTTAGTGCCATTAAGACATTGCAGCCAGCTCAAAGAAGAACCATTATTTTAGGAAAACTTAACTTAAGATTAATTAAAAATGGGCTTGCCCCTTTTTAACAATGCTTTAAATAATTTTTAATGTAATTAATTAATTTAAAACGGGCTTGCCCCTTTTCTGCTACCAGTTTTGAGCCAATATGCAGTATGTTTGTCTATTAATTTTATCTATCTACCTACTTGTGTGTCACAACTACCGAAGCCCATGCCTAGAGCCCATGCTCTGCAACAAGAGAAGCCACCACAACAAGAAGCCCACACACCACAACCAAGAGTAGCCCCTGCTCACCACAACTAGAGAAAGCCTGTGCAGCAACGAAGACCCAATGCAGTCAAAAATAAAAATTAATTAATTAATTTTTTTATTTTATTTATTTATTTTTTTTGTGGTACGCGGGCCTCTCACTGTTGTGGCCACTCCCGTTGCAGAGCACAGGCTCCGGACGCACAGGCTCAGCGGCCATGGCTCACGGGCCCAGCCGCTCCGCGGCATGTGGGATCTTCCCAGACCGGGGCACGAACCCGTATCCCCTGCATCGGCAGGCGGACTCTCAACCACTGCGCCACCAGGGAAGCCCTAATTAATTTTTAAAAATACAAAAAAAAAAAAAATTCTTCAAGTAGAAACTTAGAAAAATATCAAGTATATTGCTGGTAAAGCTGGATGGTACAATGAGCTTGAATTTGAGGCCAAAATAGGCCCCTTATTCTAAGTTCCCTATGAATTGAACTTATTCACCCAGTCACAGATAGGGCAACTGAACAACTGTAGGCCTCCTGTGCAGGGGAAGAGTCTGTCCTGGGGGGCTGACCACAGGATAGAAGAGAATCCGAAGTGGGTAGTTCCAAAGACAAAGAGTCAAAGAGAAAGAGAGACAAGGCACTTGCAAACAGACACCTGTAACCCAGCAATACACCCTCCTCAGTCTCACTGTGGCAGAAGGCATGTCATCCATCAAAAACAGCAATAACAACAAAATTTGTATGCCTTCCTTATGGTGGAGTTTTCACTGGAAAAGTTCCCAGCCAAAGGTTATGTGTTCCAACCTACTCCTTGCTTCTATCCGTGATCATATGACTATCTTTTTGCTAGTGGAATATCAGTAGAAAGGATATATGTTACTTCTGGACTAAGTTGTTCATTCTTCATCTTCTCTTTCCTTTTCTCATTGGCTAATTGGATACCAAGGGTTTCAAGACCCTAAGAAATGGTGCCATCACACATGGAAGGAGTCTATGTCCTTAAATCAACACATAAAATACCATCACCTCCTGCCGGGACCAACAGCATTGAACTGTTATGTGAATGAAATTGAAATTTCTATTGTGCTAAGCCACTGAAAGATGAAGGTTTACTTGTTATGGCAACAAGCGTTACCTTCATTTATATAGTCACTACTCTTCTCTAGGATAGGAGGGAGACAAGGAGGTAGAAAGAGGGCTGAGGGTTCATTCCCAACAATTCTAACAAGCTGGAAGTTCTTATTAAAGAGGTTGAAGCAGAAATTAAGGGAGAGGGAAAATAGAGCTCCCATCATAGTAACTTCCCAAATGCCAAAGGACTAAGTTACTTTAATGGTTAAAGTTTAGTCCCTTGGAAGATAGGAAGACAAATATGCAGGTTGCCACACAAATCATCTTGGTAGTTGCCTTTAGGGAGTAGTTTAAGGGAGTTCCAGCAGCAATATGAGCACTCTGAAGTCTTCTCAAGAAAAACCAACAGGATGAGATGAAAAATAAGAAACCTTCCCAGGGATTGATTAAGCTATTTGGGTGCTAAGCTGTTACCACTTGTTTTTGAAAACAAATAGATCATACACTATATACAGACATATAAAGGGAAGGCTTTGAAGTAGAAAATATTAGAATTGGAATTCTTGATGTAGTCTAGATAATATCAATCCTTTTAGACTCCTAGCTTCTCTGATTTCCTAAAGAATGAAATACTTGAAATAGTATTATATTCATCCTGGATATTATGAAAATGTAAACATTTCAGATTAGCAGGTGAGATGACTGGTTCAGAGGAATTTGGCTCCTGAGTTGTGTGACAGTTTCAAGACACACTAAAAAGAAATTGGATTGCATTTTTCTTCAACCCACTTACAGTCATGTTAATTTATTCATTCATTTATTAATTAACAAATTTATACTGAATACCTACATGCCAAGACCTCTTCTGGGCCCTGAGGTTACTGAAAAAGAAGACAAAAATCTCTACTCCAAGAGAAGTAAATTCTAGTGGGGAAAATAGAAAAATGAAATATGCACATTCCAGAATATGTCAGAAAATTATTAACAATATGGACACAAATAAAACAAAGCCTTCCCTTTTTTGTAAACGTATGGAATACCTTGATTTATGTCAAAGAGGCAACTGTTTCATTTAAAATGCAAACTCTTGGAGATTGCAGTAATACTGGGCAGTCTGCTTTTAGTGCCAGAACTTTGTGTCTTTTGAGGCTGTCTAATATAGAGAGTAAATGACCACTAGTACATTTTCTTTCTTTCTTTCTTTTAATGGGCTCTGAACTTCTGCTTGAAGAAGCACTTATCTAGCAATAGCAACTGATTTCTTTATCATGTAGTCTTTTGAAATGTAAATGCAGAAAATGAAGGTTTCTTTACTTAGAAGTCCAGGGATGACTCATTTATATTCTCTTGAATCACTTTTATACATAAAGAGTTTCCAGTATAGTCTTCTGGCATCTGTCACAAACAAAGAGGAGTCAGAGTTTTCAGGCTCCATCTGCTGCTTACTTGCTTTGTGACCTTGGGAAAGTGACTGAAACTTTCTGAGTCACTTCCTCACCTGAAATACGAAAAGAATAGTACTTAGCTCATTGGGTTACTGTGAGCAGTAAGTAAAATTCTATAAGTAAACTTCTTAGCTTAACATTCCCTCAGGAAATGATAACTTCTACTATTACTACTATTTTTATTATCCTACTTCACATTCTAAAAGGAAGGTGAGTCACGTGTGAAGTTCCTTTGATTCTTCATTTTTTGCTTCATAAATTAATATCTGTGGTACTGATTCAAGGTCTAATGCTGAACAAATAACAACAACTTTTCACCAAGTGACTAATCAATTAACTGGTTGGCTTGAAACAGATTTTCTGAATGTTTTACTAAAGCTTCACTTGCAGATTAAAAGAACACTCTTCACTTAAGTCCTGCTGTGCTTGACACTTCAAATGACGGTCTCCATACAAGACCACCAAATTCCCTTGGTACAGTTTGCCACATATAAACATTGATTGGATATGAATTGGTTGCTAATCTAGAACCTGTAATTGGACCAACTATCCCACAATCTGGCTATCTGCCATGCAGAGACTTCCAAGAAATTATTCTATGTCCACCCAATTTTTTAAACAAAAACAAAGTAATGATAATAAATAAAAGCCTACCAAACGTGATTGTATTGCCTACACTATCACTTTCAATCTTTGTGGCTATTCCGATTTAATAGTGGTATACTTTTATTTTTTAATATAAAAGGAAATAGTACAAAAAAAAACCCCATAGCATTGACTTGCAACTTTCTGCTTCTATGAATCGAGATTATTTCTTTTTTCATTCCACCCACCCGCCCCCTGTTTTTCTTTTCTGGTGTCTCCCAGAAGACTCAAGAGAGCTTACCAGCTATAGACTAATAGCATGTGGAAGCTAGAAAGGGTTTTAGAAGTCCTATGTTCTAATTTTCTTGATTGAAAGATAAGAAATCTGAGGCTCAGTGTAGCCCAAATTCATAAGGTATGTGGCAAAGTGTTCATAATAGTTTCAATACTAACATTTATCAATTATTCTTTATTTTTTAGGTATTTTGCCAAATGCATAAAAGGTATTATTCTATTCAAACCTCCCAAACATCCTTGTCTGCCATACTCACTAGGGTGTCCCCAGTGCCTGGGACAGACCCTAACACTGTAGGTGCTCGACAAATATTTGTTGAAAAATTATAAGTGAATGAACAACTTTAAGAACGAGAGACTATCATATCCCCATTTTGCAGATGATGACACTGAGGCTTAAAAAGGTTAAGTGATTTGCATGAGGTCATACAGGTAATAATTGACAGTGTGAACTCACCTCAGTTGTGAGTGACTCTGGAATCTTAGTTCTTATCCACTTTCAAGGGCTATTTCTGGGTTTGTGGCCAGTGTGGGGCTAGAACCTGTGGAAAATATGCATTGTGGATATTTCCATGCATATTCTTGGATTTAATTTCTTAGGACAGCTAGGATTTAATGGGTTTTCCTGGCTTTCTTGAATGAGATATGATGTGAGAAATGAATTTACTACATTGCAAAACCCCACGAACAGGTAGTGAAACAATTAATTTGAAATATTGGTTCTGCATAAAAACACTCAAGGGAAGATTTTGATCCTTTAGGCTATTTGATTTGAAAAAAATGGTAAAAGCAAGAATTTGTTTTACACCCCTTTGAAAAATAGGCAATTGGGAAAATAGACTTTATAATATAAAATTCAAGTTCCTGGCATAATCAGACTTCCAACTGCCCAGCCTCTTTTACAGACCTTCCATGCTGGTCTTTTTATTGTCTTATGAGCATGTATTGTTCATTTCTACCTGCCCCTAGGTTTTACTCTTTAACAGAAGTAAAGCACTCTCTTGATTCTTTACCTCTTTTCCTTACCTCCTGTTTTACTAGGGCCTGTTCAATTACTCCTTCCTTCAGAAACCCTCCTCGAAATGTCTTCAGCCACGGGACTATCTCCCTCTTTTGAATAATGTGAATGCCAATCCTTTCATATATTTCACATTTAATCACAGTCTAATATGGAAGTGTTTTTTACTTTCCCTGCTTGGGTGCCATTCTATACAAAGGATGGCAAAGTCTTCAAGAGTATGTACTGCATTTTATATTGTACTTTATTTCATTACAGCTTAGTGCCTTATGTATGGTGATAGCTCAATTTGATATCTGTTGAGAGAAAATGAAGGAGAAATAGATTTAAAAATTGATCACACTGTCAGAAGAGAGTTGTTTTTCTGCTTGATTTTTTTTTATAAATTATAAATTTTTAGCATGACAAGCTTTGAAATGTAGGCTTGCACCTCATAAAAAGAAAATGCAAATGAATTTTATATGTTTTTTTCCTTCTTATCTTTACCATTGGATGAAATATTTATGTGGGTTAGTACTCAGCTTGAAACTGAGTTTTACCTTTCATGTGCCCAGTTGACCCAACTAATTTTATGCTCACTCCTGATTTATGTCTCAATTTCTTACTCTGTTTTCAAAAACAATCATAAGTGTGTCCTTGTAGGAGAGCCGTGAAATTTAACTTATGTTTTTGGAGGCCTCTGGGACATTTGTGTGAAAATGTGTAAAATACAAATTATCATTGTGAATTCTTCTATCTTCATTTGCATGTGTTGTTTCCAGTATAATTTTGGAGGCTGGGAATGTTTTCAGTGCTTCATCCAAAAAGATTCAACCAAATTTTCTTTCCTCGTGAGCAAGTTGGTCCACTGGCGTCATGCTAATCAGTTTTTCATTTTCTCGTCAATTTTTTTTTAATTAACTATAGCTGAAATGTTAATTATCAACCTTGGTAACTGTAGACAAGTCAGAACACTGTCACTTGCACAGGCAAAATGTGGAAAATTCCCAGCCTAAATGAACCTTTGTACTGAAACATTTTACAGCCCCCGTGAGTGACAATCTCTGGTATTTTGGCTAATTCTTGGGCTTGCTATAAGAAAGCACAGCAGGAGCTTGCTTTTAAGAAGTCCCAAGGCTCAGCTCGACTAGTCAGGTAAAATCCATCCCCCACGAGACTCAGACTTATCAGTTCATGGCTGCTGCGGCTGACAGTGGCTGCCAAGGAAAAGCCAATGCTCTGTATCCTGATTATTGCCCTCCTCTGAGCAAGAACCAAAGGAAGGAGTGCTTGGTAATTAGCTCAAGCCAAATAGGCTCAAGACTTGTCTTGCTTTGTTATTAAAGACCAGGTTGATAACGAAGAAAGCTTTAGTAATTAGCCAAGAAACAGGCGAGATGTTCCTTCTAACTTCCAATCCTTATTTACACGAGAGAATAAGGTCAAATAAAAACTTATCATGGAGGAGACAATAATATGAAAAGTTATGAGAATTGTACCTTAATAGGTCTAGGGGTCATCTTTCAGAACACTGATACTATGAGCTATCTTTTCCTGAACTTCAGGGAATTCAGTGATATGGTACTAATCCCATATTTTAGAACTGTATTTCTGTCTGATTGTTTAAAGAAAAGGAAAAGCCATGTCTATTACTGAGTGTTATTCATTGTGCTATGTTCTTTTCCATGCATACACATTGAGTCTTCAAAACTGCCCAGTGAAATAGGTCCTACCAAGTGCCATTGATAAGTTGGGAAACAGGCAATGAATTCTTGATACTTATACTTATGGGTTTTTTCAACATCTTTTAAACTTATCTAGACTGTAAAAATAATGACAGAATTTTGAAAATTAAAAATTTTGAAAATTAAAAATCTTGAAGGAGGAAGCAAATAGATCAATTACATGAGACAGAAGAGACAGAAGTTAAACTCTTTGTCAAGGTGATGAAGATAAGCAGAGACTGGTGAGGACAAAGAAGAATTGGAAATGAAAAAGGCAAAATTCCCTTGGACTTACCAAGTCACAATAAGCTATTTTCAGTATGAACGTGTCTAACATAGCAATTTTTGCAAATGTAGAAAATATATTGGAGGAAAATGTTAAATACTGCAAATATATACTTAGCCTGTTGTGTTGAGAAAGGTTGAAATGAGTATTTTGTTAATAAGTTTTAACATTGGCTAGTATGGCATATATTACTCCAGTCACGAGTAAAATCATTGAAAGATAAAACCATAGGGGGCCTTAAGTTTCATCTATGCCAGTCCCCTAGTCTATTAATGAGTAAACTGAGGAATGGAGACATAATTAGTTTAAGTCATAGAGGTAATTATCAGTAGATTGGGACTAAAATGTAGATCTCTGGCTTCCAGCCTAAATTTTCTGTAGTTCAATCTTATTTCCTGTAATTTTCACAGCCCAGCCCCACTTGTGAAAAAGTCTATAAGTTTTCTTCTCCCCAAAGTTAATTGTGGAATAAAATCACACTATAGGCTTTTTTTCTGGTATTGAAATATGAATATAAGATCTATTTATTCTTAGAGTTTTACTATAGGGCAATAAGGAATAAGAAAAATAATAAAATATTAGAAAAATTACAAATATTTAGAAAAACTCAATGTGTATAGTATTCACATATTTTAATTATACATAAAATGGAGCTAGAATAGATTATCTTCTTTCTGCAGATCTTTTTCTTTATTTCATTTATTTAAATTTCTGGAGGTGGAGTTTGTAATATTTATCTACCCTGCAATCCTCCATGCTTTTCTCTGCAGATTTTCATTTAAAGCTATTTCTTTTTCATGATCCACAACCATTTTCTTTATTTCTATCTCTACCATGATTCATCATTTGTTTGCTTTTGACTTTTGCATTATTGGTTCTTTTTGGTTTCTAAAATTGGGCATTTTTAATTATTGCTAAAGTCTTCTAGCCTCTATCTAATGAATGTTGCAAAATTCTATTTTATCTTCTGAGCAATTTCCCAAGTAAACATTAGTGTGTGTATGTTTTACATATTAATCAGGATGCTGTAATAAGAAAACTGAGCTGAAGCTGAGATAGCTAAGTTTTTCCAGTTCTGTTAACTACTATTTGACCTTCTACCATATATACCAGCATTTCTTTTGGTGTTAACAGTCTTAAATATCTTTTAAAACTATAATTCTTCAATCATTTAAGTTGTAGGTCACTGTTAGATAACTATGAGATATAGAGTTAATTATGGGAGACAAATATTAATTAATGTATTTAATAAAATAGATTGATAAAAATAGATTAATATATAAATCCTTTATCCATTTTCTTTGACCAATTAGTGGAAAATTTGATTCAAATTAGTTGTTTTATGGATTTTTAGCTCCAGATAGACAAGATATACCCTACTTTGACACATGGCCTCAAATAACCCTTCTGATGCCTGAACTATGTCTCAAACAGATGACCAATCTTGAAACTAACAAGGTGAGTGTTGAGTAGTACAAAAAAGGTGACTATTAGTCAGAAAACAACTGAAATTACACTAAAGATAGGCCAATGGAAAATCATTTCTGTAGAAATGCAACAACATTTAATTTTATAAGATTGATTATGTATCCTATAGTCAATTTTTTGAGTGATTGAAGTTTGCTATGTGTCTCCTCAGGTCTAGGTATGTGCTAAGCACTGGCGCAGGGGTGAAGGGAGTGGTAGTATAAGCAGGCAAAATTACTATTTTTAGTGGAAGGTAAGAGGAGAGCTCTCTAACATTTGAAATGATTTTCTAATGCATCTCTCATGCACTTGAAAACTGTTGGAACAAGGGATGCAGTGTTTTCTATAAACCCAATGGAAAAATGAGGGAAAAGAACTGATGTAGGGTTTTCTTGAGTCCTGATCAATAGTGCTTCCTGGTGAGGTGAGAAGAATTTAGCAGAAAGCAGCAGCAGAATTATAGCAAGAAGCTCAGGGGCAAGTGACCTCCAGGAATGGAAAGACATTCATCTAGAACAACGGAGCCCCAGGAGAGAGGAATTCAGGAGGAATCTCGTAGGAGTCCTCAAAAGTGGCTTAAAGAGAGAAAAAAAAATAAGCTTAAACCTTCTGTTGGTGCAGAGTAAGAAGCTAGTTTACATCAGTCCAGTATCAGTCAGGATCCCCCTGTTCCTTTAGCTCTCCTCTCCTGCTTAGATTCTAGTGGTGGCAATATAACAAGGAAGCCTGGGGAGTCAACTCTTCCCCTGCTTCCACCTTAAATTAAATCCCAACCGGCTAAGGGAAAAATAATGCAAAGATAAATCTTATAATGGGAGCTTGATTAATAAACCAAAAGGATGTGGCTTTGCATGCATTAAGAATATCTTACTTAGAGGAGCAAAAATATTATGGACCCCTTTTGGAGTTTTCATCTAGGAACACTGGCAGATTGCTCCTGCTAAAAAAAGTTTAAAATGATGGTAGAAACGAGTAAATTTGCTTATTTATCACAAACCAAATATCATGACTGTTCATCATAAAGGTTACATATATCTTATTTTTTTTCCATAAGAGCCTTTAATTTTTTAATTAAATTATTTGTTGAATGAACTTAACTTTGTTTTGAAAACTTCCTTCAGGAAGCCCTTTGGATTTCTGTACAATTTGGAACAATTTCTTTCTAATTGTATTGTTCACTGCTCAGGTAATTTCCTGAGCTCTCTTTGAATTGTACCACTAGCTTAGATCAGTATTTTCTTCCTTATCTTTTCATTTCTCTTTGGCTTTGTGAAGAAAGCACATGGGAGCCAAGACCTTTTGAAGACCTTACCAGTCTTTAAATTATTATTCATGTGAATGATAGTTTAGATAGGTATAGAATCTGAGACACACAATTAGTTTCTTTCAGAATTTTGAACTATTCTATTATTTTATAGCATTCAGTGATGATGAAAAGGGGCACATGCAAACATAAATATAAATATATATATATATATATGTATACACACACACACACACACACACACACACATATATATATATACATATATATATATATATATATATATGTATATATATATATATATCTTTGGAAGTGAAATTTGAAAGCCCTGGATATTTTTCCTTGTGCAAATTCATAGGAATGTTTTTGGCTTAAGTTTTAATTGATCCATCTTTTATGTTACTCTGAGTACTATTCTACACTACACATTACTCCTGTTTTCATATCCAACCATGCCAAAACTCATGTGTCTGGGGTTCTGCAGTAAGAAGATTTCCCTATGAAATTCTTCTGTGGCTGTATTCTGAGTTGTAACTTCTTCCTTTTTAATAGATGCATCAATACAAACTCATTTACTTTTCATCTTCAGACTTAGGCAAAACCACTCATCAATAATGGGATATATCTTCTGTTTGTATCTATGCCATAAGTTTATTTCCATCTGTATTTCCTTATTTTCTTCCAATTAGTTTAGGGAAGACTAAGAGGAAATGACAGGTGCCCAGTCTGCTATTTTGCAGGGTGTTTTCTTTTTTAAACTCTTCTATGAACATTTGCACGATTTGGACCAAAGAGAGTATCAATATCACAGTATCTAGAAGCTATGACCTGAAACAATATAATTTTTTTAAACTGCTGGATAAGAGACTCTTTTTGTATAACAAGAGGAAATATAGTTCTAGATTAGTATTGTTACTTCTTTATTTCCTGTAGCATAGTGTTCTTGTGAACTATGATGAGGCTAGACCCTGAAATTTTGGCCTGGTAGAAGTTGACCAAAAGGATGATGACTGTTATCTTGATAAAAATGATTGAAAAAGTGATTTAGTCCTGTTTTGAAGAAAGGCGAATAAAAATAGATGGAATTTGCTCTCTATTATAAACTAATGGTACATAATTAAATTTTACCTCTATTTGAGACTTTGTAGTGGCATGCTTTAGAATATGATGCCTAAATGGTACATTTTGGAAATTTTATGTTAGTCATTCTGATTCCTAAGATTATTCAGATAATCTTTCTTTCTATATTGGAATAAGTAAAAGGGTTTACATCTCTATGCAAACAATATTTTACTGTTATTAAAATTTCCAAGTAGCTTTCCCATTCTATAGGAGGTTATGATGTTACAAATGCTCTGTATAATTTACAGGTGATCAGATCACATGGGACCAAGTCCCATTCTCTGCCTTGAACTCTACTGCTTGACCTCTCCATTTTATGTTGGACAAAATAATGAACAACTCTAAAATTGTTCTTCTGATATTTTGCTCTCCTAAATATTCCTCCTGAAGTCTTCCCTATTGCAGTAAATTACAACTTTATTTTTTTCATTTACTTTATCCCCAAATTGTAGAGTCCTTTTAGCCTTCTTTCTGCTTTACATTCCATACCCAATCCAGCATCAAATTCTGTTATTTCTACCTTCAGATTATACACAGAATCCAAACAGTTACTACCTTAATTGCCACCTCCTTCACCCAGATCTTGTCTCCTGCCTGGGATACTGCAATAGCCTTTCCATTGGTCTCCTTACTTCTGCCCTTGCCCCCTTCATTTTATCCTCAACAAGCCAGAGTGACCCTGTTAAATCGTAAATCAGATTATGTCACTTCTCTGATCACAATCCTCCAACTGTTCCCATCTCACCCCGAAGGAAAGCTGTTGTCTCTACAATGACCTAGAAGGCCAACATGATCTGGTATTCCTCTTGTATTTTTCTGACTTTATCTCTGATACCGCTCTCTTTTAAATTCTGTTCCAGTCATCTGACCTTATTCTGCATTAAGAAAGCCTGGCATGCTCATGCTTTGGGGATTTTTCCATTTGCTCTTGCCTGTGTCTATGTAGTCTTTTCTCAAATATATCTCACTTACTCCCATGCTGCAGGTTCTTACACAAATATTATCTAGTCAATGAGACTTTCCTTGGCTATTTAATTTACAATTTCAACTCTTATCTAATGCTTCCTATATGTCTTCTCTTTTCATTTTTAACTTATTTTACTTACATTTTACTCATTTATCTTGTTTTTTGTTTGTTTGTTTATCTTACAAGGATTTAATCTCCATCAGGGAAGGGATTTTCTTATGTTTTGTTCACTTTTGAATTTCCAGAATCAAGAAGAATACTTGGGACATAGCAGTGTTTATAGAAGAAGGAAGGGAAAAAAAACCAAGAAACCTAAGGAGGAAGGGAAGGAATAAAAAGTAAGAAATCTATATTTGATTTCATTCTAAATTGAGCGAAGAGGGAGAAAATTTAATCTATTCATTAAAAATCAGCTTGAATTTTCTTCTAGTAAAGAATATCTTCTGTTGGGAAAAAAAATCATATATAAATTTCTCAAGAATATTTTCACTTTAGGTTGGACACAGTAAGTAGTAAGCTATACTTACTGCATGGGAGTAAAATCTAGAAATCATGTCTACTTGCCTGTACATGAATTAAATATTGACACATTTATAAAAGGAATTTAGCACATGCCAGGCTACTCAGCAAAAGTTGTGAAAGAAACTCATATTTGTGAGGGAGACAGTAGCCATTTGGAGAGGGATATCTTTCTGTTTTGTATGGGCTATCTTTTGATATGGGTATCTACGTTTCTCAAAAATGCTTACAGAATTTTCTAGTTCCTTCTCCATCATGTTTTTTCAAGTTTAACTCTTCTGTAATTACTTCTAACACGTGGTTTGTTTCTGACAATGGGCTTGACTATCTTTTTTCAGGATAAGGAAATTATAGACAGAAATCTTATGTAAACTGTCACTGCTACATTTTATAATTTCCAGTAGAAAACCAGGCTGGAAGCCTTGTGCTGTTAGGATACTCTGAGAGGCTTTGCCATCCAGGTTTGTTAAGTTTCTTGTTACTTAGTAAGAATAGACTGTTGTTAGATGTCTGAATACTGCCTGCCTGGTTACTACCTTTCAACAAAGCAGTACCATCAGAAGTTACATATATAATTTGGTTTTACATGACAGACTTTGCTATCTGAAACGTCATGAAATTAAAAATATTAAAAATAACTACCAGTATCAAATGCACCTTTATTTGATACTTCTTCAATGCAAAAAAATAAACAAACTTTACTTCTTCCAGTTTCTCCATTTGAATCAAAGTCACGGCTGGCATTTTATCACTTGGCTTGGGTGAATCACGCCCTCCTGCAAAGTCATCTGATTACAGGAATATTCAAACTGACATAAACATGCAGACTTCAGGGAGAAAAGCCTGAGAATTCAGAACAGAAAATTAGATTATTAGAGCTTTCTTTCAACCTTGACAGTACCATATTTGATGAAGGACTGAAAATTCTTGGCTAAACCCTCTTTTTGATTCATTTTGATTAAACAAGAATGTTTTTATAGTGAAATGTTTATACATCACCTAGAGACAGAAAGACTGCTTTTGAAACTGTAAACTTGAATAGAAAGAGAGAGTAACAAGGATGTTTACTTGCAATTTCAGGAGATAAAGGCAAATATTCGAGAATATGATTTTCTTGCTCTCACAGTCACTTAAAAAATAAAGAAATTAAAATTCTCTTTGAAAAAGTGGTGAGATCTCATGCGAGGCTTTTGCTCTGTCCTAGAAAACTAGCATTAGAGATAAATATACTTGACTCTCAGGAATTTGGAAACCGGAACTGCTAGTGGTTTAATTAGGACACCTTTACTAATTTGAGCTAGAGTTATGACAAGTACTTTTAATTTAAATTACTCAGCAGGACCACTGTATGATACCAATGGTGTCAAGAGCTTACATTCCAGTTCTAAAAATCGGCTAAGATCCTTAGACTGCCAAATAACTCAGCCTCAGAGGGATCACATTTCTTTGAAAGAGAGCTATGTGGGGATTTTGAAGTGTCAAAAATGAATGAGAAGTAACTTAAAAGAGATATCTAGTTTGGTATATGTATTATTCCCCCCACCCCATTTCTATCTAGTTATTAGACAATTGATTGGCATCCCTAAAGTGGGAATTGCTTTCAATGAGATTTTAAAATTAACTGCTGAGTGTGTTTACTGCCTTTTAATAGTGCCAGTGTATGACAAAGGTGAGTTCTGAGAGGGTGAGCAATGTTTTGAAGCACAGGGGACTCCCGGCCTGGACTATTGGCCTTTGGATTTCCCACTTATTTTTCTGCACACGAATTCCCTGTTGACCTTGAATGAGACATATCTGAAACATATTGGGGAGAAAGAGATGAGAACTGGGCAGCTGAATACTAATTTGGTCTCTGCCACTTATTACCTCTGGCTTTTTGGCTATTACCTTTAGCATTCAATTGCAATGTCCTTTTCCTTGAATCAGGGCTGTCCATACAGAAGCCCTAAGAACGTATTACTTAATTTTTCAGTATCAGTGCAGTAGAGATGAAGAGAGTCAGATAACTATTTGAGGTTTCTACAGTGTGATGCACTGCTCAGCATGTCTTTTAACTGGAGATTGCAATTGGAAGGATAAATGATACCCATACTTATATACATATTTATCATTAACTATGAAGATAGACTTGGACTGCAACAACAGTTTAATGGATTCAGAGCCATTTATGACATTGACTTCATGTATTTTCATGGTCCTAAGTTAAAGAATTATATTTTTAAAGGATTTTCACAAACTGAAAATGATTTGCAATCACATTAATGGGAAGAAGTAAATTGAAGACACTCAGGTGAAGAGTTTAACACAAGGAAGTGTTCGATTTTTGTACTATAAGAGTTTAGGGTATCATTTGAAGTTAAGGTTTCCATGTGTGCTTTTTGTCAAGTTTTGCTTCTTATAATTAACATAATTTTTGAAACATTTCTAGGAACTATTACTATATTAACTTTTTGTGTTCTTTACTGACTATTTTGGTAACAAAGTCACTGAAGTGTACAAGCATTCATGCTAGTTAGTGTTGACAGCCATGCTGAACAAGTGGAAGTGGTTTCATATTTCTACGGCTTTTAAACTCTGATGAAGATTGTTGTATGATTATTATGTTTAATTATCTCATGGGATCAATCACTATCTTTGCACCTATCGCTTAAGTAACTATACAATTTATGTGGCCACATTCCTTTAAATAACCATAACACTGTTAAATAGGCTGTCTCAAATCAATGTTAGATGATCCAAAGAGCACACCACTATATAAATCTTGGCTGGTGTGTGTGTGTGTGTGTGTGTGTGTGTGTGTGTGTGTGTGTTTATGAGTACTGGTTGGTTTTGGTGTGTTTAAGAAATGGTCAAGGTTGTAGGTTTTGGGAGAAGTGTAAACATTTATTCTGTTAATTGACTTTAGTAATCCCATGATATTAGAGTAGAAGCCAATAAATCTTACTTCTAAGAGAAGAAATAATAATGCTATATGTACAGTTAGTGGGAGCTAACATTCTGTGATCATCAAGAACAAGCAGAGATTAGAGAAGGTATTGGAGGGTCGGTCTGTCCCAAGAAGTCAGAAAGTTCATCTTGGGGAAGGGAAGTTAAAGTGCCAGGGTTCTACCTGAGGGGTTGGCTTGTGCTCGTGAAGAGGTGTGCAATCACCATGGCATTATTCAAAGGTTCTTTATACCCATGCCCAGAAGAATGAGGTTTATGTTCTTTATCAGAGATGCTTATACAATCTGAAAAATCCAGGCTTTCTTCAGGTGAGTAGGAGCAGCAGAGAGAGAAGCAACAAGAACAGGAGAGGTGCAGGCAGCACACATGACCAAATTAATGGGACTGGAAGAGTAATAGCCATGTAGGAGAGCTCATGGGTGAACCAGAACTCTTTCAGGAGGAAGGAGAACTCCTAAGAGCCTTGAAGTCCTTGTGTTTTCATTGGACAGTAATTTGGAATCCAAGTGTACAGGAATTAATATCTCTATTTTTAATGATCTTTTACTCTCATGCTTCCCTTCTCCTTAGCTCCTTAACCATATACATAATTTTTGTTGTTGTAATGGGAAATCAAAGGCTAACATTATTACTATTGCCACCCTCCCAAATTTTCAGTCAATATTTCAAAATTTCCAACTGGAAATTTTGTCAATTTCAATAGTAATACAAATTTTCCTCCTTCTGAAATCGATGCCAATTTTTTAATATAGCTTTTAATTTTTCTCACCCTTATTGTGCTGACTTTAAACCTTCACTAAAATGTTGACTAGAAATGAACAGTGAGCATCCATACCTTATTCCTAAATTTGAAGGGAATTCTTTTAACATTTAATTATTATGTACATTTGCTGAACATTTTTGTTAATATGCCCTTTATAAAGTTAAACGAGTTCTCTTCTAGTCTTGATTTTTACCCTAGATGAATGATGGATTCTTGCATCTATTTTCTTCTGCATTAGTAACCTGATATTATGGTATTTTCTCAGATTGTGAGTTAGTATAGATAAATTTGTTGATAGATTTTTCTACTGTTAAGTGATTTTGAATTCTCACGATATTCTCTGTCAGAATTAAATATAAATTGCTACATTTAGGCAATAACTTACTTAGAGTTTTTACATTCATATTCATAAGTAGGATTGATTTATAATTTTACTTTCATGAACTGTTTTCATATAGGTTATTTTTTTGTGTGTGTGGTACGCGGGCCTCTTACTATTGTGGCCTCTCCCGTTGTGGAACACAGGCTCCGGATATGCAGGCTCAGTGGCCAAGACTCACGGGCCCAGCCGCTCCGCGGCATGTGGGATCTTCCTGGACCAGGGCACGAACTTGTGTCCCCTGCATCGGCAGGCATAGTCTCAACCACTGCGCCACCAGGGAAGCCCTGTTTTCATATAGTTTTGGGTCAGTGCCACACTAGCCATGTAAACTGAATTGGTAGAATTCTTATTTTTTCTGTATTTGGGAAATATTGTATCAAAGGAATATTTGTTTAGATCACATAGCTGGACTTTTTTAATTTTGAAAATTTTGGTCTTTTAACTGAAAAGCTTAAATCTAAATGATTATTAGAATTGATATTGATATTGGGATTTATCTCTTCTGTAGTTTGTGGAAGTTTATAAAATCATGATTCTCCTTGGATCTATTTTTCCCTCTTTCTTGGCTTTTATTGGATAAATTGGATGCCTTTCACTATCTTTTAAATCTTTTATCTACCAGGTTGGAAGTTAGATATTTTTACCAGTATATTTAATTGAGGGTTTTGATTAAAACAAAAATAAGATATATAATGTAATTGCAAAGTGAAGTGCTAGTCCAATATGCAAAATTTTAAAGAAAATATAAATATTTTAAATTTTGTTTCAGAATTTAAAAAAATAAACCATGCCTACACTGAGAATGTTAAAGACAAATGAGAAAAGGATTTATGAAGAACGTTTCTTTGGAAAGAGTTGTTAGGTTGCTGTAACTCTCATGTCCATGCCCAAGAGAGAAGGCGTGGGCAATTCAACTCTTACCTCAAACCTAGTGCAAGAAGCTCCACCAGGGCCATTACAGCTTGATCTCTTCCTCTGCTCGAAGGGGAGACAGGAGGAAGGCAGCTGCCTTCAGTTTGGGAAAAGTAGAAGATGAGAGAGGTGGGGCAGCCACAGATCTGGCGGCAGAAGGAAGTCAAATTCTTGTGGCAGTGAGTATGTTGGCAGAAGAGGTGTGGGTTTCCTTTGAACCCCATGTAGGCCACATGTGAGAGAGAGCTGGTGTGAGGGTTGGCTTAGCTGCTATCAGATAGGTCTGACTGGAAGCATTCAATCTCTCAAAAAGTGGTTGAAATAAAATCACTGTGTTCCTCGGGGATACCACATCAAGGGAACTGAAGGTCAGGAGGCCCCAATGACTGGGATCTCTAAAGAAGCCACAGAAGTGCTTGTGTGACATTCACTTCAAACATAGTGATATGCAGCTAAGAAGAGTCCTGATTCCCTCATTTGACCTCAAAACTCTCCTGGCAAGTGGTGGAGAAATCTGACACGGCTGACTATCATGTTAAGGTAGAGAATCAGCAAGAACAAAGATGCCAACTGCACTCTCTGAAGACCAGCAGCCCCAGTGCAACATGGCCCTAGCTGAAGGATGAAGGGAGAGGTATTACTTTTGAAAAGAGTTGGAGGAATTCATTACTAGACCAGATTAGACATTCTATGTACAAAAATGACACTCTGTATAGACAGGGAAGTTTCTATTACTTCTGTGAGATCAGAAAGTCATGGCACAAATTACCACACAGTATAGACCTGGCTATGTTCCATGTATTCTGTTTGATTGCTGTTCTAGTTAAAGTACTCTATACAGCAAAAACTAACACACCATTGTAAAGCAACTATACTCCAATAAAGATGTTAAAAAAAAGAAAATAAAGTACTCTACTTCTCTTACTTAGTAGTTATCCTTACATTTTTAGTGTGTATATCTGAGTACGCATATCTCTACCCTCTGCCTGAACAACACTATGATATTAGAACTATAAGTTTCTAACAAATTCTTTTAACTTCATTATGTAAAATTTTAGCATAATCCTATATGTTAATATTTTGCCTTTCTAGCTTCTGAGTTTTCCCTTCTTGTTTAAGAAAGCTTTTACCTCACTAATGTTGTGTTAATATCCTCCTAGGTCTTCTAATGCTTTTATACTTTATTTTCTAACTTTCAGATTATTGATCAGTCTGAAATTTTTCTGCATATATAATGTAGTAGGATGTTTAATTATATATTTTTCTTTTAAGTAGGTTATCAGTGGTCTCAATCACTTTTATTTCAGAATCTATTATTTGCCCAAAGGTATGAATTTCCACCTTTAACATATATTTTGATGTATGCCTGTTCTGTTTCTAAATTCTTTATTCTCTTTCCTGCTTTTGCCATACTATTTTTATATTTGTTTAGCTATATCTACTCTCTAATATTTTTCCATTTTTTTTTATGGGGGGAACCCTGGCAGATTTTTTCTTCCACATAATATTATAAAGTTCCAAAAAGATCTCATTGAAATTCCAATTGAAGATTTGTTAGATTTATATACATTAACTTTTTTTTTTAAGATTTTTTTTTGATGTGGACAATTTTTTAAGACTTTATTGAATCTGCTACAATATTGCTTCTGCTTTATGTTTTGATTTTTTGGCCATGAGGCATGTGGGATCTTAGCTCTCCAACCAGGGGCTGAACCCACACCTGCTGCATTGGAAGGCTAAGTCCCAACCACTGGACCACCTGGGAAGTCCCTATATATATTAACTTTTGATATATTTCTATTTTTATTTAGTTTTTCCCATTTAGGGGCACGGGCCATCTTTCCATTCATTTAAGTCTTTTGTTATGTACTTCACAGAATTTTTCCTCTCATAGCTGCCTTACTTTTGTTGTTGTTATTGAATTCATTCCCAGATTCTGTACAGCTATTGTTGCTCTTGCAATAAGATTTTCCACACGCAGCAATTTGGTAATATAGACTCCAGGAAGCAATTCTTAGAAAGTCACCTGGGAGGCTTAGGTCCAAATGTGCTTGGGGCAGAGGCAAGAACAGGTGTGAGCCTCTTTTGAGCAACGCGGCAAGTGCTCAGTCATTGTAAGACCACAGGAATAAACCTGTCTTTTATTCCTACTACAAAGATTTTCTGCTTATTATAAAGTGCCAGGAACTGCTCTAGGATGCTGTAGTAAACAAAACAGACAACAACAACTACATCAAAAAACACTGGGCTTTATTTTATTTTTTAGCAAAAGAGACAGATAATAAACAAGTAAATTATACTATGTGATATATTAGACACTAAGGAGAAATATAAAACATAGAAGGGAAATAAGAACTGGGATGGGCTAAAGTTTCAGATTGGGTGCACCATGAATAGAGGGAAAGAACACTAAGAGCAGATGCCAGACTGAATATGGACAGAGAGAACCAGGTCATATAGTGAGTTGTAGGTCCTGGTAACAATGTTCACTTTTACTCCAAGTGAGGTGGAAAGTCACAGGAGAGTTTTAGCAGAGAATGAAATGATACGACTCGGTTTAACTGTATTCTTTTGTCCCTGGGTGGAAAATAGACTAAAAAGAGCTAGCTCTGACCCAGGTAAAAGATGGCAGTAAATTTTGTGGGAATCCTGGGGTTATTTTGTAGGTAGAATAGGAAAGATTTGCTGACTGAATGAGCAAGAGATGTGAAAGAAACAGAGAAGTCAGGAATGACACCATTGCTTTTTGTCTGAACATCTGGAAAGATAGAGTTCCCATTAAGTTAAACAGTGAATGCTGTGGAAGAAGTGGGTTTGAGCATGAACAGGTGTCAGGAACTCAGTTTTGGACATGCTATTTAAGAAATACCTTTTAGGGACTTCCCTGATGGTCCAGGAGTTAAGAATCCACCTTCCAGTGCAGGGGACGTGGGTTTGATCCCTGGTTGGGGAACTAAGATCCCACATGCCACGGGGCAACCAAGCCCGTGTGCCACAACTAGAGAAGCGTGTGCACCACAACAAAGACCCAGCACAGCCAAAAAAAAAAAAAAAAAAAAAAAAAAGAAAAAGAAATACCTTTTAGGAAAAGAAACACTGAGTTAGTGGTTGTCAAGTGTGGATGTTAGACAATGGGAAAGGTGATACAGATGTGGGAACCACCAGAATATAGGGGTATTCAAAGCCATGAAATTGGAGATCACCTAGCAAGTGAGTATAGATAGAGAAGAGAATCAAGGATGGAGATTGGAGTACTCTGACATTTAGGGGTCATGAAGAAAGGGTAATTCAGCAAAAACACTGAGAAGAAGGGTCCAGAACGGTAGAAGAAAAACCAGCCAAATGTGTTGTGTTGTAAGCCAAGTGAGGCACTTGCATCAAAGAGGAGAGAGTGGTTAATTGTGGCAAATGCTGCTGAAAAGTCAATGAAGGTGAGAAATGAGAATTGACCATTGTCTTCGGCAGCATAGACTCGGCTGATGACTTTGATGAGAGCAGTTTTGGTGAAATGGTGTAGGAGCAATTCTCTGGAGTGAGTTTGGGAATTTGATGAGAAAAACTGGAGACAGAAAATATAGATGATTATTTTAAGGAGCTAGGCTTCAAGGCATAGGAGAGACAGGAGACAAAAACTAGAAGAGAAAGAGGATAAAGGGAGGCTCTTTTGAGACAGGAGAAATTACAACAGGTTTGTATGTTTAAGAGAATGAACCACGAGAGAGGAAAAACCAATGTTGCAGGAAACAGAGGAAGAGAATAGGTGGTATGGTGTCTTTGAGTAAGTGAAACAGAATTGCATTTAATTTACAAGTGAAGGATTGGCTTTGTCTACCAGCAAGGACATAAGTAGAGAATATGGACACAGTTGCAGACATGGGTAGACACACAGTAGGAACTTGTGGAATTTTTCTTCTGGTTGCTTCTATTTTTCACTGAAAAAGAAACCAAGGTCATTAACTGAAAATAAATATGCGGAAAGGTGAGTTGGAGGTTTACAGATAGTGGAAAATGAATGAGGTAGTCACACAGGAGTAGGACTCTTCCAGCCCCAAGCTGTGGGTGATGTATAAAACATCTCTGATTGAGCACCCCAAAATCATTTTTTCTTCTTTGTTACAGTCTTCCAATTTTTAGCTGGACACATTATCTTATGGGCCATGACAGCCTTCTTTGCAGCTGGTATGGCTCTCTGTCTAAATTCAGTCAATGAAAACAGGTAGAAGTGTTGCTTGTAATTTCTGAAAATTTTCCTGAAGAAGGAGGGACTGAATTTCTTTCTCTTTTCCTGCTTTCTGTTGTTCAGATTGTAAATGTGATGGTGAGTAGATGAGGAGCCTAACTGGACCATGAAGTGATTGGGCCTGGGTTCTTAGAAATCAGAGCCCAAAGCAAACTGAGGTGCTAATTCTTTATTAAGGAGTGAGAGTAAAAGGGCAAGTAAGGCTAAGAAGGAGGAAAAGCAAATACAAAGTGGTATGTTTCTGAGTCAACCACAGCTTCATGAGAAAATTTAACTGGTTACACAATCATAGGAAAATCTGTAATGGGCAGGACTGGAGCCATTTATCTACCAACTTCTTGCTGTTTCCTGTCTCTTCTTGGTCACACTTCTTTTGCGGTACTCACTCCTCCCTGCTTCTGGGTTGTCTTCCCTGGCCCCTTCAGGTAGGTTCTGGGGAGGCCAGGGCCTCAGTGTGTCAGGTCAAGTTGGACATGGGCATTGGAGCTGCCCAGGTGCCTGCCTCAGTGGGCCTGGTGGAGGCCCTTACCCTCAGAGGAGGCTGAGACAGCAGTGGTGGGAAAAGATAAGAGGATAAAGAGTTATGATAAGGGCTCTACCATTATAGAGACTTTGTGACTTATTGCTGGGACTGCTCTGGCCAGGAACCAGGACACAGACCTATGGGCTCTTATTATTACTTTGCCATCATCAGCTAGGGAAATCATGGGGAAATAACTTGAGTCTCCATTTCTTCAACCCTTTAAAGAAAATGCTTTTGGGGGTAAGTAAACATGACTGGAAATAGTGTTCAATGTCATTCTTGTTACCTGTGATTCAAGAAGTTCAAGCACCTTCAAAGTCTAATTCCTCTGAGTTATATACTTATTGATACCTTAGAGTGTATTATTGATAAATACTTTGGAAAATATTCATAGAGTAGACATGATGCTAGATTCTAGATTCTAAATATGGAGTGCTCTTGCCACAATGGCGGTGAGTCTTGTGAGTATGAAATGGTTCAAGTTCTAAAATGCTGTAGCACTGTCAGAGATGTCAAATATCCAGTTGATGAAATTGACTTCAATTCCATCATCAAATGGGGAAAGGGCTTTTAAAATACTCTGTTTTGCAATTTGTTGAAACATATAGTTTTAACAGCCCTCCTCTCCATCTTTACTCACTTTCTAACCTGTTCTGAAGACTATAAATAAATAGCTCAACCAATTGATTCTAAACTGATTGAAGGTAGAAAGGAGAAGGAGGCAGCTCCACCTGCCTCTGTAAAACTGGTGTGTGCCAAGGGAATGGCGAAGGGAAGGAGGAATGGCAGGGTCACCTAGGCTTGGGCTGAGGAGAAAGAGAACCACGGCTTGAACGGACTAGCCTTGAAGAAAGGACACATGTCAGAAAGGTGGCGGGTTGATAACTGTATGACAGAACTATTTAAAATGGTGTTGGTAAGGGGAAGGAGAAATCAACCTTGGCTCGTGTGGTTTGGATGCAAAAGGCTGATATCCTGTCAGTGTTGCTATAGGCTCCCTTGAGAGACGTTTTGGCTCTGGACGAAGTGCTGTTGTTGACCTTAGTGCTTGTAACATTCAAAGGCTTAGAAAGAAAACTGACCAGAAAAAATGGAAAGGCTAACCAAGCGATTTGCAAGCCAGCACATAATGAGTTTCTGTTTATTCTTGTTAATGGAAAGGAACTATGAAGTTTGGCCAAAAATGACAAGAAACCCCAAATAAAAGTGGTTTAAGCACAAAGTTTATTTTCCTCTCACATAAAAGTCCAGAGGTAGGGGTCCAGAGCTGATATGGATATTGCGATCCATGATATCAGGGAGCTGGGATCCTTCTATCTTTCTGCTTCGCTATGTATGGCCAAGGTTTGCATGGTCCAACATAGCTACTCTGACTAGTTACAAAAATTACTCCAGGGCTTCCCTGGTGGCACGGTGGTTGAGAGTCCGCCTGCAGATGCAGGGGACATGGGGTCATGCTCCTGTCCGGGAGGATCCCACATGCCACGGAGCGGCTTGTCCCGTGAGCCATGGCCACTGAGCCTGCACGTCCGGAGCCTGTTCTCTGCAACGGGAGAGGCCACAGCAGTGAGAGGCCCGTGTACCGCAAAAAAAAAAAAAAAAATTACTCTAGACAACAGGGAAAAGAACAGAAAAAGAATGGGTTACGACCCCTCCCTCTAAAGACATTTCCAAGAAGTCGTACACTGCATGTATGTACACACCATTTTCCAGACTTTGTCATCTGGAAACTACACCTAAATGAATGGTCAAACAGAAGGTATAATTTTTATTAGATATTGCCCAGCTGAATTTTGGGATTCCTTTTACCGGGGAAGAGGAAGAAGACCATATAGACCTTGGAGGGACAACTAGCTGCCTCTGTCACAATCATCTGAGCCACGGACATTTGGTTTTCCAAGTCATTTTATAATTTTGAACAATATATTTGCATTGTAATTTTTTAAATTTAGATTAATATTAAAATGTATCTTTAATAAATAATATTTATCTTTCTTTTATTCCTTTAACACACTCTGAGCAGTACAGAATTAAGAATACAATTTTATATAGATTTTTCATATCCAGTTTCTTCTGGGAATCTAAAAGTCATGGATTTCCCACTCTCTCAGCAGTAGTCTTTCATTATGATGATGTTCAACTTATATTTTCAGATGAGTATATAAGATGAAATTTATTTACCAAAGTGATGAGACTACTTATAAATGACTGTCTTCTACTTCATTTGCTAGCCTGGGAAAGAAAGTAAGACATAGTCCCTGCCTCAGGGATTCTGTTTAGTTCAACAGGCATGGGACGCCCTTAGTGTGCCAAGCACTGTGTTCTGCAAACAGATCCATAGAATTCCACTTGGTAACCTTGGGTGCAGAGGTGATGTACTGGGTTTCAAGAGCTGAATGCAGGACACAATCTGTTACACAGATAAGTCATTACACACTTTAATAAAGTTATATGCTAAATGAGGGCGTATCCAGTATTTTACAAATTTGGACTTTCTTTTTAGGACGGTAGAGTTCGTTTTTACTTCTTCCTCTGCTAGAGTTGTGGTCATCTTTTTATTCCCTTTTCCTTGCCAATCTTTTGTCTCCACCTCCACAGGTCCCATTACCTCAGTGCATTTCAGACTATGGAGGTGTGGTGAGCTTGATTTCCCCCCCGTGCCAATTCTGGATTGAGCTTTGATGAGTAAAGCCCATCTTCCTGACCACTGAGGATAGTGAGGGAGTGGTGGCCTCACCCAAGCAAAGCCAAAGGCAATTAATTTAGGGACTTTCATTGAACAGTGTAGAAGGAGAAGCATTTTTCTGCTAAACTAAGAGGCCCAAAGGAGGTCTGAATTTGCTGAGTGGTCATCTTCTGAAGAAAACTGCCTAACAGGGAGATGAACCAGGACAACGGGGTAAGGAGAGCCAGAGACTGTGTGTAGAGGCACTAGTAAGTCCCTAGAGCCGACCTCAGCCATTTCCAGCCCTTTATTTTCCTTTTCTTTTTATTGGAGTATAGTTGATTTACAATGTTGTGTTAGTTTCAGGTGTACAGCAAAGTGAATCAGTTACATATTAATATATATATATATTTTTTTTTTAGACTCTTCAATTAGGTTATTACAAGATATTGAATATAGTTCCCTGTGCTATACAGTAGGTCCTTGTTAATTTTATACATAGTATTCTGTATCCACTAATCCCAAACTCTTAAGTTATCACCCCTCCACTTTCCCATTTGGTAAGCATAAATTTGTTTTCTGTGTCTGTGAGTCTGTTTCTGTTTTGTAAATAAGTTCATTTGTTTCATTTTTTAGATTCCACACATAAGTGATATCGTATGATATTTATCTTTCTCTGTCTGACTTACTTCACTTAGTATGATAATCTCTAGGTCCATCCATGTTGCTACAAATGGTATGATTTCATTCATTTTTATGGCTGAATAGTATTTAACTGTGTATATATATCTATATTTATATCTATATACCACACCTTCTCTTTTTTTGAATTTTATTATTTTAGACAGCAAGTTCTTATTAGTTATCTTTTTTATACATATTAGTGTATATATGTCAATTCCAATCTCTCAATTCATCCCCCCCTTACACCCCCCCACTGCTTTCCCCCTTGGTGTCCATACATTTGTTCTCTACATTTGTATCTCTATTTCTGCCTTGCAAACTGGTTCATCCATACCATTTTTCTAGGTTCCACATATAAGCATTAATATACGATATTTGTTTTTCTCTTTCTGACTTACTTCACTCTGTATGACAGTCTCTAGGTCTATCCATATCTCTACAAATGACCCAATTTCTTTCTTTTTATGGCTGAGTAATATTCCATTGTGTATATGCACCACATCTTCTTTATCCATTTGTCTGTCAATGGACATTTATGTTGCTTCCATGACCTGGCTATTGTAAATAGTGCTGCAATGAATATTGGGGTGCATGTGTCTTCTTCAATTATGGTTTTCTCAGGGTATATGCCCAGTAGTGGGATTGCTGGGTCATATGGTAGTTCTATTTTTAGTTTTTGAAGGAACCTCCATACTGTCCTCCTTAGTGGCTGTATCAATTTACACTCCCACCAAGAGTGCAAGATGGTTCCCTTTTCTCCACACCCTCTTCAGCATTTATTATTTGTGGACTTTTTGATGATGCCCATTCTGACTGGTGTGAGGTGATACCTTACTGTAGTTTTCATTTGCATTTCTCTAATAATTAGTGATGTTGAGCAGCTTTTCATGTGCCTCTTGGCCATCTGTATGTCTTCTTTGGAGAAATGTCTGTTTAGGTCTTCTGCCCATCTTTTGATTGATACCACATCTTCTTTATCCACTCATCTGTTGATGGACACAGGTTACTTCCATGTCTTGGCTATTGTGAATAGTGCTGCTGTGAACATTGGGGTGCATGTATCTTTTTGAATTAGAGTTTTCACCTTTTCTGGATATATGCCCAGGAGTGGGATTGCTAGGTCTATGGTAACTCTACTTTTAGTTTTTTTAAGGGACTTGCATGTCCAGCCCAGGATTTTCAGTTCCATTTGACAGGAACCTCTTTTAGGAGGCTTAAACCAGTGTAAATTGGTTTTATGCATTTGCATACAGAAGAGTTCTGAAAAATACATGGAGGTGATAAGAATATAGTGAGAGAAGTGGCTAGTGTCTGAGGTAGTGTTTAAGAATCTATATAAATAGTTATTCCTATTTTGAATTTTTTATATGTTTTTCCTAAACAGAATTCTTTGTAAATAGGTTTTTCTACAAAACTAATGATTCTATGAAAAACAGTTTGTTGAAGAGCATTACTAATTATATCAATCTCCTGGGGCTACATTTTAAATTCTCTGAGAAATGTTGCTGAGGAACTTGATGACAATGTTTGAAACCAGTGTCCCCAATTTTACTTGCCCAATGCCACCACTTCTCATAAACTTCTATTCTGAGAAATACAGTTTTTGATTTATGCTCTTCAATTTCACCTGGAGGAAGATTCTAGGTCACAGGTCAGGGATAATATTTAGATAATATTTAAGCATTTTGTGGCCTTAGGGTTTGACTCCTTGATTAAGAAAAATGGAAAAGAAATCTCCAGAATCACCTAGACAAGCTCTTTCTTCATAAAGTCTAAGCCTTGTAATATATTTTGCTGAACTTTGGGAATGAATGTCATAGCTGTTCAGATTTGTGACATATTAAAGATGACTGTTATTCTGGATAATGAACACGGTGCTACATAAAGTCAGCTGGAAAGGTGAAGTTCATCACAAAATTGTCTGAAAGATTCCAGTCAGCCTTTGGCTTAACTGAAATATCACAGTGCCAAGGCACATTTTGAAAAAGAGCATAATTTCCTTTATTATCACTGGAACTATTCCTATACCCTATATTTTAAAACAATTTAATTATATTTTCAATGTATTTCGTGAGCCTTATATAAAAGAGGCAGAAAGTCATTTTGGAATTAGAACATTCATTCTCATTTATATTCTTTTTCAGTTATTTCCTAAATATACATAGTGCTGAAAAAGAAAAGAAAATATAATAATTATAATCAACTGTATTGGGAACTGTGCCACATTAGCTCTTTTATTTGATAATGGGTTATATAAGAGATTTCAAATATGGTACAAGGATGAGATTTGCAAGAAAAATGATGATAGAAAGACTATAAACAATATAGAATCATTTTATAATTCAGTCTTTGACAAATTCTTGGTCAAAGTCCTTTTGCCTCAGATGTATATTAAATGACCAATTATCAGATTCCTTAGGAAGCTGCAGGAGTTCCATTATCAGTCTTCAGAATCTGAGTATGGTACTCACCTCTGATTCTTTCTCCTCTTCAATAAGATCTACCGTGATCACTCCGAATAAAACTGAAACATCTCCTGTCCTCTGTACATTGCGATCTCTCGTCTCAGCTCCACTTTTATTCTGAGGGTATTTATCATTGCATAATACACTAAATAGCTTACTTGTTTATTATCACTTTTGTCTGGAGTACAAGCACTACATATGTTTGGACACTTGTGTGT
Source organism: Hyperoodon ampullatus (assembly GCF_949752795.1). Taxonomy (NCBI): domain Eukaryota; kingdom Metazoa; phylum Chordata; class Mammalia; order Artiodactyla; family Ziphiidae; genus Hyperoodon; species Hyperoodon ampullatus. Next base: position 11,209,487 of record NC_136918.1, read on the forward strand.
GTTGTCCATTATTGTGTCCTAAGTATCCAGAACAGAGCCTGACTCACAGTAAGTGTTAAGAAATACTTGATGTTTGAATGAATGAATGAATGAATGAACAGAGGGCATTATATAAATCCCTCTTCAATATTTCTTGCCCTCATGATTTCTAGAATCATCTGACACAAACGTTGCCTTGCGCTTCAATCAGGTCGTGCTTGTGGAATAATGTGAGAAGCCCATAGAAAGCTGAATATCTTCTTCAGCAATGCCTAAAATTAAACCATTAGTGGTCTCCCATTAGTGGTCTTCCCCTTCTTTTTTTCTTTTTCTTCCTCCTCCTCCTTCTCCTCCTTCTTTTTGTTTTTAACTAAACCACCTTTTTTCTAGGGAGGTGGGGTATTATAAAATTGAAATGTCTTTGGGAAGAGTAAACAATTCTATGCCTAACATCTTAATGAGATTACTACCTATCATTTCTGCTGTTACCACCTGGATCCAAGCCAGAGGCATCTCCTCCCTGGATTACTGGAATATCGTTTTAACTGGGCTCTCAGTTTCTACTGTTACAACTCTGAAGTCTCTTCTTAGCACGACAAGGAATAATCCTTTAAAAATTATAGTAGATCATGACTCTCTTGCACCTAGAACCTCCATCTGGCTCCTTATTTCTCTCATTTTTCAAAGCCTGAGCCTACACAGCCCTGTGACCTGTGACTGCATCTGCTACACTTCCACCTGCTCACCATGGCCCCCACTGTCTTTTGAAAACACTTTAGGATGTTGGCATCATCTGTTCCCTCTCTGCTCTTTATCCAGATATCCTCATGGCTCAGTCCTTGCCTCTTTCAAAATTTTATTTACATGTTGCTTTCTCATTGAGCCCTACCTTTACTACCCTTTTAAAAATTGTAACCCCCATTACCACTCTGAAAGCCCCTTACCCTGCCTATTTTTAAAAAATCTTCTCCATAGCACTTGTCAACTTTTAACATAATATAGAATGTACTTATTTATTATGTTTACCATTTCTTGTCTGTCTCCTCCTACCAGGATATGGATTCCATGTGGGCAGACATCTTTGTTTGTTGGAGTACATCTGTACCCCAAGTACCTAGAACAGTACCTGGCACATAGTAGATACTCAAATCATATTTTTAGAATAAATGGATCTGTAAGGTTTCATCTGTGAAGGACAGGAAAATATTTGCAATGCATAGAAGTCTTGGATGCCTCACATAGATGGGCAATGACTAAGAAAGAAACCATATAGGGTGAAAGAACTGTATTACACCTGGCCTGTAAGCAGACTTTTGGGCCAATATGGCAAGAAATTCATTTAGATCCTAAGCTTGTGATATCACCATCTGATCATTTGCCAACTTTATTTTACCAACTCCCCTATCACCTAGAAAGAAAATGGACTGTAGCAGGCTTGGTCTTCTGCAAGCTGCCATAAAAGTCATGGTTAAGATCGAGCCAGTGTTAAATATGCTTGTTCTCTAATGGGAACACTTTCAATTCCACTGTCCCGAAAACACTCAAGTGTCCTTCAGTTACTGCCTTGTGCTGATGACCTTTTTCTCAAAGTACACCTGAAAGACAATTTGAAATTGATTCCTGAAATCAATCCCAAAAGAGATTATCAGAAACTTTGCTGTATCAGCACTATCCTACTGACTGCTGATAAGCCTGATGATAATTTGGGTCATGGACAAGCCTGCACCACAGGACTGAGAGAAATGCCAAAGACCTTAACTGACATAACCAAGCCCCATATTCTTGTAGAAACCTCTCTAGTAGGCAGTATTTTTCCCAGAGATGTACTGACTAAGAGATAAGGAGAAAACTAAGTTGAAAAGCTTGTATTTTCTGGAGGAGCTTTTGAGAGCTACTAACGGCAACTGTATTTTGACCTCTCAGAAAGACTCTACTGAGAGTATTTGAGGTATTTGTCCTGAAAATTATTGAAGGAGTCCACTGGTAAAGAAACCATTAGCAGCAGTGGTTAATTCTGGAAACAGAGAGTTTTGGAGTAAGAGGAAGACTTTTCATTTCATACATATTTATCGTGTTTGACATTTTGTGAGGCATTTGGATTACTTAAAAAAAGTTAACATATTTTGTGGTGAACTCAATAGCTGGTATGTACATCTTGAATTCCATTAAAAAATTAACTATTAAAATTATTTTAAAAAAAACATGAAACCTAAAGCTTTTATATTATTCAGTCTTATGTCATGGACCCTAAAGGGATGATCATGATATATCTTGTACTATGTATATATAGAGAGATAATTCTCATCTCAAAAATAGGCCTTGTCCCAAAGTTTATTTAAACTTCAGTTATTTGAAACAAGAAATGCATTTTTTCCCTTTAGAATTCATTTTGAATGGGTGGTCTAATTCTGTTAGAATTCCCCATGTAACTTACAAACAAGCATATTCACATATCTATAGAGAAAAATGTTAATACACATTAAGTTCTAAGCACGTATTAGCCACATTTCAACGACAGGAAAGTTTTTCAGAGTTCCAGTATGGAATGCTCAAACTACACCTGCCTGTCTTCATTCCTATAAACAGGATGGCATGGTCATCCTTTCACCTGGCTCTCACTGTTGGAGATAAGAAGGCTTCTAGGTGCTCCAGTTTTCCTGAGGTGATGTTTCCTGGATAAGAGGAAAGAGCTCTGGAGTGGGGGGCAGAGGATCCAGGATGACAGGAGAAGAATGAGGGGCAGAATTTGGCCCTGGGAATTTGAAAGGGATGAGAACCAGAGGGATGGGGCCTGGGGGACTCAGTGTGGAGCAATGGCCGTGTAGAGTTCACCTTCCTTGACCCTTTGTTTCCTTTGTTTTCACTGTTGCTCAGTGAGTCTTGTGCTTGGCTGGGAGCACTTCTAAGAATAGGCAGAGAGGGAGAAGCAGCAGTCCTCCAGTCCTTTGAGCCAGGAGGATAGGTTTCCTTTGCTTTTCCCTCCCTCCTTCTCTTGCTAAGATGAAGAGACTAGTTCGAGGATGTTTAGAGTGGGGCTGGGGAGTGAGAGCAGGGATCATGTGGGAGGAGAGAGCTGAGCATATTTTCCCCTCCGCTTTTCTCATTTACTTCTGCCAGGTGCAGCTGCCAGTTTGGAATTTATAATGAGCTTAACCCAAGGCTAGAAAGTGAGAGGAGAGAAGAGCATAAGAACCAGGGGCCAGGGATGCTGCTTAAGAGGAGAGACAAGAAAGGGACTCAGCTCCCACTGCTTGAGCAAATGTGCAGGAAATTGTCCTTTTTTTCCCATCCATCTGCAGCGTCCTCTCCTGTAACACCCTAATACTAGCACCTTCACAGTCTTCCTAGCTTGGAGAGAGAATGAAGTAGAAGAAGAGTAAAGAAGGATAATAATAATTTTTATAATTATTATAACTAAACTTGTTGAATACCATTTACTTGGTATTTTCCTAAGTGCTTTATATGTATTAACTGGTTTAACCTTCATAATGACACTGGTGTTTTTATTGTTATCTTCATTTAATGGATGAGGAAACCGAGGTAAAGAGATGTTACATAACTTACTCAGGGTTATATAGGTGACTTAGCAGGTGCAGCTGCTCATTTGTATTCAATATGTTCAAGAGGGTCGAAGGAAAATCAAAGACTGCTTATATTACACGTCTGTAGGTATGAGTAGGTTTGTCAAACGTCTAAGACATGAACTAAGCAATTCTCTTGTAGAAATGCTATTTTACATGCAAATAGAATCATACCAGAAAGAAATACAAACGTAAACTGAGAGGGGATAACTTTTCATAGATATTTTCATAGGCAGAAAACATCATGAATAAGACTGAGTTGTCCATGAAATCGTAAGTATGAATGAACAAATAAGCCTGGGGCAAAAGTCTCTTTGGCAACTATTCCAACAGCCTTTTATACTAAGTATAGAGCAATAATCTTGGGGAAATGAACGGAAACCCACTGCTTAAATGATGCAAAATTTGCGGGGCTGATCAAGATGAAATAATGGGTTTTCTCTATTTAATGTTCTCTTGGTGGAAACACTTTCCCTATTTTGTAAGTGTTTTGTTGTATTGATTCATATTTTACTGCTTTTACCTTGAATATTGTTACTTTTAAATTATTAAGAGCCTATCAGTGCTGTTTTAATATTTTATGATGTATTTCTTATAGGATTAAAAACTTATCACTTAAAAAAAACAGCTTTAAAAATTAGAAGAGTCATTTTAATACTTAGATTACCTCTGTAGTTCACAATTGCACATTAGGATTGAAATATATTAGAATAATAGAAAACAGTAATGGGATTTAGTATTATATCAATCACATGTGAATGCAAGTTATTGTATTTAAAAAAGAAAACTTCACTGTCTCTTGCCTAATGGACAAAATAGATAATAAAAAATATTTATCCTACAAATGAACTTATCTACAAAACAGAAATAGAGTTACAGATGTTGAAAATAAACTTATGGTTACCGGGGGGTCAGAGGGGGGAGGGATAATTTGGAGGATTGGGATTGACACATACACACTACTATATATAAAATAGATAACTAATAAGGACCTACTATATAGCACAGGGAACTCTACTAAATACTCCGTAATGGACTATTTGGGAAAAGAATCTAAAAAAGAGTGGATATATGTATATGGATAACAGATTCACTTTGCTGTACACCTGAAACTAACACAACATTGTAAATCAAATATACCACAATAAAAATTTTAAAAAATATGTTTATCAAGCAAGACACCATACCAGGAATTAGATGCTTGCTCACTATAGTACATCTTCCTGATCTTTCTGGAGCATCTGTTTTCCTTGAGAAAATATTAATATTGATGATTCTAATGATACTGTTTATTGAGCATAAACCACTCATGCAAAACAGTATGAAATACTGTCATTGACTCCCACTCCCTGCTTGGTCTCAAAGACGAAAACTGTGGACAAAACCATCCACTAACTTTCCTGCTACTTACCGAAATGTTGCTTGACATTCTAAAAATTCATTTCTTAATATTAGGGAACCAATATAAGGAAAGTTAGTATTAATATTTACTGTTGTATGCTTTTGTTCAATGCTAATCATATTTAAAATATTCACAAAAATAAGTGAAAATGTATTAACTCTGTAAATTTCTCACCACCAGAGGAATCTGGATGTTGTGCCTGAATTGTCAAAGACTCGGGAAAGTTTGCCTATAAATTCAAATTTATGTTGAAATATACAACTGATGTTAGATACAATTAACAAGTTTATTTGGAGAAGGAAGAAAGAGCAAAATGATTCTGTCAGTAGAGGGAGAGGATACTGGCTAATGAGTGAACGTGCCAAAAAAAAAAGAACAAAAAGAAAAAGAAAGGAAAATATTTTTAAAAGGCCTACATTGTTATTTTCAATGGGGATGGTCTCATCTAGACTAGATGAAAACATTTTTCCCTGGTTTAGGTAAATTTGGGGTCTACAATATGTGAATTTTAGAGCCCTGCTTTAGTTTGAAATAGCCATGATGATTTCATACTCTTGGCAGACTGACCTTGGGGTATTGAGAACACCAAATATGGGGAACTATTGAACCACCTCCATTTTCTCTGCAAGTTACAGGCACCCTAGCCTTCTGATTTGTGACTTGGGTGCAGGGATTGGAATATACATTATGGTGAAGTGGATTTCCTCCAGGATTCTGGCATTCCAAAGGGTGAAAAATTTTTGAGAAAGTACCCCGTGTGAAGACTTATTTAAAAAATAAGAAGCGTTTCTTAAAATTAGTTTGAAGTGAGAAGTATATAACCCAAAGACAAGCATGATGTTATCACACTTCTACATATTTGTGATTGGCAAAACCTTCTGGAGAGTGGCAGTATTTAACAACTCTATTTTTATTAATCTTATAGATCCATAAAAATCTTCATTCCAGACTCTCTCCAAGTGACATTGAAAATGCATTTTCATAACATATTTGAAGATTATAAAAAGTATTTTAATTTAGAACACTAAAAAATATTAATCTTTTTTGTAAAGACATATATTTAAACATATAAACTATAACACTGATTCCTTTAATTGAACAAGCATTCACAGGACCATTTTTCAGGCTGAAAATAGGAATCACAGATTTGTAAATCCAATGTTCCTCCCTATAGAGCTAAAACCTCAAAATAATGATATGGTGATAACTTTCTAAATGTTTGGTAAGTTCAGTAGGAGTCAGAAGCAGAATGTTTATACCTTAAAAATTTACAGAGAAGCTGTAGGTGCAAACTCATGTTCACATGATGGTCTATTTAACAAATTCTTGTGTGATAAACCCAGTAGGGGCAAAAAAGAAAAAAATAATGTGGAAAGAACACAAAATGTCTGTTATTTCATATTTAGCAAAATTAACTGTCTTCTCCAGATTAGCACCAGATTGGCCCTCTGAGACACCAAAGAACGTATTGTGCCCTACATTTTAGCACACTCAGTGGAAAGGAAAAAAAGGACAAATCCATTGAAAAGGCTAACAAGACTTAATTATATTCGTGGTATTTAGCTTGCTTTGGAAAAGGAAAGGAAATTTTAAAAAATTCTCCTAATTCTACTGTAATTTTTTTGTGTGTGTGACAGAGAAGAAAATAATGGGCTTATTCCAAGTGGTTAAAAAGTGCCATCAGATTATTGTTTGCACCTGATACTGAATAATTCACAAGGGACATCCTTCACATTGATGATTCCTTTCCTCACTGTCTGGAATAATGTTAAGTCTCTTGATTTATTGTTTGTCCAAACACAAGGGATTTAGATCCATTGTACATGTAGACATACACTACTTTAGGATGATTTAAATTTGTAAAAGCTGAACATTCTTAAAACTATGGCTGGAATCCCATTTTATTTCCCTTTGTTCTGGAAACTCTTCTTATCAAAAGACCAGGCAATGACCTTCTGGGCTTCAGCCTTTTCTACCCAGAGCTTGCAGGCTGTGTCACCTTCTCAGAGAGCCATTATGTTAAATCCAGACTACATAATCAAAACAGACCATGATTGATTCCTTCCAGAACATTCTCTCAGCCACCGAAAACTGCTGCTATTTCATATGAAAACGGAAAATAGTTTGCTCGATTAGACTAGGACTTACAAACATAGTCAAAGTGGACACAGCCATTGATTTGGAAAGACCCTCCTCTATCCATCAGGGAACTGCTGTACCTAAGGGTCAGCTGAACCAAACTAGCCTCATATCTCTAGTTTCTTGATCCTTGGTCAGTTGCAAGACAGCATCTACCTTCTCTTCTACACTCATTCTTTAAAAAAATTTTTTTTTGTATTTAAGTATAGTTGATTTAAAATGTTGTGTTAGTTTCAGGTGTAAAGTGATTCAGTTATACACATATATTCTTTTTCAGATATTTTTCCATTATAGGTTATTACTTGATATTGAATATAGCTCCCTGTGCTATACAGTTGGTCCTTGTTGTTTATCTATTTTATATATAGTACTGTGTACCTGTTAATCCCAAACTCCTAATTTACCCTTACTGCCCTTTCCCCTTTGACAATCATAAGATTGTTTTCTATGTCTGTGAGTCTGTTTTGTAAATAAGTTCATTTGTATCAACCTTTAGATTCCACAAATAAGTGGTATCATTATAGTTGTCTTTCTCTAATTCAAAAAGATACATGCATCCAAATATTCATAGCAGCACTATTTACAATAGCCAAGACATGAAACAACCTAAGTGTCCATTGACAGATGAATGGATGAAGAAGATGTGGTGTGTGTATATATATACCTGTATATACACAACAGAATACTACTCAGCCATAAAAAAAGAATGAAATATTGCCATTTGCAGCAACATGGATGGACCTAGATATTATCATACTAAGTGAAGTATCAGACAGAGAAAGACAAATATCAACACTCATTCTTAAATTTCTGGGTGTGTCCTCCAGAATTTCAATCCTCATAATAATTCTGGGTGGCATTGTTACCCATGAAATGAACCATCTAAAACTCTGATTCTCAGTTCTCCCCCCCCCCCCAGCCACATTGGCCTGAATCTCTACATCATTTCATGAATCCACTTTCATAGTTAGATTATGCTCCTTTCCATCAATGCACAATCTCATCTCTGAAATCCTAAATGAAATCATTCAAGGCTGTGACCATTAACTCCCACCCCTCACCTTTCTCACTCTGTTTTTCCAGCTTTCTTGTTCTTATATATTTTGGGAATTATAACTCCATTATTGAATTATATCTCCATTCAACTCTTACAGCACCCACTTTTCTCCTTTTCGCCATTATGTTCCAGCATCCACTGACATCTGATGGGATTCCCTCAGACTCTTGGCATTAAAGCCACAGGCTCACCCACACCTGTACCCATTCTTTCCACTTTCTGTCCTGTTATGGTTGAAGAGTTACTCCACCTTCTGTTCTAAGCCAGTCCCTTCATCTGATCTATGGATCCTATCTCATTCTGCTTTCTCAGGAGCATTGATCTATTGATTTTGTTCCCTCTCCCTGTAGCTTCAATTTCCCCATCTCCTGCTTATTCTCTATCAGAGTTAAGCATCCCCAAGTCTCTTCTATCTTAAAAATGATAGTCTTTCTGTCCCATATTCTTTTTCATCTCTACTTGATCTTTGTCTTCCTTCTTCAAAGAAAAATTTCATAGAAGAGACATCACACTTGCTGACTCTATTTTCTCATCTCCTACCATTTCTCTGAAACATTTTTTATCAAAGTCACCAAATGGCATCTGTTTGATAAATATAATGTGCTGTTTTTACACCTTGAACCCATTGGCAACATTTAACACAGCTCATTAATTTCTCCTTCTTAAAACACTGCTTTTTCAGGATATCTAGGGTGATATACTTTCTTGGATCTTAGCCAGTTGTTCTAGCTGCTTCTCAGTCTCTTCACAGGTGCCAACGATGCTATTTGTCTCTTAAATGCTAAGCTCTTCTTCTTATCCCACTTTTCCTAAATGAGCCTAATGACACCCATCGCTTTAAAGGCAAAATGAATGTTGACATTTCCCAAATCCATGTTTGATTTAAATCTCTTTCCTGAGCCTCATATCTGTGTATCCTTCCACTTATTGAACATTTCTAGTTGTATTTTATATGGGTACTTTCAAATCAATTCATCCAAAGTTGAATTTATCATCTACTGTGCCAAACTTGCTTCTACTGGGGTATATAAGAGAACGGGAGTACTATTCACCCAGTTGCCCATGCCAGATATATGGGAATCATATAAGGCTCTTAACACTCCGTAACCCTACCTCTCTGAACAAATCAGTTACCAAGATCTGTGAATTCTGCTGCTCAAATATCTTTCAAGCTTGTCCACTAGCCCCAGTTCAGTGTAAAATTGTTCTCTCATTAGAACTTAATCATGGCTTTTCCTGACTTCAGTCACTTTTCTGCACTATAGCTAGAAGTGTTTCCAAAGTCTAGCTGATTATGTCACTACCTTGCTTAAAATATTCAGTGTCTTCTTATTGCAATTAAAAGAGTGTTCAGATTCCTGTCGATTGCTTACAAAGCTTTCCTTTGCTCATATTTCATCTCTTTCCCTGGCACCATTCTCCATGCATCAACCACATGGAATTTTCTTTATCTAAAGATGTTTGTTCTCCTTAAGGTCCAGTTCTGCTGTCCCCATTTTCTGTCTTATTACTTCTTTCCCAACTTCTTTACTTAGCTAACTTTCATTTTATGACTCAACTTAAATATAGCTTTTTTTCTGGGAAGACTTTCCTGATGCTTCTGCCCTGCCCCAAGTGAATTCTCTTTCCCTTTGTTTTTGAGATAGCTAAAAGCTGTACTTTCCCATAGATACCACACTATATTGGAATGTCATCTCATCATCTTCAACTTCCCTGTATTGCCACTTCTGCTAAAGCAGTAATTTTATCTAACTTGATCACCGTTATTTTGCTAGTTGCTAGCACAAGACCTGTGCAATAAATTTTTATTGTGTGGACACATAATTGAGTTTGCAAAAATTACTGAATGTCTATTATATTTTAGGTTATGTGATGGAAATCCATAGTTAAGTGCATGCACCCAGCTCTTCAGGAGTTTATAATTGAAGTGAGAAAAGACAACTATACTTCCCATCCTTCCCAACAAGAAGAATATTAAAAAGCCTCACTGTGCTATTTGACCTTTAAATTCAATGAAAGTTCAAGAACATGGAGGTAAATTAAGACAAGAAGGGAGTTTGAAATAAGATTATTTAGTGCCATGAAGCCACATCAGTGAGGCTGGCTTTGAAGCAACAGAGTATTCTCCAGGTAATATTAGAACTGTAACATAGCAACTTGAAAAAAATATTAAAACACATAAACTTGTTTTGGAAAAATAATAGACAAGCATCACTTGCCTTCCATTTTCCAAAATTAAATTGCTTATTTTTTAATTTCATCTACAGAGTTCACTGTTGTTGATAGTCAACTATAGATCTTGGGATACATAATTATATTCCCTTGGAGGAATCACAATATTGGCTACAACAAGGTTGACCACATTTCAAAAATGCAAGGGATTTAAGGAGACATTAAAGAAATCATCAAATTTAGACCATTGGGAAGGGTGGTCATGTAACATCCATATCACACAACTTTAACAGACATTGGTATAAGGCTAATTATTCTCTGTTTGCTTTGTGGTTTTAAAAAGTTTTGATATTGGCATAATGTATCTATTATTAAAAGGAGTACCTACCAGCAGTTTTATTTGCTTTCTTTTAAAATATTTTAATTTAAATTATCTTTCCAAAATTCATCATTTACTTAACCCTATATATTCTTGAACTTCAAGCTATATACCTGCAAAATGGTGATAATAATATGTACTTTGTAAGGTTATTGTGAGAATTAAATGAGTTAATTAGGGCTTCTTATGCTTGTTTTAATTCTTTTTATTTATAAAGAAAAAAAACTCAACTATTTCTACAGCATGCTGAGGTGAAATGATGAGGAATGTCATGGCGGGTCCAGTCTAGGGGTGCCAGCCTGGGATTTCTAATTGTCGCAGGTTCCACGTGGCTTCCCTAAGAGCTGTGTGGAGATTATCATGGAAACACCTGAAACCCACTGAAGGCACGCATTTGGGGAGCCCTGAGCTTGTAAAGCCCTAAAAATTATGTCTGACACATAATGAGTGCTCCAGCTATTACTGGGACTTTACAATAACCTTGGGGAGGTGAGGCAGGGTAGAAAACTATCGCCACTTTGTAAGCAAGCATCTTGGGGTTTGGGGAGATGTGTGACACAGCCAAAAGGTTCTTTCCAGGACATAAATGACTTTAAGTAGGAATGAGACTCCTAGAACATCCTCTCTCCAGCCTTTACCTCATACAAGTTAAGAAAGACATATAAGAAATACATCAAAGGGGCAAATCAAAGTTATACATGAGTTTTTTAATATAAACTCTCAGTTGAGTTACTCCTGCCATTTGGAATGTCTAGTATCTCTATGGTTGCAGGCATTGCTTTACAAATATAGAGAACCAAAAGAAGCTTGCTTCTATAAGGATGCTTGTCAGTTACATTTATTCTTTGTACAATGGTGTATTGCAAACTGTGGCTACTGTTAAGCACACAAACAAAAATTGCCAGAGGTAAAGTATGGACATATCACTTCAAGGAGTATGTATTTGTAATTTGGTCATGTTATTTTATTCTCTTGTTTCTCTGAAGAAAAACTCCTTAAAATTGATCCTTTTTTTTTTTTTTTTTGAAATTCAGAGAGGTGGTACTAATTTTCTCACATCAATTTCTTGGGTTTCTTGAAATAAAACTAAGGGATACAATAAAAACACAAAAAAATCTAAGGTAATTTACTCCAGGGACAAGAATTAAAACATTTATGTTTATAGGTATATACACACACTTCAAAAGAAAATATCATGGCCAATATTCATTAAATCATGCATGATCTACTAAGATATTTAGTAAAAATAGGGCAGAGTTATATAAATTAGCTGAATTATGACTTAGTTACCCTCCTGCTAACTTTAAAAATTTTATGTATTTCTTAAAAATATTCTAGTACTTCATTTTCTTACAAAATTAAAATATGGTATACAACATTATTTTACAAAAGTATTAGTTGACTCTATGTATTTTTCATATTTCCATTAAAATCACCTGAAATTACATTAATAATAAACTATCATTTTGCTTAATGAAATTAGGTATCGCCAAACAGTCATGAAAGACCAAAAAAAAAAAAAAATCCAAAAACACCTGGAAACTTAATGGATAAATGGATTAATAAGATATATTAGGCTGATAGGCACTTACAGGCACATGATGCAAAATGCCTTTGTAAAGTAATAATTTACTAAAATAACCTTTCTGCTTATTTTAAAAATGGTAAGATTAGAAGAAAGCTATTGTATGTTTTGCTTTTAATAGGAGAATTTAAAATGGACAAAATGCTCAATTATATTCTTCTGATCTATTCCTATGTACCAAATGTGTTCTGCTAAAATTCGGATGTTGAAGCCCTAATGTGATGGTATTTGATCATGGGCCTTTGGGAAGTAATTGGGTCATGAAGGTGGAGTCCCCTGGTGAGACGTTTCCTTATTAGAGGAACAGGATAGTCAGCTCTCTGCTCTCCACCATGTGAGGCCACAAGAAGAAGATGATCATCTGCAAATCAGGAAGTATTCCCTCACCAGACACCAAATCTTCCAGAACCTTGATCTTGGACTTCTCAGTCTTCAGAACTGTGAGAAATGAATGTTTGTTGTTTAAACCACCCAGGCTATAGTCTTCTTTTCTAGCAGCCTGACCTAACACATTGATACAGGAGAGGGAAGCAATGTGGGGTGTGTAGTTTGGCAAATTCTAGATTTCTCTGTTTCCTGGACATTTAAACAACTAAACAGATGTTTAGTGATAGAGAATACATCTTGAGAGTGAATATGAATACTCACTAAAATGAACTGCAGAATGATTACAGTAAAATTAGACTCCCCAAAAAGATAATCACATAATGCTCACACGCAGAAAACCTTTAACACTGTTTATAACAAAAGCAACTGGCAATACCCACATATTCTACAACTTCTCTCCGGAAGGAAAAACCAGCCATAACACAGTGGACTATTATTAGAAAACATTATTTAAGTGTTTTTTTTCCCTTGAATGACTATTGATAGAAATAATGCAAAAATATATTCTGCCTATTTTAACTCAATTAAAAAATACACTGTGTGCCAAATATATGCAAAATATTGTTAGGTAGGAGGAGATGTAGAAATGAATAAGACATTACCTTAAAACTAATTTCTGTTGTTGAATTTGTAAAGTAAGTTTGAATTTGAAAGGTAAGCAGGCTATGTATGAATAAAACTACATGCCCTGATTGATGTATTTCATCATAAACAGTACTGATTTAGTTTAGGTTCCTGACATGAAATGAAGTATAAGTAAATATCAAACACTCCAGCAGAGTTTGATATATCATTTATTTATAAGTGTTAATTACCTTACTAATGGTTTGGTCCTTTAAACTACCTCCAAACGTGTATTACCCCAAACCTTATTTTATAGATAAGAAATATTAATAATAATAATATTTACTATTAATTATATTGCTATTTTAAATTTATTTTAATAAATTTGTATCAATGTTTTAAATCTATTACTATTTTTAAAAAATTTATGAAGTTTTAAAGCATTGATTAATTGATTTACAATGATTTAAAAAATAGTCTGTGGTAGAAGCTAATGAATTTATTGTTAATTAATTTTCAAAATATTTGAATTCAAATACAATTTCCCGAGTTTTAGTCTTTATCTGTCAATCATACAGAGTTCCAATAGTGTGAATGTTCAATAATAGTTATACATTAATAGGCCTGAAAAGATGAAATAGATGCACAATTCTCAATATGCATCTACTGGTTTCCAGTAGAGATTTATTATCAAAATATCTGTGTAGGTATCGTCTATGACAAAGAGAAGTTTTTTTCTATGATAATACTTACTGTCATAACCTTCTCTTTCATCCATTTTCTATAATAGAATTCTATAATTACTCATATGTGGAGTATGAATTGTATAATGCAATGATCATTCAAAAACTTGTTTTGGTCAATATGTTCACGAGTATATATTTGTTATATGTCTGTATCTGATTCTAAGTCTATAATCTTCCCTCCAAATTCCTGAGATAACATCAAAGGAGAAGGATAACGAAACATGTTCTATGTAAGATGGGGCTGAGAGAATGTCCAAAGACTAATTACCTATAATACTGTGCAAACTCGTTTTCAAGGCAGGTGACCTAAAATATTGAGCAGTCGGAAGTCATCTGCATGAACAATGAGAATGTAAACTCTGTCTGGGGTAGACAGTTAGATAGCTGGTTTCAGGAGTCCGGGTTAAAAAACGTGACCAAGCTACTTAAAGAGGAAGCAGCTTCATGAATTGGAAGTCTGAGACACACATGTACACCCTCCCTGGTCATCTGCTTATCTGCCCATGAGTCAAGCTTTCAGACTTGTCTTCAGCATCTGTGGAAATCTGCTTCTCACATCAACACTAAGTAAGTCAGGGGCACATTGCCATGTTCTTTTGTAAAAAGGACGGCAGTAAACACCGTGTAAAGGGTGCTGAGAAGTTAGTTTGGGTAAAACAACATGCAAGTTAGAAAGCAAAGGAATCTCAATTTGGGTTTCAAACGTCTAATCCAAGACACTGGTTAGAGCTAGAAAAGCTTGCCATTTCTGCCCCGCCTCAGCTGTTTAGAAATTCATTCTTTCCTTCTGCATTATTGAGAATGAGTAGCCATGGCTGGGGGTGGGTAGGGGCGGAACAATAAAGAAGATGAGATTTGTCCAATGCATTTAAGGAGCTCCTATTCTAGCTTGATACTGAGGTCTAAGGATGGAAGCTCCAAATGTTTATCCTAAAGGAAAAAGATTCAGAGCTCGTGCTTATATTCTCAAATTCACAATAGCATGCATATATAAGACATGCCTATTTATGTGTGTGTGTGTGTGTGTGTGTGTGTATGTAGTAATATGTAATTTTTACTCAGGAGTATCTTTATACAAGCACATTTTCTTTAAGTACTTGAGTCCATATAAACACTCATATTGAATTTTCTCTGAATTTGATTTCTGATTAATATTTACAGTACATGAGAATCAAGGTACACACTTTTACACTCATAACTGCATCTCTTCTTGTTTCCAGAAACTTAAAGACAACAGTATTCAAAAACTATTATTACTGTGAGATCAGCATATGGAAACATATTTTCTTTTTTAAGAGATGAAAATATCTGACATAACTACAAATGAGCCAAGTAAAGCACTTGACAAACTGAATTCCCTTTTCTATATATGCTGCCTTAAGTTTGCTTTAGTACATCAAGCCTACTGCTTCAAAGACCTGCAATAATGCGGGCATTGTTTCCTTCATAGATGATTAACTAGTCCAGCTTCTTGTAATTTAAAAAGTAAGCTAATTATTGTTTTAGATATTAAAGGTATGACACCATGAACCCAAACGGCAACAGTGGAAAGGTTTCACAAAATCGCAAATGTACTAGGTACCCAGGCAAACCTAATGCTCTGTGTCCATGATTTACTTTCAAAGCCTCCAATATTAAACCATTTATGGAGACTCATATTGCAAATTTGTAAAGGTACATTGAGAAGCATGTAGAAAAAAAACATTTAGGAAAAAAAAATCGCTCTCAAGTAAATTGTAATTACTATTCTGACTTTGGAGCACTAAAGTCTTTCCCCAGACACTGTGGCAGATTCATCAGTGCGGGCTCATTGCCCTTGTGGGCTGGAGAGGAACAGCGCTGTTTGGATGAGTTATTGAGGGGACATCTGTGAAGTGACAGATGTCTGGCGCCTGGGCAGTACTGGGTAAGCTCATGTTTTGTTTATAAAGCAGCCCCTCTGAAAAAAAAAAAAAAAGACATTTCTTTTTATCCTTGTCCCAGCAGAGCCTAAAATCACGCTTCTCTTTAAGTGGTATGTGATTTATATATTAACCTAAGTAATTTTCCTCTTTTTGCTTTATTGCAAAAGTAGTTCCAATAGACACACTCAATGGACTAATTCCCTTTTCTGCGGCTTTGTTTACTCACTTCAAATAAAGTGTGTAGCAATGTGGATTTTTTTAAAGGTCGGTTCTCAGGAAGATGAGGAGAGTTTAGATTCTAAATACATTTTCAGTACCTGAAACATCTGTTCTTCTCTTTCATTCCCAAAATTCAAACTAGACCTGAGGCCTTGATTCTATGGCTTCAGCAGTTGTTGTCCGAGTTATTTCGACTACAAACAGACTTTTCAATTCTCCTGCTTTTGTGCAAGCTCCATAGTTTTAAGCCTTATCTTGGGCTTTTCTTCTTCTTCTCTTTGATTCTGTGCCAGAAAAATCTTAAAAGGCAAAGCAACTTTGTGGTGTTTGCTCATTTTTAACTTTACAGCTCTAAGACAGAAATATCAGAAGTGTCAGAAACCTTTAACCTGGTACAAGTGAGTCAATGGCTGCAGAGACACACAGGACACAGACTTAATCTCAGTGACATATGTTTCAATGTGGCTGCATACGTGTGTGTATTTCTGATGTCATATTTACATTTCTACTGGTGGAAACCTTAAAACTGGATGATAATGTAGAGGTGGGGTGAGAAATATTATACAAATTAGAAAATAGAAGACAAGAGTTGGGAGTTTAAGCATGTGCTAACCTTTGAAGGAGGCAAATGTTGACACTTCTTTTGTCAAAGGTGTAAAGTTCTTATAGGAACAGAAAAAATATTTTATATAAAGAAATTCTTTCATATAAAGAAAAATAACATGCCACTTCTTTTTGGCAATGTTTTAAAATTATCACCGAGGGTGTTAGGAATAACAAAGAAGCGAGTACAGGTTGGATATATCCTACCCCATGTATCATAGCCAGAAATGAAGCAAATTTGGAGGTAGTACTGTTTTTTTGTTTTTGTGTTTTATACATATCACTGGGAATTTCTTTTTGTCTTCAGCCTTTTTAGAGAAGGTAGGGGAACCAGAGAGTGTATTTCTTCTTAAGACAATTTTAAAATTAAGGCTTAAATGAATTTCGTGTTTTCAGTCTTTTTGAGTAGTGGGTCAAAAAGACTGAGCTCTGAGTTTGGGAAAGAAAACAAGTGGGATCCTGCCAGGCACAGTTTCAGATCTCCCCTTTACAGTGTGTGACTGCCCAGCCTGACAACAGACTGACACCTGCTGCTATGAGACAGAGGGGCACATGGTCTGTAGGATTTTGAGCATCTTCTCATTGGCCTCCAGCTCATCAAATCCTCACTGGAGCATTAGTCCCATTCTGGCCTTCACCTCTTTAGAGATCTTATTCAGAGAAAAGGAAAAACAAATTGCAAAGGAAAAGATTGAAGGATGATAAAATAAGGAAGAAGAAAAGCAAGAGGATGTTTTAGTTTCTAGAAAACTAATCTGAATAGAGAAACGTTTGACTAATTCTACAGAGCCTAGGGAACAGATACTCTTCGTTACAGAATAACAAGAATTGGTTTTAAACTGCCGCACAGGAGCCATATGCATAATAATGACCTAACAACAAGGATGAACACAGCCACAGACAAAGCTTTGGGCTAACTGTTCATGTCAAGGAGATAATGTGATATTCATATATTTGAAAAAAGTCAGTTGCTGACTCTTTAAGACCTTTGCTAAGTTTACAGCTTGGGGCTAATCTTGGACATTTTTTGTTGTTGTTGTTGATTTTCTTTTTTAGAGTTAAGAAGTGTTATCAGACACTTGCACTATGATCCAAATCATGATTTTAAAAAGCAAAAGGCTAAGTTAACCATGTGTTGGTGGTGGAAAGGCAAAGGTTGAAATGACTTTTTTTTCCTGTCTTTCTTGTTTGTATGTGAAATTGTTCCATGTGACTATGAGATTGGTTTTGGTTTATGAATTTTATTTTACTGTTTTTAAGGCTCTCAGGAAAAGCAGCACTTGCAACGCAAACTGCTGACATTCAGGCAAATCCAAGGGCAGGAGTGAGAGATGGCAATTAGCTTATGTTATCAAACATGGTCATTAAAATTCTCAAGTCTGACTCCCCACTCTTACACATGAGGAAAATAGGAGCTCAGTATGTTGAAGTGAATGGCCCATTGTCACAGAGTTATTTAGGGGCAGAAGGGTGACAAGCATCCCATCTCCTGAAATTCAGAGCCTTGTCCTTTGTACTGCTCCACAGTTCCCCTTAAAGTACAAGGCAAGGTGATCAGAGACACATAATCTTTTATGCTGAACAACACCAACGATTAAAAGGACAGAGGTCATCCTTAAGTAAAGGTTCTCAGGGGAAGAGAAAAGGTAAATTTTTAGATTTGGAGAAAAAAAATCTCTCATTAAAAAATAGTTTCTGGGAATTCCCTGGTGGTCCAGTTGTTAGGACTCGGTGCTTTCACTGCTGTGACCCGGGTTCAATCCCTGATCGGGAAACTAAGATCCCTCAAGCCCTGCAGGTGGCCAAAAAAAAAAAAAAAAAGTTTCCCTATAAACTTAACATTTAAGGAATACAGAGAATTGACAGTAGGCGTATTTACAAGACCTGAGGCAAATTTTCAGAGTAGCATTGCATTGTGCCTGCCTTGAAATGCCCCACCCCCCATTTTGTTCATCTTCTTCACAGGTATAATATGCATTTTTCTTTTGTTTGATCACAGCCAATTCTGCTATAGAAAAGAAGAACACAGATGAGCTGTATGACATTCATAAGATACGTTAAGTATAAATAAGTGGTAAGTTGAGCATATGTTAAACAGGAAGGATAGATGGACCAAGAGGTAACTAATATCCATGAGTCTCTGTGAATTACAAGAGGCACCTGAGCCTCAAAATATACAAGAGACACTGAATTTAGGGGAACAGTAAATAAATATGAATACTTGTTATGTATGAAGTCTTAATTTGGCCTCTCATTTGTGACACCATTTTCATTCTATGCCCTTTACTCAAGAAGTATGATGAAACCTATGGTTGTTCACCAAGTTAAGTATTCACCAGCTGTGGTCAGGTGTACTTGTCCCTGTATCTTGCCAATGTGCATCACTGGCCCAGGGCACCTTTAGTCCATGGACGCCTTTGCTCACATCTTAACTCTAATTCTCTTAACTACACCATTGGAGCAGTTGGGAGGCTGATGTGGCAGAGAGAGAAGACATGAATATTTTGTACCCAGGATTCAAGTAGTATGCTTGTACCCTATCTTAACTGTATGAGCTCGATTCATCTTTCCCCTTCCTTCTTACTGTGTGCTTTAAATTCCTTTAATAAACCATGTGATTTGAGCATTTTAATTTGGTCTATGATCTACTCTATTCTTTTATCTCTGGAATAGTATATTAGTTTCCTATTGCTGCTGTAGCAAATTACCACAAATTTCGTGGCTTAGAATAGCACAAATTTATTATCTTACAGTTCTAAAGGTCAGAAGCCCAAAATGGGTCTCACTGGCTAAAACCAAGTTGTCAACAGGGCTATGTTCCTTTCTGGAGGCTCTAGGGGAAAATCTCTTTTGTTGCCTTTTTCAAGCTTCTAGATCCACCCTAATCCCTTAGCTTGTGGCCCCTTGCATCTTCAAATGGAAGATCTACTATAATGCCATCTATTTTTTTCTGACCTTTCTGCCTCACCTTCCCTGGTTAATGATCCTTGTGATTACATTAGCCTCACTTGGATAATCAGTTATAATCACTTTATCTTAAAGTCAGATAGGGCTTCCCTGGTGGCGCAGTGGTTGAGAGTCCGCCTGCCGATGCAGGGGACACGGGTTCGTGCCCCAGTCTGGGAGGATCTCACATGCCGCGGAGCGGCTGGGCCCGTGAGCCATGGCCGTTGATCCTGTGCGTCCAGAGCCTGTGCTCCGCAACGGGGAGAGGCCACAACAGTGAGAGGCCCGCGTACCGCAAAAAAATAAATAAATAAATAAATAAAAATAAAGTCAGATAATTAGCAACCTTAATTCCATCTTCAACCTCAATTCTCCTTGCCATGTACTATATCCATGACCATGGACAAGGACATGGGCTTTTGGGGGAGGTCATTTTTCTACCTACTACAGAAAGCTTCCCTGGCATTGTAACGGAAAGCTACCATTGTATCCTGGTAACTTTTCACATGACTGCTGGACTCATTCCTTCAACAATCATTTATTTAATATTGATTTACTCCCATGTGCATTGCTGAGCCAAGGAGTCCTCTTCCTAAAGCCTTCCCTCCCCAGCTTCCACACTGAACCAGAAAGCTTGTAGCTTTATCCTGCCCCTTTCCCTGATATTATCAGGGATCAAGGAGCTACAGGTGAAACACCAAACCTCTCCTTTTCAACTGGAGTTATTAACTCAAATAATAACCAGAGTAACCAACCATCTTGATTTGCCTGGGACTGAGGGGTTACCCAGAATCCAGGATTTTTGCTGCTAAAATTGAGACAGTCCTGAGCAAACCAGGACATCAAACACCTTCTAACCTTCCTGCCCATCCACTCAGTAGCTCCCATCAAGCTTGGAATTAGAGTCACTTTTTCTGTAATGGTCAGTCTTGGCAATGAATCAAAAAGCCATGGCTCTGTGCCTTAAATATCTATGGGCTTGTGAGCATATCACCTAACTTTTCTGTTCCCAAATTTGCTTAATGGTAAAATAAAGTCATAAAATTATCATAATGTTTTCTTTCAATTCTAAAATGTTATGATGTTTTTATTTGCCTATTTTGATAAAATTATTACTAAGCAGCTTTGAAGTAGCTTACAGAAAATTTCAGTGCTAGGGCTCCGTTCTTCGGTTACCAGATTCCTGACTAGCCATGCACAGAGTAGCTGTTTAAGGCTCCCACTGGTTTTTAGCTATTTATATAGAAAGTACTTTGGCTTTTTCTGGAGCTTTCCCAGATCCAAGCAAATATTTGAAGTTTAGGGCATCTGAAGCTTTTAAATAGAGTGAGCAAGCATATAATTAGGCTTGGGTTTCTCTTATGGTTTATTTCAAGATGTTCCAAAGATCTGTAAGTAATTATGATATGTTTGTATGTGCATTTGTGGCAGCATGGTTGTTTCATGAATACATTTTTTTTTCTGTACCACAAATGGAAATATGAATTGCTGATTCAATAAAATATTCTGGAAAGCAAATATCTTAAGGTATGGCAAAAAGATGATGACATTCAATTCTTTAACAGTAAGTACATGGACAAACATTGGATTTGTACACAGTAATTGATGATTAATATCTTTACAGTGCAAAGTTAGGATATTTAGAATTTGGGTTGAAGGTGAAAAGGGAGACTATTTAAACACTGTTGAGGGGAGTCCTAGTATATCACTTAGGGATGTGTATCCTCCAGGGAAGGGAGTTAGAGAAATGGTTAAAACTTTATGGCTTGTTAGGAAAAATGGCCCTAGACTATGTTACTTGTTAAGTTCCTGCCCACTGTATACACTGTAACTCTTGTGGCTACCTATTGCAGCCCAAAGGAGGCATTCCAGACATCTCCCAGAAGTCTTTTTTTTTTTAATGATATCCATTATCACTTAATTTGAATGCCTATGGAAAGGAATCCAACAGGGCGGTCACCAAACACTGCATCTGTCCTTCTTAAACTTGCCTGTGCTGTTGTCTGTATAAGGAAGTCCTTGACCTTTCCCTATGGACAGTAGCAAGGAATCTGAATTAAAAGCCAAAAGGTTGTATATAATTTGTTTCGCTACTTCTTTTTCCCATATAGTATCAATAGAAGAATAAGAAAAAGTGAAGATGGGCAGATTCAGGAAGCATTTGTGAATTTGGTTTTTAAAAAGGGACTCAGCAGCCCACCTCTCTGGCCTACAGTGGGGAGAGATGGAAGATATTAATTTTCTGCCATTTGTTCCTTTGCTGCTTCTCCATTTCCTATGGCCTTAAGGAGTTATAAGCTGGCCATCATAGTGGCATTCTTTTTTTAAAATTATTATTGGAGTATAGTTGATTTACAACGTTGTGTTAATTTCAGGTGTACAGCAAAGTGAATCAGTTATACATATATCCACTCTTTTTTAGATTCTTTGCCCATATAGGTTATTATAGAGTATTGAGTAGAGTTCCCTGTGATATATATAGTAAGCATTCCTTTTTATTTAACCTTGTCCTTTCCTTTTCTAATATCTCCTGCTTAAGGTGTAACAACAGGTGGGAAAAATAGGCCTTTGGAACTTGATAAAATTGCCATATCAAAAAAGCAGGTGGATAGATGTGGTCAAGTAAGACTACGACCACCACAACACACTGCTTGATCAGAGATATGCAGGGGCAGGTACATCTGATTCAGAGATGAAACTTGCCAATAAGCCTGAGGTTTCATAGGTCTGTCTTGGACATGTGCTATCAGACTGAGTTTCACTGATGAATGGCTGACTTAAGCCCTCATGAGAGTTGAGAGCCTCATATGCCTCTTGCATATTTAGTACCCACTTGGGCCATCTATTTTACCTATAGTTAACATTCATATCCTTGCTTTACTTTGTCTATGGCTAACGTGTCTTATTAACTTATTTTTTGTTGCTTAACACATGTTTGAGTCTTCCATCCCATTTGTTTTGTATTCTGTAGAATATCTGAATGTTTTCAAACAAAAAAGCAAATGAACGCTATGCTTTATTAGAAAATGTGTAAGAAGTGTATAGTCATTTTACCGTAATGTAAATCCATGGTGCATACTTTCCTGTCTTTATTGATGGACTTATTTTACAAGTTTGTCCTATGATTATGTTAAAATATAAGTTGGATTATATGAATGTGTATGTTATTATTAAATAAAAGTGTTGAAGATTAAAAAACTGAATGTGTTTTTACTATTTTTTATCATGCTTAAATAAATAACTGTAGTCAGTATTTATTCAACATATATTTCTTGATAGCCTAAAATAACAATCTCTTGATAAAAAGAGTAAATGGTAAACAAAGAAATATGTAATTACAAACTTCTCTATATCTTCTAAGGAAAGTGAAAAGATTACAATTACAGAAAAATGTGTTGGTTTCGGTAAGAGAGATTGAAGAGGTACATCAGGGAAGGCTTCTAAGAAGGTAACATTTGGTCTGAAAAAAAAAGAGTGAGCCACATAAAGAGAAGGGAAAAGAACATTTTAGTTTTAATTCAAACAGCTGGGAATACAAATACTTAAGTATTGTGCTCTAATACCTGCCATGGCTAAATAAGGTGCAGAACAGTTGCATCACCTGGACCCTTGTCCCCTTCACTATCCCATACATCATTTGGAATTTGTCCAAATAGAATTCAGACATAGTTTTGGTATCAGATGAGAATTAGCAAGTTGCCTTCTCAATCAGATAACTGCCTTCAAATCTAGAATATACCTCTTAACTGTCTCTTTAATAGGAAAATCATGCGAGACCTTTCCACTAGTAATGTTGCCAGGGAAACAAGCCTACCACCTCTTTCAAGAACTGAGCTTTTTTTTTTTTTTTTTTTTTTCATAAATATGAAGCTACACTTTTTTTTTTTTAAGATGTTGGGGGTAGGAGTTTATTAATTAATTTATTTATTTTTGCTGTGTTGGGTCTTGGTTTCTGTGTGAGGGCTTTCTCTTCATCGTGGTGGGCGGGCCTCTCACTATCGCGGCCTCTCTTGTTGCGGAGCACAGGCTCCAGACGCGCAGGCTCAGTAGTTGTGGCTCACGGGCCTAGTTGCTCCGCGGCATGTGGGATCCTCCCAGACCAGGGCTCGAACCTGTGTCCCCTGCATTAGCAGGCAGATTCTCAACCACTGCGCCACCAGGGAAGCCCAAGAACTGAGATTTTAATGGAGAGAATTGCCCACCTCATGACTGTAGTGCTTGGTTATTGGGGCAGGTAGGGGAGGGGGAGTGAGGGAAGAAGAAGTGATCATTCTCTTTTCACCCAGAATATGAGATTTATTATATTTTAAAGGCATAATAAAATACCAGTGCCAAAATATGCCTGATTATGTGGCTATCCCTGGGCAAAAATTCAAAATAGAAATGAAAGCATTTAGTTCATAAGATTTTAATTAATTTGCTAATTAGTTAATTAATTTCCAATTTACTGTAGATTTCCCATTGTAAGCCAATAGCAGTGGTGTCATATTTTATTCATAGCAATTGACTGATGAAGGTAAAATTTACTTATCCCAGTAAAAATCTTAATATGCTAGGCTTTATATTATTAAAATCTTGAAGGCTAAAGATGACAATTTTGGCCTTTATTTCAATTACTCTTTTATTTAATTTCCAAAAAGGAATTATATAGTTTGGAAGAGCGAATGCAATTTCTTCCATGTGTGAACATAGGCTTCTGACACTCTATATGCTTGGATAGTGTGGCCAGTCTTAATTACATTGACCCCATAGGCAGTGGTCTCATGGTTTTATGTCTCCTTGGCAACTAGGAGTAATTGAATTTTGTGTTTTGTGGAGAAGTTTGCAAAGGAATCCCAACCTGATATCTACAGATTGAATTCTATTACAAGGACCTGTCGATAAAATACATATCTGCTGAGAACTGGTATAGGACTAGCACTGTTATGGGTGGGAGACACACTTTAAACCTTGCTGGCCTAGAAAGAACTGATATAAAGATAAGAAATTCATTTTTAGGAGTATGTATCCAAAGTCCCAAAGACCTCAAAAATCCAACATTCTCAATCTCAACAAACTAAATGCTCATTTACTTTTCTTTTCTTACAAAATCCACAATTTTCCTACTGATATAGGAAGAGAGAATATAAATGATAATTATTTTAAAGCCACTGGATGGTGAAAAGTGAGGATATAGATACCTGTTGTGACTGCTGTGTGCTGAGCGTATGTAGCTTTAGAGGTAGACCACTTATTTAGAGCTCAAAAATCATGTGGAAGCAAAATTCACAGAAGCTATTTTAACAAGGCTATGTGAACTGAAGGTATTTTGAGACCAACTGAGTCCATCCCGTGTTATGAGTTACTCATAGTTCTACCACAAAACTACCACTGATGTGAAAATAAAGCAAACGTTGCTGTCACCCCAAGTAAGAAAGCTAGGGTGACTCATTTCTAACACTGCTACCTGAAGACTGGGTCCCTGTTGATGTCTGTGGGAAGTCATTTAAATGTGGAACAGTAGCAAAATCTAGCCACGCAATTTTGCAATAGCTGTGAGCTAAGGGACTTACTATGGGGGTGTCTGGGGGTAGGGGGTAGGGGGAGAAACCACATGAAACTATTGCAAAGTAATATGAAACTGTATGATAAAATGTCAACTTTAATATAATTGGGTTAAAATATGTTCTCCAGAAGGAAGATTTTAGGAGAATATTCCAAATGACTTGCTTTTCAAATTAATATCTAGTTGCATTGAATACCTATTGAAATAAGCATGTACTTGCTACACATTATTTTTTATTTTTTTAAACTTACCCCTGGACTTTTTTTTTTTTTTTTTTTTTGAGGGCAGGTATTGTTGAGAGCCCAGCAGTCCTTGTGAATTTTTTTTTTTAATTTATTTTTGCCTGCGTTGGGTCTTCGTTGCTGTGAGCGGGCTTTCTCTAGTTGCGGTGAGCGGGGGTTACTCTTCGCTGCAATGAGCGGGCTTCTCATTGCAGTGGCTTCTCTTGTTGCGGAGCACGGACTCCAGGTGTGTTGGCTCAGTAGTTGTGGCACACGGGCTTTGTTGCTCCGCAGCATGTGGGATCTTCCCGGACCAGGGCTCAAACCCGTGTCCCCTGCATTGGCAGGCGGATTCTCAACCACTGCACCACCAGGGAAGCTGTGTACATTATTTTTTAATTAAAGATTCTTATTTATGCGACTTTGTTCTGTAACCCAAATATTTGTTAATTAGATAGCCCTTATCCACCAAGTGATGGGATCTGACTTTCCCAGCTCACCACATACCTACTCCTTCTTTGGATAAGGATAGCCTTCTTCTAGAACATTTCCACAAAAGACTGTCTCCATCCTGATCTGGAGTGGAATGTGCTGCAACCTGCCCCTCCCGTGACACGAGGCTCCTCATGGCCACTCTTGCACCAACCTTGCTCTCTTTGCTATGATTTCTGCCTAGAACTACAGATTTAGCATTGTCCCTTCAATAGTATTTTTGCCACTACACTAACTTCTAACATTGAGTTTTAATATGTTACATAAATAATGGAAGTTTAGCGGGTAACCATAGGAAATTACAACATTGAGGGGGCAAAGTAGACCCATAAAATTAGATGTTAAGATGACCTTTCTGGAGTCTAAGAATTGAAGATGAAAGAAACTTAACTATATCATAGAGCTTTTTTTTTTTTTGAGAACACCCTGGTTTACGACTTTATTTTCTTTTTTTGTAGTTGCCCTAAAAGAATCTGCTTTCTTTTCTTGCAGTGCAAAAGTGTACCTCTTTAGGAAAATTTTACCCACTGACTATCCTCTTCTACTAGGATAATACTCCATGCCAGTTTATTTGCAATATCTCAGTTAACAGAATCTGGAAAACAGCCTGTGGGGTTTGGTAAGAGTTTGAGCAAGAGTGAAGGATTGGACAAATTGCTTCATAGAAACCCAGCATTTAGAATGGGTTTCAGGGATCCTGCTCCTCTTCCTACCTCCATCCAAGTTTGATATCCTGATATTCTCTCCTGCTGGTAGATAACTTTTGCACAAAATATACTCCAAACACTCAAATACATGCATTCCCAAGAAAAATAATTTTATATCTCAAAGATAAAATAGTACACATCAGTTTAAGATAAATTATAATCTTCATTTTGGGAAGTGGAAACTTTGGGAAATACATTGTATTACTAAGGAATGTAATATGGCCCTTTATGTTATTGGGCAAAATTGTTTTTGCCCTTTTTATGGTCTCATTCTTAGCTTCTCACTCTGACTATGGGACTTGATTTCTCATAAGGCATAGACGAATGAGTGCCTTAAACAAAATAGCTACTTTCCTTCCTTTATCCTAAATTTAATGTGGAGACATCCCAATTATGTTCCAAATGCTGATGGAAAGCAAAATTGTTTATTCCAGATGATACAGGTCAATGATACTCCATACCATCAGAGAGATAGGGCTTTTTTGCAGGGCTCCAGGGTCTGGATTTACATGGGTTAGGAAATTTTTAGTTAACTCTTGTTGACTCCACTCCTTCCTTGAGACTATCTTAGGAACTTATGAAAAAAGTTCCCAGTTTGGTGTCTGAAACCAGGGTGCTTTGGCTGACTTGGACTCCCTGTTTTTTCCACATAAAGTCACTTGGAGGGCTTCAAATTGATCTAGGCCACTAAGAAACTTCCAAAATGGGAAACTTTTTACAATCATTAATCAATTCACACAATATTTGAGGCACCTTTGGCTTCCCTTTGGTATATTTCTTTATGCAACTCAAGATCACCCAAACTTGCCTTCATCTGTGGCTACAAATAGGACTTATGAAAATCCATGTACACCCATGTGTCATATATAACCATGTCATGATGGTTGTAGACCCCACCACTCCTCAGGCAAGACATTTTATCTTTTAGAATAAACCCCTGTTATATCAGGAAATCCCCCAAAAGAGGTATCCCCACATATCATAGAATCAGATGTAATTATCACACATCAATCTCTGCTAAGTCTATCTTTTCTCATCTGGCTGTTCCCTCTAAGTGAGCTCAGTCACCTGCAAAGCTGTTAGAAGGAAATTTACTGCTGAAGGTGGCCCACCAAGAGCATCTTTGTTTATGTCATGGGATGCTAACCTCTCCTGCTAATGGCCAGTTCTGCAAATAGGAGGGGAAGTCTAGTGTTAGTACAATGGAAGAATTTCCTATTTAATCATGTGGGCTGCAGTGTCTTACAAAGACCCTCATGGAAACAGTTTCCTCAGATTATAGCACTCTCCTAGAAACTAAAAATCTTCTATAAATATATTTCTATTTGTTTGAATTAACCTTTCTAACTCACTACTCATACAGGAAATGCCATGTAATCAGCTCCATCACTGCTCCTCTCTTCTTTATTTTTTTTCCAACTACCATTTTCACTTCTCAAGAGGTTGAAAAAGAAAAGTGAGCATACATTTTACAATGATATTGGGTGCTGTGTTTACATTTGCACTCCCAAGCCAGAATGGCTCACTGGCAGGATCTAAGGATATCAGCTCAACCAGTTGAACTTGTTATGCACAGTTTAACCACTGTCCTAGGGATCTGTGAGGAACAGTTCTAATTAACACTGACTGTAAAGCAAGGTAAGATTTATGGTTCAAATCTGTCTCTTGGCTCTCCTTTTCTTGTCCTATTTCCTTCCTAAAATAAGTTTTTATCTTGCACAGTTCTTTTTTCTCTGATTCTAACTTCCTAGAATTGGCAAACTCTGTCTCTCTTCCCCATAACTTAACCTTATTTATATTTACTGGGGTCTCTCACTATTATCCTCTCTGTCTTCCTCCCCAGAGTTTTCTAGATGGCTCAGGATGAGTCGTTCCACTTGATCTTTGGATATTTGCTCTCAGGTTCTCTTTTGTCTTCCTGAGATTTTTGAATTGGCTGGTAATCTTGTTCCCAGAATGGCTATCAGGTTGCACCTCTATTGAAAGTCCACTCTGGTCTTTATACTTTCAAGTTCTGGCTAGGGTACGAGTTGCTAACCTGTGTTTTCTGAGTTCATTGTCTGACATAGAACATAGGCCCCAATAATCAAACTCTACCCTAGCACGAAAAGTAAATATTGTTATATTAGATAAGAAGATTATTGCTTCTGTATTTTCACAACTGTAAGCTTTTATCAGCAGGAAAGATAATGATAATTATTTTATATGGAATAGATAAAGATTAAATGAA
The DNA here is from genome assembly GCF_949752795.1 of Hyperoodon ampullatus. Classification (NCBI taxonomy): domain Eukaryota; kingdom Metazoa; phylum Chordata; class Mammalia; order Artiodactyla; family Ziphiidae; genus Hyperoodon; species Hyperoodon ampullatus. The sequence goes on from NC_136918.1 coordinate 11,238,345, forward strand.
GCTAAAATGCACTTGAGAGACTGTATAGGCAGAAATGTCTACTTATATTTTCCTTCCTTAGACATTTCAAAACCTACAAAAGTGCATGCCTCTGCTCTGACGTAGTAGTCAATAGCATATGAAAAGATTTCCTTGATTTTATCCATGTCCCTGAGTTATGAAATTAATCCTTTAAGTGCATATATACTAAATCTGAAATCAAGTGGTTAAAGGATTTGCTATAATAGTTTACATATAAATATAATATAAAACCATAAATAAAATGTGTAACATTCCAGTATTAGTAATATAAACCAGATCTATTTGATACCCAAGAGAAAGGAAAAAATAGAAAGCTATACAGTTTACATGATGATACATAAGCTTTATGCAAAATATTTTATTGGGAATAATAAAGGAAAATACATAGCCAAAAGGAGTGGGAGATTTTGCGAGCATGCTTTGAGTAAGTACCAAGAAAAAAGAGAGAGATGAAAATCTGAGGCAGACAACCATGCTAATGGGGCAACACTGAGGTTGGGAATCATTCCTGAGCTCCTGAGAAAGGAAGATTGTGTACGCAAAGGGTGGTGGAGGCTGAAGTTCTGAAGACCAGGGAGTGACTCAGAAAGCAGGAGACAAGAGCTGAATCGTAGATTTAGAAAGGTATTTACATAGGACCAGGTACAGGTAAAAATACTTGTGTAAATCTACTCAAACAGCAACCACAAAAACGTTCAAGTCTTAAGTTTATGGAATACAAGGAAATAATTAGACAAGTGTTTAAAGATGAAGGATGTTTATTTCAAAACTTTCTTATAATACCAAATACTAGGAACAGTTAAATTATCCAACAATATATTTTATGGTTAAATAAGTCATGGCACTTCCAAGCATTGGAATGGCTTGTAGCAATTAAAATAAGGACATAGATTCTACCTTTATTAGTGTGTAAATATGTTCACAATATTTATATGTAATAAAGGTAGGTCACAAAACACCATTGAAAGTACAATTCATCTAATATTTTTAAATTATACTACACACACACACACACACACACACGCATACACACATATAGACACACACAGATGGGCCCAAAGGAATAATTTTGATAATGGGTCTCTGGAATAGTAAGATTAAAGGTAATTTTTTTTTCCTTCTTCTGTTCTTCAATGTGTGTTCTGTACGCTGTTAATTACAATGACAATGTATTGATTTTTCACCAGAAAACAACTAAACTAAAGAATAAAGAAAAGGAAGAATGTGTCAATGAAAAGCCACTGGTTAAAGTGGAAGTTGGGTATTTAGGCATATTGTCAAAGCATTTGACTGACATTTTCAAAGGATACTGTATTATAGAAGCAAATAATCTGTTCCTTTGTTACTGTTCTTCCCTCCCTTGGGAGCACGAGGGCATTAAAAAAGTGGTTCAGAAGGATGTAGATCTGAATTGTTCACTAGACAAGGGCACTTCACAAACCACCATAAAATGGAAGTAATTACAAAATTCATAGAATTTGTGCTGTAAAGGACCTTAGAGGTTTAGTACAGCTTCCTCATTTTACATATGAGGATGCTGAGACTCAAAGAGGGTAGTTGATTTACTAAAAATAATACAAGTAATAGAAGCAGAGATAAGACTAAAACTCAAGATTCATCTATTTTTTTTTTAAATTTACAATATGGATTCTTTCCACCATGTCACAATTATTAAAGATGATAAAATGCAGAAGTGGAAGATGAGAACAAATTTCTTAATTTTTTATTTCTACTTTAACATGTTGCAGAAGTGGGGGAAATATAATTTACCAAGCAATGACAACTTTATGTCAATTTTATGATTTCAAAAAAACCTGACTAACCAAAAGCATATGGAAAAATCATGTATGAATTTATAATCTGCTTAGAAATGAGTGAGCTCAAGAACTGTGTATATATATCTATTACTTTTCACAAACACACACACAATTATATGTTAATAAATCCAATGGATGTATTCAGAGTTTAAGGTAGAAATGCCCACAGGACCCATAGTCTTTGTGGTTGTAAAGAAAAGGAGGGCCAAGGCCATGTCTCTTTGGCATGTAATGACTGATAATGGATTACAACGGACCTTGGTTCCTTTAAAGTCACACTAGAGACCTAATGTCTACCTCAGGCATCCAGTGCCTTTCCTCCCCCAGAGGAAACACACATCCATGCTTACATTGCCTTTCTTGTAATTAATTTGTTTCAAAACTCTGTTTCCTAAACTCCTGCTCAAGTTATGAAACATTTAACCCATTTTATCTCTATCAGCCTCCAAAATTATGTTTACATGATCATTATATGAATGCAATCTCTGTTTCTGCAATACAGGATGCTAAAATATATCTTTTAGCCCTTTTAAAAAGAATCCAAAGGCGTGAATCAAAATGGGGAAAAAGAAATAAGGATAGAATGTCTTGCTCTATGTTCTGAGGAAGAACAGAAATGAGGTCTGCCATGGTCTTTTGATTGTCATCACATTGATCAAATTAAACACATTTAGTTTTATGGAGAGGTTATGATATACAATTCCCCAGGAATTCCAGTGTAACTTTGAATTGATGAGAACCCAGCTTGTGCCAAGAGCTGTTGTGTCACTTTCCTGCCCAACAATGCCAGTTCCCAGTATCCTGAGTCCTCAGCAGATGCTGCTGGTTTTTTCAGCTGTCAACTGTGCCCCAGAGAGAATGACACTGAGTGTCCACTCAGGGAGTCCAAACATCAAACTAATCCCTGCTCAAGCCAGTGTGGATGTTTTAGGTGTTACTTCAACCCAAGAAAACCCCAAATCTGCTTCCTGAAGTACTGGGTGATCATAAAGTCTTATTTCTAATGTTTTGTCCAATTGACTCCCAGAGTAAATTTTATTCTTATCCCAAATAAAATTTGGGGAAGAGGGGACAGTTGAAGCAAATCCAACAAATTCTGCCTTTTCTCACAATTACAGCTTTTGAGATCTCTGATGATACCTGACTATTAAATTTGTTTAAAACACCGTTAATCAACATGTTTCTTTCTTCAGTTGATGTATATGAAATTTAAATTCTAAGTTAAATTCTAACCCATGTGAATTTATAGGCTATAGTATTCTTTTTAAGAGAAACACTTAAGTACTAAGAACTTATATCTGAATGAGAAAGTCAAAATACACTGAGTCCCCAGATCATTGTGTTGTTGTTACGCTTTTATGTAACCTCTGAAAATGGGTCAAATTAAGAGTACATTTTATAGGTTAATTTTAAGGGTACAGTTAAATTATTTTTAAAGCTATAGTTTGAGATAAGATATGAGTTCATTAAAATGTATTATTTCTAATATTAAAGCCTAATTATGCAACTGTATGTACATATTCTCAACATTTGTGTCATGTTAGATAAGACAATTATGCTACTTATATAAACCCTACCTCCAAGAGGTAGATAGAATTACATGAGTAGAATACTGTGTGCATATAGTAAGCATTCAATCAATGTTAGTTACCATTATTATATCTCCATATACATGCAGCTTAGCTTTGATCTTTTGGAAAATTAATATTTTTCAAAAGCAAAAAATACATGTACTATTAAACTTAGAATTGCAGTTAAACATACATTCTTAAAATTTTAAGAAAAATAGTATTTCATTTTTAAAGAAATGGCATACTTAGAAATTCATTGATGTAGAAACTCATTAGTGGAATAGTCAAACACAGAGACCATTATTATTGAATAATAAATTATAACTATGTGGACAAAATGCCTATTTATTCAATTGGCATAAATTATAGCTTTGAGAAATTGGCAAGATCATGAAGATGACAAAGAAGATGAACTTCATGTGAATTCTGTTAACTAATTGTTTTCATGGAGAAGCTACACAATGGAGAGTCCCTGACTTTACAGAAAAGGAAGATACTTTGGAACAAATATGCCTCTTAAATGACAGTCTTGTGAAGATAGGAGAGAAACACCATAAAGCAAAGTAGAAAAATGTTTCTAGATCATTATGTGTTACTTGACCTATATCGTGAAATCCATTTTTAAATTCCCTTTCCTGAGATACTAGCATAATCTTAACATAGCCAAGAATGTGTGTACGTGTGTGTGTGTGTGTGTGTGTGTGTGTGTGTGTAAGAGAAGAAAATCTAGTCTTATAATAAACTTTACTTTGAAAAATTGTCTATATATTCTCCTTGAATTAGGCTGACACAGAACTGAGTAAAGACTGTAACTTTATGGGGAGGAGCTAAGAGCAAAATTCTCCCCTCCCGAATGAGTGAGCCTTTACACAGAGAAGAGAAACTCAAAAGGTAAAGGTGAAATATCAATACGTGTTTTTGCTTCCTCCTGTCTTTCACACGCCATATGTGTTTGGAAGAAACAGAAGCATCTTGAGCCAAAGTCAAGAGTAATTATTTCCTGTGAATCCAAGCAGGATCTCATACAATCTGATGGCAGAAACTCGGGGGAACCATTTGGAGCCTATGTGAACTGTGTCCTTTCTTGTGCAGAAAAGGAGCAAATGTAGAAAAGAGACCCTCAAACAGAGAGGATTAGATCCTGGGACACCAGAGCAGCCTTGAGAGTTAAATACAAGGCCTTTATTTTTAGGATGTCAGTTGGATTTAGTCCTAACTTCTATGGAGACTAGCCAGGAGTCCTGGGGTTGGACCTCGCAAACACAATAACCAATCAAATCTTCTAAAATATAATGCTAAGAGCTAATTACACTCTTGCATTTCAACCATAACATTAGCTCTTAACTGAATCTGCTGTGCTGTAATCAAGTTGCCACTATTGTTTTTTGTTATTGTTATTGTTAAAGTGTATGAGCTTCAAATAATTTACATAATGGTGTCCAAAGAGTGAAAGTTTTATTATAAAATGGCTTTTTCTTCAGCAGCCCCAGAAATCAATTGTCCAGGGGAGTCCTTGACAAGATGCTACCTTACGGGACTGACTGTTGTGCAGACTGAATAAGATAAAAAGTAAACAAATTTGATAAATTACAAAATGATATAAAATATGTAATTAATCTTGTAATTTACAAACAACACTATTTTCTTGCCTATTTTGGGCTCTTTATATAAATGCATTATTATTTAAGATATTACAGGCATCTTTCAAGATTCAGCAGTTGAGTGGTGCTTTCTCTATTTCGGATTTACAGCTTGGGCAGAGGGACAGATTGTGCTGCTATTCAGTGACATAGAAAATTACAGGGAAGGAACAGGTGTTTAGATGATGATGAAAGATTAAGTTTGGGGTATACTGAATTTGAATTACGTGAGAGTCACCTAAGCTGACATTGAGCTGTTCAAAAGAAAAATTCGGAAGAGAAAATGAGATTAGAGAGGCAATTCTGTGATTCATCAGTGAATACATGTCAATATCCTTAACCAGGAGGTGTAAAATCCCCCTAAAATTGTAAGCAAAACTTTGTGTCCATGGGTCCATGCATAAATATCTACGGAGAGAATCCACAGCATTCTCCAGATTCTTCAAAAATGTCATCAAGAAAAAAAATGTTCATAATACATTATTTAGAGTAGATGGCAAGTAAGTAAGGCTGTGATACTGGGTCATATGACCCAAAGTCAGTAGGCAAATTGAGAGGAAGACCTAGAACATTACATGAAGGAGCACTAACATTGAGGAGATTTAAAAAAAAAAAGTAGAGGCGTTCCTAAGAAAAAGCTGAGATTGGATTGGAGAAGAGAAAAGAATGGTGTCTGGAGTTCTAATGAAAGAGGTAGAAGCCTATGAGGATCCTGACCATCAAAAATACATTGGATTAGGTAGATTGGGTCAGGGGAGCACACTTTGTGTGTCAAGTGTTTAAAATCACAGATTTCAGAGTGACAATTTGCTCTGTGTCTACAGTTCTATGATGCATACAAAAAGTATGCAAAAAGTACTAATTTTCAGTTTTTAGCTTTTTCTTGTAAACACAGGAGTAAAGATACCCACGTTCTTTGTATGTGGACCTAATAAAGGAAGCCTCTGGTCAGTCTATTTTTTGACTAAAGTACAATGGCAAATCAGTGGAGAATGAAAAGTATATTCAACAAAGTCTGTTAGAACAATTGGACATCTAATTAGAAAAAATAAACTTCCTACTATACTTCACACCTTATAAAGACATTAAATCAAAATGAATAATACAGATAAACGTAAAATGTAGAAATGTTCATCTTTTTGAAGAGCACATAGGAAAAACTCTTTCTGACACTGAGTCATGCAAAGAATCCTTAGTTACCACATCAAGAGCATGATCCATAAACGAAGAATAAAAAGGAACCCAATATTGAACTTCATCAAAATGAAAAACTTTTACTTTGTGAAAGACATTATTGAGAGAATAAAAAGAAAAGTTACAGACAGATTTTTTTGTTGTTTCAAATTACATATATTTATTTAGGGGATTTCTTTGAAAGAAGATTATGGAGATGGGGGAGGATAGTTCTCTAAACTATTTTTGAGTTGCACCTCTGGGACAAAAGTTGAGCCATAACCTATAAAGTTATTGGGTTATATAATAGCCAGAATAAAAGCTCTAAGCATATCCTGACTTCCAATGTAAAACCAGCTGTAACAAACAGAAGTTACTTATAATGAGAGCAAACACAATTGATCAAGTATCAAATTCACCACAAGATAAGGAATCGGCAAACCCTTGAAGAATGCCAATAACATGAAAGAGAATCATTAAATTTAATATCAGAATAAGCAACACCAAATAGCACTGAGTCAATAAAACAAATGAAGGAAATTTATAATAAATATTTATATTTTCAGCAAGAATGAAGATGATATTTCATTCAGACAATGAGAATAGATTATTATGAAAAATAAATGATTACTATCCATTGAGAGATAACATCATCATAGCAGAAAATCGTCAATACATAGACTGAACAACAGAATAGTCATACCTAAAGTAAAAACTTATCAACTGTAAGATTAAACAAAAGTATAAAATGATACAACTTGACTTTTAGATTAGCCCACATTAACATTCAAAATTTCCTATTGAGGAAAATAGATTTTGATATTTATGAAATCAGTATCATTATATTATTATAATATGTTACATCAGATATTAATTATAAACTTTCATATTATTTCTGAAATAATTATAAGGTTTTTTATAAGCTAACATTTCTATAGAGTTACTATCAATATATGCCAAGTATTGTTCTAAGAACTTTATACATATTAATCCCCAAAACTAAAAAAAAGGAAGAAAGAAAAACTCAGAAATATATACTATTTTAATCCATGTTTTAAGATTGAGGTCACAGAGACACACAGAGTTAGATGTGATGATATGGGTCATATTGGTAGATAGTGATGGAAACAAGATTTGAATGTAAGTTGCTTGAGCTAGGAACATGCACTCAATCACTCTGTCAAACTCTTGAATGTAAAAAAATGAACCAAAATGATGCTGGAACAACTGGGTGTTCATATGGGTAAAAAAGGAGCTTTGACTCCTGTGGCATACCATACACAAAAATTAATTTGAGCTGGATTACAGACTAAGCAATGAAGCTTCCAGAGAAAATATAGAATATACTTGTAACTGGGTAGGCAAGATTTCTTCTTGAAAGCACAAGTACTATGCTTGAAAGAAAATAAATGTTGGACAAAAAATATTAAATTGGATTTCAATAAAATTAAAACATTTGCTCTTCAAAAGTCACCAATGAGACAATGAAAAGGCAAGCTATTGATTAGGAGGAAATATTTGCAAACATGTATTTGACCAAAAGCTTTCATTTAAAATATACAAATAAGTCTTATAAATCAATACAAAAAACAAACATCCCAATTAAAAGTGGACAAAAGACTTGCATAGATAGTTCACAATAGAAAATATATGAATGGCTAATAAGCGTTGCATTTCTCAACATCATCACTGAAAGGAGAAATACAAATTAAAAACCACAACACGGCAGCATTTTACACTCACTAGAAGGTCTAACATTAAAAAGATTGATAAGAGAAAATGCCAGTGACAATATGTATCAACTAGTATTCTCAAACATTGCTGATGAGTGTAAAATTGTATAACACCTTTGAAAAATTAGATGACAGTTTTTAAAAGTTAAACAGTTAAATATACACCTATCCCATATATGGCATTTTCCCCCTGGATATTTACTTAATAGAAATAAAAACATATGCCATCAGAAAGGCTTGTATATGTATTCTTACAACAGTTTGATTCATATTAGCCAATAACCAAAAAAAAAAAAAAAGAAATCCAAATGTTCATCAAAAGGAGAGTAGATGAAAGTATTGTGGTGTATCAGACAATGGAATATTACTCAGCAATGACAAGAATATACTACTGCTATAAACCAAAATAGATGAATCTCAAAAACTTATGGTGAGTTAAATGATACAGAAGAAATCGTACACACTTTAAGATTTCATTTAAATGAAGTTAAAAACAGACAAAATTAATATTTAGTTACAGAAATGAGAATAGTTGTTGCCTAAACACTGTGTAGCTGACTGGGATGGGGTACTGAATGGAGTGTTTAAAATGTTCTACAATTTGATGGAGGTGGTGGTTACTCATATGTTTGCATTTATCAAAACTTATTGAATTGTACATATAAGATCTATTCAACTGTTTTTAAATTTTACATCAACTTAAAAAAATACTTCCCCACCTTCTTTGAAATAAAGCTATTTTAAAGTAATATGACTTTACCATGAAAGAGATGGGTAGGGAAATTAATAATTAAGGTAAGTGCTTCATCTTGCATACGAAAAAGTGATTAGGAAGAGATGAATTCTAGACATAGGTGTGTACTTGCATATTAAAATTCTAAAATTTTATAAGATTAGATATCATAGATATTATATATCTAATATACAATCAAAATTTGGAGATTGAAGCAAAAATAAAACTTTCAAAATTACTATAAGAAAGAAAGAATCAGAGAGAAAAACGAGAAAGCAAAGTAAGTAAATGCTGTAAAAAAGAGGAGGGATTAAGTTTAAATATATTAGTATCACAATAATATGAATAGGTCACATTTTCCCATTTAAAGATGTAGACTAAAGATTCTTTGAGTAATGCAAATTAAAACAATCATAAGACATTGTTTTTGTAACCACTACATACATACAAAAATACAAAAGATTGATAACATCCACTTCTGAAGAAATGGGTATTCTTCTCACACTCTTAGTGGGAGTGTAAATTGGAGCAATCTTTTTGGAGAGCAATTTGGCAGGAAATATCAAAATAAGAATTTTATATAGCATTTCATTCAGAACTTATCTACAAGCCTGTGGACACAGGTGAGCAAAGATTTATGGATGCAGTTTGAAAAAAATTTTTTACAATAGTTATAAATTGGAAATTAAATAAAGCCAATCAAAAAGAGATAGGGAAAATTAAAATATGTATATATGCCGTGGAATATAGCCAGCATTATAATAAAAGAGGAGATCTATTCCAGCATAGACAGTCATAGGTAAACACATATGGTATGGGGTCATTTAAATAAACAAATGTGTATGTGTATGCACACAAACACACGTACATGTGCACACACACACAAATATGTAAGAAAGAGACAACACGGATATACACGAAACTATTCACAGTGACTTCTTCCTTAGAGAGTTTGGAGGTTTTGGACATAATGCTACATATTTTACTTCATATGTAGCAAGATAGTTTTCACTAATGTGAGAATATATTGTATTTATGTTCATTTTATTTATATATTGCTTAAAATAGAAGGAAAAAAATCAAGATGGGGATGGGCGTTCAACAATAAATTACATCTTAGCCCAACTTATTAGAATGTAACATTGAAACTACGAGATGGGTGTCTAATAAATATCAAGGATTCCACTTCCATCTTTTAAATAATAATACAGAAGATAAGTTAGTGTCTAAAAGCATTATCCTGAGTAGAAAAAGTTTTTCTTTAAATATGATGATGTCACCTTGATATGCTTAAAGATGAAATTCAAGGGAAATAGATTTTTAACTGTGGTAGGGAGCTACTAAAGGGCTAAGAAGGGTTGAATAAATGGGGGAGGGAATGCATAAAAGCCATTCTCCACATTTTCTCTAAATATTCAGGATTTTGGCAGGGAATGCTTTGGGTTACCTTTCCAGAACTCATTTCTCAGAATTATACATGTCCAAATTACACTCCAGAACCTAATATTTAAAAGGTATTAGTCGTTATAATCATGCTTATTACAAATAAAAGAACCTTGCATTCAGATTGTGATAAAAATGAAGACAAGATGTAGAGATTTTCAAAGGTAGAGAACATGTTTCTATTTTGTTTTTGAGAAATTACAGATAATGTGTTGTCATTAAATAGTGTACATATTTAAACCCTCTTTCTCAAATATTAATTCTTAGTATTCATCTAAATATGAATAATTTACTATGTTTCTAAAGTGAACTACCAAATCCTTAATAAACTAAATTCAATAATTAAGTCTAAAATAAAAAGAGATTAGAGGGTGGAAGTACATTTTAGAAATTAATTTTTTTCAGAAAATGAAAAAGAACCTTAGCTAAAGCAATGCATACACACACACACACACACACACAAATGAGTCTTAAAGGAGAGTTTAGAACTCCATGGGGACTTACAAGAACTGAACAAATATTTTTGAGTGCCAGCCCTGTGCAGCCTCCTGGGACCAGGGACAGGTCTTAGAACTGGACTCTCAATCTAGTGAGAGGGAATGACACTAATAAGAATAAGCAAAGAAAAGTAATATGTCATGTTGTTATAATTGCTACAAAGGAATCTAGAGCAGAGAAGAGGGTGGGAGGGTGGATGTTTCTTACACAGGCTAGTAGAGATCTGAATGAAATAAGTGAATGACACATGGGACTATTTGGGGCAGACTATTTCAGGCAGAGGGAACAGCAAGTACAGAGGTCCTGAGTTGAGAATGTGCCTAGGGTATGGAAAGAACATCAGAGTTCAGTGTGGCTGGAGCTCAACAAAGTAGTTAGATGCCAACCATGTAGGGCATTTTCAGCACTGGTGAAGAATTAGGATTTTATTCTGGTGGGATGTGAAGATATTGGAGGTTTTCTGAACAGGGGAGTGGCATGACCCAATGTACATAAAAAATATCACTTTTCTACTCAGTAGAGAATAGATGTAGTTCAAGATGTAAGATAATGGACAAAGATTGTCCAAATAGGAGAGATCATAGGTGAAACTAAGATTTGGGGAACCATACACTGTAGTCCTGATTTGTAACCGCTGTCCCCACATAACTATTAGTAGAACTCATATTCACTCTCAAAGACAGTGCATTATATGGTTACCTACCTAAGAAAGTGACAGTGAAGGTCCTGTGAGGTGGCCAGTGTCAGGGTATATTTTGAAGGTAGAGCTAGCAAGACTTTCTGTTAGATTACGTGTAAGATGGAGAGAAAAAGAAGTCAAGAATGTTGGATGAGAAACGTGATTTAATGGTGGTCTTACTGAGTGAGAAGTGCTAGCAGAGGAGCTCTTTGGAGAGAAAAAGGTTTGGGGAGTGTCTTAGTTTAGAAGTAGTTCCTGAGACTAGAATTTGAAGAACATGCTTCCAAGAGAGATGGATAAGGGAGTAGAGGAAGCAGGAAAACGAAGGGGAGAAAGCTGAGCAAGGGGTGCCATGGCAGGCTATGTCCCCAGCTGTGCATGATCCAAAAGGAGATCTGGAGTATAAATCACATCTCAGAGCTTTTCCTGCCTTAAGGCAATTTGGGATGGGCTGCTGGGGCCAGGGAAGAGGAACAGAAAGTCCCAGGCACTTCACATTCCCCATGGTTCTAAGCAGCTCCAGTAGCCCAAGGGGTATCTTTTAAGAAGGTGCTATGGACTGAATTGTGTCCCCCCAAATTCATATGCTGACTCCCTAATCCCTAATGGGATGGTATTTGGAGATGGGCTTTTGGGAAATGATCAAGGCTGATGAGTTCATCAGAGTAGGGCCCTCATGATGGGGTTAGTGGCTTTATAAGGAAAGGAAGAGAAAGAGATCTCTCTCTCCACTATGTGAGGACACAGCAAGAAGGCAGCCATCTGCAAGCTAGAAAGAGGGCCTTCAACAGGAAACAAATCAGATGGCATCTTGATCTCGGTCCTTCAAGTCCCTAGAACTGTGAGAAAATAAATTTCTGTTGTTTAAGCCACACAGACTCTTGATACTTTGTTATAGCAGCCCCCGTAGACTAAGACAGATGATTACAGGTACAAGTCAAAGCACACTGAAGCTGGGGGGCAGGTCTTATGTGAAAACAAGTAAGAGGAATCTCAGGAGCTCTGAGTGGAGCACCAAGGACAGTGGACTGTAGTGTCCACATCGGAGCTTAGAGTCAAGAGTTCACTTGAGCAGGCACTGAGACATATTAGGTCAAGTCAAATGAGTACAGAGCTTGATATATAAGCATTAAGAGAGAGGTCAGGAATAAAGATAGAAGTGTTAAGTCGGTGGTATTTAAAGACGGGACTGGTTGTGACCATTAGGGAGTGAAGAGAAGTACAGCTCTGTGCTAGACACTGAGTGAGGCTCAGAGGAAATATGACATACCATCAATGCCCTTGAATGCCCTCGATCTTATTTGAGAAATAGGAATAGCCCAAGACAGTATGGTTCTCAAGGGGTGACGTCTGTGGTAGATTTTCATAGTGCTGTTAATTTGTTTTCAACTATTTTATCTTATATCTTTATCCATTTCTACATCTCTGCCCTCCGTTCCTTTGCTTGAGAAAAGGTATACTCAACATATTTTTCGTCTCTTGATGCAGAAACATCACCAAAATCACATCCATTTTGACTGTAGGTAGTTTTAGACCAAAGATATGCAAATATATGATGCTGTGATCAAAATCTCTGGGGTTTTCTAATTACCTTAAGTTAGCTGTAAAATTTTTCATAGAAAATGAATTTGAATAATTCTAAATTAAGACAAACAAAACCAGAAGCAGCAGATCCCATGCCTCTGAAGCCAGGGTAGTGTTTACTAAATAAGATAAAATAAATACATGTTAAGTGGGTCAGAGGAATTGGAATTTTTTGTTAGAGGGATTGACTCTTAAATGACCCTTAATCCCCAACTCCCCTCTTTTTATGTTTATATTTGTATAAATCTCGGCTTTGAAGGGAACAAAACAGGTTCTTCAGGCCAACTTCTAATGCTCATACCACCCCTATAAAGAGTCATCTAACCTTTGCTTGAATCCAAATTGTAGGAAACTCAGAACTTCCTGAAGCCACACTTTCTTACAGGAGGCACCAATGTCTCCCTTCTTCGACCTTCCTTACATGAGTCTGGAACCACAGTCAGTCTGGAGTAAGAACAAGTCCATAAATTATTAAATTATATTAAATTAAAGGTTATATTAATAAAACTGCTTTTTATTTTTACTTCTTCATCAACACAGTCATTCAGACAGTGACTAGAGTGTGTGGGAGAGTAATAGCTAGTAATGTTAGCTAACTTCTATGGCTCAGTTCTAGCAATTTGCATGTATGTATGAACAGTATGAATCCTCCTCACAACTTTCTCAGCTTGATACTGTTATTACACCCATTCTAGAAATGAGGTACAGAGATGCCGAGAAACTTGCCCAAGGTCGTTGAGTCGGCAGGTGGTGGAGCCAGAATCAGACCCTAGCATTCTGGCCCTGGAGTGCCAGTTTGTAACCGCCATTGTATACTGCCCCTGTGAGTAGGGCACCAGTGCTGTATTTGAAACTTGCTCCCCTACCCTTGTTCAGTTAAGGCCCCCCAGCAAAACTTTACCTCACAACAGCCAAGGCCACCTGTGGTGGTCATTTTTGTGCTTGGTTTCAAAAGGGCTCAAGCCATTGCCTTTCAGAACATAGGAAATTTATGAGGTAGCTTAGAGACTCCATGTTAGAAACTGATGAAATTCTATTAATCTCCCCTCCACTAATTTCATTTGGCATGTTCTTTTCATGGAAGACACCAGCTCATCATGAATCTGACAGGCCTTGTGCTCACGCTGCTTTGCTTTTGTTATTATTGTATTACAGGGTTTCAGTAACTCGGATTTAGGGTTACAGACATAATTGCCAGAGAAATATATAGCAGGCTGCCATCCCACACTTTCATGGCTTGGCTTGTTGCACAGTTTCTTTTAAAAATCTTAACACTTCTCCCTTGACTTCAGTTTAAAAATACAATTTGTGCTTTTTCTATCTATGAGAACTGTTGGTATTCTGAGTTAACTAAAGCAATCCTTGGTTCTTTGTATTTTTACATCTTCAGCATGAAATTTGGAAATATTCTTAATAGGAACATTTCCTAGGTTAGTCAATAGTAATTAGGCCTTACTCTTAATTTGCTGGCATTTTTATGTTGCATCTTTAAAAATGCACTTTGAGGACATGCAATGTCACCTCAAATAAAACTCAAGTGTAATCTGAATCTTTGTAATGTGACTCTTAATTAGTTTTGAGAAAAGGCAAAGCTTGTTCATCATTATGCTGAGGAGGACATCTAATGTTTTAAAAGGACAATGATAACTATTAATTACATGCTTAGAATTTTATTTTTAGACAAGAAGTATGATATGTTAAGCAATTATCTAAATTAATTTTCAAATTATTAATGATGGAAATAACTAGGTTCTATTCATATGCTGCTCAGAATAATAAGTGGTTTATTTGTATTATCTCATTAAAATGTGTCAACAGTCTTATAATTAAATGTTTTAAAGCAATACAAAACACAACGTATTGTCTTAGATTTCCCAGAATGCAAACAATTTGCACCATATCATATATTAAAGTCTTGCATACCGTAGGGTTTGCTTTGACAGTATTTTGTTCCTGGATCTACCTTTTCAGCTCTAGTAGTCTTGTGCCAGGAACTCCTGAACAAATTTATGGAGGCAGGAAGAGAGCATTTCTCTTTACTTTCCATGGGACAATACTTTTCTTATATCAGTGAATATCTGAACACCACCTCTGGGCGTTCTTGAAACATTCTAGCTCAAATGAGCAAGGGCATGCCTGCAGGTTCTGTCTATATCTGCACTACCTAAACCTACTTCATCTTCATAAGATTATTTATTTAAGTTTTGATAAGAAAATAGAACAAGAATATGGAAAGAAGAGGGTGGAGTGTTTTTTAGTATTCACTCCCCCATGCTTACTAGTGTTAGAACTTTTTTTAGACAGGCCTCTTTATCACCTCTTCCAGGTTAGACAATGATGGAGGAATTTCTCAAGTCTCTATTTGGACCTCTGCAAGAATGGATACAGAGATTTCCCGAGCAGGGTGCTGAGAAACCAGTGTGGGTTATACCTGATACCTAACTCTACCTTGAATAGAAAATCAAAGGACGTTAATGAAAAACACTTTTGATGAATGTTAATTTTTTCAAGACTTGAACCTTTTGCTCACTTTCTCAGTGAGTTATAAAAAGAAAGAAAGAAAGAAATCAAAAGAATCAAGGCTGGTCGAAAGTTGGGGTATATTAGATACCCAAGTGAAGATGTTTACTAGTTAATGAGATACAGAAATCTCCAGTTAGAGTTAGGAGAGAAGTTAGGGCTGGGTAGCTAGGTAAATACAGAGATATAGATATAATTTTTGACTTTGCATATAGTATATTTATTTAGATATATATAGCACACAAGCTGAAAGTACACATTCTCATGCTTATAAAAATAGTTGCATCTGGAGGATTTGAATTTCGGTTTGGTCAATGAGGGTTTTAGCTTTTTCTATGTTTGAATCTTTTCAGTTGAGAATGTATTCATGAATGCTATATGATATTAAAAATAAAATGTTAGAAAGAAGATGTGCTAAGTCAGCCACATGCTTGGGCCAGGCTCTGATAGAATAAAGTGTTGTTATATGTCAATGTCGTTATATGCCAGGCTCTGATGGAATAAAGTGTTGTTATATTTTCAACTCGGCATCCAGGCTCTGATGGAATAAAGTGTTGTTATAGGTCAATGGGAGAGAGAAGATCTGTTCTCTTCAAATCAGGTGGAGCTGGCTAACCATGACCATGCTCTTGACTTCCCTCTGACTCTAATTTATTACCACCTTAGAAATATTTACTCACTTTTTAAGAAATTGCCAATATCCGTACCTTTGTGATGCCTTATTCCAAGACTCCTAAGATAAAGCTTATTACATCCCCTTTACTTGTTATCCTCCGTTCCTCCTCTTCTCTGTGCTGCTCACCTAGGCTTCCTAATTAACTTCTTATTGAGTTTAGCAATTGGGACCATAAGGATGTGATTGGAAGTTGGGAGGATGGAAAAGTGGTGGTATTTCTTCCCTTGACTTCTCCCTTCCTCAGCTGCACTTTTTGCAGTAGCCACGTGCCACTGTGATGGCAGCCCCTGTACAGTAGGGAAAGGGGATGGGAACCCTCCTCTGTGGCTTCTGCTGTCACTTCTACTTTCTTTGGTAACAGTATTTCTTCTCCTTCCTCAGACCCAGATCTGGTAACAGCCTGCTGCTGTTGCTACTTTCTGGTTGCCTCAGCATCCCTTATCAGTTCCTTAAATGGCCCTGACCTCTCTTCATTTAGTCTTTCTGTGAAACTTTCAGAGTCGAGTGACATATCTGGAGAGGATCTTGAGAGTAAACTTCCTTTTTGCACCCACTGTTCTGAGTTTCACATAGGCGTCTATCACAGCATCTAACAGTGTCGTCATCTTTGAATTATTTTTCCTCATGAAGACCCATAAACGCCATCTCCTGTTACCTATAAAATATATACAGATGGTCATTATTTCTTGCTACATTTATGGCTGCCACTCTAGGGCAAACGGATATCTCCTGCTTGGATGACTACCATTCCTCCTAACTGATCCCCAATTCGACTCTTGCTCCACTGTAATCTATTTTCAACTCGTCATCCAGAATCATCCTTTGAAGACACAAGTGAGATCTTGTCTCTGCTCAGTCTTCCAGTGATTTCTCATTGCACGAGAATAAAATCAAACTTCCTTATCATGGCTAATGGCCCTATAGTAATTAAGCACACTACCTCTTTGGTCTCACCCTCCTCACTAACCCCAGGTTACGCTCCAGCCTCAATGTCTTATTGTTTGTATCCTGAGTGCTTTACCACAGGGCCTTTGCAGGGTTTTTCCTTTGTCTGGAGCTCTGTCCCCAGATACCTGCACTGCAGCTCCCTCCTGTGTTAGGCCTCTGCTCAAGAGCCACACGGAGATAGCCACCCTCTTTCAGAAGGTGCTTTGTTTCTTTTTTCTGGCTCTTAACAGATAGTTAGTCTAGGCTTATTTTATTTTATTCCTTTTTCCCCCTGCACTATAATGTAAATTCTGAGAGCAAAAATATTTTGCATTTAAATCACTAATTTCCCAATAAGTGTGCTTTTACCCATATCAGAACTTAACAATACATATGCCAATGTAGATATTTTTAGGTGATACAAACATGATGTTAGAGAACAGGGATATTGGTTAGGTATATTCTTTTTAATGTTTTTAAATTTTAATAAATTATTTACATGTTTTATTCAGAGACTGAATGTATTACAATATATATGTCAGAACAGGGTCACATGGCCACCCTTAGCTTTTGGAAAGGTAAGTATTTTAAAATGGACATATGGCCATTACATCCAAAATTAGTTTCATATTATTTTTTAAAAACAGAATAAAAATTAAGTAAACCATCTAACAATGTCTAGCGGTATAAGTAAACACATATACCAGACTAAATATATATATATATATATGTATATATATGTATACATAAATATGTGTGTGTGTTTGTGTGAATGGGTCTTTGTGCATAGATATTAGTTACATGTGTTTTCCCCAAATCAAAGTGAACTAACATGAATAATCACCATGATTTCTGCCACCAGCTCAAAAACATTTGATGATCATGGGAAAACCATACCAATTAATTTATAAATGGTAACCCTGAGAGGTGCTGGTTGGGTAGTGAATTTATGAATATTGTATGCATTTATGAGCATTTAGAATATTAAATTAATTTGTAGTTATCTTTTATCCTTGCCACATTAAACTCAGATCAGCTATTTAAAGCTTCTTATAGTATAATACTTATTATTTAGTTAGGTATATGTGTTTACTTACATGCTAGACCTTGCTAGATGTTTACTTAATTTTTATTTCATTTTTAAAAACTAATATGAACATAATTTGGGATCTGATGGCAATGTGCCCATTTAAAAATACTTACCTTTCTATAAGGGTGGCCATATGACCCTGCTATGACAAGTAAGAGGCTTAGGGTACTCTTCTGGGTGAGTTTCTGGAAATATTATTTTTATGGGGGAAAAAGACAAACTCAGCTAATACACACTTTTTAGTTTTTGCATTCTTGTCTGGAATGAGGACGTGGTACTTGGAGTTGCAGCACTAAATACTTGGTTTCTACTCTCCTCTTCTCTACCTCACCCCTAAGAAACTAATGTCAATCACCTGATGTATTACTCTGAATGTTTCTTTATCCTCATTGAATCATTTACATATTTACATACATACATGTCATTCATTGTTTTGTGAATATGGACTTTTTATATCTATTACATTTATATTATTTGTTATACTTAGCAATGGATCATGAAATCTCACTAAATGAGCTGGAAAAAAATTTAGCTCATTTTTTCTAATTGCAGCATAATTGTCCATGGTATGGATAGAAGTCAAATTATACCATTATTCCAACAATGGAGGACATTCAACTGGCTGAGAGTTTTCTTTTCCCTTGAGGATATTTTAAATTAGAATTTCTATGAAAATGTGTGGTTATAAAAAATAATACAACTGCTTTTATTTTTGGACAACTTGTTTATAGTGAAACTTTTAGATAGAAGCTTGTCTGTATTTGAGATTGAAGAACAAATTTCAGAGCACCTGAGCTGTTTGGACAAGGTATTTACAAACCCCTGTGGTCTGGTGGGTAATATTTACTTAATAAATTTTCCTTTTATTATCGTTGCCACATTCAGGCCCATTGATATATGTATGCATAGGGAACTTCAAATTTCTATAGTGCTTTAAAATAAAAAAAAATTCATCTTGAATAAAACAACTCTTTTAAAGAAAAATAGCCATAGCTGTACATAGACAGTTAAGTAAATAACTGGATTTCACTTGCAAAATAAGATTATGGTAAAAATATGTTTTTGATTTTGTTTTCTAAACCAACTTTCTAGATTAATTGGATAATACTTAAATAATTTTTTTCCAATTTTCTGGGTAGATATAGCCAAATCATATAAAAAGAAATTAAATATACACAACAAGTATGTCAACTTGTGAGTGGTGGGATGTTTTGTCTCATTTTTCTATGCATTAAATTTTTTTAGTTGATCAAGTCATCATTTTAATCTGCTTTCAAATGTGCTTAATACCTGCACATTTATAGAAAAAAAATCAAGATTTAAACATAGAAAGCAATTTTATGAGGTAATTTACAAATGATTAGCAATCTCCCAAAAGGAAGTGCATAAAAAATGAGAGCAAACCAATATATGTTAACTAATGAAAATTATCCTTTTGGTGCTTTCATTTGGAAGTTGAATTCAAAGCTGATTTTTTGTGTTTTCCCTTTTCTTCCTGAAACTTGAAAAATGAAATGGTGGATTGATTAATGTATAGCCAGATTTTCAATGACAGTTTTTGGAAGTCAGGTTAAAAATAAGGCTATATAGAGATTTTCCAGACAATGGGGATTAGTCATGGGAGGGGAGACTTGCGAGTTTTGTTTACATTTCCTTAGTAGTCTAACTTTCTTCTGCATCTGAATTTGCATGTATATGACATGACTATCCAAGTGTTGGAGACAACTGTATCTGAGAAGTGTGTGAATGTAGCAAATAGAATTGGGTCCCAAAGGAGAATATAGAGACTCTAGAACCATAGGACACATTGAATTTCATTAAGGAGTTTTCATAAATTGTAGAATAGTGCTTCCAACCCCTTTTCTACTCCAGGCTGACCACCATTTACTCCATTACTAGGTTCCCTCCAAAAGTATAGAAGTTCACTCCTTCTGTTGGAGGAAAGGTTGGCAATGTAGATGTCAACAACACCTGAGACCCTGACCATACAACTGTATGTTTGCCATAATCATTATATTTCCAAAATCTCTTTCCTACCCTTTAATTTTGTTTTTGAAATAAATCAATTTTCCAAGACCTTCTGCCCACTGTTCTTAAAACATGTTTATTCTATCTCACCTGTAATTGCCCTACATACATTGACACTTACATTGGTCTATTGGTCATTCTCAATATCTAGCAATTCTCTTCATTAATTTTTATATTACAAAAACAATGTCAGAATGACATTCAGGAGTCTAGACAGAGATAAAGGAGATCCAGGGTTTTGCAAAACTATTCTATGTTTTAAACCACACCACCAAGTATGTAGGTACATTCTATTTAGGGATTAAATATATTTTTTCTAGTCATTTTTTCTAAACGACTTCACATTTCAGTGATTCTTTCTAATTATGTTCTGCTTGAACGTTTCTAGTACAGGGATTGCTGCTTGACCTCAGCTTATTCCACGCCGTTAAATAAACATAATTACCAGAATTAACCCAATTATCTTCTGTGCATTGGTCCTGGTCCTGACCTTTAGAGAAACAGAACAAGTTTACTCTTTCTTTCCTATGAAAGGGATTTGCTGTTGTGAACACAGTGGTTGATTTCTTGCTTAGTTTGAATATCCTCATTCAAACTTTCTCCATATGGTATAGTTTCTACACCCTTGGTGATCATGGCCACCATCTCATGGTTATGCTTGATTTTGCTGAGTCCCTTTTTTATTCCATTATTATCCATGTATTCGATACCTACTATTTATTAGATACCTGGATTAGATTCTGGCAAACATTTGTTTTTATTTAACAAACACTTACATATTACTTTTTACGTTCTAGGATTTTTTCTAAGTATCTTATAAGTATTAACGCATTTAACCCTCTTACCAAACCTATGATTTGGGTACTATTATTACCTCCACTCTTGTATGAGAAAAACAAGGCACAAGAAAATTAAATAACGTCTATGGTCACACTGTTAAGAAGTGGTAGAACCAGGTTTTTAACACAGGGAATCTCCTCTAGAGTTCACCAAGGTATGCTATTTCTCCTGCACTGTGCTTGCTCTCATACAAGGTTCTTTATGAACACAGAAGTATGTAACCTTATGACCCACTGTGTGGAGCTCACACAGAGGAGAAGGAAAAAAAAGTGGGTCCTTGGAGACCTCAGTGATCTCCTAAGTAATGCCTGATTTGAAGAAACTGCTTCTAGGTAAGTCAGTTTTCTGTTCAATAAACCAGTTTTCTAATATAATAAAACCACAATAGTGAAAATATTATATATATATATACATATATATATATATATATATATACACACACCACATATTGCTTTGTGTAGATATGAGTTTAAGAGAACTCTTTATGGTCACAATACTATACTTTCTCAAGTGCTACTTAAAATTGCTTTGTTGTTTTATCACACAGAGTGGTGTTAATTTTAGGACTTATTAAAGTACTCAGAATTTTTTTTTCTGTATGATGTATTGCCAAGACATATTTTTCCAATTCTGTTCCCTTGTAATAGATTATTTAAAATGATACATGTAAGACTACCTTTGTTAGATTATATATTGGTCTGGGCTATCTGGGATAATGAGTTTATTAAATTAGCTGTACCTTTCAAGTATGTAACATAAGGTTTCCACTACCAAATGTTACTTACATGAAATGCTATTAACCTAAATGTAGTGTATCCTGAATATCCATTACTATGGATAGAGTTTCTTTCTACATAAACATATACACATAGTTTTAAAAATCAAGAGAAAACAATCTTGGCAAAATACATTTTGATCTATTTCATACATTTTGGAAATATTCTGATTTGTAAACAACTGCCAACATTGTACAGTTGTAGTCACCAGATGTAACAATGGCTTTATAAGTTTGAGAAAGTTAAAACAGTTCATTGAAACATATAAAAATTTTTCTGAAATGATGTGTAATAATTTGGCTTTGTGTGGATCAATTTAATATATAAAATACAGACACCACTTACTTCACAGAATTGAAGTATAATGGAAATCACAAAATGGGGAAATTATGTGACTGCACTTTGAAAACTATAAAGTACTGATGAATAAGAGACAGCATTCCCAAGTTATAAGTTTACAACTTTAAAATTAAAGGTAATCTATAGAAGATGGACTACTGTTGAAAACACACAACTTGTAAAATCTCAACGCATAAAATTTGATTGATTTCAGATTTATGTATGCTACTTGTGGGTAACATGATTATGAAATATTTAGCTAGCTATCACATATGATCTTAAACTTAAAATATTAATAATGAATACATTTGTTGAATGTTTACCATGTGTTGAGCCCTGTGTTAAACTCTTTCTGTGATGATCTTATTACTCCTGAGGTAAACTCAAGGTTAGTGTTCTTAGTATCTCCTTGTAACAGATGAAAAAACTAAAGCTTCAATGGAATAAGGTACTTGTCCAAAATCTTAACATTAGTTAGTTGACAAACTGAAATTTAACTCAGCTATCTGACTTCAGGGTCCAATCTCTCAACCACTTTTTGCCTATTTCTTATTGAAATGAGTGTGGTCTACCTGGGAAGCCAGAAACCACTCTTCTTACTCAGATGTTGCCAGGACTCCTGTTAAGGAATTGCAGTGAGGGCCAATTTATCATATACAGAAAAGGGTTATATTTTTAATGTAACCTAAATAAATGTTTTGGGTTAGATTACCATGAAGCAGATCCTGAGAGGAAGGGTTTATTAGGGAAAATCTTGCAGGGAGAAGTGGTCAGGGAGTAGAAGAAGTAGAATAGGGGAAAGGGAATACCTAAGAGCTTAGCCTGGTCAGTCAGTGCCAGCCTTAGCTTAATCTTGCAGGTTTGTCCTGGAATATGAAATACACATTCAAGTGTATTCCAACTTGGGCAAAGAAGTAAGATTTTCATACTTCTGCAGAGGACTATTCTCTTCCCATAGTTTTTTTCTTCTCAGGAGACACAGGTTCTTTTAGGATGATATTATGTATTTGTTCCCCTCAAGACTCCTTAGACACAAAAAGTCAAAGGGTGTCTCTGGACATCTGTTTCTTTGCTTCTGAACATTAAAAGACAGTTAAGAAAAGCTCTTATCATTATCATATTACAATAAGTTTACAATTCTTACCATCTATATTTTACTTAAAATCAAATATTTAGCAAATTTTTAGATTATTATTAATAGTAAATATTGATGTGAGTGTATGCTATGTATACACATAGCATGCATTAAGTACTGTTAATAATTTTAATATTCCAATCCAGGAAGATAGGTTCTCTTATCTTGAGTTTAGAGATGGAGGAATTTAATAACAGATAAAATTAGAGACTTGCCCAGTGTATTTGTTTTCTAGGGATGCCATAGCAAAGTACCATAAAATGGGTGGTTTAAAACAACAGAAATATATTCTTTCACAGTTCTAGGGGCTAAAAGTCCAAAACTAAGGTGTTGGCAGAGTTAGTTTCCTTCTAAAGGCTCTAAGGGAGAATCTGTTCCAAGACTCTTTTATAGCTGGCAATCCTTAGTCTTTCTTGGCTTGCACTCACTTCATTCCAGTGTGTACCTCTGTCTTCATATGGCCATCCTCTTACAAAGATGTCATTCATTTTGGATTAGGAGCCCACGTTACTCAGATATGACCTCACCTTAACTAATTATATATGAGACTACCATGTTTCCAAATAAGGTCATATTCTGAGGTACTAGGGGATAGGATTTCAACATATCTTTTTTTGTGGGATTCACAATTCAACCCATAACATCCATTTACTGCAAAATAGAGATTCCAAACCAATTTTGTGTGACTTCAAATTCTATGCCATTTCTACTCCTGAAGTGTGAGGATGAAAACCCTGATACTTAGGTAAAAACTACAAAGTGAAGGAAAGTGGAAGTATTCAATAGATTTTCCCTTTACCTTTTGTTTTAGAAGAAAGGAATAAGAATAGTGCTTTTAGAGTTCTTCCCTCCCTTAGCTGCAGAGTGCTTTTTTGAGCAAAATTAAGGGATAAATGACTAGGTTTTCACTGAATAGTATGAAACTTATTTGTGAAGTTGAGGACAAAGCAGAACAGAGTGGAAGAAATGAGTGGCATATAATTTGAGCAGACAGACTGTTTATTAACTTGCAATATTCCATAAACACTGTTTCACTGATTTGGTTTGCTTGAAGCTTGAATGCATATGAAGGAAAGAGTAAATCACAAAGAAATTGCTTGAAGGTAAGAAATGTGGAAGTAGAGATATAATTTGCAAAAGAAAAAGTAACAACTGGAAAAAATGATAGTTTCTTAAGTAAAAGAAATACAACCCTCATAATTGTAAACTGATTTATTTCTCTAAAAAGAGAAAAAAAACATAAGGAACAAGTTAGTATATTTGTTAAGAGGCATGATGCAGTATTTAGAGTGAAATGATGTAATTTAGAGAGTAGAGACTTTGCCTTGTTAAGAAACTGGATTAGTGATTGAAATGCAAGATAGAAAAGTTGAAAGATGACCTATATAATGGTATGTCTATCTAATAGTATAATATGTCTCCACTATTGGGTAAAAATTATTGAATAAATGAATGAAGGGATAACTCCATTATGCATTTTCTTTCTAAATTACCAAATCCACATATTGTTTTTATTAATAAGGGCATAAATAATGCAGTGTCTTTCTCAAAACATCCTTTGTATTTTTTTAAGAGAATTATGGGCCTGCATACCTCTATGAAGACTTGAGCAAAATCAAAGAGCTTTCAATGTAATAAATAGTCTATAAAGACCTATTCCTAAACCTCAAAAAGTTTATAATCACAGAATTCAAATCTTAGTTTTAGTTATTAAGAATAGATCGTTTAAGAGATACATTTTGTAATATTACAACAAAGAATATTTTGATTAGTTGCCCTTGAATAAAATTATTATGAGACCTAAATCTTATTTCAACACTGTACTCCAGCTAAACTAGTTAAGAAGGTAGAACTTTCGTGAGAGAACAGGAAGCTACATATTCTCTCCTAAATATTATGATAATGCTTCATTTTATGTGATACATATGTGTTTGAAAGCATATAGTAATTTAATCTTAATTAACAATGAAAAATACATTGATAATGTATAACACTTTCATAAGATATATTTAAATAATTAATTTGGATCTTAAATTGGAATCATGGTTCCACTTCCTCTTAAAATAGATTTGGTTCTATTGATGCCAAAACGAAAGAAAATATGTAATCTGCCTGGTGAAAAAGCCAGAAACTTTCAGGTTTTCTAAATTCTCCCAAATGTGATTGTAAATTTATGTTATAAAACCCTTACAGCTCAAGGAATATTACAAATCATAGCACAAAAGCCTGGTGTCACACAACATCACCAATAGCTGGCTTAATACTTAGACACCAAATCAGTTAAACTTAAGATTTCACTTAAGGGTAGATTTTTCAGGCTAATGTTAGATCTTTAATTGTAGAGTGATAGCCAAAGTCATTTAGCCATTCACTTGCCTCTGAACTGGACCACATCATTTAATCATCTAACATGGAGAAGAAATCCAAACTTTAAAGTTTTTTTGAGGGAAACATTCAGACAAATTTAATATATGACAAAAAAGAGGCCCTTTCTGGATTAAAAAAAAAAGAAAGCTCTGCCTTACAGAAGAATGCTAGATAATATACCTAAAGGAATGATAGAATTATAAAAAATAACTTTTTTTCAACCCTTGATGCAATATAATCAGGCATGAGTAAAAAGTGAATGATAAAATTGTTGGATGAAAGGTTGTTACAGAACAGGATTTCATACAGTGCCAGATATAACCCCATAGATTGCTTAACCAAATATATCCACTAACTAATTACAAAAAGGAAAATACAGTGGGGAAAACTGACAGTCATCAGTGCAACTACCTTAACACTAGGACCAAACCTAGCATCACTTGTACTGCAGCAACTTGATATTATAAGCCTTTTAATATGATGCAATGTGAAATACAGAGCATCAGCCCTGAAATATTATTTTCAATAATGCCTAACCTGAATCTAATAAAGCTTTCAAAACTTACTTCCTATTTACAAGATTCAGGAAATAAAAGCAAAAACTTAAGCTATGCCACACGAAAAAATTAGATAAATCTAGAATGTTGAAATACTGTAAGACAAAAGACTTGGCTTATTTAAAAAAGAGAAAGAGAGTGAGAGTCATAATAATCAAATGCAATGCATGAATCTAGGTTGGATAGAAAATTTAAAGAAAGACGTGTAAAATATATTTGGGGACAATTTAGGAAATCTGAATATAGATAGGATGTTAGATAACAGCGTAGAATTATTGTACTTTTCTTAGATATGTTTTTGGGATTGAATTTACATAAGAGAATGTCTTTATTTTTAGTAGACATATGCTGAAGGAGAGTCATTGTGCCTGCAACTTACTTTCAAATGGTTCAGAGAAGAAAAGGATATATGTGTAGAAAGAGATAAAGCAAACATGGCAAACTGTAAACAGTTGGCAAATTATGGTAAAGATAAAGCACCAATAAATGGGTGTTTATTGACCCATTTTTTCTGTAGGTTTGATAACATTAAAAATAAAAAGTTGGGGCAAAAAGCCCTTTCTTTTATATCAGTTGAATTAATTCTAGATTGTAAATCTTTCATTCCTGTCAGGTAAAGAATGAATGATTTGTGATTCTTCAAGGACTAGAAGGTTCAAGTAGTGGCTATAATTTTTGATTATAATAAATTTGCTATAAATTATGTGATATTTTGGCTAGAGAGTAAATATTTCCTTAGTTTTTTGCTTGCTTGATTTTTTTAAAATTAAAAGTTACTTATCATAATGAAGAATTAATGAATTTCTTTACACTGTATTTGTTTCTACTCAGGAAGTTGGTGCATTGTTAAATTCTGAGGTTATAAATTACATTTTTCAGCTGTGCCACATGTGACTGGGAAACTATGTGCATAACTGCTACACCACTAACTAAAGTAGTTATGAGAGGTTTTGGGTATCAATGTTCTATCTGTGCCTTTTAGATTTCCTGCTTTCTCTTCTAACAAAAAGCTGATGTGCTGGGCTTCCCTGGTGGCACAGTGGTTGAGACTCCGCCTGCCAATGAAGGGGACACGGGTTCGTGCCCTGGTCTGGGAAGATCCCACATGCCGCGGAGCGGCTGGGCTTGTGAGCCATGGTTGCTGAGCCTGCTCATCCGGAGCCTGTTGCTCCGCAACGGGAGAGGCTACAACAGTGAGAGGCCCGCATACCACAAAAACCAAAAGAAAAAAACAACAAACAAACAAAAAAACCTGATGTGTTCATTATAAAACAGTTGTAATAAAGGAAAAAAGTACACTGAACTTTTAACCTTTATACATGATATGTGCATGATAGAGAAGCAACTGAGATATATCAAGCTCCATTTCCCTTTAGCATTGGCAAGGGGATCTTCTGGGAGTGGAGATGAGTTTCTCTCCTTTATCCTAGAATTTACAGATTTCTGTGCTCATACTTGGCCAAGGAAGGAGGTGAGTATACTGTTGTTTTTGGTGTCATTACCTTCTACAGACTATTATACTTGTGTTATATGCCACTGTTATTAGCGCAGTATCCAAGAATGTAGTTGAATGTGGCTCTATCCTTTCTTTTATGGTCCCAACACAACCAATACTCTCACCAAAGCCACAGTAGATAACAAAAATGAAAAGTCCAATTGATTATAGCCATCATAGTAACAAAGACGTGATAGAGAATGGGATCAGCAGTGACACTAGGCATGAAAAGGAGACCATTCATTCATTTGTAAAGGGTTTAGTAAGAACCTTCTATGTGAAAGTCACTCTGCCTCTCGTTATCTGTAATCAAACAGTGAATAAAAGTTGGTTCTTGATCTCCAAAACTTTATTAGTAAATATGAGAAACAGAACTTGAATACAAATGACTAAAATCAAGGCAGTATCTGAGAAAGATCATCTAAATACCACAGGAATTTAGAAAGTGAAATGAAATCTTTCTAAGAACATCAAGCAAGCAAAGCTTTTTCATTCAAGTTTTGAATGGATACCTGACAATGGAGGATGATGGCACCCTGAATAAAGACAAATATGTATGGATGAGAACAATCAGATGATTGTAGTGCTTGATTATCAAACAAACTTCCAAAAATAGCATGTGGTGGGAAAATTATGAAATAAGAAATATGGGTAAGAAATATGAATTTTATTGTTCACACAAATTGATTCTCAAAATGTGACTGAGAATCACATGCATCAGATTTCATGGCCTACTTGTCAAATATATAGAATTCCTGAGAACCACATTAAGAGTTACCAAATCTTGATTTAGGGGTATAGGACTTGCAAATGAGTATGTATAAAATAATCTCTATTGATTTTAAACAAAATAAACTTTGGAAAATATTTCTTTAGGCACTGGGGAATTCCTGAAATACTTTGAGTAAGGAAATGTATAATCACTGCTGGATTTTTTATAGAATGATTTGGCTAAACAAACAGTCTTGCTCAAAGATATCTGGGCCATTAAATAATCCAGGACAAATTACTCTCAAGAAAGAAGGGCTGATGCTCTAAGCCCTGGAGCAGTAGGAGCTGCATCTCCAGTGACTGCAGCTGCTTCTGGACAGTGCGATGAGAGGACTATGGGAAAATCACAGCCCAGAGAAGAAAAAGCATTCAGCTGAAGCTACACGTGTCTTTACCAGCTCCCAGCCCAAAGCACTTTAAGGAGCATCTTCTTCTATCCTCATCCACCAGAGGGCAGGCAGCAGAAGCAGAAAGAACTACAAACCTGCAGCCTGTGGAATGAAAACCACATTCACAGAAAGACAGACAAAATGAAAAGGCAGAGGACTATGTACCAGATGAAGGAACAAGATAAAACTCTAGGAAAACAACTAAATGAAGTGGAGATAGGCAACCTTCCAGAAAAAGAATTCAGAATAAAGATAGTGAAGTTGATCAAGGACCTCAGAAAAAGAATGGAGGCAAAGATGAGAAGATGCAAGAAATGTTTAACAAAGACGTAGAAGAATTAAAGAACAAACACCTAGAAGAATCAAAGAAACAGAGGTGAACAATAAAATAACTGAAATGAAAAATACACTAGAAGGAATCAATAGCATAATAACTGAGGCAGAAGAATGGATAAGTGAACTAGAAGGCAGAATGGAAGAATTCACAGCCAAAGAACAGAATAAAGAGGAAAGAATGAAAAGAAATGAAGACAGCCTAAGAGACCTCTGGGACAACATTAAACACACAAACATTAATATTATAGGGGTCCCAGAAGGAGAAGAGAGAAAGGACCCAGGAAAATATTTGAAGAGATTACAGTCAAAAACTTCCCTAACATGGGAAAGGAAATAGCCACCCAAGTCCAGGAAGCTCAGAGAGTCCCAGGCAGGATAAACCCAAGGAGAAACACACTGAGACACAGTAATCAAATTGACAAAAATTAAAGAAAAAGAAAAATGATTAAAAGCAAAAAGGGGGACAAGACAAATAACATACAAGGGAACTCCCATAAGGTTAAAAGCTGATTTCTCAGCAGAAACTCTACAAGCCAGAAGGGAGTGGCATGATATATTTAAAATGATGAAAGGGAAGAACCTACAGCCAAGATTACTCTACCCAGCAAGGATTTCATTCAGATTTGATGGAGAAATCAAAAGCTTTATAAGCAAGCAAAAGCTAAGAGAATTCAGCATCACCAAACCAGCTCTACAACAAATGCTAAAGGAACTTCTCTAAGAGGGAAACACAAGAGAAGAAAAGGACCTACAAAAACAAACCCAAAACAATTAAGAAAATGGTCATAGGAACATACATATCAATAATTACCCTAAATGTAAATGGATTAAATGCTCCAACCAAAAGACACAGGCTTGCTGAATGGATACAAAAACAAGACCCATCTATATGCTGTCTACAAGAGACCCACTTCAGACCTAGGAACACCTACAGACTGAAAGTGAGGGGATGGAAAAACATATTCCATGCAAATGGAAATCAAAAGAAAGCTGGGTAACAGTACTAGTATCAGATAAAATAGACTTTAGAATAAAGAATGTTATGAGACAAGGAAGAACACTACATAATGATCAAGGGATCAATCCAAGAAGAAGATATAACAATTATAAATATATATGCACCCAACATAGGAGCACTTCAATACATAAGACAAAGGCTAAGAGCTATAAAAGAGGACATTGACAGTAACACAATAATAATAGGGAATTTTAACATCTCACTTACACAAATGGACAGATCATCCAGGCAGAAAATTAAGAAGGAAAAAAAAGCTTTATATGACACAATAGATCAGATAGATTAAAATTGATATTTATAAGACATTCCATCCGAAAACAGCAGATTACACATTCTTCTCAAGTGCACATGGAGTATTCTCCAGGATAGATCATATCTTGGGTCACAAATCAAGCTGTGGTAAATCTAAGAAAACTGAAATCATTTCAAGCATCTTTTCTGAACACAACAGTATGGTGGGAAAATTATGTAAAAAACACAGACACATAGAAGCTAAACAATACGATACAAAATAACCAAGAGATGACTGAAGAAATCAAAGAGGAAATCAAAAACTACTTAGAGACCAATGTAACGAAAACATGACAATCCAAAACCTATGGAATGCAGTGAAGAAGTTCTAAGAGGGAAGTTTATAACAATATAATCCTACATCAAGAAAAAGAAACATCTCAAGTAAACAACCTAACATTACACCTAAGCAATTAGAGAAAGAAGAACAAAGAAAAACCCAAAGTAAGCAGAAGGAAAGAAGTCATGAAGATCAGATCAGAAATAAACGAAAAAGAAATGAAGGAAACAATAGCAAAGATCAATAAAACTAAAAGCTGGTTCTCTGAGAAGATAAACAAAATTGATAAACCATTAGCCATACGCATCAAGAAAAAAGGGAGAAGACTGAGATCAACAGAATTAGAAATGAAAAAGAAGAAGTAAAAATTGACACTGCAGAAATGCAAAGGATCATGAGAGATTACTACAAGCAACTATAGGCCAATAAAATGAACAACTTGGAAGAAATGGACAAATTCGTAGAAAAGCATAACTTTCCAAGACTGAACCAGGAAGAAATAAAAAACATAAACAGACCATTCCCAAGCACTGAAATTGAAACTGTGATTAAAAATCTTTGAACAAACTAAAGCCCAAGACCAGAGGGCTTCAAAGGTGAATTCTATCAAAAATGTAGAGAAGAGCTAACACTTACCCTTCTCAAACTCTTTCAAAATATAACAGAGGTAGGAACACTCCCAAACTCATCCCACGAGGCCACCATCACCCTGATACCAAACACAGATAAAGATGTCATAAAAAAAGAAAACTACAGGCCAATATCACTAATGAACATAGATGCAAAAATCCTCAATAAAATACTAGCAAATAGAATCCAAGAACACATTAAAAGGATGATACACCATGATTAAGTGGGGTTTATCCCAGGAATGCAAGGATTCCTCAATATATGCAAATCAATCAACGTGATACACCATATTAACAAATTGAAGAATAAGAACCATATGGTCATCTCAATAGATGCAGAAAAAGCTTTTGACAAAATTCAACACCCATTTATGATAAAAACCCTCCAGAAAGTAGGCATAGAGGGAACTTACCTCAACATAATAAAGGCCATATATGACAAACCCACAGCCAACATCATCCTCAATGGTGAAAAACTGAAACTATTTCCACTAACATCAGGAAAAAGAAAAGGTTACCCACTCTCACTACTATAATTCAACATAGTTTTGGAAGATTCAGCCACAGCAATCAGAGAAGAAAAGGAAATAAAAGGAATCCAAATTGGAAAAGAAGAAGTAAAACTGTCACTGTTTGCAGATGACATGATATTATACATAGAGAATCCTAAGGGTGCTACCAGAAAACTACTAAGGCTAATCCATGAATTTGGTAAAGTAGCAGGACACAAAATTAATGCACAGAAATCTCTTGCATTCCTATATACTAATGATGAAAAATCTGAAAGAGAAATTAAGGAAACACTTCCATTTACCACTGCAACATAAAGAATAAAATACATAGGAAAAAACCTACCTAAGGAGACAAAAGACCTGTATGCAGAAAACTATAAGACACTGCTGAAAGAAATTAAAGATGATACAAACAGATGGAGAGATATACCAGGTTCTTGGATTGAAAGAATCAATATTGTGAAAATGACTATACTACCCAAAGCAATCTACAGATTCAATACAATCCATATCAAACTACCAATGACATCCTTCACAGAACAAAAATTTTTACAATTAGTATGGAAACACAAAAGACTCTGAATAGCCAAAGCAATCTTGAGAAAGAAAAACGGAGTTGGAGGAATCACACTCCCTGACTTCAGACTATACTACAAAGCTACAGTAATCAAGACAACATGATACTGGCACAAAAACAGAAATGTAGATCAATGGAACAGGGTAGAAAGCCCAGAGATAAACCCACACACATATGGTCAACTAATCTATGACAAAAGAGGATATGCAATGGAGAAAAGACAGTCTCTTCAATAAGTGGTGCTGGGAAAACTGGACAGCTACATGTAAAAGAATGAAATTAAAACACTTCCTAATACCATACAGAAAAATAAACTCAAAATTGATTAAAGACCTAAATGTAAGACCAGGCAATATAAAACTCTTAGAGGAAAACCTAGGAAGAACACACTTTGACATAAATCACAGCAAGATCTTTTTTGACCCACCTCCTAGAGTAAAGGAAATAAAAATAAACAAACAAAAAAAAGCAATGAACCTAATGAAACTTAAAAACTATTGCACAGAAAAGGAAACTATAAACAAGATTAAAAGACAACCCTCAGAATTGAAGAAAATATTTTCAAAGGAATCAAAAAACAAAGGACTAATGTCCAAAATATACAAGCAGCTCATGTAGCTTGATATCAAAAAAACAAACAAACAAATCTGAAAATGGGCAGAAGACCTCAATAGACATTTCTCCAATGATATTCAGATGGCCAAGAGGCACATGAAAATCTGCTCAAATCACGAATTAGTAGAGAAATGCAAATCAAAACTACAACGTGATATCACCTCACATGGGTTAGAATGGGCATCATCAGAAAATCTACAAACATCAAGTGCTGGAGAGGATGTGGAGAAAAGGGAGCCCTCCTGCACTGTCGGTAGGAATGTAAATTGATACAGCCACTATGGAGAACAGTATGGAGGTTCCTAAAAAACTAAAAATAGAATTACCTATGACCCAGCAATTCCATTACTGGGCATATACCCTGAGAAAACAAAAATTCAAAAAGTCATATGCCCCCAATGTTCATTGCAGTACTATTTACAATAACCAGGTCATGGAAGCAACCCAAATGCCCATTGACAGACAAATGGATAAAGAAGATGTGGTGCATATACACAATGGAATATTACTCAGGCATAAAAAGGAAAGAAACTGGGTCATTTTTAGAGATGCGGATAGACTTAGAGACTGTCATACAGAGTGAAGTAAGTCAGAAAAGAAAAACAAATATCGTATATTAACGCATATATGTGGAATCTAGAAATATGGTACAGATGAACTGGTTTGCAAGGCAGAAATAGAAACACATGTGTAGAAAACGAACGTATGGACAGCAAGTGGAGAAAGTGGGTGGCAGGGTGTGAGGGTGGTGGGATGTTTGGGAGATTGAGATTGGCATATATACACTAATATGTTTAAAATAGATAACTAATAAGAACCTTCTGTATAAAAAATAAATTAAAAAAAAATAAAGTGGAGGGAATCCTTTCTGCAATGTTCCCCTAAACATCCTTAGTGACAGGAAGACACAGATTATGTTGGTCCTCAAAGTCTGAACTGAAGAACGCGTTCTGAAACAGCATAGATTTTCAAGATAAATTCGGAGACCTGGCGAAGAGAGGGACTATATAACAGTGTTAAATTTTTCCTGAATTGAAATTTTGATCATGCCACTTACTGGTTGTTTGATCTTATACAAATTCTTCCTCACTTTGCTTTCTTTGGTATAAATAGCACACAAATAGTAATTACTAATAGAATTGTAAAGATTACAAAGGAAAATGCCTATAAAGTATTCAAATATGTTGAAAGGTTTGCTGAAAGATATATACAAATGAGACTGTAGATTATAACATCATCTTTATATCTTTTGTCTATTATTTTGTGTATTCATCTCAGTGGCAGCCCATGAGTTTTTGTTTTTTTATTGTTGTTGTTTGTGTTTATTTAATTATTTTAACACTAAACAAAGAAATGTTATTACATGTTCTGAAGGGTGGAAAAAATGCCTTAAAGCATCTATGAGAAATAAAAAAATAAATTGATTTAATCAGTTTTACAGCAATGAGAACATTTTGGATTTAAATAATTTAACAGCTAATATATACTATTAGTACATAGTGTTAAAAGTCAATAGACTTACAGACATACAGAACAAACTTATGGCTACCAAAAGGGAAAGGGATAAATTGGGAATTTGGGATTAACAGATACACACTTCTATATATAAAATAGATAAACAACAAAGGCCTAGTGTATAACACAGGGAACTATATTCAATATCTTGTAATAACCTATAATGGAAAAGAATCTGAAAAAAATTTTTAATCAAATATCACCATGTCAGGCAATCATGTTGTGTTTAAGTTAATGATGGTTGAGAGGATATTTTTAAATACCATGGTTCTTTTATTTTTTCTCAAAAATATATGCCACATTCTGAAAAAGTAGAAATGTTTGATTTTTCTGAATCACTTACCAGCCATATTTTTACTCTCATTTATCATTTTTTCTTAAAAATGAATTAATATAAAATATTCTTACTAGTGGAAATGAAATATTCTAGAAATCATACCCTTCATATGCTCACACACTGATGACAAAAGGTTATCACAGAACAGCATCTTAGGCAGGTAGAGCTCATGCATGTGCAGCACAGAGAATTTCCCACCCTTGAAGATATGGGCAATGGTGGGAACCAGGAGAAAGAATCATACAGCCTTAGTCAACTTCGTCATGTTGCAAATCTACCACTATGTTCATAAAATATAGAAAATTTCTTTCATTCTTTTCCATGATTTCTAAAATCATACAGTTTTTGAACACTATTAAAATGTGAATTTTTAAAATAGCTGGTAGAAAAACTGTCACTCATGGAAGCATTCTTCTTAACATAGTTTAGCAAACATTGTGTGCTATTGTCTTTTTTCTCTCATATTGCCTACATGGCTTCAGTGCCATGATTTGCTTATATAATAGTCTATTTTCCTCTCTCCCTGGAATATGACACTGCCTTCCCCCTTTGCTCTGTCACCTCTTTCCCTTCATCCTTTATAATAGAGTCTTCAATTGCAGTTGTATAACTTTGCAGGATCACCCTATTATAAAATGACCTTTCTGACAACTCATGCCATTGCAAACCATCTTATGTCACTTAAAACAAACTGTCGTGTGTGATGAATTAATGACATATATATCTGATCACTTTTGCTAGAACATAAGCTTCCTGGAGGCAAGGGCCACTAAACCTACTGACCAGTCCTTCCTGGTCTTCACTCAATAGTTATTAACAAATATTTCATAAGTTTATGGGTTAATGAATAAATAAGGTAATGAGAATCGTAATTTCCATAAGGACTAGGGCAGTATCAGCTTACTGATGGCTTTAACTCCAGGTTCCAGTTCCTCATCTTGAGGAGTGACAATAAAAATTTTTTTAATTAAGGAATTTATGCTGCCAAGAATATTAGAGAAGAAAAATTTTGCCCAAAACTAACAATTTATTTCCAATATATATTTCTAGGAAAATTACATTTTAAAATAAAATTACCAATCATTATATTTCCTGTGATAAAACATTACTGCATTACTGTAATTATTTTTTAACATTTATCTTTCAGTGTGTTGGTTGACTTTGTCTTTGTATTGGTCAGTTCCTATCATGTTTCCTGGAATATAGCAGGGATGTTTTAAACACATGAATGAATGAATGAATAAAAGAAAATAAATCTATAATAAGTTACAGAAAAATATTTTATAATTTTAACGTGATAATAAAAAATAGAATAATACATCAAGAATCTGTTTAAAATAGAGTCAGTCTGAAAACTTTGGGGTTTGTTTTGTCACTTTAAAATCTCTTATTGAAAGCATATATTGTAGAATGGGGACTCCAATGTTAGATCACCTGGGTGTTCATGCTAACTGTGTGATTTCCTAACTAAACAGAATATTTAGCAGTTTTTGTTTCAATTTCTTTGTTTACTAAATGACAAAAACAGCAGCCCCTTCCTCTAGATTTTGTATAGTAAATGAGACAATTCATGTAGAGTATAAAGCATATAACTGGCTTACACTGGTGATTTATTGAAGAATCACATCTTTATTCTACACTGTGCAAAAGTAGTCAGAATACTTCAAATAATTTGCAATGATTCAACTAGCCCTTTCCACCTCTAGAGCAATCCAGTAATTAACTACTTGATTAGCAGTAATTTTACAACAATAACTACATAAAAACAAATTTTAATATGTGACTCTAAGTACAAAAGCAGAGAAGGTAGTTCTAATACTAACTTTTGGAAAAATGTATAAGACATGTAAAACTTCCTTCAAGAGAATAAAACATTTTGGCTCTCTGGTAAATTGTAGTAGAATGAACATTGTGCCATGAGTCACTGGACCTGAGTTAAAACCCTGGGCTTAGTGTCTTTACTTTCTCTTAACATTCATATGTATCAAATCAGGATAATACTGGTTTTCACTGCTCTTTTATAAACTTAAACTTTTCCATCCTTCTTTCCTTCCTTCCTTTCTTCCTTCTTTCCTTCCCCTTCCCTCCTTCCCTCCCTTCTTCTCTCCTTTTCTTCTTTTCCTTCCTTCTTGTTATTTATTTTTCAAAACACTCCTGCTATGTTCCAAGAAGTCTAATAGGTGCTAATGTAAGCACAGTGAAAATACAGATATCATTTTTTTTGTTCTTGGAACTAACAGTCTAGGGAGATGTAATATCTGTGAAAGTTCTGGTACTATGAAAAATTAAATAATGAAAAGGCTCCAAGGCCTTGAAGAAATGTAAACACAACTCTTAAATGGGAATACTGTGTAACCTGAAAATAGCTATTCTTAGACAATGTACAATTAACCTGTGCACATGGCATGCTGGACAAATACTGCTTCTTTTCAGTGAGAAATGCTTTTGTCTGCAACGACTGGAATTGTGCCAGCTGTCCAATTTCATTAAGCCTCTTCTCCTCTACTAATGGAAAGGCATTATTTTCATTGTGTTCAAGAGACTGATCTTTCAGATACTGCTGTGCAGTTGCTTTTTCCTATGAAATATTTCAAATACAAAATAGCATATAAAGAGAAATATAACAAAACTGACGTATTCATTATCCAGCCTTATCAGATCTTACCATTTTGACATATCCTTTTCAGACTTTTAAAGTAAATTGTACAATACAGATATTTGAGTATACTTTTAAAGTTCCATCTTCCATTCTCCTTTCTTGGTAAAGCCTAAATTATGTGATTATCATTTCTATGAAAATACTTGTAATATTACTATAGTATTTATAAACAATAGGTAGCATTGTTTTGAATATATTTAAACTATATTGTCAATGTGATATTGTATGTATTATTCTGCATCTTGCTTGTGTGCTTATTTTGCTCATTATGATATATAATATGATGCTTTATAAATATATAAAATTCATATGACATATAACATCATATGTATATATATATATATATATATATATATAGATAGATAGATAGATAGTTCATTTTAATGGCCATTCTGTATTTCATTGTTTGAATGTATCATATATCATCTATCTAATTCTACTGAAGAACATTTAGGTAGTCAAGTTTTCACTATTACAAGTCATGCCACAGTGACCATTATTGTAGACATTACCTTTTTCGGAAGTTTTTCTTTCTTTCTCTCCTCCTCTCTTTCTTTCTTTCTTTTTTTTTCTTTCTTCCTTCCTTCCTTCCTTCCTTTCTCTCTCTCTTCCTTCTTTTCTTTCTTTCTTTCTTTCTTTCTCTCTCTTCCTTCCTTCCTTTCTTTCTTTCTTCCTTCCTATCTCCCTCTTCCTTCCTTCTTTCCTTTCTTTCTTTCTTTCTTTCTCTCTCTTCCTTCCTTCCTTTCTTTCTTTCTTTCTTTCTTTCTTTCTTTCTTTCTTTCTTTCTTTCTTTCTTTCTTTCTTTTCTTTCTTTATTTCTCAGTATGTAGAAATAAGTCCAGGGATTGTGGATCAAAAGGAAGGCAGATTTTACCTTTACTAGATACTTCCAATTCTTCTCCTAAGGACTGTACTCATTACCTTTCACTATCTGTGCATGAGATTTTCCATTTCTTCTCCTTAGCAATACTTAGATCATCAGATTTTAATTATTTACAAACTGATGGACATGAAAATGTATCACATGGATTATTATTATTTTTGCCTTTCCCTGATTAATATTGAGATTGAATATCTATTCATGTTTCTTGGTCTCTTGGGTTTCCACTTTTATTAGTTTTCAGTTTATATGCTTTTCCTGTTTTCTAATGAGTTGTCTTTTTCTGATTTACATGTTGGAGTTCTTAAAAATTATACATACTAGTCTTTTATGAATTATATGATATAAAAATATTTTATTCCTGTTGGTGGTTTGTCATTCTCCTTTGTTTTAGTAACATTTGATGAGCTGCAGTTTCTTGTTTATGAAATATATATTTATGGGATATTTAAGAAATCTTTCCTACTCTGATATAAAAACTACTTTACATTTTCTTCTAAAATTTAAATATCTGATAAGATAATTCTTACATTTGTTCTTCAAATTATTTTAACTGCTCTTGGCCCTTTGTCTTTTTATATGAATTATGAAACCACCTTGACAGTCTCCATTAATGAACCATTTGAAATTTTGATGAAATGTCTTTAATTTATGAAATAATTTGAAAGAAAATGACCTTCAGACAAAACTAAGTTTTCCAGTTCATGAATGTGATACATCTCTTCATTTATTCGTATATTACTTTTGTCCTTCAGAGATGTTAATTTTTTTTTTTTTTTTTTTTTTTTGCAGTACACAGGCCTTTCACTCTTGTGGCCTCTCCCGTTGCAGAGCACAGGCTCTGGAAACGCAGACTCAGCGGCCATGGTTCACGGGCCCAGCCGTTCTGTGGCATGTGGGATCCTCCAGGACCAGGGCACGAGCCCATGTCCCCTACATCGGCAGGCAGACTCTCAACCACTGTGCCACCAGGAAAGCCCCAGAGATGTTAATTTTTTTAAAATTCCAGTAAATATTATTAGGCACAATCAGAGAATTTATATACTGTTCTATTTTGTTTCTCTGAATCTGATAATTTCTCTTTAATTATTATGCATATACAGAATTATATCAAGTTTTAGATGATCATTTTCTAGCAAAGATTTTTGTTTAAATCTCTAGTGGCCCTATACATTTGTATAACATTTTAGATTTTCTTTGGGGACACTCATAGTATCTGCCAATAAAGATAAATTTTTATCCTGTTTCTTCCATTTCTTATAAATTTATTTTGCTTGGCATACTGCCTTGGCTGTGATAAACTGTATAAAGTTGGCAAACCTGGAGATGGGAGAATCTGGTTATTACTTTTGAAAGGCATGTGTATAAAGTTTCCCCATTAAAGTGATATTGTGATTGTTTATCAGGTTAAGAAAGTTTTCTTAGTGCGAGTTATTTTGTAATCAGTGATTTTTCTTAAATATATTCCTGAATCTATTGTGATGATCATATAGTTTCCCCTTTAAGCTGTCACTGTGGTGTATATTTTAATAAAATTTTCTAATGTTGAAATAGCTTTGACTTGCTTTCAGGAACTATACTTACCCATGGTGCACTTTCTTTTTATCCTTTGCTGTCATTAATATGCTAGCTTCTTTCTATTTTTTAACAAAAACAGAATATTTGTATATATTATTTGGTTTTTGATATAAAATTATTATTAGTGTTATGAAGTGAATTAATTACCTTCACCTACTCTTCCATTCCCTGGAATAATTTATAAAACATACAAAAACCCATTCCTTAGTTTGATAAAACCACTGACTAGAACTGGTGGATTTTTGAAGGAGAGATTTTGATTACATATTCATATTTTAGTAATGTTTGTCTAATTTTCCCCTTCTCCACTTCCCCCTCCCTCTCTTTCTCCTCCTCGCTCTCTCCCTTTCTTGTTTTTCCAGCTTCTTTTCATCTATTTTCAGTCTTTCTTGCTATTAAAAATTTCTCTCAAGTGGAAAAATTGACTTCTAGGCATTATTCTAACTGCATTTTGTAATATTTAAAAAAAATTTTTTGATGTGGACCATTTTTAAAGTCTTTATTGCGTTTGTTACAATATTGCTTCTGTTTTATGTTTTTTGGTTTTTTGGCTCTGAGGCATGTGGCATCTCAGCTCCCCGACCAGGGATCGAACCTGCACCCCCTGCATTGGAAGGTGAAGTCTTAACCACTGGACAGCCAGGGAAGTGCTATTTTGTAAGTTTTGGTATGCGATTTATTCATTCTTGTTTATTATATAATTTCCCTAGCACTTTCCTCTTTAATACACAAATTATTTAAGATTACATGTTAAATTTGTAAGCATAGAGTTTTTACAGCATATTTGTAAATGGGCTGTGAGTTTTAGCTATAATTTTATTGTTGATGATGTTGAATTTTATTTTGGTTCAAGCTTTTTGTTAGTGGGATAGCAATTCTTTGAAATCTGATGAGACTTTGAATCTCTGTACATGCTCATTTTCTTTCTTTTCTTTTGGTAAATGTAACATATGTACTTGAAAAATATATTCTTTCTATGATTGGTGCAATGTGTGTGTGTGTGTAACATACATGTGTATATATATTTAAAGTTTTCTTACTCTTAACCTTAACTAAATTTCTTGCCCTACTTGATTTATCCTCATGCGATAAAAGTATGCATATTAAAATCATCAAGTTCATGATTTGCTTATTTCTTTGTGTAATTTTCTTTAGTTATTTGTGTTATTATTTTAGTTCTTTACAAGTTCATTATTATTATATACTATATGTCATTTTTATGTGTTCTTGGTAGATAATTATTATATTCTTCATTATTTTTATAATTATTTTATTATAATTTCTATATTTGTATAACTTAGATATTTCTTATTTTATATTGTAAATATTTATATTACAAACATTTATTTGTATTATTATATTATTGTTATATTACATAGTATATTATGTAGTGCCCTGCTTTATGTTTATTGCCTTAATTTTATTTTGGTTGATAATATTGTCATGGCTTTGTGCCATATCTGTTTGTACTACTTTATTTTTTATCTAAATATATAGTTTTCTTTTAGATGTGTCTTCTGAAAGCAGTGCATAGCTTGATTTAAAAAATTACAGTCTAAATACTGGTGCCATTTGTTAAGGGAATTCACCTATATTGCTGAAATATTTGGACTTATTTCTAAATCATATTTTTTGTTGTTTACTGAGTACCATCATTTTTCTTATATTCTTTACCATCCTTTTATAACTTCTATGAGATTGATTAGGATTTCTATTACTTCTTTCATTTTTTTCTTCCTTTCTTTCCTTTCTTCTTTTCTTCCTCTCTTCCATTTTGGTCTGATCATTTAGAAGCTACAAACTATATGTAACTTATTTTGTAATAGTTTAAATTTTACCCCATATAAGTAATGCTAATTTTCCATTAAATCTAAATTTATTCTGCATGACTATCTCATCCTAAGCATGACAAATCTCTTATTGTACTCTAT
This sequence comes from Hyperoodon ampullatus, assembly GCF_949752795.1. Classification (NCBI taxonomy): domain Eukaryota; kingdom Metazoa; phylum Chordata; class Mammalia; order Artiodactyla; family Ziphiidae; genus Hyperoodon; species Hyperoodon ampullatus. Next base: position 11,280,305 of record NC_136918.1, read on the forward strand.
CCACTGCATATCATCTCATAGCATCTTCCCATCATTGCTTAGAAATTCAGTGTGAATTTTGTAAACAAAACACAGTTGTTTTGTACTTAATAGTCAAATATATTTATCAACATATTTTATTAATTACCCTTTTGTACTATACCTTCTTTCTGTTTTCTTATTTCATCTAGAAGAAATATGCCCATTAGGAATTTTTTTCATGAGAATTCATGTGTGATAATATCACTATCTCTTGAGATGTTAGAAAATAGTATCTTTACTTTGTCTTCACACTTGAATGGTAATTTGATAGGTTATAATATTTTGGGTTAACAGTTACTTTTCTTAATCAATGGGAAAATACTTCTTTATTATTTTTTATCATTGTTTATCACTTTTGCTGATGAACTTATGTGCTTATCATAATTATTTTTTGTAAGGATATTTTTATTTTTGTTGATTTAAAAAATAATTTTCTCTTTTTTCTTGATGTTGTACAGTTCACTGTGTTGTGTCTAGATGTGAGTTTATCTTTATCCTGCTTAGTGCTAGGAATATACTTTCCAACCAAAACTCAGCCATTGCTCAGTTGACTTCTGCAAAGCCTATTTGAAGATATATGATAGAGGCTTTTTAAATTATTACTGTACTGTGAATTATCAGTATCTTCCAGTTTAGCAGTCTTCCAAGAGACTGTGGCTATTCCAATGACATTTTATTAAATTAGTACATTTTTCATTTCTAAGATTTCTAATTAGTTATTTTCATACCACCTCTTCTTATTACATTTTTGCTAATTTTGTTACAAAATTTCATGCTTTAGGTTTTCACTATTCATTCTTTTTACAAGTATTTTGTGTAAAATAATTTGTCACTTGTTCTATAAAATTAACTGCATCTGAAATAAGTATATTCCAGATGCAGTTAATATAGGTTAAGTATCTTTTTTAGCCTTACTTATTCCATGTGATTTATAATTTGTGTTGGCTAGCTCATTGCAATTGGTTTATTTATTCACTTATTCATTTATTTTCTCTCTAATTTATTTGATTACCCATCTTTTTTGAGTCGCCTCCATCTCTATCTACTCAGGGCCTTTGTCCAGAGTCAGATATTATAATGACTTCTGGATTCTTCATCTCCAAAGTCATAGCCTTAATGATTTTTCAACATTTCTATTCCAATTCTGGAGTATTGGAGATGTTTGTTTTATTTTTATGCATGGTAATTTTGTTTGGTTTTTCTATTTTTCATCTTATCTCTTGATGTGTGCTTGATTCATACCAAAGTATGGGTTCATTTTGCCATTTTAACTGAAATTCTTTCTGACTATTTAAGTTGACTTTTGAGTCACCATAGGACTTCCTTGTCTCTTTTTGTTATCAATGTTATGGATATTTGTCCATGTGCTCATTATTACTTAGCAACACTTTGGGAAATTTTCAGCCATCATAATGTTTTATAAATTTTAAGTTTTCAATATAAAAAATTAATTTCTTGTACATTTGGAGTTATAGTTTCTCACATTCTTTATTTTGTATGTGGAGGGTAAAGTAAAGACATTTGACCTGAGATATGACTTAAGGTACCACTGAAAGTAATAATAACTGAAGTATTATATACAAATATTATATAAGGAAATATGGGCATTTTACATAGTAAGGCAAAGAATAATGGGGTGACAGTGTGGAATGTGGAGAACACTGGGCTCTGGGGTAGGAGATGGGTATCTACTCTGGACTTTGCCAGAGGTTAAAAGGATCTAAACCTTCTCTGAATATTCTTTAAAACCTTTGTTTCCTCATTTGTAAAATTAAAGTGTTGGATTACAGAATTTCAAAGATTATTTCCCCCCAGCTTTAATATATATCATCCTGACATTCTAATTGATGTTATGCTTCTGAAATGATGTCCAACGTTTGCAAATTGCTTTAATTAGAGTAGAAGCAATTTTTATAGAGGCTATAAGGGAGTAGATTCCAAATGAGGCATTTGGATTTACAAAGTAAAATAACTGGCAATCATGCACAGGTAGAAAAGTAAATCATGACAGAAGAGAAAATAGCCATAGTCACACAATAGTTCAATTTCTGAAAAGGTTTTTTTCCCCCCTTTTTTGGAAAAGAATATTTCATCTGGGCAATTGAAAAGTACAAGATTGTGTTTTCAATTTTGAAGTTTGAAAATTACTTTAATCAAATGCTTAGTTTTTATTTTAGCCTTGAACATATAAAGAGTGCATAGAATTCAAATAAGCAGAGTGATAATACCAGCATATTTCATAGGGTCTTCCATTCAGTGCCTTGTTATTATGGGTATAGAGGGAAGTTGACAAATGTGTACTCACTTTCAAAAAAGGCAAGTGAAAACCATTTCAAGAATTTGGTTTTCTTCTTACAGAAACACAAACATTTTAGAAATTTAGGGAATTATACAGTGATTACCATTTTTTGATAATGAATTTAGTGTCAAGTATATACAGAATTCTTTATTTTGTTTTATAGTTGAAGCCTTGAAATAGACGCTCCTAATTTAGATATATCATGTTTTCAAAGGATCAAGAGGACTCAATAAACATTAGCATGAGTACAACTGAAGGCAAGAATCAAGTGCAAATCACTTTTGTATCTTCAGTACCTATCATAATATTGAGCTCATATTAGTTGTGTATTGTTTGCTGAATTTATTTTGAAGAGAAGATTTAAACTCTGAGAATGCAAGGTGGTAAGAGATTTTAAATGTTCATCCACCTAAAAAATACACCTATCAAAGTTTTTCTAGGCTTCTTAAAAATCTTATACATGGTCTAGAATCCCTTATGTAAAGCTCTTGGGTTTGATAATTCAAAATATTTTATATTTTAGAATGTTGATTTTTGCATATACTCTATATTATGGATCATCTGCTTAAAGCAGAACCCCATGATCAAATAAATAATTTCTGTAGCAAAAAAAAAAAAAAAAATGTCCATTTTAGCTGGGATAAATAGCTTCACCTCAAATTAGGCTTTGCTGTCGAGTGAGTTTGTGACATACTTAACAAAAACAAAAATTTTTCCAGAGCTTTTGGTTTTAGAATTGCAGATAAAGAATGATATAAGTATATTATAATAATATTAAAGGTACAGAGAACTGGAGGTAGGAGAGTGGAATACAAAAGTATCTTTGAAAAGATCTATTTGTATTATACAAAAATATACTGTAATTCAACAACCCCTAAGGATATTAATGTGCTTAGCTGATACAGTCACACATTTGCCATGCCCTCCTGAGACACAGCAGAATTGTAAAGATGACTGCTTGGGTGGATTTAGTGGGGCAATGTGTGTCAAGAAATCGAATAAAAAAATGAAGTTAACAACTTAGAAGGTAATAGACCTAGGGCTATGACTTATCCAGAGAGAGAGAGAATCAACAGAAATAAGAAAAGTGGAAAGATAATTTTAAAAACAGTTTAAAAATTGATGAGCCATCATTAAAATTCTCGAGCCACTCTGGGTAGTTTGGGTTATCACATTGCTCATGTATGAAGTCACATGAGAACAAATTAAAATAGAAAGAGAAAGATTCCTTCAAGAGGAAAAGAAGAGATTTACTTTATTTTCTAAGTAAACAGACAAATAAGCTTTAAAAATATCAAAAGTAGTTGACACATAAACTTGTTTAACAACAGAGGGAACTTCGTTAAATGCATACACATTGTGAAGATTTCCGACATATATCCATTTAGCATTTTTCTGTGTATAATTTTAAATTTTGCATCATGCAGTGGGTGTTAATACAATTTACTTCTCCATATTTCAAATTCAATGGCAAAAAATAGAAGAAGAAAAATTGTGCTTATTGTGGAAGGGATGCTTTCTGAAGTAAAATGATTCATTTAAGCACAGAAACACACAACATAATAAATAGAAGATATTCTGAAAACAGAAATGGTTCCTTGAGGATTTTATCTCATCTTATGTTCAACACCACTAATCATTAGAGAAATGTAAATCAAAACTACAATGAGGTATCACCTCACACCAGTTAGAATGGGCATCATCAGAAAATCTACAAACAACAAATGCTGGAAGGGGTGCAGAGAAAAGGGAAACTTCTTGCACTATTGGTGGGAATGTAAATTGATACAGCCACTATGGAGAACAGTATGGAGGTTCCTTAAAAAGCTAAAAATAGAACTACCATATGACCCAGCAATCCCACTACTGGGCATATACCCTGAGAAAACCATAATTCAAAAAGAGACATGTACCACAGTGTTCATTGCAGCACTATTTACAATAGCCAGGACATGGCAGAAACCTAAGTGTCCATTGAGAGATGAATGGATAAAGAAGATGTGGCACATATATACAATGAAATATTACTCAGCTATAAAAAGAAATGAAATTGAACTATTTGTAGTGAGGTGGATGGACCTAGAGTCTGTCATACAGAGTGAAGCAAGTCAGAAAGAAAAACAAATATCTTATGCTAACACATATATATGGAATCTAAAAAAAAGGGGGGGGGATTCTGAAGAACCTAGGGGCAGGACAGGAATAAAGACACAGATGTAGAGAATGGACTTGAGGACAGAGGGAGGTGAAAGGGTAAGCTGGGATGAAGTGAGAGAGTGACATGGACATATATACACTACCAAACATAAGGTAGATAGCTAGTGGGAAGGAGCCGCATAGCACAGGGAGATCAGCTCAGTGCTTTGTGACCACCTAGAGGGGTGGGATAGGGAGGGTGGGAGGGAGATGCGATAAGGAGGGTATATGGGGATATATGTATACATATAGCTGATTCACTTTGTTATAAAGCAGAAACTAACACAACATTGTAAAACAATTATACTCCAATAACGATGTTAGAAAAATTTTTTTATCTCATCCTAGTAAGTAGCATTATCCTTGTTTAACAATAATAGATAATATGCATGGGATTGTTTTTCTGTGTCTGGAAGTTTTATGATTCTATTACACAGTGTACTGTTCTTTACCTTAACATTATTAAGGGAACTAGCAGTGAGTCATATACTAGGGGCTTGAGATATTAAATTGGGTGACATCTCAGGCTGAACACTTTTGCCAGTCGTGACAGTGAAGGAGAACCACGGTCTGGAGAGGAAGTCACAAGTGTCTGAACAGCGAAGTTCTGTGAAGGAGCCCTGAGCCATAGTTAAAGGGCAGTACTTGCCAGTTAGACAACACTTGGCAAGTCACCTAGTCTTCTGAATCTCATTGCTCTTTTGAAATAATGACTAACGTACATACCTGCACATGAGAGCATCTCATAAACTGAGAAGAGCAGTAATGACAATAGAAGGTGGTGTGGGTCTTACATTGCTCTAATGGAATAGCACGATGTTTTAGCATCTCAGTCTGGTTCAAGTTTTGGTTTTTCACTCAACCAGCTTCTGACCTTAGACAACTGACTCAACCATTTATGGCCTCAGTTTCTGAAGTTATAAAACAGAAAGAATACCAGTCATAGTGAGTATTTGCCTTTCATTAACAACGAAACAATGCATATAAAAAGCTTACCCTTGTGGCAGGCACAGACTAAGTTCTTAATAATGTGACTTTTAATCGTGATGGTGAGAAGGTGAGGACTATGGTGATGGTGAGGTACCATCCACCTCCTCAGAGCAATTCACACTCAGTCTCTGGAGCAGATCTGAAAGAACTCCTTAGCAAGTGAATTAGGCTGTGCAGAGGGAGGATACCCATCTTAGAACCACTTCGAATATCGTTGATCTATTTTTTCTGAATTAGTTTAAAAATGCTCCACCTTTTCCCACTTAAACTAGTTTTTGTGCTTTGATTCATCATATAATTACAAATAGCTATGTTGTATATACTGTATAGTTGATTCATACTTTTGAAAAACACCAAATTCTGTTTTCATGTCTAAAATAATTCAGTAATGACTAAAAAGTGATCTTTAAGACTTCTACACTGTTTGTAAGACTAAGCCAGTTCATAGGTAAGACTGACTATGAAACAGTCATCATAACAACATATTTTAGTGCTAATTCTGAGGAAGATTTTCAAGAAGACATAAAAAAGAGGTTTATATGTGCTGTCATTTTCCAATGGGAGTTAAGAATTTGATAACATTTGGCTAGATTCAGTAAGTTGCCTAAATTTTTATATTGCACATATGTTTTTAAGCTTCTCGGGATTTTTTTGTATATGATTTGAAGCACTTTTGATATGCCTTTAATTCACTAAATAAAAGCAACTTTTTGGATCAATATTACTGATTTTGCCACCTTGCTTGTAAAGGAGAATTTTTCAAAGTCATAAGTTACCCTTTTTCCTTTATTATAAAGCAATATTTTATATTGTAAAACTGCTTCACTACCCTAGTTGTCTTCTGATTTATTTATAGTCTGGTTATTTATGACATCTTTTCATAAGTTATCATTTTATATATTTCTCTCCTTTTCCATAAATGAACACATTGCTCCAAAGTTAATGTAAAGTAGATAAGTTGCCTTACATAAATCAGAGAAGGATTTATGTAAAGAATATTTTATGAAAAGTCACAATTTCATTTAGCCTATATTTCAGAACAACTGTCCAAGCCCTAAGATAGAAGTCATAAATAGAAAGAGGAAGAACGCTGTTATAATCTTTAATAAAGAATAAACTGACCATGCAACTAGGCTTAAAAATCTTGAACAAACTCATAGTTCTTGTAATAAGTTAAACCTACATTTGAAATCATCCTGTCTCTTTTTCCATTTGAAGCCAATGGTAAATTGTAACTCATTTTCACAAATGAACTTGATCAGATTTGTAATGTTACAAAAGTGCAATATATTTCTCTTATTGTTAAAGAAGTTATTCTTTTTACTTATATTTCCAATGTTAGAGTTACATTGTGTAGACAATTATTTTACTTTCAAAGGTCATAATAACATTGTCCTTAAAGTTCTTAATGTTATGAAACCATTTGAAATATTTAAAAATTAGTGTTTTCTGCAAAAGTTTATGTTCAACAATAATTTACTGTTTGTAAGTAAAAATTCTAAAGATATATTTAGTGGAAAGTTTATAAAACATGGGTTGGATTGTTTGAGATATACTGCAGTATTATCATATTCTCTAACTTTCTTTTGGGAAAAAATATGGTGTGGGTAAGGATTTAGGGATGCATTTCACTTCTTTCTGATCAGAGTAGAAAAATATTACCATTCATTTGGGGGAAAAAGTATCAAAGTGGTGAAAGGTTACCAGGCTAACAAGGTGGATATTCAATAGCAGCTGCATTTCTGGAAAAAAGTAGTTACCATTTTCCCAAAGTTTTGAGATCCAAAAGTATGTACTGCTAACAAACTTCCTGAGTATACCTAAATGAGGAAAACCTCACATATAGAGGAATCAGCAAATTTTGAGATTCCCAATCCACTACTGGTGGACCAGTGCCCCTGTTGACTTTAATTGAAGGAATACCTATGAGAATTACTACAGCAATGGGTAACGAGGAAATCACAGGACAGATTCCTTTATCCCAGTAAATAAAATAGGCAGCATTGAGAAGTGTAAGGGATTTGATGACAAGTGGTCAGGCTCTACATTAATATTTGTACTTGTCTATTTCACAAGAAATTTAGAAGGCTATGACCAATTTTAAGGAACCGGTACACAATCAGAGGGTCTCAAAGTTCACAATAAATTTCATCTCTGATTTAGTCCATTATGTCAAAACAGAATGCTGACTAGTAAAAATTTCAAGCTGGCATAATATATGGTGAACCCCAATGAAATGTGGAGAATCTGGAGAAACATATTTTACAGACAAAAAAGACTTAATTCTCTATCAAAAATAAAGCATACTTATAAATGAATTGGATAATACTGAATTGTTTTCAATTATTTTCACTGATTATTATTTTAAAATCCATTGTGATAGCGAACTGTCATAAGTTCTCTCTACGTTTTTATTGTAGTCAAAAGGAAAATTCAGTGCAGAGAAATTTTCATTAAAACTAAACCACTTCTTGAATGAAATGGAAATGTCTCCGTGGTGTCAGCAAAGTCTATGAACCTTATTTTAAATATAAGGAAAACTAAGGTGAGAGGAGGTTAAATGCTTTTTCCCAGGATCATCTATGAAGGCAGTGGCAGACAGAATTAAAATGAAGAGCAAATGATAGATTATACTTATTAAATTCAGGACATGGATCTAAACACATCTTGTTACTAGCAGAGTATTTGAATTATTGTCATCAGTTCATACAAGTAAAGTGTGTGTGTGGTGTGTGTGTGTGTGTTTGTATGTGTGTGTAGGCATGCACATAGGTCAATTCTCCATATTCACCATTACAAGGATTTGTTTTATTTTGTTTTATTTTATTTTATGTTTTCGGCTGTGCCACATGGCTTATGGAATCCTAGTTCCCCGATGAGGATGGAACCCAGGGCCCCTGCAGTGGAAGCATAGAGTCCTAACCAGTGGACTGCCAGGGAACTCCTTGTTTTATTTTTAATTATACAATGCTTAATAAACGAGGAAGAAATCTGTTTACCGTGGCATCAATTTCATTTGGACATATAGGTTAAGAAGGGAGGTTGATATTTCTAAATTTTAACCTAGGTCCTGGTTAAAAGCTTTGGAGACCTTGGGTAAAAACCATCATAGCTAAGAAAGTTTTTACATTAGGAACATTTTTTGGAAAAGGGAATCCATTTATAGTTGGGGAACTCATTTGATTTTTAAAAAATCCACTATGTTTAAACTCCAGGGGAAAAATAATAATGGCTTTGTGATAGGTGCTTCCATTCTTATTTTTTAAACTAGTTGAAGGTTTAATGATAATATAAACCATGTGTTACACACTTACTCATATGCAGTTCGTTAAGGATTATTGAATCCTATGGAGGAGGAGAGTGATAAGGGGGTGGCTCCCACAGCCAAAGGGCTTATATTCTTTCCTTCCTTTGCTCCTTCCTTCCCTTCAACTCTCCCTCCTTCACTTTCTTCCAATTCCTTTCTTTTCCTTACCTGGGAGAATATTTTTACTGGAATTTCAAAAGATAATAAAACATTTTATTTGTCCGCTATGAATTGTACACAGGAATCCGATAGAAATAAAAATATTGGGGCTTCCCTGGTGGCTCAGTGGTTGAGAATCCGCCTGCCAGTGCAGGGGACACGGGTTCTATCCCTGGTCCAGGAAGATCCCACATGCCACAGAGCAGCTAAGCCCGTGCGCCACAACTTCTGAGCCTGTGCTCTAGAGCCCGAGAGCCACAACTACTGAGCCCACACGCCTAGAGCCCATGCTCTGCAACAAGAGCAGCTACCACAGTGAGAAGCCCGCGCACCGCAGCGAAGAGTAGCCCCTGCTCGCCGCAAATAGAGAAAACCCGTGCGCAGCAATGAAGACCCAGTGCAGCCAAAAATAAATACATAGAATAAATAAATTTATTTTAAAAAAGAAATAAAAATATTAGCAGTGAAATAGAGAATAATCTAAGGTTTTTATAATTGTCTCCTCCATCCCATGTCACATCCTTCGGATGCACTGAAGGGAGAGGAGCCAGCTGACATGCACAGTCTCCATGCAGCTTCAAGGAGATTTCCAGGAAGCCTCACACTCTGGCTTGAACTCCAGTGCAGAGGCCCTGGGACATATTTGGTAGCTTCTAATACTGTCTTGGGCCTTGAGTTGGGTACTTTTATCATATTGACTCAAGAGAGAGAGAAGAGGAGCTTAATTTGAGGGCATCTCTGAAAGAAAGAGCCCAAAAGAGCTTAGGCCACATATACATAGTGAACCATTTCCAAAATTCACAAAGAAATAACTTATCCCTCTTACTGCAGTCAGACTAAGGGGTGGCTAGGAGTGGAAAAAAAACAAAACAAAACAAAAACCCAAAGCTTTTCTTAAATGTTTTGAAAGGCAGAAAGCAATGGTTACTTTATCACTTTCCATGCTGATTGGCTATCCCAAGCCCCCCGCCCCTTCCTTTTTTTATGGCACATCCTGATTCACCAACATGTTACCATAGTGCATTTTAAAGCAAATTAAATAATTTTTACCAAATACAGTAATAGAATCATTTTCTACACCAGTGGTTTTCAGCCCTCTCTTCACATTACAATCACCTTGGTATCATTTTAGAAAAATTGACGTTAGGGCCTCAACTCTTGAAAGTCTTAATCAATCAGAGTAGGACCCATGCATTGTATTTTTGCCAATTTCCCCAGGTGATATGATCATGCAAACTTGTTTGAACACATCACTGTGAATTGAACAGAGATCGGGAACTAGAAAAATTAAGCAATCCAATATTTAAAACGTGAAGTGTTGGAGGTCCTATTCTGAAATTACTTGTAACATCTTGACCTAAAAGTCTCATCAGCAATTATCCATGCAAGTCCATATTAAATTCTTTCCTGCTGTCTCCAAACACAGGCAAAACATAGAGGAATCAAACGGCCCACCAGTTCCTGCCTCACCCTGATCTGTTTGAGGATGTAGCTCTGGCACTGGTGCGTAGGACAGATTGAATGAGGAGAGCGGGGAAAGAAGCAAGAGGCTGTTTCAGTTGTAGATGAAAATGGAGCTCTGAAGCATGGCAGCTGGCAAAAGTGTTAGAAAGGAGATGCCAGATAGTGTTTTATGATAATTACTCAAGCTACTGCAAGAGTCTGAAAATACTTTTGCTCAGATAATTTTACAAAGTGGAAATTAATGAAGTCCTCATTAGTGAGCTTAGATTAAAAAAACAAAGCATAACACAACAAAGCAAATGCCTTCCTGAACCCCTAGAAAATTACAGACCTTGCAAAACTTACCTCTTCATTCCCAAATAGATTTGAACAAGCTTTTGGGTTTTTTTCCATAGACTCCCAGGTGTGGCTGGAGCAGCACTTTGTGATAACTTGAGATTTGGGGACCAGCACAAGGTTCCACATGCCCCACTCAAGTTCACTCCAATTTTCAGAGACACCAACTCCCAACAGATTCCTTCTCTTAGGTTAGAGTGGGGAGTAGAGGGGACTGTGATCAAAAACATCACAAAAACACAGTCTAAAGGTATCACAATCATGCAACTTCAAATGGTGGTTGCCATGTTGAAATATAAGCCCAGAGATGCCAGATCTTATTTTTCAATAGAAGCCACAAATCAGAATGTTTAAGTGAGGTGACTAATTTATAAAATTTTGTGGAGGTGTGGGGAAAGAAATCTGTGAGTTAGAACCAGCCCAAATGCTGCCAGGCCTTTGAGCTAGAGACACAAGAAAGGTGAGGCTGTGGCTACAGCAGAACATGACTTCTGCATGGCAGCTCCATCGAGGCTGTCCTTCTGTCCTGTCATCAGATATCCTGTTTGAGCACAATTTAAATTGACTTTCTCCATTCCCTACATTTCCCCTGTCTTCCACTTAGCCCTCTCCTTTGCCTCTTACAAACCCTTGTTTTACTTATAAATCTGTTGTTTCCATATGGGAATGAAATGGAGCATCCTTGATGGCAGGTATCATCTTTAGCACCTATAGGATGCTCTGTATGTGCAGATCCCAAGTAAGTACATGTCAGACATAGATGATCATCCTTAATCTATAAATCACCATAATGCAGAGGCAATTATTATTCTTATTTTACAAATGGGAAACTGAAGCTTAGCCAATGTATCTTTTGTCCAAATTCAGGCAATATATGGTAAAACTGAGATGTTTGACTCCAGTGGCTCTGTGCTAAGCCAATATAGAGAGCATTCTATCTAATGTTTTCCCCAGATCATTCATTCTTCCGTATTTAATGTAATGAAATAAACTACAATCTCAGGAGAAATACAGTACAGTGATTTTTGCTACCTGATTTCTAGTCTTCGTGTACTACAGCAGAACTAAAAATATAGGTTAAATATTTTACATAGTCATTTTATTTGTCACAATACTCTGTTAGCATTATCTCTCTTTACTATAAGTAAATGAGTCCAGAAGAGTTAACATTTCCAACACCAGTATCTAAGGATGTTAGGATTTGAAGCCTGGAATTTGACCCAAAGCCCAATTATCCAATGCTCTTTACCCACTTTTTACTTATTCACTCACTCTTTACTTTGCCCTCAACCAAGGGCCTGTGTGGCAACATGGCCTTTCTTTGATGGCAGAAGTTTCCTTGTCCCTTCACTTCAAAAGACAGGTACAAAACCAACAGGGAATCTTGTTTAAAAAAATGCTCCTATGCTGTTGCCTTTAGGTACAAAATTCTGAACTCAGGAAGAGGATGGATTTGAAGCCATTTTTATAAACTTTATATTTTGAATAAAAATAAGAGGATGAATACTAGAAAGATATGTTGAAAAATATCTTAACATGTAAAGAAAGTAAAGTACAAAACTCATTGTGATTTAACTAGACAACTTTTTTCCCCGGAATTTCTATTTCATGTCTAAAACTTTTAGGAATTTAGGAAGAAGCATTGAAAAGTTTTCATTCAATAATATATCATTATAATATCTGACTTATTGTCACCAAGGTTTGTTTTTATTCTGAATTTATAGTCTTTTTTGCTCTCTCTTAAGAATAGTTTCACTCTGAAGGCATTTGTCTTCTCTAGCCAAATACAATAATGTCATAAAATACAGATCTTTCAGGTCTTAAAATTTCTTTTCCTAAATCTCTACAAATTTTGTTTCAATGACAGAAATCTTGAAGCTAGAAATCAAAGTATTATTTGAGTTCCAGAAATGCTATGTTATTAATTTGATTCCAAAATGATGGGCAATTTTATTACTACATATTTTCTATGTTCCCTAGTGTATTTTTTACATAAATAATGTGTTTGTATGAAATCCCAAATGGATTTCCAATTTAAGAAAATGAAGAATATTTCTTAACAAGTGTTCAGAGTCTTGGTCCTTCTGATTCTTTTATCTTGATTTCTAAAAGAAACAATGCCAACAAACAATTTGAACCACAGTCTTCCGAAGAATTTTGGAAAGGTCTCACACACACACACACACACACACACACACACACACACACTGTACTAGATTCCTGTTAAAGAAAAAAAATTTTAAAAGAAAGACATAAACAGAAGAAAAAGGTACTTAGATTTAAAGTTGTTTACTGGCAAGAAAAAATTTGAAGAGTTTAAACGATGTTAATGTAACTGAAAAGCAACGTCCAAATGCATGTTTCCTTTCAGCAAGCAATTTTTTGCTAAGCTGTTATTGATAAAGTTAAGTACCAAAGCAGCCATTTGCTGACAGTCTATTTGAATTAGTTTAAGAAGTATATTCTGAGACTTTCCATGATCTGCTCTTTAAAGTCAGACAAAGAAGGCAATGATGAAGTATCTAAGAATTGTCAGTCTTCGACCACAATGTGATATTTAGATTTGAAAACTGAATAATAACCAAACAATAAGCCTGAAGCTTATTGCTTCAGGAAAAAGCAATAAGAAAAATACATAAATAACAAGCTACAAAGGATTAGAAATTTTCCTTTTGTTACAGAGTGCTATGACCACTGGTCTGTAGCCACATATGAATTCTGTGTTCAGTGATAAGTGGAATTAGAACACTGGTGTAACCATGACTATTTTTATCTAGAAGTACAGGAGTTTAATGGGTAACGCTATGCTGAAGTATCAAAGATTACACTGAGATGGACTGAAAAGCTTAAATCTCCTTACTAATTCTGTGCTAAACACAGTTATCTGCGTTGATATTTGAGGAATCCATTAGGGGGAGTGAGGAAAAGGTGTCAAGCTAATTATAAGAAAAGTAAAGATTCAAGGAAGGTCTCAATAAGAAATTGTAGAAAGGAAGAAAGAAAGAAAGGAAAAGAAAGAAAAGGAGGGAGCGAAGGAAGGAAGGAAGGAAGAGGGAGGAAGAAAGGAAGGAAAGAAAGTAGGAAGGAAACAGGACATTAGGGCTATATAACATTATGTATTGTTGCAGTTACAGAAATAGAGAACAGCCGAGTTAGACTAAAAGCTGAGCTCTCAGTATAAATTGTGAGCATCTCTCAAGTTGTCTTGGTAACAGGACTTTAGCTTATTTATAATGAATTCATAATAAGAAAAACCCTTATGAGATGAATTAAATAGTAAAATAATTATTCTTTCCGTAATATTCAACTACATTGTAAAACATTTTAATATATGTAACTGTAGGTAAACTTTAAACCCAGTAGCATTTAACATGCTTTATGCATCAGAGTACTGAAAGCAGATATTTCACTGCATTGGTGAGTGCGGTGTGATGTGTTGAAGTCTCAATATTAATGAATGTTATCAGCTAAGAGACTGAGAGAAAAGTATCTTTTCTGCTACTGTTTTGAGTTAACATTAGTCTCTAATGAATATGTGAAATTGTTGAACACATGAAAATTCATTTCCCAATATAGCTGGAGTTTTGTTTATCCAGCATTGTGTGTTTGTATGAATATGGCATTGTTGTAATTTTATAATGTGGACCCAAATGGGGAAATAATGTCTTGCAGTAGAAAAAATACAAAATTGACTTTAGAAAACCTAGATTGTCTCATATCTGCTAATTTCAATTGTACATACATTGGTGCTTTACTCAAACTTTTGCATCTAGTTTCTTAATTTTTCAGATAAGAATAATAATATCTATCATAATTAGGTTTTATACTTGAGATGACATTCATTGATATTTTTCATTTAATATGTTTGAAAACAAATTCTAAACTAAAAAGTAGTATCTACTTTTTGGTTATTACCATTCTGTTTTAGACTTACAGTTTAAATTATATCAACTTTTTAGGAAATGTTTCCTAGTTCCTATATTATTAACTATTCTGTGATTGGCAATATTGTAGATGCAACAGGATGTTTTGTTGTGTGGAGAACTCAAGAAAGTTTTTCTATATTACTACAAACTTTTAAGATACAGTATATATATAAGTATAGTATATTAAAGCATAACATAGGTCAAAAACTTAATGGTGACATCTCAACAAAGTAGGCCAGCACAGCATACTGACCTATTTTCATTTGTGTTCATAGGTAAAACTTACAACAAAACAATGACAAAATGATATCCTCTAAACCTCAGATTGTATGTAGTTTAGTGAGAGGTATATTAGTACTAAGAGGACCATCATTTTGATTCTAGTAATATGAACTTGCATTTTCCTCTTGACTAAAATAACTTCAAAAAACATCAGAACAGTAGAAAAAAATGAAATGCAATAACTATGAGGAAAAAAATGATAGAGACTCCTAAGAGCTGGAACCAAGGGGGGTGGACTGAAGAAACATAATGAGTCACCCACTAGCACAGACTAATAGCATATCTTGTTTTCACACAGCCTTCAGATTAGCAAGAGTTAGCTTGGTCTCAGTAATGATCCCCCTTGAAAAGGGCTGTGGAGGCTTCTACAGAACAACTAGGTGTCAGATGAGCAACCACAAAAAGCCCTACAGGAGGACCAACTCATGGATGCAGTCAAGGCCAACATCTTTCCCATCCAGTTACTGGTGCCACTATTTGAAGCCCCAATGCCTTTCCTCTATATTTTGCAATTCAGTTACAAACAATTCATTTCATGAGTTAAATTTATTTCCAATTTATTTCTAGTACCTAGAAATATAAATTTAAACAGGAAGTGTAGCTCAACTTCATATGTGTTCAGCAAGTTAGAATCGTTCCCCACATCTCCTAGTCCTTTCACCTAATTTGAGGAAACCCTCACTGCTGAGGTTTGTGAAATCAGAGGTTTGGAGGTTTCTGATGTTTCCTGCAAGGTCTCAGTTTCCTGCTCTTCTCTGGAGTCGCTTCATCCTCAGCTGCCTCTTACCTGCTGCTACCACTTCTGCCTCAAGCCTCAGTCCACCTTTGTAAGGCAGGTGTGAACCCATGGTCAGCTGGTATGTTGAGAATTTCTCCTTGGTAGAAAGAGTAACTTTGTAACTTTATGAAAAGGGAGGAAACTTTTAAAAAAAGCGAACAGCTAGTCTTCTAACTTCATCAAATCCACAACTCACAGGTACTTTGGAGTAAATTTCAAACTCCTTCGTTTCGCAAACAAGGTTCATTTTGCTTGGGTTCCCGAAAACCTTCAGCCTTATCTCCTGCTCCTTCTGAAGCACAGCCTTTATTTCAGTCCTATGCACTATTTGCCACTTTCTCTAGGTACCACGTCACATGTCATTTCCCTTCCCACATACTTCTCTCCTCTTTTGCCTGGAATGTTTCCCCACACCATTCTTTCATTGCCTATTGCTCCCTCCCACCCTCAATCCTTGATATTCTTGACAATTATATATATATATATATATATATTTTTTTTCCTCTCTGGAATTTTGTTTATAGTTGGATATTGAACCATCTGTATTAATTCTCTAGACTTCTTATCTTTGCTCTCATGCTTTCTGTCTCCTTTTTTAATCTTGCCAGGATGTTTCTTAGCTTTATCTTTCAGCTGGTCTATTGAATTGTTAATTTATTCTATCATACTTTTGTATTTTCAAGAGGTGTTTTTTCTCTCCTTTTATAGGACTTTCTTTCTAGTTACATGGACACAATGTATTCTTTTTCATCTCTCTGAAGCTATTAATCATAATTATTGATTTTTCAAATTTTCTTCTGCTTTCAATATAATGTGCCCACATGTTCCCAATTATTTTTTTAGGTTTTTTTTGTGGGTTTTTTAGTTTCTCATTTTGTTTTTGAAATTGCATGCTTAGAGACTTAATCTACTATTCTTTTTCTCCATTTGTTTATTTCATGCAGTATTTAAAGCTGAATATTTAAGACTGAAATGTTAAGATGCTGATGGGAAGCTTTTTTTTTTTCTTAACTGTACTATTCTACAGATGACTTGACAACTTCATGGGGACACTGAAATGTCAGAATCTATAGGATGTTTATTTGAGGCTGCTCAGTTTCCCTGTAGAGTATCCTCCAAACTTTAGCCTGGGGAATAGAAGATTGGTTGCAGTTATTTAGAGCTACGTTGTGGGACATCAGCTGAGTCTCACTATTCAGTAAGGTCTCATTATTCATTCCCTAAAGTAACGCTACAGGGAGAATATATTTCTTCAGACGATTTTTAAATTTGGAAAAATAAAGTGTGTTTTTCTTTTCTCTTTATCCCGGTTGGCTCCAGTCCAGCATGAACATCTCTTCCCTAACAATATGTCTACAATACAGAAATTGATTAATATTGCTCTAAAATTGTTGTGATCATTTCAGCATAGAATGCACAAACGAGTTGTTACTCTGGAATTATTCATATTTATACTTTAGATTTTAGATTATACATTTATTCTTTAGGTAAGATCACATATGTAATCTCAATTTCTTGAAAGGAGAAATTTGGGGAATTTATGGAGGAATTAAGAGGTTGGCAGACCTCTCCCAAACAAACAAGCGTAAGACTGGACAAAATTGTTACAAACGACCATTTCAGGGTTTTGGAAGTTGACCAAAGGCTAACAAATTGAGAAGTGCTTATTCATAAACTCCAGGTAAGAACAACAGGAGTGGCAGTCATCTTGCTCAGATCAACTCCACAGCTCTGTGGGTGAGGGGATTTAATCAAGGCAGAGCTGACCGTGAATTCCAGTGGACTTGCTTTCCAAGGGAACTGACGTGCTATGGAGTAGAGGGCAAACATCCGTCTAGTAAAATTTTCATTAAGAGTGATAACTTTGGTAGAAAACAAATGGGGAGAACCATAGCTCAACTAGTTTGAGGTTGTGATTTGAGGCAAGTGGAGGACCAGATGGAAATTTAATATGGAGATCCTAGAAACGAAGGATTCATATAAGGGCTCGACAAGGTTTCCATGCATCCCTGGCTGACTGGGAAACTGTAAGTGTGTGATGGGGGACCAGAGAAGCCAGACAGTAAGTAAAATCTGAAGCAGACACATTAAAATTTCCTAAACTTTGGATGTGCTCCCCAATCTCCCCAACACACATACAGATCAGTCTCCAGAGGGAAGCATTATGGGCTCTAGTGATTGAGTACAATATTTGCCCAATCGTTGCTTGACCATAACCTATGGCATTCAGAAACGTTTTGGGCATAATAAAACTATTCTAAAGCTGAACAATGGTGATCAATGCACAACACTATGAATCTACTGAAATTCATTGTACCCTGTGCATTTACAATAGCTACATTTTATATTATGTAAATTATACTTCAGTAAATCTGCTACAAAAAGGAGGTTTCAAAACGAAAGTTCCTTTTGATATTTTTACCAACGGAAATTTCACTTTAGCAAGTTTACCTTTTGTACTCCCAGGGTGATTATTCCATGTAGAAAATAATTTCTATGCTCTTGTCCTCTAAGTATCATATTTTTTTCACTCTGTTGTCTTGCAGAAATCATAAATCTCCAAGGTAACAACTCCTTTTCTAAAGAGAGGTCTGTAAAAACAAAGATTAATTTTCTCATGTTGGAGAAGAGTTATTAACTGTTAAAAATGAAAAACTTTAACTCCTTTTCTAAAGAGAGGTCTGTAAAAACAAAGATTAATTTTCTCATGTTGGAGAAGAGTTATTAACTGTTAAAAATGAAAAACTTTATCTTTTTTTCCTTGTGAAATACTAATTTTTTTTCCTTAGGAAGCTACTATGTGAGAGTTCCAAAATTTATCAGCTACCTTACCACACCTTAAAACATTGCCTATAATTTATTTACAGCTACATAGTCAGTCTTCCAGTCTGCACTAGGCTCCAGGAGCCCTCAGGATCCCCTTCATTCTTTTTTTTTTTTTTAATTTTTAAATTAAAAAAATTTTTTTTGGCTGCATTGGGTCTTTCGTTGCTGCGTTCAGGCTTTCTCTAGTTGTGGCAAGCGGGGGCTACTCTTCGTTGTGGTGTGCAGGTTTCTCATTTCAGTGGCTTCTCTTGTTGCAAAGCATCAGATCTAGGTGCGTGGGCTTAGTAGTTGTGGTACAAGGGCTTAGCTGCTCCGCGGCATGTGGGGTCTTCCGGGACCAGGGCTCGAATCCATGTCCCCTGCATTGGCAGGCGGATTCTTAACCACTGCGCCACCAGGGAAGCCCTCCCCCTCATTCTTTTTTTTGGGGGAGGCGGGGTACGCGGGCCTATCACTGTTGTGGCCTCTCCCGTTGCGGAGCACAGGCTCTGGACGTGCAGGCTCAGCGGCCATGGCTCACGGGCCCAGCTGCTCCGCGGCATGTGTGATCTTCCCAGACTGGGGCACGAACCTGTGTCCCCTGCATCGGCAGGTGGACTCTCAACCACTGTGCCACCAGGGAAGCACTCCCCTTCATTCTTGATTTAACCATCCCAGCTAAAGCATCTGTGAATTCTCTTTGGGGACCTAGGTCCCTGTTCTCACTTTAGACCATTCTTCTCCAAGGAGAATTGTTGGGAGTTCTGGAGAAGTAGGCTGGAGGCTTGACTTCAGGAATAATGATAAAAACCGTGCGTCAGAAGTGGTCTGGCATCAGACAACTCTATGATGAGGAAATTGCAATCATTTGAAAGGCTAATATGTGAAAAATTACCCAGTTGATTTAGAAACACATAAGATCAGTTCCAATGGAACATGGAAAGAGATGCAAATTTTGATTTAGTTTAAGATTGAGTGGTAATAAGAAAGTGGTTGGACAAGTTTCCTGACTTGTTGGTATCTAGAGGTGTGAGTTTTAAAGGCTAAATTATAAAGATGGGAGATTAGAAGAGCATGTCTCACATGATGCCAAAAATCCAGTAGTGCATGGGTGATTGATTATGAAGGAAAAGACAGAACTAGGGTTTGAACTTGGGTTAAGGTTAGGGCTGGGGAATGAAGGAATGAAGTAACTCTTCCATTACAAGACAGGAGGGAAGGCACTACCATTGTTACGTTTCATTTATTTGAAGGGAAGGAAGATGACAGATTAAGTTTGCAGATCTACTGGTTGAAATTTTAAGAAACTTCAGTCAGATGCTTTCTTTCAAATAATTATTGAAATTATTAAGCTCTTACAATGTACTAGATATTGTGTTAAAATTATCTTACATGTAATTAACTATTTTCTGGCAAAGAGCCAAAATGGGTATTCGTGTTTAGTTTTACTCTGTACCTTATATTCATGGAAATACTTGTTATTATTGCTTTAATCTGTTTCTTTTTACGTCCCTTTTTTTTGACAGTTGTTCTTGTCTGCTGTCATTTTCTTTCTTCTTTCCCATTCTGAAATATCCTTTAAGTTTTACTTAAATTTTTTAAGTAATGAAGAGTCTTCCAATTTCATATTCTAGGGAGGGGTTGTTTTGGAACTATGGCTTTCTCTTTTCAGGGCCAGTCCACATCTCTTTCGCCACCCTCTCTGCCTAACCATTGAATTACCACATAGCAGAATTTATACTTTTTTTTCATTTTTGCTAATCCTCTTTTTATTTTTTATTAGTTATCTATTTTATACATATTAGTGTATATATGTCAATCCCAATCTCCCAATCGCCACCACCACCCATCCCCCCTGCTTTTCCCCCTTGGTGTCCATACGTTTGTTCTCTACATCTGTGTCTCTATTTCTGCCTTGCACACCGGTTCATCTGTACCATTTTTTCTAGATTCCACATATATGCATTAATATACGATATTAATTTTTCTTTTTCTGACTTACTTCACTCTGTATGACAGTCTCTAGGCCCATTCACGTCTCTAAAAATAACCCACTTTCATTCCTTTTTATGGCTGAGTAACATTCCATTCTATATATGTACCACATCTTCTTTATTCATTCGTCTGTCGATGGGCATTTAGGTTGCTTCCATGACCTGGTTATTGTAAACAGTGCTGCAATGAACATGGGGTGTATGTGTCTTATTGAATTATGCTTTTCTCTGGGTATATACACAGTAGTGGGATTGCTGGGTCATACAGTAATTCTATTTTTAGTTTTTAAAGGAACCTCCATACTGTTCTCCATAGTAGCTGTATCAATTTACATTCCCACCAACAGTGCAAGAGGGTTCCCTTTTCTCCACACCCTTTCCAGCATTTATTGTTTGTAGATTTTTTGATGATGGCCATTCTGACTGGTGTGAGATGATATCTCATTGTAGTTTTGATTTGCATTTCTCTAATGATTAATGATGTTGAGCATCCTTTCATGTGTTTGTTGGCAATCTGTATATCTTGTTGGAGAAATGTCAATTTAGGTCTTCTGCCCATTTTTGGTTTGGGTTTCTTTATTTTATTATTATTTTTTTTTTGCGGTACACGGGCCTCTCACTGTTGTGGCCCCTCCCGTTGCAAAGCACAGGCTCCGGACACGCAGGCTCAGCGACCATGGCTCATGGGCCCAGCTGCTCCGTGGCATATGGGATCCTCCCAGACCGGGGCACGAACCCGTGTCCCCTGCATCGGCAGGCGGACTCTAAACCACTGCGCCACCAAGGAAGCCCTGTTTTTTTGATATTGAGCTGCATGAGCTGCTGGTAAATTTTGGAGATTAATCCTTGTCAGTTGCTTCATTTGCAAATATTTTCTTCCATTCTGAGAGTTGTCTTTTCGTCTTGTTTATGGTTTCCTTTGCTGTGCAAAAGCTTTTAACTTTCATTAGCTCCCATTTGTTTATTTTTGTTTTTATTTCCATTACTCTAGGAGGTGGGTCAAAAAAGGTCTTGCTGTGATTAATGTCAAAGTGTGTTCTTCCTATGTTTTCCTATAAGAGATTTTTATAGTGTCTGGTCTTACATTTAGGTCTTTAATCCATTTTGAGTTTATTTTGTGTATGGTGTTAGGGAGTGTTCTCATTTCATTCTTTTACATGTAGCTGCCCAGTTTTCCCAGCACCACTTATTGAAGAGACTGTCTTCTCCATTGTATATCCTTGCCTTCTTTGTCATAGATTAGTTGACCATAGATGTGTGGGTTTATCTCTGGGCTTTCTATACTGTTCCATTGGTCTATAATTCTGTTTTTGTGCCAGTACCATATTGTCTTGTTTACTGTAGCTTTGTGGTATAGTCTGAAATCAGGGAGTCTGATTCCTCCAGCTCCTTTTTTTTTCCTCAAGAATGCTTTGGCTATTCAGAGTCTTTTGTGTCTCCATATAAATTTTAAGATTTTTGCTCTAGTTCTGTAAAAAACGCCATTGGTAATTTGATAGGGATTGCATTGAATCTGTAGGTTGCTTTGGGTAGCATAGTCATTTTCACAATATTCATTCTTCCAATCCAAGAACATGGTATATCTCTCCATCTGTTTGTCATCTTTGATTTCTTTCATCAGTGTCTTATAGTTTTCTGAGTACAGGTCTTTTAACCTCCTTAGGTAGGTTTATTCCTAGGTATTTTATTCTTTTTGTGGCAATGGTGAGTGGGATTGTTTCCTTAATTTCTCTTTCCAATCTTTCATTGTTAGTGTATAGGAATGCAAGAGATTTCTCTGCATTAATTTTGTATCCTGCAACTTTACCAGATTCATTGATTAACTCTAGCAGTTTTCTGATGGCATCTTTAGGATTCTCTATGTATAGTATCATGTCATCTGCAAACAGTGACAGTTTTACTTCTTCTTTTCCAATTTGTATACCTTTTATTTCTTTTCTTCTCTGATTGCCATGGCTAGGACTTCCAAAATTATGTTGAATAGTAGTGGTGAGTGTGGACATCCTTCTCTTGCTCCTGATCTTAGAGGAAAGGTTTTCAGTTTTTCACCATTGAGAATGATGTTTGCTGCAGGTTTGTTGTATATGGCCTTTATTATGTTGAGGTAGGTTCCCTCTATGCCCACTTTCTGGAGAGTTTTTATCGTAAATGGGTGTTGAATTTTGTCAAAACTTTTTCTGCATCTACTGAGATGATCATATGGTTTTTATCCTTCAATTTGTTAATATGGTGTATCACATTGATTGATTTGCATATATTGAAGAATCCTTGCATCCCTGGGATAAATCTGACTTGTTCGTGGGGTATGATCCTTTTAATGTGTTGCTGGATTCTGTTTGTTAGTTTTTTGTTGAGGATTTTTGCATCTGTGTTTATCAGTGATAGTGGTCTGCAATTTTCTTTTCTTTCTTTTTTTTTTTTTTTTTTTGGTAGTGTCTTTGCCTGGTTTTGGAATCAGGGTGATGGTGGCCTCATAGAATGAGTTTGGGGGTGTTCCTTCCTCTGCAATTTTTGGGGAGAGTTTGACAAGAATGGGGATTAACTCTTCTCTAAATGTTTAATAGAATTTACCAGTGAAGCCATCTGGTCCTGGACTTTTGTTTTTTGGAAGACTTTTAATCTCAGTTTCAATTTCATTACTTGTAATTGGTCTGTTCATATTTTCTATTTCTTCCTAGTTCAGACTTGGAAGGTTATACCTTTCTAAGAATTTGTCCATTTCTTCCAAGCTGTCCATTTTATTGTCATAGAGTTGCTTGTAGTAGTCTCTTATGATGCTTTTTATTTCTGTGGTATCTCTTGTAATTTCATCTTTTTCATTTCTAATTTTATTTATTTGAGTCCTCTCCCTCTTTTTCTTAATGAGTCTAGCTGAAGCTTTATCGATTTTGTTTATCTTCTCAAAGAACCAGCTTTTAGTTTTATTGATCTTTGTTACTGTTTTCTTTGTTTTTATTTCATTTTTTCTGCTATGATCTTCATGATATCTTTCCTTGTACTAACATTGGGTTTTGTTTGTTCTTCTTTCTCTAGCTCCATTAAGTGTAAGGTAAAATTGTTTATTTGAGATTTTTCTTGTTTCTTGAGGTAGGATTGTATTCCTATAAACTTCCCTCTTAGAACTGCTTTTCTGCATCTGATAGGTTTTGGATCCTTGTGTTTTCATTGTCATTTGTCTCTAGGTATTTTTTGATTTCCTCAGTGATCTTGGTTATTTAGTAACATATTGTTTAACCTCCATGTGTTTGTGTTTTTTACCATTTTCCCTTGTAATTGATTTCTAATCTCATATCATTGTGTTCAGAAAAGTTGCTTGACATAATTTCAATTTTCTTAAACTTACCAAGGCTTGATTTGTGCCCCAAGATGTGATCTATCCTGGAGAATGTTCCTGTGCACTTGAGAAGAAAGTGCAATCTTCTGTTTTTGAATGGAATGTCCTGTAAATATCAATTAATTCTATCTGGTCTATTGTGTCATTTAAATCTTGTGGTTCCTTATTAATTTTCTGTCTGGGTGATCTGTCCATTCATATAAGTGAGGTGTTAAATTCCCGTGTCACTGTCAATTTCCTCTTTTATAGCTATTAGCATTTGCCTTATGTTTTGAGGTGCTCCCATGTTGGGTGCATATATATTTATAATTGTTGTGTCTTCGTCTTGGATTGATCCTTTGATCATTATATAGTTTCCTTACTTGTCTCTTGTAACATTATTTATTTTAAAGGCTATTTTTTCTGATATAAGAATTGCTATTCCAGCTTTCTTTTGATTTCCATTTGCATGGAATATCTTTTTCCATCCCCTCACTTTCAGTCTGTATGTGTCCCTAGGTCTAAAGTGGATCTCTTGTAGACAGCATATATCAGGGTCTTGTTTATGTATCCATTCAGCGAGCCTGTGTCTTTTGGTTGGATCATTTAATCCATTCACATTTAAGGTAATTATTGATATGTGTGTTCCAATTACCATTTTCTCAATTGTTTTGAGTTTGTTTTTGTAGGTCCTTTTCTTCCCTTGTGTTTCCCATTTAGAGAATTTCCTTTAGCATTTGTTGTAGAGCTGGTTTGGTGGCGTTGAATTCTCTTAGCTTTTGCTTGTCTGTAAAGCTTTTGATTTCTGCATCGAATTTGAATGAAACCCTTGCTGGGTAGAGTAATCCTGGTTGTAGCTTCTTTCCTTTCATCACTTTAAGTATATCACACCACTGCCTTCTGGCTTGTAGAGTTTCTGCTGAGAACTCAGCTGTTAACCTTATGGGAGTTCCCTTGTTGCTTTTAATAATTTTTCTTTGTCTTTAATTTTTTCCAATTTGATTTCTATGTGTCTCGGCATGTTTCTCCTTGGGTGTATCCTGCCTAGGACTCTCTGAACTTCCTGGACTTCGGTGGCTATTTCCTTTTCCATGTTAGGGAAGTTTTTGACTATATCCTCTTCAAATATTTTCTTGGGTCCTTTCTCTGTCTCTTCTCCTTTTGAGACCCCTATAATGCATATATTGGTGCATTTAATGTTGTCCCAGATGTCTCTTAGGCTGTCTTCATTTCTTTTAATTCTTTTTTCTTTATTCTGTTCCACAGCAGTGAATTCCACCATTCTGTCTTCCAGGTCACTTATCCGTTCTTCTGCCTCAGTTATCTGCTGTTGATTTCTTCTATTGTATTTTTCATTTCAGTTATTGTATTGTTCATCTCTGTTTGTTTGTTCTTTAATTCTTCTAGGTCTTTGTTAAACATTTCTTGCATCTTCTCGATCTTTGCGTCCATTCTTTTTCCGAGGTCCTGGATCACCTTCACTATCATTATTCTGAATACTTTTTCTGGAAGATTGCCTATCTCCACTTCATTTAGTTGTTTTTCTGGTGTTTTATCTTGTTCCTTCATCTGTCCCATAGTCCTCTGCCTTTTCATTTTGTCTATCTTTCTGTGAATGTGGTTTTCGTTCCACAGGCTGCAGGACTTTAGTTCTTCTTGCTTCTGCTGTCTGCCCTCTGTTGGATGAGGCTATCTAAGAGGCTTGTGCAAGCTTCCTGATGGGAGGGACTTGTGGTGGGTAGAGCTGGGTGTTGCTCTGGTGGACAGAGCTCAGTAAAACTTCAATCCACTTGTCTGCTGATAGGTGGGGCTGAGTTCCCTCCCTGTTGGTTTTTTGGCCTGAGACGATTCAGCACTGGAGCCTACAGACTCTGGTGTGGCTAATGGTGGACTCCAGGATGGCTCCCCAAATATTACTTCCCAGAACTTATGTTGCTAGTGTCTTTGTTCCCCCCAGTGAGCCACAGCCGCCCTGCCTCTGCAGAGGACCCTCCAACACTAGCAGGTATGTCTGGTTCAGTCTCCCATGGGGTCACTGCTCCTTCCCCTGGGTCCAGATGCACACAATACCTTTTGTGTGCCCTCTAAGAGTGTAGTCCCTGTTTCGCTGACTCCTGTTGAAGTCCTTCAATCAAATCCCACTAACCTTCAAAGTCTCATTCTCTGGGAGTTCCTCCTCTCATTGCTGGCCCTCCAGGTTGGGAAGCCTTATGTGGGGCTCAGAACCTTCACTCCAGTGGGTGGACTTCTGTGGTATAATTGTTCTCCAGTTTGTGAGTCACCCACCCAGCAGTTATGGGATTTGATTTTATTGTGATTGTGCCCTTCCTACCATCTAATTGTGGCTTCTCCTTTGTCTTTGGATGTGGGATATCTTTTTTGTTGAGTTCCAGTGTCTTCCTGTCAATGATTTTCAGCAGTTGTGATTTCAGTGCTCTCACAAGAGGGAGTGAGCACCCATCCTCCTACTCTGCCATCCTGAACCAATCTCACAAAATTTACTTGATAATTTATTATTTACATTCTTTATCTATTTTGACACAATTATATAATTTATATTCAATCATTATATTTATTTGTCCAAGGCATTTTGTAGGAAGCAAGCAGTTTTGCACTTTGTCCATCCAACTTGTTTCATTTGGCATCTTTGCAGTATGCTTTTTTAATGACAGCTTTATGAATCCCTGTCTTATATATGAAATCACACCAAGAATGAATGACTTATTGAGAAGAGGGTAACTGCAAAATTTAGTGAACTTCACTGACTTTTAATAATATACTCAAATGTTAACAGGTAGAAAAGCCCTAGTACCATTAAGGCTCTAGCTCAATAGGCATGAATTCAATGGAAATGTCATTTAGTGTCACTTCCACTGTGATCATAATGGCTCAAAGGAGAAAATAGAAGTAGGATCATTATTCTTACTTTATCTGCCAGGCTTTTTGATGCAAATGATTTCAATGGAAGTGTCTCATATACTCAATTTTCTAATTTCTGTTGTTTGTAATGAAAAATCGAAAAGAAGCATATCCTGAGTTTTAGATTTTACATGCCAGCGAGTCTTTCATGGATCCATATTTTACTTTACTGACACTTTCTAGAATAGGGATTAAAAGATGGATGTGTTAAATAAAAACTGTGTCCTTGTGACCAGTTACAGAAACAAGGACTTTTGTAGCTATAGATATTTCCTTCTTTGCATAGTATATACATATTTTTTTGCATATTAGGCATTTTATTTCTCTCCCCTTTCCCCATTATTTTAAATTAAGTTGCTAGTGGCCAATTTATACTTTTGCTTTTATGTTGAAGACTATTTAGATACGATTGTGACTGCATTAGTAAATGAATTAGCATTTCCAGAGATGAAACATGGACACTTGGGCCAGTTTGGGAGAGTGAATCTTTGTATAAAGACTACTTGCTCTCTGCTATACAAAAGCATGATGTAGTTTTTACTGTTCTTACAGAAAAGAGTAGATATGGGTAGAAAGATGTGTAAGTATGCCAAGTGTTGGAGAGTTTGCAATATGCTGGAAAGCATCTATCATCTCTCACATCTACATTTGCTTTTACATATCTTCCTCTCTCCAGCCATGTAGGAGTTCTACAAACTACATTTCCAAGATACCCTTACCAGCTGACTTCCTGCTCAGTTTGGCCAATGGAAGGCAAGGAAAAAAGAAAAATGCCACCTTTTAATGATTGTTGCCTTCCCCTCTGGCAGGGTGCTAACAAGACATGGCAATGGCATTATTAATAGCATAGTAATAGAAACAGTGGTGGTAATAGTAACTGTGACAGCATCCTGGTGGCAGTTGAGAAAACAGCATCATCCAGTGAATGTGTGCTCCTGCATTCTTTCTTAGGCAACTAAGTTTTCACAAGAACAGGCTTAGTGGCACAGTGAGCATGGGCTCCAGGTAGCTCTCAAGTCTACTCTGTCCAAAATTAATATAGCTACTCACACTCTCTTTTGATTTGTGTCATCATGGTGTATCTTTCTCCATCCATTTACTTTTAATCTATATGTGTCTTTATATATAAAGTGGGTTTCTTATAGACCACATATCATTGGATCTTGTTTTTTGATCCACTCTAATAATCTCTGTTTTAATTGATACTTTTAAATTATTGACATGTAAATTTATTATTGATAATGTTGGATTAATATCTACCATGTTTGTTACTGTTTTTTTATTTGTTGCTATTTCTCTTTGTTCCTATTTTTATCTTTCATTCTTATTTTATCTTTTTTTTGGTTTTAATTGAGTGTATTATTCCATTTCTCTCCTTTCTAAACATTAATTATACTTTTTACTTTTTTTAGTGGTTGACCTAGAGTTTGCAATATACATTTGAACCATTCCAAATCCATTTTCAAATAACACTACACCACTTCACAGGTATTGCAAGTACCTTATGATAAGGCAATAATAATAATTCCTCTCTTCTGTCAGTTGTATCACTGCTGATATTCATTTTAATTACACACAAGAATATATAATCAAATACATTATTGCTATTATTATTTGAAGAGACTATTTCATTAGCTCAATTAAGAATAAAAAAATATTTATCTTTATGTTCCTTCTTCTGTGTTCTTCTTTTCATTATATAGATTCAAATTTCTGATCTATGTCATTTTTCTTATCTCTAAACATCTTGTTTTAACATTCTTGCAAAACAGGTATACTAGCAACAAATTCCTCAATTTTTTTTTTTGTCTGAGAAAATCTTTATTTCTTCTTTACTTTTGAAGGATAATTTCCAGGTTACAGGTTCTAGGTTGGTGGGGTTTTTTTCCCCCTTTTTCACACTTTAAATATTTCACTCCATTCCACTCTCATCTTGCTTATGTGTTTTCTTCAGAGAAGTCAGATATAATTCTCATCTTTACTCCTCAATACAGATGTTTTCCTCCCTCTCCTTGTGGCTTATTTCATAATTTATCTTTATCTTTGATTTTTTTATAGTTTGAAAATGATATGCCAAGGTGTAGTGGTTTTATTTGGAATTCTGCTTGGTGTTCTCTGAGCTTCTTGGATTTGTGATTTGGTTTATGGCATTAATTTGGTCATGATCATTTCAAATATATTTTCTATTACTATTTTTCTTCTCTTTCTGATATTCCCATTACGTATATGATACACTTTTTGTAGCTGTCTCACAGATCTTGGATATTTGGTTCTATTTTTCTATTTTTTGTTTGTTTTTCAGTTTGGGAGGTTTCTACTGAGATATCCTCAAGCTTAGAGATTTCTTTCCTCAGTCCTGTCTAGTGTTCTAATAAGTCCCTCAAAAACAGTTTTCCTTTCTGTTGAAGTATTTTGATTTTTAGTATTTCTTATTGGTTCTTTCTAAGAAATTCCATCTTTTTGCTTACATTGTCCATCTGTTCTTGCATATTGTCGACTTTATACATTAGAGCCCTTATCATATCAGCGTCATTTAAAAAAAATTCTGATCTGATAATTCTAACATCGCTGCCATATGTGAGTCTGATTCTGATGCTTGTTCTGTCTCTTCAAACTGTGCTCTTTGACTTTTATTATGCCTTGTAATTCTTCATTGATAGTCAGACATGATGTACTAGGTAAAAGAAACTGCTATAAATAGGCCATTAGTAATGTGGTGGTAAGGTGTGGGGGAACAGCAAACATTCTCTACTCTTATGATTAAGTCTCAGTCTTTTAGTGAGTTTTTATACCCCTGGACTGTGAACTTCACATGTATTTCTTGTTCCTGTCTTCTCCTTCACTCAGGTAAGACAGGATGGCTAGAGTGGGCTTGAGGGGGGTATATCCCTTCCCTTAGGTCACTTAGGCTCTAATAAAATCCCAGTATGTTAGACTGGAGGTCAGACCTTGTTAAGAAAAACAGAATGCTCCAGTGTATTTCAGAATTGTTCTTTTGCCTTTCTCCCTCCTAGAGGCAAGAAGATTTTTTTCCCAGACATTTATTGTAAGGACCAGCTAGAACTCCAGGAAGTAAAACTCACAAAAGTGTGGGGCTTCCTAATGACTAAGTCCCCCTGAGTTTTTTTATCTCTCAAACTTGTCTCAGGCTGAGACAAGTCTTGTCTCCAGCAGTTCATCAATTACAATTCAGGTTTCCCTACCCTGGCACTGGTTCTCATGGAGGTTTCAGCTAGAGAGTTTCTGCTCTGAAAAGTGGTGATTCTCTGTATTTGCCTGTTGGTTTCTCCAGTTTTGGGGTCAGTAGTTTGTTCTGTAACCTCACTTCTCTGACAGATCTAAAAAAAGTTGTTGGCTTTTCAGTTTGTTCAACTTTTTACTTGCTATTAGGATGGAGCAGCAATTTCCAAGCTTCTTAGATGCCAGACCAGAAACTGGAAGTCTTCTAAAGACATCTTATTTCCCAGAGGTGTTTTTAAGTTTTTAGGCCAGCCTCTTGTTTGCCTCAACTGGTATTGTATCTGTGATGGCAAACAGTTGCTGCTGATTGCTTTGGCAAATGCCTTAGGGACTGGTCATTTTTCACCAAGTGTGCTCTGAAGCAAAAGAAATAAAGACATGCTCTGTGAATGAGGTTTTTCTCCAGGAAGCTGCCAGACAGGTATAATAATGACAATTCTGTGGGGATTGGGTTTTGGGGAGCTCCAAACCCATTATTGCCCCTCCAATGCTACTAGGCTGCTTTTGCCCATAGCTACCATGGTTATAAGGTTGTTTTCAAGGCTGCTGAAAAGTTGGGGTGAGGGCAATGGGAACAAGACTAGTTAAAAATGCCAGGAACTTCACTGTTTTTACAAACATTCAGTTTCTTTCCTTGAATAAACACTTCGTGGATTATTGCAAACCTTTTTGGTTGAGTTCCGGAATTCTGAAAATAATAATTTTGTACAAATTTTAGTGTTCTCATTGCTTTTATGGAGGAGTCACTTTTCAGAGGTCCTTATTTTGCCATTACAGAGCATTTCTCATCAGTAATATGTGTTTAAGTGACAAAAGTTAAGTCCTAAAAGATAACATACAGCATAATACTCATTTTGTAAAATAAAAGATAAATAAGATTACCTCAAAAATATTGAAATATGTACTATATAAAAAGGAATACAGAAAACAATAAAAATAGAATTTGGGATAATGATCATCTTGGGAAGGGAAGGTAGGGAGACGGGATGATTGTCCTGTAGGAATGAGAGTGTATCATAAAAAAAAATATGATTAACCTCCCTGAGTTCCAAGTGAGGAATGAAGAGAGAAATAAATACCATTTTAGCTTACGACCATTTCAAAATCAGCAGTAAATTACACAACAACAACAACAAAATGGTCAACTTTAGTTTTCCTAGATTTATAGCCAACTTATGTATGTTATCCACACCATCACAAATTATAGATAGTTACATATTTTTCATACACTTACATATTATCCATACACTCACACTCAGGGTGCTGTGTGCACACTCTTCATAAAAAACATTGGCTATTATGTATAATACTTTACTGTTTAGTGTGTGTGGGATCTGGAGTCATACATTAAATTGAAAATATGTATTTTCTGTTTTCTTATTTCACTCTGCAATGGAAATTAAGAAACAAACTGTTAAAATTTTAAAGAAAATTTATATTTTTCTGTTTTTGTTGTTTGAAGGAAACCTTATTTATCCTTTGAATGTTGCTACTCTATTTGACTTATATTTTTCTGATGGCCTCTTTAAGGTTACATGAACTACTTAGGCAATTGCGATGTTGAAAAGGTAGCCAACTAAGCAATAAAAACATAGCACTTGCTTTAATAAATCTAAAATCTGATTCTAAATGATGCTGATCTATATGTGTCATCATCCTCTGCTCAATATAGTGGTCAGTAACCATAGCTTTGCAGCAGATATTTATGTTTGTATTTGTTAAATTTAACCACTTACAATGCTTCACTTTTGAACTTGGCCTTGGAATTTATTGCAACATCGTTGTTTTAGAAAGGCTGAATTTAGTAGAAAATACTTAAGTCCTCTAACCCCATTTATCAACATTTCTTTATTCTCAAATCGGCTTCTTTCTTGCCCCATTTTTCCTTATCTAGTTGACATTGAGCTAAAAGCTGATAGAGCACTCACTGGAGGCAAAGAAAATAAACACTTTAATTAATTTTAAAACTTATAGAAGGTTATTAGAGTTTTTATCAGATTTGAAAACTCAAATAAAAGACATTCATAAAAAGAAAAAGGAAAAATCAATCTCTATTAATCTTCCCAGGTGGGTATCAGTTGAGTCAAGGAATCAGTAGGAATTTACACTTTCTCACTTGCACAATGATAAATGTTTATATCAACACCACAGTAAACATTGTCAAGCAAAAATCTGAGAAAGAAAGCACCAAAGGACTAAAGGGGTTAGAAAACATGGCAAGACCCATGTGCTGTTATTTCTTTTAATTTTCCCCATCATTAGCATCTCAGATGTGGATATGCTGACTGTGCAGAAGTTATACTCCTTTATTATTAAATGCTTCGCTGCAAACCAGTTCTTTACTGTCCTCAGTGTGTGTGTATGTGTTTGTGTGTGTGCGCGCACTATATAAAAAGTTTTACAGATATCCATGTAGTTTATATCTCCATAGTTTATGTGAGCCACAATAAAAACAATAAAACTATTAGGTATGGAATGATTTACTGAACATTTGATGATTTTGTTTGTGAAGTGCTTTAATCTAGTATAAACATAACTATGTTCCAAGATATTTCATACCTAAAAGTGTCTGCTATTAAACTTCCTATGATATATAGGAAAGTAAGGAAAAAGAACCCAGGACATATGAGGAAATAATTTATTCCAGTCTCAAGTCTAGCACTGAATATTTGGGATTTGGGGGAAGTCATTTAGATTTTCTCATCCTTAGATTCACTGAAAGATTATTTCCAAAGTCATGATTATTCCTTTCATATTTTCTTCTCAACACCTTATTTTATCACAGTTTTTCAAAGTCTTGTGTTGTTTTGTAATGACCTACTGTTTATTTTCTGCCTCACTGAGCAAAATGTGAATTCCTGGAGAGCACGGTCTTAACTTATTTATCTTTCTGTCACACATATTAGTGAATTGTAAGCTCATTTGCAGCTTTAAAATTACTTAAAATGTATTTTTCGGTTTTCTTAATGATTTAAATACATAATTTACACTTATAAAGCACAAATTTATAAGTATTTAGCAAATTAATCTATATATATTAGCATAACAGAGTAAGACCACATTTTGTTTGAAGTTATGATATGCTTTCTAAAAAGGCTCTGCTCATATTTGTAACCTTATGCACAGCTACCTTCTTTTACATAAAATGATTGTTGTGCACATGTGCCTTTTGGTTGGTTTTTCTCTTTAGAATGTCAGTCAAGTGTACATTCTTAAACCCTAGTCAGCAAAAAATAAATTTAAATTTAATATTTAAGTAATTAATCATTTAATATTTAATCAAGAGTTTAAGTTGTTAACATGGGGAGAACTGAGCATGCATATCTCTTTATACACACATACATATAGAATGTTATAATTACAAAATGTGAAAGATATGACAACAGAAAAGTTACAACATGCTGCATTAAAAATCATTACTTTGGGGCTTCCATGGTGGCGCAGTAGTTGAGAGTCCGCCTGCTGATAGAGGGGACACGGGTTCCTGCCCCGGTTTGGGAAGATCCCACATGCCGCGGAACGGCTGGGCCCGTGAGCCATGGCTGCTGAGCCTGCGCGTACGGAGCCTGTGCTCCACAACGGGAGAGACCACAACAGTGAGAGGCCTGCGTACCGGTGGAAAAAAAAAAAATCATTACTTTGCTAAGGCAAGTTATGTAACTTTACATTTTGAAGCTATGATCATTTTTCCTCCTGTACATTGTACTGTACAATGTACTGATTTCCATCAGTACATTTAAGAAATGTTAGTGTGTGTTTTCTTTCTTTTCTTTCTGTTTCTTTGTCTCTTTTAGTTTCTCTGTCTCCTATTTATTTCAGAAGGGTAGAGCTAGTATAATTCAGTTTGAATAGCGGGCTACATTACCTTGAGATTTAGAGACTGTATTCAGACCAGCATGGGGTTGTCAGGGCCTGAGTGTGGTCAAGAAGGTAACCACACTGAAAGGCATCCCTCACAGGACAGCCAGAGTGGAATAAGATGTATGTCCCCCTGGAAATACAGCTCATTGCAGCACAGCAGAGCTCAAGCAGGTTGAAGATGACGTCTATGATGGGAGTCATTCACCATGTGTGAATAAACAATTCCAAGAGGATTGAACAGGTGTCTTTATAGGAAGCCCAGCAGTGTGTAGTGTTAGAGCCCCAGCAGAAAGAGGAGAGTGTCTGCATGGGAGAGCTGCCTGGCACGGGGTACTGAAGGCTGAGCAGGATGAGGAGAGGTTCCCTTAAATGGTAGCGTAATGACAGTGACTTGTCATGAAATTTCTTAGCCCAAACTAGAGGAAGAGGGCACCTGTCTGAAGGAAGAGGAGGAGGAGTTTAGTAGAGATTGGACATTGTTCTCTTCCAGGAAATTGAACAAATAAGAAAACACATGAATAATAATGGGCACTAGTTTTCTAATTGTCTAAGAAGGGAACTAGAAATGTAAAAAGGGATAAAATTAGCATGAACTCTGTGGTGTTGGACTGAATTGGAAGCATGTGAGCAAACTCATGCCTTTCAATAGATGTAGAATGAAATAGGTGTACATATATTTATGTATATGAATAAAAATATATATATGTGCATATTTTATGAAGGTATGTATGTGTGTCCCTAGCTATGCTTTGTAGTGGGAACACCCTATAGCAATAATCACATCTAGAAAATAGATCTTGTTTTCTAAATACTCTCCACTAAAATAAATCAGTGCTCAGTGGGAAAATGGCTCATTCCTAGGGCTGGGGAAAGATCATACAAGCTAAGTCTAGAATATCATGCTCTACCAGAAAGTAAGGAAGTACTCAAAGATGAATGGGGATATACTAAAGTGACAGTGAATGCCACTGGCCAAATCTATCACCATTTGAGCATCAAAATCAATATTGATAGTATTAGACTATAACTCATTGAATAAATTAGGAATAAATAAAATCTATGAGTCTATACTGGAATTAATTGATTAATTAATTAATGGAAAGTTTGGCAAGTATATTACTTTTCTATGCTGTGTAACAAATTACCACAAACATAACAGCTTTTAAACAACTTGAATTATTATCTCACAGTTTTTGTGGATCCAGTGTTGCACACAGAATAACTGAGTTCTCTGCAAGGCTACAATCACAGAGTTATCCAGGTCTTCTGTAAGACAGCAATCAGAGTTGGCCAGGGCTGGGTTCTCATCTGGAGGTGTGACTAGGGAAGATTTTGCTTCTAAAGTTACTCAGGTGGTTAGAAGAATCCATTTCCTCATGGCTGTAAAACCCATGTTGGCTTAGTTTTCCTTGAGGTCAGCCATGGAGAGCATGATTCTAGAATAAGTCAGCTAGCAAGACAAACTCTTATATATACCAAAACATGATCAGGGGAATGACATTCCATTGCCTTTGTCATATTCTACTGGTTAGAAGAAAGTCCTAGTTCCTGCCTATAGAGGAGATTGTACAACGGCATGCATATCAAAAGGTGGGAATCCTGAGGGAGTGTTTGCCATAGTGAGGAACAGAATATTTACATAGCTCAAAGTGTCATCCCACAAATAATTTCTTAATTAAAAAGAGAAAAAATGAATAACATTACAGTGAGAGAAGTCTG
This sequence comes from Hyperoodon ampullatus, assembly GCF_949752795.1. Classification (NCBI taxonomy): domain Eukaryota; kingdom Metazoa; phylum Chordata; class Mammalia; order Artiodactyla; family Ziphiidae; genus Hyperoodon; species Hyperoodon ampullatus. The sequence continues at coordinate 11,315,914 of NC_136918.1, forward strand.
GCACAAGCTCCATTGATCAAATGATCAAAGTGAATCTAACTTGTAATGCAGTAAACTGAAATTGTGTGAGACTTTGTAGAATACAGTGAACACAGTATCACTTCTATAATATTTTCCTGACAAAAATATATAATCTGAGTTTAATCACGAGGAGGCATCAGACAAGCCCAAACTGAAGGATATTCTACAAAATACCTGGCCCGTAATCTCCAAATGTGTCAAGATCGTGAATATCCAGGTAATTGTTCCAGACTACAGATGACTAAATGAAACACACAATTCTTAGCTGAAAACCACAGCTACAAAGGACATTATTAGGCTAAAAGGTAAAACTTCAAAGGGATCCGAAAACTGTATTGAAGTTAGTTTACTGATGTTAGTTAGTTTACTGATTTTGATGTTGCTATTATGGTTTTGTTGAAGAATGTCCTTGTTTGTTGAACATAAGCACTAATGTTCTCAGGAGTTATCCTGGAAAGCGGGACATGAGGTTGGCAATTTACTCCCAAACTGTTTAGAAAATAATTATTTGTCATTATATTGCAACTTTTCTTTTGGGCTTTTACTTTGGGGATATTGCAATGTAAAAAAAATAATAATTGATTTAAATCAAACCGTTGATTGTTCGGATTACCTACAGTAGCATTTCCTAAAGTGTATTCCTCAGGACGTTGATTCCAATTGCATTTAAAATGCTTCAAGCCAAATACATTTGGGAAACATTGGTTAAATAAAGTTAAACAAGTTTCTTAAATGCAGGGCTTCTTAGAGCCTTAACCATAATACATATGTTGCTAACCTCAAAGAAGGTGAAATAATATCTAGTTTTTCCTAATTTTTTTTTTTTTTTTTTTTTTTTTTTTTGCCTCCCAGTGAGAATTTCATGGGCTTGCGTCTGCAGAAAACACACTTTGGTAAATGTTAATGTATAAATAAATGCTCCTCAGGCAATTACACAAAGCTGTTGTAACTTGCTCCTTTCTCAATTCTCGACCTCATTACCTACCCCAACAATTAAATTATTTTGTTTATTTAATAAAATAAAATGTTTAGCAAAAACTATTTTAAATTTTAATCTTTGACTTTTTATTATTTCTGAAAGCACAGCTATTTATAAAGAAAACAATTTATTAGAAATCCCATCCACTAGAGACCATGACTATAGCATTTTGATGTCTTTCCATTATTCCCCTTACTCTCCTAGGTACATGTATCTATCTTTCACTTTTCATCATTAATTTTGTTTTGTATATGTTACAGTGTAGCAGTATTTTATTTGACTTTTCTTATAAGTATATCCTTAATTATCAAGCATTCTTTAAAACATTATAATGATGGCAAAATATATATAGATACTCTATAATTAGTTCCCCCATTCTGTTAGTACAGGAAACTGTGGATATTTCCAGAGTCTCTTTATTATAAAAAATTATGAGTCTCTTTATTATAAAAAGTTATAAGCAAAATGTATATAGATATTCTATAATTAGTTTCCCCATTCTGTTAGTACAGGAAACTGCAGATATTTCCAGAGTCTCTCTATTATAAAAAGTTATAAGATAAAAACGTTTAACAAAAACTCTGTGTACATCTTTGACTATTTTGTGGGAGGGTAATGTAGAAGTAAACTTCCCAAATAAAAATATATTAATACTTTAATGGCTTTAGATACCTAATGCCAAATTGGCAACAATAAAAATGTTACAACAATTTTATTTTGTAGAGGCTTTTTTTAAAGAAGAGTTTTGGGTTCACAACATAAATGAGCAAAATGTACACAGAGTTCCCATATACTCCTCCCCACACACAGGTACAGCTTTCCCACCTGCAAATCTCCCACCAAAGTGGTACATTTGTTACAATCAATGAACTAACATTAACACATCACTATCACCCAAAGTGCATAGTTTCCATTAGGGTTCCCTCTTGGTGTGGAACTTTCTATGAGTTTTGGCAAATATGTAATATTATGGAACTACCATTATAGTATCATACAGAATAATTTCACTGAGCTAAAAGTCCATCCAGTGTGCTTCACCTATTCACCTCTCCTTCCCTGAAAGCCTCTGACAACCACTGATCTTTTGACTGTCTCTGTAGTTTTGACTTTTCCTGAATGTCACAGAGTTGGAAATGTTTTTTTTTTTTAAGTGCATCAGAACTTTACAAATAAGCTTGTAACCACACATACTTGCCAATTGTGTTAGCATTAAAAATATTGGCCAATTTGAACATCATAAAATTTTATTTTCTGGTTTAATTTCAACCTCCCTCTTTCTATTTGTTTTTGGTCAGTCTGGCTGTCTTTGTTTTCCCACAATCTACCAGCGAATTTTTAATAAAATCCAAAATTTTTATCACGCTCTATGTAGCTTCCCATGACTGTACCCTACCCAATTTTCTGTAATTATATAACTCTCCTTGTTTCCCTAATCTCCAGCACCATTTACCTCCTTTCTCACCATTTACTTAACTCACAAATATTCACTGAACTCATATTATGTGTTAGGCATTTTTCTAGATGTTATACATTTTTCTAGATGTTATAATTCCTATACCATAGGCTTACATTCTACTCCTGAACTAGCTGAACACATTGCCACTTTGTGACAACTTATGCAATGCTGCCTAACATAGTAGATGATTCATCAAAAGCAAAATTAAATACTGTCAATAGAAAATGAAAAATTGAGATGCTTTAAACTTGTATAAAGAAGGAGGGAGCAGTAGTTGGTAAAAATACCAAAGAAGAAAATATTACTCTCAACAAATAATGTTAAATAATCTTAAAAAAAATAATTTATGGAGGACAGAGAAAAGAGAGGGAAATGGGGATAAATAATACATAAAGCTTTCTCCATTTTGTTGTTGAGTTTTATAATAATGCTTTAATTCTTGTTTATTCCTTCTTATATTTGAACCTTAGAAAATTAAAGTGCTTTCCATGAGGGAGAGATTTGCACAAACCAGAGCATCATGCTAAACATTTGCACATGATTGCATATTTTGGGGGTGTTTAATGTGACATCTTTTCAATGTGCTTGGGTTGAAGATTTAGCTGGTTCTTGATACTTTTTCTCCCATTTTTTCTCTTTGCTTCTGAGAATGCAGATTAATCCAGTTCCATCTAGACTGATTAGAGTTGTTGAATAAGTTATCCATAGCAGACTTTGTGAAATAAATCTAGTAATGCAATTCTCAATGGACTGTAAAAATCTGTTATTAGTTCATTATCAAGACACTTCAGAGTGATATTAAATTATCCCATTTGTCTTCTGGTTATTATTCTGGTGTCATGTAAAATTATAAGATGTGCAAAGAATGTCCTGTTAAATACTAAATTTCCAACATGAGTGATTTTTATAAACAGAAATTCAAGTTTTTACTCCTCAAATTTTAAGAAGTTCATTCTTAACATTTTTCCTTATAATTCTTTACTTCATGGACAACTGTATAATTGGATATTAAAGTAGAATATTGTTTGAGTCATTAGATTTCAGTAAGGATATGTCACCGTTTAGTCGTTTAGTTCACCTGAGTAAGGCACCATTTGTAAATCCAAACCTGGAGATTAGACAGCCAATTTGCGCTGCACTAATGTACAGTGATAGGCAGTTTTGCTCACCTTACTGTCCAATTCAGCTGTGTCTGCCTTCACAAAGCAAATGAACATTTAATTCAACAACAAGGAATGCTTGCTTGCTTTAATTAATATCACATACTCTGTGATATGGCCTTCTCACCTATAAAGTAGGTGTTGTCAATCTACAATGAGCTCCTTGGCATTTAGAACAACTTCAGTACATATTAGCTTAACATTATAAGATCTTACAGGTTAGGGCCTGGTGGGCTTTATCAAGATGGGCTTTATCAAATGTATCAGATATAACAGGATGTTGCAATAAAATTGAAGTGAAAACTTCTATTGTATTTGCCAATATGAAGGTCTTTAGTCTCAGTCCTGTTTTTACCCCGGATTTACACTTCAAGGTAAAATGGCATACTTTAAAGACATAGGCGTTAATGAAGTATTTTCTTTTTTATTTACTGTGTACTAGCTAAAAGAATAATAATTACTTTGCCTACATGGTGGCCTATCTGAAGTGAATTTTTATCGTACTAACCTTTCAGTTAAAGTAATACTTCCAGGATTTTCTTCTTTTAAACTTATTTCTTAAGGAAAAAAAAATTCCACTAAAGGCATTTTCCTCCAGGTTAATCATTGGTGAGTTGCTTCTAGAGGGACCTCTGCATTCGGTCCCTCTTAATGCTCTTAAAATGATGCATAATTCAATATTGCTGCCACCCCTAATCTCTACACTTCTCTTTCCTTGTCTTGAATATTATGTTCTCTCAGGCAGGTCTTTCAAGAAAGACGGCATGTTATGAAAAGGAAAAAAAGTAATAATGACATAATTATCCATGCTGTCCAGGAAAGTCCAATTGACAATTAAAGGACGTGTTGAAATAGGCTTTATCAGAAATTATATATTTGTTCTCTATTTATTCCTACAGTGTTGTTACACAGTTCATTGCTCAAATTTAGTAGAAGGCTAAATGATAATTCAAACAAATTTTATTTTAAACAGCTTTAACATTCTTCTGAATAAGAAGTCAAAAACAAAATGACCGGGTAATAATTGTTTAATGCTTCTTGGATGAAGAGATATTTTAATAGGTTCATTAGGAACAGTCTAGAATAGTTTGAGAATGTTGTTAATCTTTAGGACTAGAAGATCCTAACAGACAAAAAGCAAACAAAAACCAAGCCAAACCAAACCAAATGAAACCAAACAAAAAACCCCAAAGAAATTATTAAGAATCAATGTTAGGAGTTTGCCAAAAAAGGTATTTTTAAAAAATATTAACACATCTAAGCTATATTTTATTCCCACTTTCTCACAGATATCTAAAATTAATGTAGTTTATATAAGTTGAGTATGTCTGAGTTATGAAAAGAGAAAATTTCAAGTGGAATTTAATCAGATGATAGAAGTTTAGAAGAAGCTTATATCAACTGACCTAATCTCTTAGGTGATATTGGGGTGTCTTTACAAAATGAGAATACCATAATGATAAAATTGGTTTCAAAGACTAACTAAATGGGTTTTGTATTTATATGATTCATGAACTAAAATAATTTTCAAAACTTTACTTTAGTAAACTAATAATTAATTATACATTATGAAAATTGTCTTTTCTTACGAATTTTGAAACAATGAATTCCCATTATCAATACATTACCATTTTACGGAAATCATAGATTTGTAAACATAAATCATTTTCCAAGTAATAATTATTTTAACATATAGAAAAACTATGAGGAAATAATGAAAATGTGACGTGGTATAAAATTATAAGATTTTCTCCATTGAAAGAACAGATTGTACTCATATGACATTAAGTATGAGAATGTATAAATAGAAGATTACTTGAGTATTTATGGACTTAGTAATTGCCAACAATTTTTGCCCCTAAGGTATTATTTAAAATATATATATATATATATATATATATATATATATATATATATATATATATATATATATATATGGCTATCTATATCTATATACCCAAGTTTATGTCTACAAGAAGTTGAAAATCTAATTTGGGATTTATAACTTATGTAAAAGAAAATATAGCACAAAATATTATATATGTGTGTGTGTGTGTATATATATATATATATATATATATATATATATATATGAATGCTAAGCTGTGTTGCTACAACTCTGTTATAGGCCTTTAGAAAGGGAGGAGATCAGTATTTGCTAGATAAACTAATCAAGGAATGTAAGAGCAGGAAGAAGTCTTAGAGATGATTCTCTTAACTCCAGTCTCCTTGGAACACATAAGAAAGCTAAGACTCAGAGAGGAAGTGACTTGCCAAGTTGCAAAGTTGGTATCAGAAGCTAAACCCACGCCTTGTCAATTCAGTGTTTTATATAGGCAAGCATTTTGGCATTTGAGTGTGATAGTTCTTTCTTTAGGGCACTGTCCTATTCATTGCATGTATTATGTATCTGTGTCACTTGCTCACTCAGCAGCATTCCTAAATGTTCTATACATTTCCAAATGCTTCCTGGGAGATATGCTGCCTTTGATTGAAACCCTTTAAATACATGTGTCCATTGAATCACAGGAAATTAAAATTTGTACTAAAACTTTAAGATAATATAAGAAACTCTTCAACAACTGGGAATTTATTATTATAGTGACGATTATTTAGTTTTTCTTCTGGCATTGCAGCAGAATGCTTTATGAAAATTTCAAATGGAACTTTTTCACCAAACTATAAACTATAGATAGGAATTGGCAAATAGATTAAATACTGTTGCACTGCAGAAAATTTTAATATATGAATAAAATCTGTCAGTTTCTTTTGCTGCTGTCTTCAAGCACTTTTTTCTCCATGTGTTGATATACTCTAACAGTAAAATTATTTGACTTCATTACAGCTCAGTAATGTTCTTCCAACACTTCATCATGCACTTGTTCAGTAGGTGCATAATGAATACCTTTGGAAGCAAACTAAATATAGGTCTATTAAAAGAAAACAGCAAAAAAAAAAAAAAAAGAAAAAAGAAAAAGAAAAACAAACTGCACACCAGAAGAACTCAGGGACATCTCCTGAAACAACAGAAGACACATTTATTACAGGGTTTGTAAGAAGGGTAAAATTTAGGTAAAATTTACACATAGCAGCATATATTAGGCTTAAATATATATTGTCTCAGAGAATTTTAAAATACAAATTGTCACTCAAGTTAAAATAAAAGTAAATTTTCAAGGATAAAGCTGGATTGAAAATAAATGCAAACAAATTTTGACCAACGTTTACAAACGTAAAACTTAAATGTCTACACTGGGCAGTTTACATGGGTAAAATAAACAGATTGGGCTAGGTGGGTATCTTTGAACTTGAGACTGCTGACTTCTCAACTCCAGCTGCCAGGATAGTAGCCTCAGTGTGGCCACACCAGACCTTACGATTTTTCAAATAAATTATGAACCGACATGTTTGTATGAAAGATGTCAGTTTTTCATGTTGCCAATTAAAACATTTTAAAAACACATAACCTATTAAACAAAGGTTAAAAAAAGGTTAAAAAACAAAGGTTAACAAAGGTTAAAGAAATGGCCACTAGTCAAATTCTACCTCTTCCTTGACAGACAATACAGCATCAAGGTCTGATCCTGTTTTGAATCTAAGCATAGCCATTAGGCTTTGTTTGAAATGTTCTTGATTATGACTGTTCATGGACATACATTTCCCAGGTTGTTTTATCTTTATTACTGAGTGAGGATTGTAGATGGCTTCCTATACTATTTTTCCTCATCAATTTTTGATAAAGCCCAAAGAAAATTACATCTTACCACATAAAAATTAGGTATCCATAATTAAGTGCAATCCTTTCATTCTGAAGTATTTTTTTGTTTGTTTACTTATTGGTCTGACTCCTGAATAGGTTCCTGTTAACTAACCAATTTATAGCTATATAGTCCTGAAAATTCCAAATTATCGGGTACATTTATTTATTTATTTATTTAAAAGATCTCATGCTGGACTTGGATTAAAAATGAGGCTGGGATAATAAAAATTATTAGTACTTATATGGCACTTTGTACTTTGTGAAGCATGTTTAAATACTATCTCATTTTGATCCTTTTATGTTATCCTCACTTTATTTAATAACACAGAAACTTTCAGACAGTGTGAGTACATTCCTAGAGATCACACAGACATTTAGCTGTAGAGGAAGAAGTTCTTCAAACAATCTTACATTCTTTCCAGCATACAACAGAGCCTCAAATATGTTCTAAAACTCTTCAATGTTTGTCTATATGTAAACACAGTAAAATAATATTAAAAAGCTTTATCTTCAGATGTACAAAAGAACTCAACTGATTTAAAATTTAAACTAAAGGAAAAAATAGCCTTAGTGCTAAAAACTGATCATATTTTACTAGCAAACCTTTACCTTTGGGGTTTATTTGTACAATTTTAACAGATTTTTGTAGATCAAACTTGAATATAAAAGAGAGATATATCATGTTACATCTAGGAATATATTATTTCTTGAAAATCAGGTCTATTAAGTGATACTGTTGGTTTAGATGAGATTTCGAAACTTATTTTTAAACCTTTATTCTTTGTTCATACTTGTGTTTGAAGAACAATTACTTATTTACTTGTGTCATCTCAGTAAACTAAATTTCCATTTCAATCTTGTTTTCCAAGAAGTTGATATGTCCATAATAATTTTAGCTAAAATGTTGCAAGGGATTTTTCTATATTAAGCCTTAGCAAGGCACTATACTTATTAGAGATACAATTATGAAAATCTGCCATACTTCAAAGAAGTTAGAAAAATACTGTGAATTTCTTAATCCTTCAATTGTGATGACAACAGGAGATAAAACCATAGTTCTCATAAATCCATTAGGCTTTATAATTTGTTAAAACATTTATTTATTTATAGTAGGATAACCTATTAAAAATTTACACATATGAAAAAGCAATGTATTAGAAAATGCCAAAAGAAACTCCACCAGAGTAAACTCTATAGTAATTCATTCCAAGAATAAAGAGACCTTACAATTCTCGGAGTTTTTCTATGTGGAATATTTAAATTTCATCTTGCATTTGCTAAATATGCTAAATGGCTATACAGAGTATCATAAATATCATGTTTATGAGAATAACAAAGGGAACTAATAACTAATTATAGTTAGCTGCTCATAATGGAAAACGACTATTTATTGTTGAAATGAATTGAGTAGAAAGCATCAGATTATTAATACAGAATGGCATAACCTATTCTTGACACAATACAGTGAATTACTGCTTAAATAATAAATAGTTTCAGTGTCTTCAAAATCGTGATAACCACATAGATATAATTTGGGAAATAAAGTAAATTTTCTTTTTAGATGAAGTTGTTTCTCTACGATCAGATATTATTAGGAAGGAAGAACTTTATAAAAAGTTACTAAAGGTTATCTTAAGTAAAACTAACCATATTTCTTATTCCTTATCAATCTCTGTTTTCAAAAAAAAAAAAGACAAATACTGAATTCAAAGTAGATTATTGGATGAGATCTTTTTAATAAAAACAGTGATGATCTGATTTTCTTTACCTTCAAGACTCCCCCAAACAATTTTGTATAAACTAAACTTTTTGAGGGTACATACATACAGACATGCATATATGGCCAATTATTGTAGTTATAATGAATGAATATTCAAATAAATCACTTCTGCAACTGAAGGAAAACAATATAATTAAGACACTCAGATTCAGAATCTAGATCCAGGATAACAGAATTGTTATTGCTGGAAGGAACATTAAATTTCAACTAGTCCCAGTGTTTAAACTGAGGAAATTATGTCCCTGAAAATGTTCTCTTTATAATTATGCTTAAGCTTTGAATTGCCAAGTTCAATGACCTGTTCTATCTTTCCTCTGCTTGAATCTGACCTTCTTTGACATTCTCACATTTGGCTTGTGCTGTTCTGACATTTGGCTTGTGCTGACTGCTTTTTTTAAGTTCCCTTTCTTAATCTTTCTCTCTGTCTTCCCTTTTCCTGACAGTAATTCATATGCTGGTATGTCCCAAAGGTCTGCTTTATGTGCCTCTCCTTTTACATCTATAAAATGTGCTGGCAGATGACACCTATTTTTATTGTTTCAGTTATAACTGATACCTACTTTCCTAGCCTAAGTTCTTTAACCTGAACCTCAAATCCACATTTCCATTTTTTTATCTGCAGAGTTTGCTTTTCTTCATGACTGTATCACTTTGGAAAATTTGACAGCTTATTAACCTTGACTGGAATTCAGTCTCTATTTTCACTCTAATTCAATATGCCCTTAGTATTCAGTTGTGTTCTAAATAGATATAATTCTTTTAGCCTCCATGTTTGTGGCACTCTTTTCAAATAGCTCGCTTTTAGAAGCTCAACTCCTTTTAATTCACTTCCTAAACCCCAAGCCCTAATTTACCAAATTATTTTCCATTCCCCAAACATGTGTTTATGTGTTTCATCCTTAGAGAACTCTTACCTTGTCCTGGAACTTCACTCTTTCCTCTACCAAGTAGAATCTTCCTTCTTATGAGTCACACAAGGTTTACAAAGGAGGTAACCAAAGTAATATTTCCTAGGGAGAGTCAGGTTACCTTTCTGAGGAAATCTTTGACTCCTCGTATTTCTGAAAGCAGGCCGCTCACTTAATGAGCAATGTCTTAATCAACTTCTATTATGTGTCTAGCCAGTTTTAGGGGTATGTTAAATTAAACTTAATTTTCATTGCTATAGAATTTTCCATCTAACATATTTTTTTTAAAATCCTATGTTTTTAAGGAATTCATTTAAATTATTATTTTTAATTTTCTATTACAGGTAGTGGCTATTATATATTTTTTCTTTGTTTGGATTTCATAAATAATATTTGTATCAATATAAATACTAAATGACTAAATAACTGATTATTTAAACAAGCACTCCTGACAGGATTAATAATAAAATATATTTTCAAATCCAATGAACTTTTAAACTGATTCAGTGAGGGAATTTTTCTCTGTCCCTTGGAATTTTGATTGGGATTATGTTGAATCTATAAATCACATCAGGTAGAATTGGCCTCTTGATAATACTGAGCCTTCTATTCCATGAACACAATATCTTTCTCCATAAATTTACATATTCTTTAATTTATTCCTTAATGTTTTGTCATTTTTAGCACACATATTTTATAGATAATTTGTTGGAGTTATATCTCAGCATTTCTTTTGTTTTCACTTTTCTTCCTTCCCTTTGTGTTAGTTTTTAGGGCTGCCATTAAAAAAAAATTACCACAAACTAGATGGCTTAAAATAACATAAATTTATTCATTCATAGTTCTGGAGGCTAGAAGTCCAAATTCAAACTATCAGCAGGTTTGGTTTCTTCTGAGGCCTCTATACTTGGCTTGCAGATGGCTGCCCCTAGCTGTATCCTCACATGGTCTTTTCTCTGTGAGCTTGCATCCCTGGTGTCTCTGTATCCTCTTGTCCTCTTTTTATAAGGACACCAGTCAGCTTGGATTAGGGCCCAACCTAAGGACCTCATTTTAACGTAGTAACCTCTTTAAAAGGCCTTTTCTCCAAGTACAGTCACATTCTGAGTAGCTGGGAGTTAGGGCGTCAACATATGGATTTTTAGAGTGACACAATTCAGCCAGGAAGGCTTCCTGCCTGCCTTCCTTTCTTTTTTTCTATGGTGCTATTGCAAATGGTATTGTTTTCTTTAAAATATTTAATTTCCAGTTGTTCATTGCTAGTATATAGAAACACCATTAATTTTTATGACACTTTGCATACCAAATGGTATATTGTCTACCTTTTCCATTAGTGCCTTAAACTTATTAACCATAATTATTAGAAATTTCATTTCCTATCGATTCTTTTATGTCTGTGTCATATCTGAGTCTCATTCTTATGACGATTTTGTCTCTTCAGACTCTGTTTTGTCTTGTTTTTTCTATGCTTCAGAATATTTTGATGAGAGGCAGACATTTTATGTGGGGCAGCAGAGACTGAGACAGTTTTCACATCAGGGTGCATGTACACTTTTCCTTCTGCTACACCTTTATAGCAGGATTTCATTTAATAGACTTAGGACCTCGGTTAGGTTTGATATTGTTGTTGCTATGGTTACTTTCAGATTTCACATTAGATTTCAAATTTCTATAGAGACAGCTTGTATGTAGGGTGGAGGATCGTTTACCAAAGAAATGCCTGATTCTGAGGTTTCGATCTTCTGTTTGTGCTGTGCCTTAGAGTCTCTGTACAAATTCTTATTCCTCTCCTGCTCCTCTTTCAGCAATATTCTGCTTCTACTTGTTATTTGTAGCTTGTTAGTTTGCAGTGGGAGGGTGCGTTCATTATTTTTCTGACTAAGCCTCAGATCTGGGCATGCTCTGTGTCACTGTGGCTAAGAGGTGTGACATTTTCAGTTCTCTTGTCCCTCTCTCAGCTATGGCTGTGGATTCAGCCTATAATACTATCTCTCATGCAGAGTAGGACTTTTTTCCTGTTCCCTTTCCCATCTGTAATGAATTTTTACTAGTGACCTAAGGACTGCATTTCTTGACTTTCCCACCCATCAAGGCTGTGTTCTATACTGTAGATAGAGAATGCTGTGGGTTGGATTTTGTCCCTCAGAAAATATATGCTGGAGGCCTAGCATCCGTAGGTCAGAATGTGACCTTGTTTGGACATAGGATCTTACTGAGGTAAAAAAGTTAAAATGGGGTTATCTGAGCATGCCCTAATTCAATATGACTCATGTCCTTTTAAAAAGGAAAAACTTTAGACACAAAAACCAGGATTCACAAAGGGAGAACCACATGTGAACATGAAGACAGAGAGTGAGGTGATGCATCCGTTGTAGTTACAACTTTGGTGTTCCTAAGCCAAAGTTGCCAGCAAACCACTAGAAGCTAAAAGAGAGGCATAAAGGTATTCTCCCTCACAGTCAGCAGAAGGCACCAACCTTACTGATACTTAGATCTTAGACTTCTAGCCTCCAGAATGGGAGAAAAAGACTTCTGTTGTGGGGGGAGCTTCAAGATGGTAGAGGAGTAAGACGTGGAGATCACCTTCCTCCCCACAAATACATCAGAAATACATCTACCTGTGGAACAGCTCTTACAGAACACCTACTGAACGCTGGCAGAAGACCTCAGACTTCCCAAAAGGCAAGAAACTCCCCACATACCTGGGTAGGGCAAAAGAAAAAAGAAAAAACAGAGACAAAAGAATAGGGATGGGACCTGCACCAGTGGGAGGGAGCCGTGAAGGAGGAAAGGTTTCCACACACTAGAAGCCCCTTTACGGGCGGAGACTGCGGGTGGCGGAGGGGGGAAGCTTCGGAGCCACGGAGGAGAGCGCAGCAACAGGGGTGCGGAGGGAAAAGCAGAGAGATTTCTGCACAGAGGATCGGTGCTGACCAGCACTCACCAGCCCGAGAGGCTTGTCTGCTCCCCCGTTGGGTTGGGCGGGGCTGGGAGCTGAAGCTCGGGCTTCAGTTGAAGCGCAGGGAGAGGACTGGGGTTGGCGGCATGAACACAGCCTGAAGGGGTTAGTGCGCCACGGCTAGCCGGGAGTGAGTCCGGGCAAAGGTCTGGAGCTGCCTAAGAGGCAAGAGACCATTGTTTCGGGGTGCACAAGGAGAGGGGATTCGGAGCACCGCTTAAACAAGCTTCAGAGACACTTAAACAAGCTTCAGAGATGGGTGCGAGCCGCGGCTAACAGCGCGGACCCCAGAGACGGTCATGAGACGCTAAGGCTGCTGCTGCAGCCACCAAGAGGCCTGTGTGCGAGCACAGGTCACTATCCACACCTCCCCTCCTGGGAACCTGTGCAGCCTGCCACTGCCAGGGTCCCGGGATCCAGGGACAACTTCCCTGGGAGAACGCACGGCGCGCCTCGGGCTGGTGCAACGTCACGCCGACCTCTGCCGCCGCAGGCTCGCCCCGCACTCCATACCCCTCTCTCCCCCACGGCCTGAGTGAGCCAGAGCCCCCGAATCAGCTGCTCCTTTACCCCGTCCTGTCTGAGCGAAGAGCACACGCCCTCAGGCCACCTACATGCAGAGGTGGGGCCAAATCTAAAGCTGAACCCCGGGAGCTGTGCGAACAAACAAGAGAAAGGGAAATCTCTCCCAGCAGCCTCAGGAGCAGCGGATTAAAGCTCCACAATCAACTTAATGTACCCTGCATCTGTGGAATACCTCAATAGACAAGGAATCGTCCCAAAATTGAGGTGGTGGATGTTGGAAGCATCTGTAGACTTGGGGTTTGCTTTCTGCATCTAATTTGTTCCTGGTTTTAGGTTTATCTTAGCTTAGTATTTAGAGATTATTATCATTGGTAGATTTGTTTATTGATTTGGTTGCTCTCTTCCTTTTGTGTGTGTGTGTGTGTGTGTGTGTGTGTGTGGTACGTGGGCCTCTCACTGTTGTGGCCTCTCCCATTGGCGGAGCACAGGCTCTGGATGCGCAGGCTCAGAGGCCATGGTTCACAGGCCTAGCCACTCCGCGGCATGTGGGATCTTCCTGGACCAGGGCACGAACCCGTGTCCCCTGCATCGGCAGGCAGACTCTCAACAACTGTGCCACCAGGGAAGCCCCCTTTTTTCAATATATATATATATATATATATATATATATATATATATATATATATATATATAATTTTTTTCCCTTTTTCTCTTTTTGTGAGTGTGTATGTGTATGTTTCTTTGTGTGATTTTGTCTGTATAGGCTTGCTTTTACCATTTGTCCTAGGGTTCTGTCTGTCCGTTTTGGGATTTTTTTTTTTTAGTATGGTTTTTAGAGCTTGTTATCATTGGTGGATTTGTTTATTGCTTTGGTTGCTCTCTTCTTTCCTTTTTCCTAATTAATTTTTAATTTTTTATTTTAATTATGTATTTCATTTTATTTATTATTTCTTTCTTTCTTTCTTTCTTTCTTTCTTTATATCTCCCTTTTCTTCTGAGCTGTGTGGCTGACAGAGTCTTGGTGTTCCAGCCGGGTGTCAGGCCTGAGCCTCTGAGGTGGGAGAGCTGAGTTCAGGACACTGGACCACCAGAGACCTCCTGGTCCCAAGTAATATCAATCAGCAAGAGCTCTCCCACAGATCTTCATCTCAACTCTAAGACCCAGTTCCACTCAACGAACAGCAGGCTCCAGTGCTGGACACCCCATGCCAAACAGCTAGCAAGACAGGAACACAACCCCACCCATTAGCAGAGAGGCTGCCTAAAATCATAATAAGTTCACAGATACCCCAAAACACACCAACGGATGTGGTCCTGCCCGCCAGAAAGACAAGCTCCAGCCTCATCCACCAGAACACAGGCACCAGTCCCCTCCACCAGGAAGCCTACATAACCCACTGAATCAACCTTACCCACTGGGGGAAGACACCAAAAACCATAGGAACTACGAAACTGCAGCTTGCGAAAAAGAGACCCCAACACAGTAAGTTAAGAAAAATGAGAAGACAGAGAAATACACAGCAGATGAAGGAGCAAGGTAAAAACCCCCGAGACCAAACAAATGAATAGGAAATAGACAGTCTACCTGAAAAAGAATTCAGAGTAATGATAGTAAAGATGATCCAAAATCTTGGAAATAGAATGGAGAAAATAGAAGAAAAGTGTAATAAGGACCTAGAAGAAGTAAAGAGCAAACAAACAAAGATGAAAAACACAATAAATGAAATTAAAAATTCTCTAGAAGGAATCAATAGCAGAATAACTGAAGCAGAAGAACAGAAAAGTGACCTGGAAGATAAAGTAGTGGAAATAACTATCGCAGAGCAGAATAAAGACAAAAGAATGAAAAGAATTGAGGACAGTCTCAGAGACCTCTGGGACAACATTAAACACACCAACATTTGAATTATAAGGGTGCCAGAAGAAGAAGAAAAAAACAAAGGGACTGAGAAAATATTTGAAGAGATTAGAGTTGAAATGGTCAATCAAGTCCAGGAAGCACAGAGAGACCCATACAGGATAAATCCAAGGAGAAACATGCCAAGACACATATTAATCAAACTATCAAAAATTAAATACAAAGAAAAAGTATTAAAAGCAGCAAGGGAAAAGCAACAAATAGTATACAATGGAATCCCCATAAGGTTAAGAGCTGATCTTTCAGCAGAAATTCTGTAAGCCAGAAGAGTGTGGCAGGACATACTTAAAGTGATGACAGGGAAAAACCAACACCAAGATGACTCTACCCAGCAAGGATCACATTCAGATTCAATGGAGAGATTAAAATCTTTACAGACAAGCAAAAGTTAAGAGAATTCAGCACCAGCAAACCAGCTTTACAACAAATGCTGAAGGAACTTCTCTAGGGAGGAAACACCAGAGAAGGAAAAGACATGCAACACCAAACCCAAAACAATTAAGAAAATGGTAAAAGGAATATACATACTGATAATTACCTTAAATGTAAATGGATTAAATGCTCCCACCAAAAGACATAGACTGGCTGAATGGATACAAAAAAAAGACCCGTATATATGCAGTCTACAAGAGACCTGCTTCAGCCCTAGGGACACATACAGACTGAAAGTGAGCAGATGGAAAAAGATATTCCATGTAAATGGAAACCAAAAGAAAGCTGGAGTAGCAATTCTCATATCAGACAAAATAGACTTTAAAATAAAGACTATTACAAGTGACAAAGAAGGATACTACATAATGATCAATGGGTCAATCCAAGAAGAAGATATAAAAATTGTAAATATTGATGAACCCAACATAGGAGCACATCAATTCATAAGGCAAATGCTAACAGCCATAAAAGGGGAAATTGACAGTAACACAATAATAATAGGAGATTTTAACACACCACTTTCCTCAATGGACAGATCATCCAAAATGAAAATAAATAAGGAAACACAATCTTTAAATGATACATTAAATAAGATGGACTTAATTGATATTTATAGGACATTCCATCCAAAAACAACAGAATGCACTTTCTCTTCAAGTGCTTATGGAACATTCTCCAGGATAGATCATATCTTGGGTCACAAATCAAGACTTGGTAAATTTAAAAAATTGAAATCATATCATGTACCTTATCCGACCACAGCACTATGAGACTAGATATCAATTAAAAGAAAAAAATCTGTAAAAAATACAAACACATAGAGGCTAAACAATACACTACTAAATGACCAAGAGATCACTGAAGAAATCATAGAGGAAATAAAAAAAAATACCAAGACATAAATGACAATGAAAACCCAACGACCCAAAACTATGGGATGCAGTAAAAGCAGTTCTAAGAGGGAAGTTTAGAGCAGTACAATCGTACCTCAAAAAACAAGAAATATCTCAAATAAACAATTTAACCTTACAACTAAAGTGATTAGAGAAAGAAGAACAACAAAAAAGAAACCAAAGTTAGCCAAAGGAAAGAAATCATAAAGATCAGATCAGAAATAAATGAAAAAGAAATGAAGGAAATGATAGTAAAGATCTTAAAACTAAAAGCTGGTTCTTTGAGAAGATAAACAAAATTGATAAACCATTAGGCAGACTCATCAAGAAAAACAGAGAGAAGACTCAAATCCATAGAATTAGAAATTAAAAAGGAGAAGTAACAACTGACACTGTAGAAATACAAATGATCATAAGAGATTACTACAAGCATCTATATGCCAATAAAATGGAAAACTTGGAAGAAATGGATAAATTCATAGAAAAGCACAACCTTCCAAGAGCCAGGAAGATAGAAAATATAAACAGACCAATCACAAGCACTGAAATTGAAACTGTGATTAAAATTCTTCCAACAAACAAAAGCCCAGGACCAGATGTCTTCACAGGTGAATTCTATCAAACATTTAGGGAAGAGCTAACACCTATCCATCTCAAACTCTTCCAAAATAGCAGAGAGAGGAACACTCCCAATCTCATTCTATGAGGCCACTCATCCTGATAGCAAAACTAGACAAAGATGTCACAAAAAAATAAAAGTACAGACAAACATCACTGATGAACATAGATGCAAAAATCCTCAACAAAATACTAGCAAACAGAATCCAACAGCACATTAAAAGGATCATACACCATGATCAAGTGGGGTTTATCCCAGGAATGCAAGGATTCTTCAATATATGCAAATCAATCAATGTGATACACCATATTAACAAACTGAAGGAGAAAAACCATGTGGTCATCTCAATAGATGCAGAAAAAGCTTTGGACAAAATTCAACACCCATTTATGATAAAAACCCTCCAGTAAGTAGGCATAGAGGGAACTTACCTCAACATAATATAGGCCATTTATGACAAACTCACAGCCAACATCATTCTCAATGGTGAATAACTGAAACCATTTCCCCTAAAACCAGGAATAAGACAAGGTTGCCCACTCTCACCACTATTATTCAACATAGTTTTGGAAGTTTTAGCCAGAGGAATCAGAGAAGAAAAAGAAATAAAAGGAATCCAAATTGGAAAAGAAGAAGTAAAGCTGTCACTGTTTGCAGATGACATGATACTATACATAGAGAATCCTAAAGATGCTTCCAGAAAACTAGTAGGACTAATCAGTGAATTTGGTAAAGTAGCAGGATACAAAGTTAATGTGCAGAAATGTCTTGCCTTCCTATACCCTAATGATGAAAAATGTGAAAGAAAAATTAAGGAAACACTCCCATTTACCACTGTAAAAAGAGAATAAAATACGTAGGAATAAACCTACCTAAGGTGATAAAAGATCTGTATGCAGAAAACTATAAGACACTGAAGAAAGAAATTAAAGATGATACAAAAAGATGGAGAGAAATACCATGTTTTTGGATTGGAAGAAGGAAAATTGTGAAAATGACTATATTACCCAAAGCAATCTACAGATTCAATGCAATTCCTATCAAACTACCAATGGCATTTTAAACAGAACTAGAACAAAAATCTCACGATTTGTTTGTAAACACAAAAGACCCCTAACAGCCAAAGCAATCTTGAGAAAGAAAAACGAAACTGGAGGAATCAGGCTCCTTGGCCTCAGACTATACTACAAGCTACAGTAATCAAGATAGTATGGTATTGGCACAAAAACCGAAATATAGATCAATGGAACAGGATAGAAAGACCAGAGATAAACCTATACACATATGTTCACCTTATCTTTGATAAAGGAAGCAAGAATATACAATGGAGAAAAGACAGCCTCTTCAATAAGTGGTTCTGGGAAAACTGGACAGCTAATGTCACAGAATGAAATTAGAACCCTCCCTAACACCATATACAAAAATAAACTCAAAATGGATTAAAGACCTAAATGTAAGGCCAGACACTATAAAACACTTAGAGGAAAATATAGGCAGAACACTGAAATAAATCACAGCAAGATCTTTTTTGACCCACCTCCTGGAGAAATGGAAATAAAAACATAAAAAACAAATGTGACCTAATGAAACGTCAAAGCCTTTGAACAGCAAAGGAAACTAGAAACAAGATGAAAAGAAAACCCTCAGAATGGGAGAAAATATTTGCAAACGAAGCAACTGACAAAGGATTAATCTCCCAAATATACAAGCAGCTCATGCAGCTCAATATCAAAAAAACAAACAACCCAATCTAAAAATGGGCAGAAGACCTAAACAGACATTTCTTCAAAGAAGACATACAGATTGCCAACAAACACATGAAAGGATGCTCAACATCACTAATCATTAGAGAAATGCAAATCAAAACTAGAATGAGGTATCACCTCATACCAGTCAGAATGGCCATCATCAAAAAACCTAGAAACAGTAAATGCTGGAGAGGGTGTGGAGAAAAGGGAACCCTCTTGCACTGTTGTTGGGAATGTACATTGATACAGCCACTATGGAGAACAACAGTATGGAGGTTCCTTAAAAAACTAAAAACAAAACAAGCATACGACCCAGCAATCCTACTACTGGGCATATACCCTGAGAAAACCATTATTCAAAAAGAGTCATGTACCACAGTGTTCATTGCAGCTGTATTTACAATAGCCAGGACATGACAACCCAAGGTCCATCAACAGATGAATGGATAAAGAAGGTATGGCACATATATACAATGGAATATTACTCGGCCATAAAAAGAAACGGAAGTGAGTTATTTGTAGTGAGGTAGATGGACCTAGAGAAGTAAGTGAAGTAAGTCAGAAAGAGAAAAACAAATACCGTATGCTAACAGATATATATGGAATCTAAAAAAAAAAAAAAATTGGTTCTGAAGAACCCAGGGGCAGGACGGGAATAAAGACGCAGATGTCTAGAATGGACTTGAGGACTGGGGGAGGGGGAAGGGTAAACTGGGATGAAGTGAGAGACTGGCATGGACATATATACACTACCAAATGTAAAATAGCTAGTGGGAAGCAGCCGCATAGTACAAGGAGATCACCTCAGTGCTTTGTGTCCACCTAGAGAGATGCCTTAGGGAGGGTGGGAAGGAGATGCAAGAGGGAGGAGATATGCCAATATATGTATATGTATAGCTGATTAACTTTGTTATAGAGCAGAAACTAACACACCATTGTAAAGCAATTATACTCCATTTAACCTTCTAGTGTTTGCTGCTTTATTATGACATCCCTAGCAAACTAACACAGAGGAGACGAGTCTTTGTGGAATTGTTTGCCCTTTCACGTTGCTGTTCTTCTCTTCCATCAAGGGTGCCTAATTTTTTGGGTCTGTTTCCTGTCTTTTCTGGGAGCACTTTAGGCCCTTAATGGAATAAGAGCCTGTGAAAAGGTGTGGACTCCCCCGTTTCTTGCCTCCCAGTCTGCACTCAGTCTTTACGAATCTGTCACTTATTCTAGCTGAACTCTGTTTACCAGTGTTCAGTTCCATCAACCCAAGGTCAGCGCTGGCTGAGTCCTTATGTGTCCTTCCCTGCATGCATTATCTCTTCTGAGATTTGGTGCAAATTTGTCGCTCTGTGACCTCAGCAATTTGTAAAACAAGTTTTATATTTGAAATTAACTCAGCTCTTTTTCATTATAAGGTGGGGAGCAGTGCTCCTTCTAGCTCCCCATATTGTTAGGCAGAAGCTAGAAGCCCCACCTCTTTTGTACTGGTGATAAATCATGTATCCAATGGACTTTGGAGGGTTATTTTTTGTTGCCTATTTTTATTTGTTGGTTTTATTTTGTTTTGTCTTGCATCATGCTGTAATGTAACATTTATTGTGCTCTATGTGATATAATCATTAATCTTTAATTCAAAGTTTAGGAAATTCAAATCATCAATATTTATTTTTTCTTTATCTCTATTTTTTTTATTTCACATCTTCTTTTTCAGATTCAATTATATTTGTTTTTTTTGCTTTGCTACAATATGTCCTCAAATATTTTTTTTTCCCTGAAAGAACGTCTGAGAATTGAATTTTCTGAGTTCTTGAACTTATAAGCCAGTATTTACTTGTTTTTAAATGTAATTGATACTATTTATTTACTTTTAAATGTAATTGATGTTTTGTCAGATTAAGTAATTTTACATGCAGAACAATCTCTCAGAACTTTATAAACTACACTGTTTACCAGCAACATGTATACTTGAAGATAACAAAGTTTGATATTTCTGATTCCCTTTAAAAAAAAAATCTCATCATATTTTTCACTTCTTTGGAATTTTCAATTTGCAATTGCTAAACTCTGCAAAAATTTGAACCCATTTTTTCTGGATTATCTATGAATGATATTGTCAGATAGAAGAGTAAATCATTGTCTGCCCATAGTCTCATTTATGAGACCAAAATTTAAAGAATATTTCTACTTAGTTTATCTAGTAGAGATGTTTTCCTCTTTTTAGGACTTCTATAACATTCAGTACTTATCAAAGCAATATTTTATTAAAGCAATATTAGGTATTGACATGTGTTACATTTTTCACTCTAGGTTATAGCTGCTTTTAAGGTAGATGTAAGTCTTATTTTTATTGTTGCAAGGATTATAAGAATTCCATGCTATTAGTACCTCACAATTTCACTAAGGTTTCATTTATTTAAAGGCCAATTTTAAGGCACTTTCAAAAAGTGTATTCCACTCTATACACATTCATATATGCCAGTAGACTCTCAATAACTAGTTATGAGTGTGTATTCATTTTAAATATAATTTCTAAAGTTACAACCAAGACACAGGGGGAAAAAATTCCAATTTTATTCTATGTTGCTTAAGTAGATTTTTCATGTTTTACAATGTGTCCATTACTGGGCATATAATACATTATTAATATAAGAAAACATAATAATAATACAGGATTTTGACTACTATTTATATTTGGAAGTAGCAATTGTCCATATTTCCTATTTAATAGTAATCAGCTATCATTGAAAATTCCCTGTAATATACCATAGGGCCCCCAATTACATTGCATTATTTGGATTGATTACATTTCTCTGGCTCATATACTATGGGAACAATTTGAAACTTTAAAGGCACTGAAATACTTCATAGATTTTAGCTTTTGCATTAGATTTCCTTAGAAGAAAAGATGGTCTGAGTTTCTTGTAATCAGCTCTTGTTTGTTGGGAGTTGAGGTTTTAGCAATTTTCTTTACTGTGGATTGGTGTTCCCTAGTGAATTCTCCTAGTCTCCTTGTCGGCTCTTTTAAATCAGTATATCAATAGAAAAGAGACAGTTTATTTTAGATGAATATAGTAACTGAAAGTCAGAATGAAGAAAGTCAATAATGCTAAAACTTTTACACAGCATTAATCTTAAAGATTTGAAGGTTGGTTACAGGAACTAAAAATAGTTATAGAAAAATGCCAGCACTGTTGGGTGATTGATAAGGAGAGATTCAGAGTGTGTAGCAATATGATTGCATTGCTCTTTGATCTATCATAAAAATGTTCAATCACTTAGTTTCTGAGGTCAGAATGCAAGCTTCTACAATGATTTAAAATCAAATCATTTTGGTCAAGAGTAAGACTTTATTCTAGAGTATAGTTAATTCTTGGCCTTATCTCTATATAATGAGTCTTTATTCTTTGAGAATCTATTTTTGACATACATTCTGATAGAAATTTTACATATGTTTTCCATTCAATTTTTACAGACATAAAAGCAAGGTATTGTTACCCCTGTTTTTTAGGGATATGAGGAAATGGAGGCTCTGGGACATTGAGATAACATGTTCACTTTCATCATAGATTGAACTCACTGGAATTAGTTATGTAAATCTGTCTCTCAGTTGGAAAAATCTGAGCTCTTTTTTTATTCCCTTATGCTGTATTTCTGTCATTCTCATCTTCTTCTGTCCTAAAATTTACCAGGCAACACTAATTCTGAAAGAAAACTGGATTATCTCTACACTCATTTAAAACATTTGATTAAACCTGAGGGACCATTCTCATTACATAGACCAGGGTTTCTCAACCTCAACATTGTTGACTTTTTGAGCTGGATAATTCCTTGTGCGAGAGGGCTCTCCTGTGTATTTGGTGACTTTTGGGATGTTTAGCATGACTGCTATCCTCTACTTACTAGGTCACCTCCACAGTTGTGTTAACCAAAACTGCCTCCAATAATTTCCAAATTTCCCTGTGATAAACCTCCTTGAGTGGAGAACCATTCATGAACATAGACGGAAGGCTAACATTTATAGACCTGTTTGCTAGCGTAGGGTTCCTTTCTCGTATATAAAATATCTTTAAAACGTCTTTACACATAGAGTCAGAATATGCCACTTTCTGAAGGCAATTGAGGAGTTGATAAAAGGGCAGAAAATAAGCAAAATATGATTGTTGAGTTTCTGCTTTGTGTAAGATTTGTCACATTTTTACTTAAATAAATTAGGTCTTTTATAACCAAACAAATCTATGATTATGAGTTAAATCATTAATATTTTACAAGTAATATAGTAAATACGTGACCCATACAAACAGATTGCCAGTGATGGACTTGTGATTCAAATTTAGAAAAAAGAATTTGCACTAATAGTGCCATATTCTTAGTGATTTTTAATCTCTTCATAAATAAATATATGGAAAAAATACGTTTGGATATACTCATCCCATCTATTTCCCTGTTGAACAACTTCCTTTTAAGAACTAGCTAATTCTACCTGATGGTTGTCATTTTCTCACTTTGATTTCTTCAGTATTCATTTATATCGCTTATATCACCTACTAAAAATCTTGTTTCTCATTGACTTGCAGTAATTTATTTTACTTGACCAAGCATTTACTGTATCCATTCTTTAAAATAATAAATGTTCTAAGCTAAACATCATTGTTTTCAGTACTCTTCTTAATCCTGTAATATCTCTCAAGATGATATTTATAATGTTGGAAAAATTATTTAGAAGATATATAACAAGAGAAATAGCCTTTCTCAAAACACTGTGTATTCCTTTAAAGAGTTATCAATAAAAACACTATTAAAACATACCCATTAGGCTTATAAAATTGGCATATTTGATAGATGAAAAGTATAAATGTCCAATTATTTGCTTTGTATAGCTGAGATCCATTTTTTTCTTTGAATTGAGTAATAGAAGACACTTTGATGAAGAAATAATGAAAATCTGTCCTTGACTAGATGCATTTTAAAATATCTTGACTCAGATGTTTCTGGAAAGGAAAATTCATGTTTGCTGGAGTGTCCTCATTGGGGGACAAACAAACTGCAGTTCCTTACATTTAAAACAGTTGCAGTTTTTGATTTAGCTGTGATTCACCATCTGCTTCATGGAAAGCAGTATCAGCCCTGCAGCTGAGATAAGCAGTTTATGATATCAAATAGATAAATAGAGGGGAGCCATCATTCTCTGTCAGAAAGTAGGTTTAGGCAAACCAATTTACATATATTACATTTCCCACTAGTGTTTTTATGTTTCTAGCTTCTAACTTACATTGGAGCACTGACATTGAATGCATTTTTCCTGCTTATCCTGCTCGCACTGAAGCAAGTCCAAAGCACACGACTATATTTCTATTTGGCACCTGCTGAACATTGACATATGATACCCATATAGAGTGACAATGGGGCACAAAGAAAACATCAATTTGTTTAGGGAAATCTTTAGATATTCTTTCACTTCTATGAATTGAAGGAATTTACTAGGTTTTTCATTATATTTAGAAGAATTACCCCCAAATAATTGCATTTGTTATTGTTAGTCTCATGTATGGGGAATGCCTTACTTAGTTAAAAGTATCAAAATGGGGTTCCCCTGGTGGCGCAGTGGTTGAGAGTCCGCCTGCCGATGCAGGGGACATGGGTTCCTGCCCCGGTCTGGGAAGATCCCACATGCCGTGGAGCGGCTGGGCCTGTGAGCCATGGCCACTGAGCCTGCCCGTCTGGAGCTTGTGCTCCGCAACGGGAGAGGCCACAAAAGTGAGAGGCCCGCGTACCGCATAAAAAAAAAAAAAGTGCTCTTCCCTTACCTTTTCCTCTTGTTATTTCTTTTTTGATTTTTTAAAAATTTTAATTTATCACAATAATGTGCATAACTTCATAATATTTCTGTATGTCTTATAACAAATGTAAAGAGCAGTCCCTTGCCTCAAGCCTCCTCATCAGATTCCTGCCTTTCAGAGGTAAATATATTTTTATTGTTAGCTGATACTTCTTTTTTTTATTATTTAAAAAATTTTTTTTCATTCTTCTGTCCTCCTTTATTCCTTTATTTTGCATTAATTAACTAATTTCTAGTGGAACATTTAAACTCCTTTTAATGATTCTTTCACTACATATAGTTTTAGTACTTCTGGTATTTACTTACATATTTCTAAATAACATGATTATTCTACTACTTACATTTTATTTTTAATTTTAAATATTGTTTATTGATTTCTTTTGGAAAAATGTGAAAACTTGACTCTCCTCAGTGCTCACCTCAAACACATACACTTGTCTTCTATATTCCCAACATAGTTATGACATAATTTTTGCCTTTATAAATATTCAGTGTTTGCATTAGTATAACTAGGTAAATATTGTTCACAATTCAGTCACCTGTGTACTATAATTGAGTTTCATTTCTAGTAACAGTTTTTGTTTTCTTGCAGTCAATAGTTGCTAATATCTTGTTAATTTTATATATAACCCTATCCATTACATATGGTCCTCCAACTGTTGGGCACTATTAATATGTCTGATCAATCTAATCTGATCAAACAGAAACCTCCATCCTTCCTCAAACTGGACTTGGCTTCTTGGCCTGCTGCAGAGCCCCTTTACCATCACTTTAAGGAGCTCTCTTCCTCTCTCTTCCGTGTTGGTTCTCCCATTTCCAGGATCTCATGGAATTTTTATTTTTTTAACTTTCTCATTTTGTGAAACATGTTCTACAGCATCTTCCTGAGAATGGCTAAATGGAAATTAAATGTTTGAATCACTGGTTTAATCAATGTTTGTTTTTGTTGAGGTATAATTGACATATAGCATTATATTAGTTTCAGGTGTACAACAAAATGATTCAATATTTGTACATATTGTGAAACGATCACAAAAATCTAGTTAACATTCATCTCTATAGTTACACTTTTTTCTTGTGATGAGAACTTTGACGATCTACTCTCTTAGCAACTTTCAAAAATGCCATGCAGTGTTATTAACTATAGTCACAAACGAGACTTATGAACTACCTCAGTGGGTTCCCTATGCCAAAATTATGGATCTGACAGAGAAAGAGTGACACCCTAAGTCATTCTGGGCCTTTGAGTGGACAAGTTTGAGAATCTCCAATTCCTGAACACTCCAGGCCAACAGGAACATCTTCCTCCCACAGCAAGAGAAGTTTCCTCTTGACCAGAGACACTACAGAACCTTCATCTCAAGAAGGTGTCTCATAAAGTTATGCTTTTCCTCTTCAAAGGGGGTGCCTCTCACCCCTCATTGCCTCCAAACAAATAACCAGAGAGAAGTTACAGCACAACTTGAGCAAGGGAAATGTAGTCTCTACCCCAGAAGTAAACAGCTTATACCCAGAGAGAATTATAGGACCTCACTGCAGGTATGCTAATAACCTGGGAATACAAGTTGGAGTGGTTCTTGTGGGTATTAGATCAGGGAGACCTTACTACGAGGCTAAAAGTGAAAAAAATATTTTTTTATATGGGAGCACTCTCTCATGAGTCAAAGTTTAAAGTCCTTGCAAGGACTCTTGGAACAAGTCCTAACATGCTGCTGGGATAACTCCTTGAAGCTTGGACATGTCAATAGCCTATAGAAGAGATGCCAGGATTGCCCTGACCCAGAATTGAGAAGAAGTCTATAGATTCATGGAGGCAGAGATGTTATAATAGGTTTCTTATTTCAGACCAGAGAATCCACACTCTGGATGGGTTCCCCAGAAGAACTCAGAATAAATTCCATTCAATAAGGCAATAAAAAATGAACTACATTTTTAAGAAGGTTCATGAAGGTGGTGCTCTATAGACCAGTGTTGAGAGTAACTAGGCTCCTTAGCACCAGTGAGAATGTTGGAATTCCAGACTATTAGAAGCCAAGTGGAATTACTTAAATATCAGTGACAAGGAGGTTATAGTTGTAGTAGTGGGTAGCCAAGTCAGTGTTGCCACCAAGTTTCTTTAACATGCCAGGGTCTGTATCATGGCTAATGCATCACTGTATTCTTAGAAATAAGATGCCAGACTAGGCTATTTAACTGTATAACCAGAAAAGGAACTGGCTAGCAGAAGGCTGATGGCAGCCATTACAGTAGAAAATGTTCCATTCTTTCTTCAATCTCCAGATTTTACCCAATTCTCATTCTCAAAGTACATCAGTTTAACTCTGATAATGACCCCCTTAAGGAAGAACCCTGCAGTAGATATATAAGATATATACATGACAATTATTACCCTAATCTGTTCCCAAAGTGATCAATGGCCAATTGCAAGTCTAACTGTACACTGGGGAAAAGGGGGATACTCAGACTTTTCTAGAGCTGTTGAATACAGGGTATGAGTTGATGTTAATCCCAGGGAACACCATATGCCATTATGGTCCTAGTAAGAGTAGAGGTTTTTGGAGGCCATGTGAAGCACGGAGTCCCAGCCAACGAGTTCAGTGGGTTCTGAGGCTCACTCTGGGGTGATTTCCCTGATTGGCAAGTAGAATTGCCAGAAGTCTCACATTGGTTTTGGTTCCCCCGTCAGGGGTGTCAGAGCCATTATTATAGAAATGTCCAAGTATATCTCCCACAAATTCCAAATAGTAAATTGGAAGAAAATGTGCATCTCAGAGGAATTAGAGAGATTCACAGCACACTTCTGAAACTTACAGGATACAAAAGTTGTGGTATCCACATCTCCTTTGACTTTACCTGTGTAGCCCTTGGAAAACTCAGATTGACAATGGCAGATGATGGCACATCGTTGTAAACTTACCCAAGAGTTAGCACTAGATACCCAGCAGTGAACAGTTCGCTAATGCACCATTGGATTAGCTTTCTGTTTCCTCCTCATACAATCTTTCAAATTACTATTTCTTACGAACATTTTGAGAAAAAACTGTCTGCAGCAAAGCCCTTTCCTTAGGCTCTGCATTTTGGAAAAAATTCAGGCTAAGTCAACTATTTTCTTTTTAGACCATTTAACTTTCCAAAATGGCCAAGGAAATTGCTTTTCATTTCCTTTTTTTAAGACGTGCAATCTATTTTCCAAAGCCTTGACTCTAGGCTAGCTTTCTGACCTGTTTTGACTAATGGGACTTAGCAGAAGTGCCGTTGTGACTGTTTCAAGCTTATTCATAAAAAAGATCCTGTAGCTTCCACTCTTGTTGGTTTGGGTACTTCACAATTGTCATATAGACACGTCTGGTGTAAAAGATACTACATAGAGTAAATCCCCTGTCCCAGGCAAAGCCATCGTAAGTCAGCTAGTCATAGCCAACTCGATAGCTGATGGGTATGTGAACCTATTTGAGACTAGTCTTCTCCAGGCCAGAAGAATCATCCAGCAGCTTAGCTGATACCCATCCAAACCCTCCAAAGGAGAGTCTTTTAGGTGATTGACAGCAGACTACAGGTATATGGATGATACTAGCAGAAGAACTGCTGAGTCCAGACAAAATTGCAGGTCCACAAAATCATGAGCCAAATAAATGGCTGTTGTCATAAGCCACTAAATTATGGGATGGTCTGTTATGCAGAAAAATCTGATACAGAAGTTGATCCACAGAGTGAGAAGGCTGCTATAACAAAAACCTTGAACATGTATCATTACCTTGAAGAGGCTGGAAAGGTGGTAAGGAAATTATAACAAATTCTGGAAAAATAGCATATAAACCGGAAATTCCTCCTTACACCTGTTAGAATGGCTGTATATATTTATAGGGAATTATCCATTTCTTCTAGCTTAGCCAATTTGTTGGCATATGAGTGTTCATAATTGTTTCTTATAATCCTTTTTGTATTTTATTTGTTTCAGTCTTCTCTCTTTTTTTTTTTTGAATTAGTTAACCTAACTGTGGGTTTGTCAAATTTTTTAAAATCTTTTCAAAAACCAACTCTTAGTTTCATTGATATTTTTTATTGTTTTTCTTGTCTGTACTTCACGTATTTCTACTCTGATCTTAATTATTTCCTTTCTTCTGCTAACATCAGGTTTAGTTTGCTCATTTACATTTAGTTTGTTAAAATGTTAAGTTAGGTTGTTTATTAGAGATTTTTCCTTTTTCTTAATGTAAGTGTTTATTGCTATAAACTTTCCTCTTAGAACTGCTTCTTCTGCATCTTGTAAGTTTTCGTATGTTGTGTTTCCATTACATTTATCTGAATCTATTTTTTGGATTTCCATTTTGATTTTTTTGACCCATTAGTTGTTCAGGAATGTGTTGTTTAATTTCCACATATTCATAGTTTTCAGTTTACTTCCTGTTATAGATTTCTAGTTTCATACCAGCATTGCTGGAAAAGAGACTTGATATGAGTTGACTTTCCAACTGCCAATCTACTCTTCTCCTTTACTGATAGAATCTCAATTTTATTGGTAACAGCAAAGTCCCCAGCTACAAAACTATTTTTCTCGACCTCCATTAATGCCAAGAGATGACTAGTATTAGACACAGTTCTGGTAAATTTACTACAATTAGAACTTAGGTAGTATTATTTACATGAAAGCCGCTAGGAAAGAGGACGAACTCAGCTGGTACCTGTCTTTGTCTTCACCTTTTTATTTCCTCCTGCCAGGACATTATTTGTGATCTTTGAAACTGAGTCAGCCATCCTGTATCTACTAAAGAAGGTCTAGAGAATCACAGATTCCCTGGGTTTCGATGTTTTTGCTACACCAAACCAATACTTACTATGAGTTACTTACTGCATGAAAAAGACAAAGCTCTATTATAAGGCTAAATCAATACTAATTTTACTTATTCTTTGTTATGTACATTTCTAACTGTTGTAGAGAATACTGTTGTATAACACATATAGAGAATACTGTTGTATAACTTAAAACAGGCAGAATTCAATGACTTTCCTCTATATACGATGTTTCAATTTATGATTTTTTGACTTTATGATGGTGTGAAAGTGACACATGTTCGGTAGAAACTGTACATTAAGTTTTGAATTTTGATTTTTCCTGGGCTAGCCATACGTCGTAGGAACTCACTCGTGATGCTGGGCAAGGCAGCAGGTGCAGTTCCCAGTCAGTCACACAATCACAAGGGTGAACAATTGATACACTTACAACCATTCTGTACCCAGAAACGATTATGTTTTTCACCTTCGGTACAGTGGTCAATAAATTACATGAGATATTCAATACTTTATTATAGAAAAGGCTTTGTGTTAGATGATTTTGCCCAACTGTAGGATAATGTAAGTATTGAGAACACGCTTAAGTTAAGTTAGGCTCAGTAAGCTATGATGTTCAGGAGGTTGGGTGTATTTAAATGCATTTTTGACTTAGAATATTTTCAACTTATAATGGGTTTATCAGAATGTAACCCCATGGTAAGTGGAGAAAGATCCATACTGATTAACATAACTCTGTTCTTGTCCTTGGACACTATATAATGAAAAGAAAGTGTAAATGCAATAATTGACCCCAAGGTATTGTGAGTTTTCATGTAAAAGACTCAGAAAATCTGAAATTTAGTATTAGAATTTATTGAATTTCTCTAAATATTTAGATATATTAATTGTGGAAAGAAAAGTAAAAGTGACTATTGATGAATATTTCCAAATTCACCTTCTGTTGACACAGATGAGAAGAAATCAATAGCTTGTTCCATTTAAAATTTTGGAACTGATTTCCATGAAACCAGTGAATTAATATTCCTTTTAGTGCTTATTCCCTCCCCCCCCCGAAAAGGTTGACTGTGTTAAACTTTAGTCTGTATTTTAAAGTATATATGGATATAAATAGCAGAAGATAAAGTACATGTAAATCTAGCAGGTGTAAAAAAATGGCATCATCTTTCCAATAAGTCTATTTATTTACCTATTTATTATCTATCTATCTGTTTCCTTGTTTGTTTTAAATAGAAAACACTTGTGAAATTACCCCAAATGCATGATGTAAGATCACAATGGAAAAATTATAATATATGGGATGTGTTTACAATTGAAAGAGTAAATGAAATTGCAAGGGACAGAAGAATTCTCTACCCATTTAAATTATTATAATTTATGCAACATAATAATGAAAATATTGAATATGGACTCACTAAAGACACGAGAGGGGAAAGTTAAAGAAACTATAACTGTGAATATAAGTACAGAATTAATAGAAAAATTAAACATGGAAAAATTAATATAGATTAAAAAAACTATTTAAAGTTCGCTAATTTACTTTTTAAGTTGTTTTCTCTGGAAGCAAACCAAGAATAGTCACATTTTATATGTTCTTGACAATTGATATTATAATATGTGTTAGTCAGCTTGGGTCGCCATAACAAAATATCATAGACTGGGTGGCTTAAACAATAGCATTTTATTTCTCAGGATTCTAGAGGCTGGAAAGATCAA
Source organism: Hyperoodon ampullatus (assembly GCF_949752795.1). NCBI lineage: Eukaryota > Metazoa > Chordata > Mammalia > Artiodactyla > Ziphiidae > Hyperoodon > Hyperoodon ampullatus. The sequence continues at coordinate 11,347,403 of NC_136918.1, forward strand.
AATCAAAGTGCCTGTAAGGTAGGTTTCATTATGAGGCCTCTTCTCTTGGCTTGTAGGTGGCTTCCATTCCACTGTGTACTCACTGACTTCTTTGTGTGTACACAGGGAGAGAGAGGGAATTCTCTGGTGTCACTTATAAGGCCCCACCTTTCTTCTTATGAAGGTCCCACCTTTATGACCTCATGTAACCCTAATTACTTCTCAAATACCCCATCTCCAATAACCATTACATTGGAGGTTAGAGATTCAACATATAAGTTTTGGTAGGACACAAGCGTTCAGTCCATAACATGATAAAAGTATTCTATTTTAATTACCAAACTGATTTCATTAGAAAGCTAACAGCTTTAAGAATACAATTGTGTAGAACAGAAAAAAAAATTCATTTCAATCTGAATGCAATTACATTTTGATCCATTTAAACATGTCAGGTTATAATCTTTCATCATAAAATCTTTAAAACTTACTGAGGATACAGATGTGATAGTAATGCTTGTCTTCCTAGTAGCAAGGGGATTTGTCTTCCTTTTAATTTAATCATTAAGTATTTGTTAGCCACAATGTTGAGGACAGGGAGTTGGTGGTTTTCCAGCACATGCTCCTTTTGTCTTGTGCTGTGTGTTCACCAATAGCCTAATCTTTTGGCTTCACTACCTTTGCTTTTAATCTTCACCCAGCCAAGACTCAGAATTTTGACATTTCTTTTTACACAATAAAACTGAAATAAAATGAGTTCAAATTTATGATTGGTGGCATAGAGAATTCCAAAATGGTGTGAAGAAAAGTGGGTAGCTTTGCCAAGTCATCAAATTCTCTGAGGATGAATTTTATCTACCAATAAATGATTTAATATAAACAAAAACAAAAACATGGACCCTATTTGTTATAGGGAGACTTTAAAATTTTCTATAAATATATGCTTTCATTAATCCTTTACTTGCTTTATAAAATTGCACTGTGTAAAAAGCTCTGAGTTTGGTATCCCACCTAGATCCTAAGTCCTTTCTGCCCTGAAGAGCTGAGAGACCTTCTAACAATGTTGAACTTCGGAATTCTTCCTTGACAAATGAAGGAATCTGGGTTGAGAATGTCTACTGTTCCTCCCAGCAATTAACTGTCCATGTTTTTCCAATCAATTTATCAGAGGGTTGAATCTCAACTCTGTTCTGCTCAGGTATGTTAAATCAAACAAGAAATTCACCTTGACTTTCCTAAAGAAAGAGAAGATGATAGGAGTAGGACTTTGTAGTCAAAAAGTTCTTCTATGCCAAGAAGAAACAAAAGAACTTCCAAGAGGAGGCTCTTAATGTAGAGGAGGGAGAAGAAAATATGGGTTTTTTGGTTCTTTGCCTGCAGTTGAGAGTCATCATGCCATACAAACATGGCTAAGGCAGAAGGGGGGGCAAGCATGGGAAGTGATCCGGGTGTGCACTGAACGTTTCTTAGATTCATAGCTCTTAAGAGAAAATAATTGATTCTCTTCTGTGAAAAGGGAAGAGCTACTGATTTCTCACTGTGTTCTTTTGTGACTGTGAGCTTCACATTGTGTTGATATTATCTGTGTATCTTCCCTTAGTTTTAAGAAAGTTATTACAGGAGACTATATCAAAAAAGAGACCTTGTCAACATTTAATCAGTTTAAGGTATGATCACTATACCCAGTAATGCTCATGTCAGGACATTTTATGAAACACTTTAGGAACAGGGAAGTGTGAGACATGGTCCCATTGCAGGTATATGAGGTATATATTTTACTTTTGGTAAATGTTTAAAATTCAAAACCCAAAGCCTAAATTAAAAAATCTAATTATATGGTAAGTCATGTATAAAGATTATTTAAGAACATACTCATCCTTCTTTCCCCCAGACGTCATATAAAATGCTTATATATTGTTAAAATTATAATATACAAAATAACAATTAACTGAAAGATTATAATTTTTATTGAAAAATCCCCAACATTAATAAAAGAAAGAAGTACCTGCTGTATAAAAAATAAAAGAAAGAAGTAAAATGTGCATGTTTGTTTATCCCTAGTTTACCTGTTTCATATTTATTTTTCAGGCAAAATGCTAATCATTGCTAATAGTTTTGTGTACAGTTACAGAATTCTTTTGTTTTTCTCAAAAGAGTATGTGAAAGTGTTTTCCAAATTCTTACCTATAGGATGGTGTGAGTTGGGGCTTTGAATTCATTGCATCAGTCGAAGACATGATCCTTCTGCTTCATACTAACGATATTTGGTTTGTTCAAAATCAGTGTTGGTTCTTAATGTTTGTCAAAGTGGAAGAGTCTTCACTAGTTAATGAAAAAATAGTTCCTTGCTAAAGAGTATCTGAAGGAGTCTTTCATACATGGTTGCTTGATAATTTATTGGTCCTATATATTCAGTCCAAAGTCTTATGTGCTTTAAGTGCATAATGGAACCTTTATTTTAAAGTTATTCTCAAGTGACATCTGTTTTCATTTTGCTTTTATATTGATGATTTTTTCCAGCCATACAATATTCTTCAAAACCTAATTAATGGCTGCAGCACTAAACTATATCTTTGAGTGTCTTATTGATCTTTTTAATGAAGGACTTAAGTGCTGTTTATGAGGAAAAGGTCTATTAAACCACACAGAGAATTTACTTTAAACTTTCCTTTTCTGTGACTGTTCATTTTAATAAAAACTTTATTGGATTTTCTGACAAGAAACTCAGCAGGAGATGTTTCTTTCATTAGAAAATGTAAAGTGCTTAAGGGAGTAGAATATGTTAGCTTCTTGTTTTCAAATTCATTATACTTTTTTTTTATATCTGGCTAGTGGAACATTAGGTAGGAGAGAAATCATCTTGCATTTTTCTACTTGATAATCCATATTTTTATATGATGATCTTTGGGCAATCTGATCTTTGAAGTTTTATACAGTGCATAATAATTTTGCAAGATATGTAAAATGTTAAATTCCTATCCCAGAATAAATATAAATAATAATCACATAGACAGTAGAACATTTTATCTAAATTGGATTTTACCTGATGACGTTTTCACATTTCTGAAGCAGCTGTAGCACATATGAATTCACTGGAGCTTATTAGTTTCATAATCTGATTTTGGCTTCTGGGAATTGTTTTTGTTGTTGTTGTTTTCTGAGTTTTCTTCCCCCTAAAATTTACATATAAGTACACTTTTAATCTGCATAAAAATATTCACACTGTCTGGAGCTAAGAAAAGGGTTCTTATGTAAATGAATTATTTAAAATTCTGAATAGCATCTTCAGACAAATGGAGGAGAAATGATAGGGAATTAAAACTTTGTAGAAATATTTTCAATATGGTAATGGAGTCACATAGTTTACTTTTCTGGAGACATCAAAGACCCACTCACAAGCCTGTGCTCAGATTAAGTGAAAGTTACAGGACATACATTTGAATATATTTAAACTTAATTTTTTTTATGATTTAAAAATGTAATTCCTACAGTCATTATACTGCCTTATTATACCCCAGTTTTCACTGTCAGTTTTGTGAGTGGGAGTGATAATGCAAATAACGATCAGATCCTTCTGGCATAGGCATGAGAGACAACTGACCAAACAGGATGGTCAGTGGCCAAAAACCATTGGTTCCAACTCCCCAGTGCCTACTGGATGAAACATGAATCCTGGCTTTTATTAATCACTTTACTCATGTTTCATTATGAGTTGACATAGGAATGTCTGGTCCCTATGACTCTCTTTGAGACTTAGGCAATTTCTTTTTGTTCTGTGAACCACCTGAATCCTATACCTCTGGCCAGGATCTCTCTTTTCATCTCTTTGAATTTCTCTAATAACTAAAAGAAGTTAATAAAGCAGACATCATTTTTTAAAGTGAACATAGTAATACAGTTGATCAATTCCAAATCTGACTATTCCAAAACACCAAAATATTATCAAAGTAGGCAACATTTTTGTAAATATGGAAAAAAATAGAGGTTAGAATGCTCAAATAAGCCATATACAAAATCTGAGAATTGAGTTGAATTAGAGATACAGATGAAATTAAAATTTATGAATATACAAGTGATTCTTGAACAACATGGGTTTGAACCGCATGGGTCCACTTAAATGTGGATTTTTTTTCAATAGTAAATACTGTAGTACTACACAATCCATGATTGGCTGAATCCAGGGATGCAGAACCACAGATATGGAGGAACTGAGGATATGGATAAACTGCCCATACAGAGGGCTGACTATAAGTTATACTTGCATTTTCCACTGGGTGCCTGACCCCAGAGTTGCTCAAGGGTCAGCTATATATATATATATGTATATATATACATATATATATGTATATATATACACATATATATACACACACACATATGTATGTATATATATATATTTTAAATGTATATATATATATTCAAAACAATACCTTTGAAAACAAGGTAAATTGGATCGACTTACAGAAAAAAAATAAAATTAGCAAATACATCCCAGTTAGAAAACCTGGAATTATCAATAACCATACATTTAAAAATTGATATTTAATTTCAAAATTAGACACCAGCCTTGGATAAATGCACTGAGAAGTTATAATGAGCTTTCAAGAAGTAGATATTTCTTAAATTATAAAATTATAGACTATTGAAAAGCTGAAAAATGACTGAATTCATTTTAAAGAGATTAATGTATTTTACTACTAGGAAAAAAAGGGGAAAATCTTGTAAATATGAAAGCAAAAAGGTTTTTTGTAAGTCTTACCAAATTTATCCAGCATTGAATAAAAAGAAATCACAACTAACTAGGAATTAAAAGACTGTGCAACACTTTAAAAATCTATTCATTTCCTTTACATTAACAGATCAGAATTACAAAATCAACACAATTTCAGGAAAAACATTTGATGAAATTCTACACACATTTTTGGTAAAATATCTTAATAAACCATGTATAAATGGGCATTTCTTTTATGTGATAAGAACATTCAACTATAAACACAGCCATTATCATACATAACAGTTAAACAGTATAAATATTCCCATGAAAATCAAGAACAGGACAAAATTCTACCATTGTTATAGAGTTTCTAGTCAGTCCTACCATATTTCAAAAGAAGGAAAAGACAGAGAAAGTAATCATTATTTACGGGCAATAAAAATGTCCCTCCAGAGAACTGAAAATAAACTAATTGACAAATTATTATAACTAAGAAGAGGTTTTAGTAACATGGCTGGACACGTGTCAGTATACATAAGTAATAAACCTGCAATAATGAATTAAGAAATAATCGAAAAGACTGCATTTATAATAGCAAAAAATTTTTAAACTAGCAAAGAATAAACCTAAAAATAAATGAATAAAACTTTGATGAAGATACTAACATTAAAGAAAATCAGATTAAATGGAGTGGTATATCATATATTTGAAGTATAAGATGTCAATTCTCCCCAAATCATCTATAAGTTCAGTATAATAAAAATCTCCATGCTTATAGAATATTCCTAACACAGGTTATTCCTAACACAGATATTTCTGATAAGCATAGGGAAGTATGAACCTAAACCAAGCCATATTTAAACAAAAGCACATAAAGGAGGCAACTTATCAGACCTCAAAATATAATTATAGTGTACATTATAATACAAATCTGTAAGTTATAAATCACATTTACATGTAAATTAAAAATTACGTATTATAATTAAAACCATGTGTTATTAAGTCAGCAATAGATAAAAAAAATACACCAATGACATTATGAAAGAATCCCAGAAATAGGCTCATGAATATATGGGTATTTGGTATATAATAATGTTGGCATAGCAACACAATGGAAGAAATTTAATTTGGAGTTTAACAGTATTGTCCATCCATTTTTGAGGAGAGAAAAAGAATCCTACCCCCTGGTCTTTTCATATTTCTAGATTAAAAGTCTGAGCATTCTGAAAAAATATTTACTTCATTCAGGTCTTCACTTGAATGTTATCTTTTCAGTGAGATCTACCACGACCACCCTACTTTAAATTACAAATACCCCTCCCTTCACTTTTACAGTACTGACCCCACCATTTACATTAAAATATAAACTTGGTAACATCTGTGATTACTTTAGTAGCATACATTCATGGATGTATAAAATACATCCATGTGTGATTTTATTTATCTGTTGATACATATTAAGGCATTACCATGACCTTCCTTTTCTTCACTATCATACCCTATACATCCCTTGGTGTATTTTACCAATTTATTTTCCACCAGATGTATATAGAAGTACACAACTCACTTTATCCTCTCTAGAATTGGTAGATATTTTTCATGTTTATTAAGCATAGAGACATAAAATGCTATCTTATTATTTCCAATTTTTTTTAACATCTTCATTGGAGTATAATTGCTTTAAATTGTTGTGTTAGTTTCTACTATATAACAAAGTGAATCAGCTATACATATGCATATATCCCCACATTCCCCCCTCTTGCGTCTCCCTCCCACCCTCCGTATCCCACCCCTCTAGGTGGTCACAAAGCACTGAGCTGACCTCCCTGTGCTATGTGGCTGCTTCCCACTAGCTATCTATTTTACATTTGGTAGTGTATATATGTCCATGCCACTCTCTCACTTAATCCCAGCTTACCCTTCCCCCTCTCTGTGTCCAAGAGTCCATTCTCTACATCTGCATCTTTATTCCTGTCCTGCCTCTAGGTTCTTCAGAACCTTTTTTTTTTTTTTTAGATTCCATATATATGTGTTAGCATAAGGTATTTGTTTTTCTTTCTGACTTACTTCATTCTGTATGACAGACTCTAGGTCCATCCACCTCACTACAAATAACTCAATTTTGTTTCTTTTTATGACTGAGTAATATTCCATTGTATATATGTGCCACATCTTCTTTATCCATTCACCTGTCGATGGACACTTAGGTTGCTTCCATGTCCTATTATTTCCATTTTAAATCAGATATTCTGGCCATTATATCTAAATTGATCAACATTGGTTTCTGAGAAATATTCTACCTACTTGCTGTAACCATCTGTGTGAAAAGACACCTAACAATTTTCCCTTAACATATATAATTGTACTTGGACAAATCAAATTCCATACAACTTCTTTATAAAATCTTGAATGTTATAAGAACTTGGTTTCACTGAGGGTCATAATATATTACATAACACCATGACTGCATATAGCAAAGGATTGAAAGAACATGTTTATCCCATGAAAAATTTGTTAGTTCTGTCACAAAACATTATTAATATGTGTTACTTCATCCTCCATTGTTACTCCCATTTTGGTTTTTATCATTATAAAAGTTATTATTTAGCAATGTATATTCAAAGAGGGTTTACAAAGCGTTCATTTTGATACAAGATCAATGATCAAGGCTATGTTTATGTAAATCAAATCAGCAGATTTTATGTTACCTTAACTAAAGTCAAAATCAAAGAATTTCTAAAGGTTCCTGAAATTTGGCAGAAAGCAAGAAGATGTATTTTGAAAGAAAATACATCTCTCCCTTGATAGAACAAGCTAATTTACATTCCTATTTTAGATACATGGCAATGTCCCCATGTTTTATTAACCTAACTTTCTTGTTTCTTTTCATTAACACCTGGTTGGAACTCAATCCCCCATTGGGAGACACCTGTCCACAGTTAATAAGGTGTTAATTGTAAAAACAATAAAAAATGGAGTTGGGGAATTAGTTCACAGACTCTTAAAATATAAGAAATTCAAGAGAATAGAAAATTTAAAAATAAAAGTATGTTATTTTTATAAGAATCAAAACTTTATAGTGATTCTAGCTTTGTAACTTTGGGCAAATTATTGAACCTCTCAGTGCTTGCTTTACTCATCTGGAGAAGGGGGATAAAGATCATATTTATTTCATAGAGTTCTTATAGAGATCAATGTAGTCAATACAGGTGGTATAATATTATCTTTGAGTTGATGGTGACAACTTGTCATTACATTTTGTACCCCATAGATGACTAGTTCTAAACAAGTTGTAAATTTTTTCCCTCATAGGACTTTTAGGAATATCTGGAAATAATATTTGTCTCTGAAAAAGCGGTGCTACTGACATCTAGAGGGTAGAGGCCAAGAATGCTTCTAAATATACTACAATATGCAGGACAGCCCCTCATAATACAGAATTATCCAGTCTTAGATGTCAATAGTGCTTATGTTGAGAAACCCTACCCTAAAGCAACTATTTAAATAGTTACACAAAGAAGTATGGCTAAAATGCCAATAGTGGTATTAAATTAGTATATGAAAAAAATTTTACTCCAAAAGAAGACATGAAAGGGAGAATAAAGGAAGGGGGGAAATGTGGCAACTAGAAAGCAAACAGCAAGATGGTAGACTTAAACCCTACTATATAAATAATTATATAGGATGTAAATGAATTAATGGAGTCAGAGGAGTAGGTAGGCCAACTGATGTGCTCTGTCCAACATTTTGAAACTTAGAGATAATCTTTTAAATCTCCCTACCTTACTCCCTACTTACTAAATGATTGAGAGGAATGGAAAGGGGGAGGTGAAGGTCATGTTTTACTTAAATCAAGAATTTCCATGCAATTATAACTGCTCACAAGACTATCATACAAATTAAGAATAAAGTTAGAAACCAGCCTGCACACAATGCTGTGATATTCAAACTTTTTAATTTTATACATACTAAAAGAATTTTGAAAAGAACTCTGTATACCCTTGCCCATTTTAAACTTGTCAATAATTTATTATCATAACTTTATACACTGTAAAATGTTCTGACATTCTGTTGATTGTATCCTCCTTTAAACAGACAATGACGCCCACCGTTACCACCAACTCAGATAGAACGCTATTGGTTTCCATCCTTCAGAGTAGCTTCACTCTGGTCATTTAGTTAAGCTTGCAATAATTCAACCCTGCATTTAGTGCAACTTAAATATCTGAACTTCACTTACAATGGTAGGGTGGGCTTTCACTATGTTTTTCATCAAAACATAAAGCTTCAGATTTAGTCTTTTCAAACTTGGGAAAAAGTCATCATATAACCTAAATGGCAAAGATAGTTCTTAGCTAAAATCAGACTGAATTTCCATGAAAACATCTGCTATCATTTTAATTTTAATTTAAATATAATCAATTTTTTATTACCATGACAGAAATCTCTACTTAATTCTAAGATAAATAGGTTACATCAAGTGTATAGAAAGCCATACCCTCACTTTGTTACCTGGATGAGATAAGGTGCTTCCCTTCAATATCTTTCTCTTTATTTTGCCCTCATGGTGCCCCCTACAAAAGCAGTGTATCTAGAATACTCCTTTAGTGCTTACATGAATTTTCATCCTGTGGCAATGTACCACATTATGTGGGGTGGCTGAGATGTACCCTTTTCCTTTGTATAGTGGTAAAGGGCAATTTTGAAAGGGGAAGTGAAAAAAAGTTGGCAAATCACAGATTTTCTCTGGCAGATTGATTTCTGGAAAGGACACATATTAAAGTTAAGGGTCTGGCCCAGCAATCCCACTACTGGGCATATACCCTGAGAAAACCATAATTCAAAAAGAGACATGTACCAAAATGTTCATTGCAGCTCTATTTACAATAGCCAGGAGATGGAAGCAACCTAAGTGTCCATTATCGGATGAATGGATAAAGAAGATGTGCCACATATATACAATGGAATATTACTCAGCCATAAAAAGAAATGAAATTGAGTTATTTGTAGTGAGGTGGATGGACCTAGAGTCTGTCATACAGAGTGAAGTAAGTCAGAAGGAGAAAAACAAATACCGTATGCTAACACATATATATGGAATCTAAGAAAAAAAAACATGAAGAACCTATGGGTAAGACGGGAATAAAGACACAGACCTACTAGAGAATGGACTTGAGGATATGGGGAGGGGGAAGGGTAAGCTACCAAACGTAAAATAGATAGCTAGTGGGAAGCAGCTGCATAGCACAGGGAGATCAGCTCAGTGCTTTGTCACCACCTAGAGGGAAGGGATAGGGAGGGTGGGAGGGAGGGAGACGCAAGAGGGAAGAGATATGGGGACATATGTATATGTATAACTGATTCACTTTGTTATAAAGCAGAAACTAACACACCATTGTAAAGCAATTACACTCAAATAAAGATGTTAAAAAAAAAGTTAAGCGTCCGGAAATTGATTTTTTTTTAGAATCTATCTATGTCCTGCTCACATACCTGCTAGAAAATCTTTGTGTATCTTTGGGTGTTTAGGTTCCAAATTTTGAAGACTACTGCTTTATAACAGTTCAAAAAATGTCTTAGTGACATTTTTCACATTTGCTTTCCACTGATAAGGTCTTATATATTGTTCTGAAGAAAATTATATGAAAGAATGGTTCAAAATAAGAACAATCAAGTCTACAAGTATGAACTTGATTTTTTCAATCACTTGGCCAGTCATTTTGTCTGTCTGTCTTATGTAGGAGCCTACGTGTATCCATACACACACATGCATGTATACACATGCATACACACAACACACAAATGTCCATTTTTGCCTGAAACAAAATTCTCATTCATGTTTAATACTCAGTTATTAAATAGATTAATGAAGTTATATGTCTACTGACACAGGTTCTGTGGATATAAACATTTAAAACAAGCAATCCCTAATCCAAAGAACATATACTCTAGAAAGGCAGAAACACTGACAGTCATTCCCTTGTCACTTCCTGAGTGCCTTATCACATGACAGTGATTGGTGCATGTGCAGCTCCAGAGCACCAAGTGATGGGAGCTACTGGGTTGCAGAGCATCCTGTCCACCTGGCACTCAGCAGGTGTTGGCATATCCATAGCTGCCTCTGTGAGGTCCCAGGTGATGCTTCCTGGTATTTACTCAGTGTGGATGAATTGTTGCCCTGCCTGGAAAGGTATGGTTATAATGTCTTTTTGTTTGTTTGTTTTATTTTATTTGTTTGTTTTTAACAGTAGCCCCAAGCTCAAGAAAGACCTAAGCCTCCTCCTAACCTAACCCCATATGGTAAGCTGTTCCTTTGGGCTCTCAAATAGGGTCTCTCTTTCAAATGAGTTATTCCTGAGGGCTACCTTATATCCTGAAAATTAAAAAAAAAAAGCTAAATAGTCTTAACTGTGACAGTTAAAGTCAGTATTTGAATGCATAGAGGACTATAATTCCAGTTATATCCATAAAGGAAAGAAATTAATTAAGCCTCTGTAGCTGCTTGGGGCTTTGGTTATTTCTTATAATAGATCTCTTAAAAGCACATTTGGCATAAAAAGTTAGGCTTATATGATTTCTTAAAATAAGTTCCAATCATCAAAATTTATTGTCTTTACTTTGAATATGCTTCATGGCCATTAAATGAATCTATATTGAGCAGAAAAATATATATACAGTTAGAACAGAAAAATTGCCACTTAGAAACAAAAAAAAAGAACCTAAGTACAGTTTGTATTTTATAGGTTTTCTGATGCTTTAGTACAAATTACAGATTCCTTCCTGCCAGTAACTAAAAGTATGGCAATGAGGTTCATTTTGTTGCCACACAATAAGTTTTATTTACCAAATGTAAGTCTCAGATAACTGCATTGATTCCTCCACACTTGAGGCCATTTAATCAGGAAGAAAAGTATTGCACAAAAGACATTTTAAAATAACAGTGGCAGCAAAGGGCAGCTGCTAGAGCTTTAATGAGATTTTCTGTTCAGATAAACTTTAGATTCCTGCAGAACAAGATCAATATTGGCTTATTTTACTCAGATATTTTGGAAGACTTTATGACAGCAATATTTTTAAATCATGGAGTCTACTAAGGGACTCTTATAGCAGGTGGCAAAGGAATCCATATGGATTGCTCAATCCATACTAAAATTGACCACAATCAAAATATTGTCTTATCTTCTCCCTAAACTTGATCTACAAAGGTAAGAATTTTCTGAACCAACCATATGAAATGGTGAAAAGCAAATGGAAATAAACGTAGGATCCCAACAAGAAGTATAACCAGAGAAAATTCCAAATGCTGCACTTGTTTGAATGTAACATTTCACAAAACCATGCCTACTTTCTAAATAAGTAAGTTCCCTTTTTAGCTATGAAGTTTTTTTTCCAGCAGACCAATTTGGAAGTGATTAGAATGACCTTGAACTCTAAGGCTGGTGGCTTCTGAGAACAATATCATTGTAATTATTATTATTAATAATAATGTTGTTACTTTAAATGTATTAAGGTACTCTGCAACTGCTATGTGACAGATAATATCTTCCATACATATAAACATTAACTTAAACATAGGTACCTAAAACACACCTGTGAGGAAGGTATTTTTATCTTTATAATTGTACAAATAGGGTCACTGAGGTTCAAAAGAAGAAGTAAGTTATCCAGTATTGAACTATGAATAAGTATCTTATCCAAGATCTAGTTCTGCGTAAGACTGGCCTTACCAGTAATTGGAGAGCTATAAAATCTCAGGAAGAGATTTCAATACTAGAATAGCTACTAACATCTAGGGAATTCATGAAACAAATGTCATGAAGCAAATTCTTTACTTTCCATTTCAGAAATGGTATGTAGGTCTATAGGATTCACAAAATATAATTGTCAAAATCCCTTAATAAATTTGAAATTGTGATTCTGAGCAGTCTCACAGAGCTAAATTATGATATTTCACTGGTTTACTCCCAGCTGTGTGTTTTATGAATGCTCTGGTTTAAAATTTAAGCCCTTAAATTGGGCTATCTGGAAAGGGATGTTTGGAAGTATACCTTAGAATAGGAAATGTACTGGCCATTGATCCAAATAGCAAATACAATCATTTATTAATCTTCAGATGACAAACATAAACTTTTGACCACAGTGTTCAGCTTGTTCTATTACTTATTACTACATCCTTGTTCATCAGTAAATCTCTCGGGGTGAACCTACGTTAGATCATTTTGTTACACAATTTCCAAGCTCCAAGTGATACAACAGAAGCGACTAATAGAATATGTTCCCTACTGAAATTTTAAATTGCTTCAGTGCACAATATTCTGATTTAAACTGTGCAGTAAAATACTGCATCGATAGATACTCTGTGAATCACATCAAAGGTTTTTCTTTCTCTTTTTTAATTAAGTAAAAGTCTAACAGAAAAAAATATTAGTGCAATCTATTAAATACAGACTGATTTACTAGATTTTTAAAAAAAGAATTGGTGGAGTAAGGACTTTAACATCTTGCTTAACAGTTTGCTTCATAGATATTCTCACATAACATTGATTTGATTTTGGTGAGATGGGAGACCAATACCAGTGGCTCCCAGTTGTAACATTCTGAATAGTATATGACATTAGATAGCTAACGGCATAACTATATATGAAAAGTCCAATGGAACATGTTCAGTTGATGAAAGAATTGTTAGTTCTGCCACATAATATTAGCTTTACTTAGAAGTTCTGCTAGATTTACGTAATATGTACTTTTTCGTCTCTTAGAAGAAAGGCTTACATGTTAGTAATGGAAAATTATTAATGTTTAATAAAACATTAGTTTGGGCAGAACACAATAATGTTCAAAGGTATATTTAACAAATCAAGTCAACAGCTTTAATGTTGGTGTGCACTGGTGGCTTCTAACACTCACTGTTCATCAGAATCACATGTGAATGCCTGAGTCTCACCACAGAAGTTTTTTTTTTTTCCTTTGGTTTAGGTTTGGGCCTGAGTAGACACTTTTTCACTTTTTTTTAAAGCTCCCCAGGTAATTCAAATGTGCAGGCAGAGTTGAGAACTACTGGTTCAGATTAAAATCAAAGGGATGAACTAAGAACACTCCCTGAATCCTGGCAATGGAAAATGATTTTTAAGAGATGCTCCCTTGATAAAACAAGTTACTGTGCAATTTTCCAGTCTCATAGTCACCTTTCTTATTTCTTTTCATTAACAATTAATTTCCATTGGGAAACATTTATCCACTGTTTAACAAGGTATTTACCACAGAAACATTTAACAGGGGATTCACAGAGCCAGTCCATAGATTTTGAAGAAAGAAAAACATTTTTGAGGGGTAGCAATATCTCTAAATCTACCTACATCCCTCAGAAGCCATGCTGATAAGTTCACAAAACACTAATAATTATTATTTTTATAAATATGTGAAGCAAATTGAGTAAATATTTCCTTTTATGTTTTATTTTTTTACCTTTTGTGATGAAGTTGAGGTGAAAAGAGTTACGGGGCAGAAACAGAAAAGAAAAATAAATAAATGGACAGTATTGACTGTTTCCTAGTTCTAAAATCTGAAATCCAAAAATGTCTTTCCACAGTAATGGTACAAGATGGGAAAAGATATGCCAGAGCCTTCCTTGACTGGGCTTTCTTCCTCCTTCTATGGCGCTGTCTTTAGAAAATGGAGGGGAAAGAAAGGAGAGGGAAAATGACAGGTTCTCAAACTTTGTCTTGGTGAGGGAGACCTAGTCTGTAATTCTGGGACAAGGGAAAGAAGAATTCACTCACCATGTCAGAGCACAGAGAAGTACCATGAGCAAGATTTTTTTTAATGGGAAGATTTTTAAAAAATGATCAGAGAAAAATCTATATTTTGTAAAAGACAGTTTAAAAATTACTCCAGCTTGGAGAAAGAGAAACATAGGAAATAGAAATAAATTCTCCAGAAATGCTTTGTGCTGTAAAACAACAATATGAATATGAATGCAATAGAACAAAATACATAGATATGTTGATAAAACAGAAAGAGAAGTAAGGGCAAACTAAAGATGTGAAAAAAAAAAGTTAGGACCAAGATACACCCCAAAAATGCTGAAAAAATATTAGAGTGACAAGAAATGTATAGACATCTGAAATTAAAATTACTAACATTGAGTAAAGATTTCAGATAACTGCAGCAAACATATATGAAAAAGACAAAGAGATTAAAGCTATCAGTGAGAAGCAAAATCATATGGAAGAAACAAAATGGATCCCATTGAAGCATTATTGATTCCCCTAGAATAGAGAGCATAACACATTTATCAAAAATCAAAGAGTCTTCAGAAATATAATATGAGCAACATTCTCTAAAATAAAGGAGTAATCTGCAGTATGAAAAAGCATATCTAGTTCTAGAAAAATTCCATATAGAACATGTGACACAAATGTTAAGTCTATAAATAGGCATTTCTCCAAAGAAGATATACAGACTGCCAACAAACACATGAAAGAATGCTCAACATCATTAATCATTAGAGAAATGCAAATCAAAACTACAATGAGATATCATCTCACACCAGTCAGAATGGCCATCATCAAGAAATCTAGAAACAATAAATGCTGGAAAGGGTGTGGAGAAAAGGGAACACTCTTGCACTGCTGGTGGGAATGTGAATTGGTACAGCCACTATGGAGAACAGTATGGAGGTTCCTTAAAAAACTACAAATAGAACTACCATATGACCCAGCAATCCCACTACTAGGCATATACCCTGAGAAAACCATAATTCAAAAAGAGACATGTACCAAAATGTTCATAGCAGCTCTATTCACAATAGCCCGGAGCTGGAAACAACCTAAGTGTCCATCATCAGATGAATGGATAAAGAAGATGTGGCACATATATACAATGGAATATTACTCAGCCATAAAAAGAAACGAAACTGAGCTATTTGTAATGAGGTGGATAGACCTAGAGTCTGTCATACAGAGTGAAGTAAGTCAGAAAGAGAAAGACAAATGCCGTATGCTAACACATATATATGGAATTTAAGAAAAAAAAATGTCATGAAGAACCTAGGGGTAAAACAGGAATAAAGACACAGACCTACTTGAGAATGGACTTGAGGATATGGGGAGGGGGAAGGGTAAGCTGTGACAAAGCGAAAGAGAGGCATGGACATATATACACTACCAAACGTAAGGTAGATAGATAGTGGGAAGCAGCCGCATAGCACAGGGAGATCGGCTCGGTGCTTTGTGACCACCTGGAGGGGTGGGATGGGGAGGGTGGGAGGGAGGGAGACACAGGAGGGAAGGGATGTGGGAACAGATGTATATGTATGACTGATTCACTTTGTTATAAAGCAGAAACTAATAAAAAAAGTTAAGTCTAATTGATTTATTAAACTCTGTTCATAAAGAAAGAATATTTTGGGCATCCATGGAGAGAAAGGAAATCTTTCAAGAGAAAAAGTCAAAACACATTGCCCTGAGACACTTCCCAGCAACACTCAATGCCTGATGCATTATAATAATAGCTACTAAACCCTGAAACAATGAGTGATCCAATTACCATAGCTGGTAAGTTACAGTTTGATTATAAAGAAAACATTCTTCTCACTACTAGTAGAAATTACCTGGTTAGAGAAAAATCCAAAAAAATTAGGAACCATTTAAAAATTAAAACAATAACAATTAACAAGAAAGAAAATAAATAGTGTTAAAAAGATTTATGTAGACCGCTGAATATTGTGGAATGTTGAAGAAATTTTGATTATTGCACAATATATACAAATACTATCAACTTAGATTCTACAAAACTGTAGTATAATTGACAAAAAATACAAGGCTATTGTCCAGTTTTTCATATAGGGAAGTCAACACAACTTTCTATAATTGAAATTTATAGTTAAAAACTAATGACCCCTTAATACAAAATCAATTTTCTCAATTTTATAAGGCTCTTTTAAGAAATACATCTTTTGGTGAAGAAATATTTATTTAAATATTGGCAGTTGCTTCAGTTTCTCTTCATCCTTATTATGTAAAAATATCTAATTTTTTTATTCTAAAAAAGTATAAAACTATATCTTGTCTTCTCTCTGTAGGCATGAAGAAGAAGATGATCAGAACGATGTCATTTTAAGTTCTAGGATTCTGAATTGCTTACATTCTTTATAATGAGTGTGAGACTGTATTAGTTTTATTTCTTTATACAAAAATTAAAAAAAAAGGCCTCAGACTATAGTTTTTAATTATAGATTTTTGTACCATTGGATTACTTACATATCTTTGCATCACTCTGATAAAACAAACAGAAAGAAGTTTGTCTAAAATGAATATCCAGTAATTTCATAAAATGATTAATAATAATAATCGGTAATATAGAATGTATGATTATTATTACCTAGGCCTATGCCAATTACTATGCATCTAATATCGCATATTAGGTAGTGTTACCTACCCTCCCAAGTCGATGGTCCTCAACAGGTTATTTTCTTCCTAGTGTTGCCCGCATTGATGGAATGAGACCGAGCTCAGTTCAGAAGCAAACGAAACAGATTCATCCCCAGGATGAACAGATTCTAAACAAGCAAAGGAAAGCTTCATTCTTTCATCAAAGAAGGGAGAGATACAAGTTCCAGCTCCATAGTCTGAGCTCTCTCTCTGGAACGCGGTAGGCTGGGCTGCTTCACAGGGATCTCCTCAGAGGGGAGGGGGCGGGGTTCTGGAGTGCGGGGCGGGGCTGTGCTGCTCCCGCTCCCGATCTCAGAGCCCGCGGGATCTCAGATCCCACACAGAGTCTCCGCAGGCAGCCCGCCGCCGCCATCTTGAAGTGCCGGTTCTGCCTTTTCACGATCTGAAGCGCCGCCTGCGAGGCCTCTGCGTGCGGCCTCCTGTGAGCAAGTGAAACTAGACGAAGCACAAAGGAAAAGAAATAAAAAGGTTAGACTTTATTTCATTACCCAGATTCTAATTTTATTCTTCAGGAATTGTTAATGGGCTTTGCCGGTGACACATCCCTCCTGTCTTTTGTCCCGCTTCTCATTCTTGAGGGGTGCTGAGGGGTGACAGTCCATCCTCTGGAACTGCTCCCTGCTGACTTTGGGCGCCAAACCTTGGGAAGAGGAGTAGAAAACTTCTCTGCAGCTGCCTTTAAGTATGTTTGATTTTCACCAGGGCTTGGCCCTAAATGGTCCTGTCCCTGAGCGATCACCACTTGGAGTTTTATAGATTCTAACCTGCTGGAGACAAAGGACACCGGACAATTTAGGATGCATGGTTCAAGTATTAGCAAGAGAATAATGGTCCTTAAGGGGCCCAGGAAAGGTGCAAACTGAGTGACGCTAGGAAGGGCCTGTTGTGCTCGGCTCGGTCCACATTTGTTTGGCCAAATGAGGCTGACTGGTTTCTGCCAGTCAGGCGGCTTTTTCTAGTAGTCTCTCTGCACATTCTTCAGTTGGGCTACTTGCATCAACATAAAAACAGCACAACGTATTAGCCAGTACACAGGCCCCGCCCCGGTCTGTTGACAGATAATCTAGGGCAATTCCCTTACCCAGGACCGTATTGGCCAGTGACTCAACGGACTTTTATAATAGCTTGAAGTCAAGGCCAGACTCATTGGCCACTGTCACCAGAGTACACGCTCCCCTCAAAAGGCCATGGGTGGGTGCTGCTTCATAGGGTTCTTGTCAGCGGGGTGGAGAGCAGAGTTCTTGCGGGTTGGGTGCACCTGCGTTGCTTCCGGCACTCCAGACCCAGGTGCCGGGTGAAACATTTCTGCGCAGGGCAGGCCCAGCTGAAGGGTCAGGCAGTTTCACGCTAGGAACTCTGGTCTGCAGTGCCGGGTGCAAGGCCTCACTTGCCGGGAGCAAGTGAAACTAAACTAAGCACAAAGGAGAAAAATAGTAAGACTTTATTATCCAGCTTCTATTTTTATTTCCCAGGAATTGTTAATGGGCTTTACCGATGACAGTAGGTAAAGGTATTTTACCTTACAGGTATTTTTGGATGAGAGTGGTTTCTTTTTGGCCCATGAAATCTCAGCAAATAGATTCATATTTATTGATGTTCTTTTCAATTTGGAGCTTACGTGACTTCCACTACCTACCTTTGTAAACCAGTTGGTATATTTTGCATCTGAGCACACACAGTGCACGTGATCTTCACATAACAGGAATCACACACAAAAGCATGAAGCATTCTCATTGCAGCTGAGGAGATCCAGCCACATCGGGGGGACCAGCAGTTGCCTCCCGACACGTAGTTTCTGTTATGGCACAGTCGCTGTTACTCCCTTCTTTTTGCCTCTTGTTTTTCTGGATCTTTCTTGTTTCCTATTGATCTCAAGCCTGGTGTGCAAACTTCTTATACATGCTGTGAGCCCTCACAGTTGTTTCAAAGTTTCCCCTTGCTTCAGTTAACTAGAGTTGTGTTTGTTTCTTGCAACCCAGAACGCTGAATAATCCATAGCCCCACCCTCCTTTTCCCTCCCAGTCTCAGGAGAGCCATCTTACTGAGTTCAGAACTGTTCCCTCAAAGGGTCAATTATATTCTTTCTCCATCCCTGGAGATTAACTTCTTATTTCTTTTGTGGGGCAAATGGTTCACATAGCAAGACCTGGGATGGAGTTTTTCCTCAGCTTGGTCCTCCCTCCACTAACTTGTCTCTCTGACACTGTCAAGAACAAGACAGTAAAGCACTTCTCAACAGGTTTTCCACCAGAGGTATTTTTATAATGACCTTCAATTTTGGATCAATGAAATTGAAACATATACAAATTGATAATAGGAAGAACACTGTAAGGTGTAGGATGAAGATCAGGTGCTCAGCTCTGAAAAAAAAGGTTGGGTCCAATCACATTTTTTTGTATGGAATGATAGATAGAAACCACATCCTTCAAGCAAGCTCCTATAAGGACTATTTCTCTCAGTGACTCTTGCAACAGGAACTAGCAGTACTATTGTCCCTTTGACCAAAATGGAGTCATTGGATAATACTTGCTTAGATAAAAGTTAAACCAACTTCTCTGCAGAAATATACTGACTGTCATAAGCAGCTTCATGATTTTTTTCATGAATAAATTTGGAACTTAATATAACAGAAATGGGCAAATTAAGTTCTCAAATGGCATGACATATAGTGCTCATTTTAGCTATTAACCAAAATCTCCCTGTAGCATTTATGACCCATAGCATCTCAGGCTCCTCTTTCCTTTGCCCTTGTGTTCCATGCAGACTGGTATTCTAGTTTTTAAAACAGGCACATCCATTCTCCTCTCTGCCTTTTCTCTTCCCTTGGACTTGTGTGTTTTTCCTCTTTATCTTCTCATGGCGACCTTTCTTTTGTCACACAACTTCATGTTAAATGTAACTTCCTTAGAGAAATCTTAGCCTGAGCTCTTAACCTAGAGAGCTGCTTAATCACTGTTATACAAATCTCTTTTATTTCTCTGCAAAGAACTTGCCACTACAGGAAATTTTCTTTTTTATTTATGCATGTATGTATTTACTTATCATCTGACTTTTCCCACTTCCATGTAAGATGGTTGAAAGCATGGGTTTTTGATTGTCAGTTTCCTGGAACTTAGAAAAATTAGATAAATATTTGTTGCATGAGTGAATGAAATTAACTTTCAACTATGTAACACAAGTCCATTCTCCAAGACAGATTAGTTATAAAATAAACAACTAGGAAGACGAGTTTATTGACTTGTTGCACAAGGTCTTTAGATATAAAGCAGTTAACTATTGAAAGACATTTGCCCAAAATACAATTACATAGAGTTCAGACTAGTTGATCTCTGGACTTTCTTCGTATGGTATTTAATGGACTTTTCATATTTTGCACCAAGGGCACCTGGTCCTAATTTGTAGTAATAAAACCATATCAGTATATAAAGCAAATTGTTACTTATCCTCATATTCCCTACTGAGGAATGTGGGAGTGAATGAAGGGTATCAAGTGTTTAGTTTTTCCTGTAAAAAATATTGTCGTTATCCTGTAAGACATTGTTAAGATGCTGATTTCACAGAATTGGGGTTTTTTTTTGAAACAAATTCAGGATGAGCATCCACAGGCAGGGATACTAGCGTGTTTATTCAACATGGCACATACTGGATTCCTGACCACAGAGTCCACATTCAAGGGAAACCCAATAAAAGTCACAAATCCTCTTTGTTTCCTTCAGTGTAATCTAAGAGTTACTGATGAGCAGAACAATGTCATTGATGGAATAGCCATGCCTAAGCCCCACCTGCTTCTCTTTTTGAACATTGGCCTCAGAAGCCCAGGATTGCAATTTGTCCAGAGGAAAACTTGCATAGTGAGCTAATTGGTTATATGATGGAAGAACAAAGAGTTACCTTTTAAAAAGTACAGTAGATGACTGTGCTGGGCAAAACAGATATACCTAAAACAGGTTTCAGAAATGTTAAAGAGAGTCCACCACTTAATGCTGTTCATAAATATTCTTAGAGAAGTTTTTCTCAAGTGGTATATTTAGCTTGAAATTTCAAAATGAGTTATACAATATGATAGGGTATAGTAGCATTTATGTATGCATATTTTAAATTGTTTAATTACATGGTACACAAGCTTAGTGGAAGGGATAATACATACTAAAATACTGATAATATAGTTTCCCTAAATAAGAAAAAAATATCCAAAAGTTGGAAATAGGGCAAGAAGGTGGATAGAATGTATTTTCATACAGGAACATGGACTCACACAAAGTTTAGGGAAATATACTTTTCAATTCACTGTATGCTGTTGATTAAAGTTCTCAGATTTAGTAAAGTTAAATGTTAGCTTGTTGATTTTTGCCCAGTAGAAATGCAAATGATTTGCATTTGATGGAACAAATAACTCAAAGGTTGTAGTTGATTGCCTTTTTGAGCATTAACCAAAAATCCAAAAATTTTAACCTAACATTCATTGTTTAAGTTGCTTGTAAATAACTAGTTTCTCGAATGTTAATGTTTTCCTCACTAATTAACAGTACTTACTGAACAAAATATTTGCTTGTATTCATTTTCTGCTTTCATGAGTTTCACAGTTTTGCCTTTGGAAAATTATACTTTGCAGTAAATCCGTACATGAAATCAGTAATACCTTCTTAATGTTCTACTCCTTAAACAGCTTTTTCTAATACAAATCTGGTGCTTTATTCATGTTGTTGCTTCCTCCAAATCCCTTTGTCTTCAGGATATAACTCAAACTGTTTAAGAAAGAATTCTAGTCCACAAAATTTAACTTCTGCCTACCTCTCTAACATTTTCTCTAAACTGAAATTCTACACCCTAACCCTATTGAGTTGTTAATAGTGACTCTAAACATGGCTAGCTGTTTCATGGAGTCATTATGCTTTAGCTATTGTATTATTTTTGTCTGGGTGTGCCTCTCTTTTAAGCACCTGACCCACCTCTTGTCATCTTTCCAAAAATATCAAATATCACTTTTTATATTAAGTCTTTCTGGACTAATCACCTCAAAATGCCCCAGGTAAAACTAGGTTTCTTCCATAGTTTCCTAATTCTAACTTAATAGCTCTCTCAGCACACCTGCAATTCTTTATTGCAGTTACTTATTTACATATCTTCCTCCAATTGCCAGACATTATACTTCTTAAGGGTGGTTATATGTCTTATATGGCTTTGTATTTCTAACAATTCTGCTGCATAATTCTCTAATACATAGGAGGTATCTGACTCACAATTATTGAAAATTAAAATAATCATAGAGGATGTTAAATGGGGAGACATTTATGTGGCTTAACACCATAATGTGAAAACCAGAAAGAATTTTAGAGATCAGCTAGGTACTTTAGGGTTTCTAAACAAATTACACCCTGGGTGAGTAATCCACCTAAATTCTACATTTTTTGGGGGGGGGGGTTATTCAAACAGAAAGTCACAAAAATTATAATCATCCTCATCAGTTCACTCAGTCCCATGTAATTAATTTTTTTTCATCTTGATCTTTTGTTAGCAGTTTTATGAATTCATCAGTTTTCCATTAGAGTTCTGAAAATGCTTATTCAAAATTCTATATTTTAAACACTAAGGATAGAAGGTAGAAATGTCTCTATTTACTCACTCAATGATCCCAAACCCTCACTTTATAAAGAAATTGAGGCCTAGAAATAAAGCAAATTGTCCATAGTCATACATCAATTTAGTGACAGAATTGGGATTAGCCCTTTTATCTTGAATCCCAAACAAGTATTCTTATAACTAGTACCCAGGACATGAAGCATTTTTTTAAAGATTCTTTTTGATTTTAATTCTGATGAATTAGCCTTGCCTTTAGAGAACTGGATTCATAGACAGGCCTGAGCATGGGAAGATTACCCCTTCTACCACATTGCTTTTTCAGCATCCCCAAAGACGTTCTGACCTTTTAATTTCAGTTTCTTAACTCTCTGGGATGAGCATATCCTTCTCAGAGTATCACCAGGAGTCATTTCAATTTTCTTCGGAGACAAAGTAACATTACAGAGATCAGCTTTTGCTAATAACTTGACCTTTCAATTCAGTGAGGCTCATACTAGTAACATGTGAGATTTTTTTAAGAAAAGGGGAAAAAAAAGGAAAAAGAAAATATCAAGAGGTTTATATTTTTCTGTTAGTAAGGAATTCTGGCCAATTAACTATCATGGTGTACAGGCAGAAAGACTAATAACCTCCATTTTTCTTTTTGTATACAGAATTACAAAGAATTTTCTGTTTATTTTAGGCAAATCATGACCAAATTAAAAGAAAATTAAATTCTTACTAAAAACAAGCAGGCTTTTGAAATAGTGGTATAAAGTAGAGATGTCTGGAGTAGTTTTAGTAAGTGTAATAGAAACAAAGAGAGTTGTTATTTATGCAAACATGATTCTGATGTTTACAGACCTCAAAGCAATTTATGATGAAATAATTTTAAAATAATGAATAATTTCTTGCAGATACATCATCCTAACCTTTAAATTATTTGTCTAAGTCCTGGAAAGAGAGTTACTTAGGAATAGAACATAGTTGATAATATATGGTTTTGTTCCCTTTTGAGAAACAGAATAGAAGCTACTGTGTTTAAAAGAAATGGACACTTAACATTTGCCAACAGGATGTACAATCTGTCATTCTTAAAACAAAATATTTGTGATTCACTTTCCTTTTTTGCTCTCTTCCTCCTTTAACCCAGCCTCTTTGCTATTCTCTTTGTTCTTTACTTGCTCAAGAATGATGCTTGTTGCTACCAATATGTTTCCAGAATAAATGAAAGAAGAAGGGGATCAAGAAACAGTCATTATTTTAGCTAAGAAAATAATGAACTATTTCATGGCTGCAAACATATTCATCTGTAAACTCTTTACTTTATTCTGTTGGTAACATAATAGCTAGTTACATAAAATCTAGTTACATGCAACTGAGCATATAGGATTCATATACTGTAATGTAAGTGGATTTACAAACAAGATTATTATTTTTAAATTTAATTTAATTTATTTTTTTAACAAGATTATTTTTAAAAGTCGTATTGACTTCATTTATCTTCATAAGGGTATAGTCTGTTCTATGTAATGGAGTTTTTATTGCAATTTGCAGTTAAACAGTTGAAATACTTTTGGGCATGTTTTTCTTACTGTAGTGACAGAAACTGAAGGTGCAATATGTCACCACTAAACTTAAAACTATTGAGTTTTAGCAATTGTGTTTTAACCATCTATTATTTAAATATGTGTGGTGTGGTTATAATATTTATTTACAAACAAATATAGGACACATAGAGAACAATTTCTGTATTTCAAGGTTAATGTCCTTATATTTAATGAGTTCTATATTTCAGGATTTATTTTAAAAGGTTTTTTTTTTTTCAGTGAAATAGAAGAAAATACTCCTAATGTGTTTTAATAATGACTATGCTACTTAAGTTTTTCCCTGAAAGATGGCCAGCTATAATTCTCTACTGGACTAACATACATGTACATGCATCCACACACTCTGACTGCAAAATTCCAGCAAATGTTGTTTGTTCCACCGGTCTTGTTTTTGTGGTTATAGCCTCTTGAAAAAGAATGATCATTTTATTAGGAAGATTCTACAACTTCAAGAGGGCATCTAGTTGTTGAAATATATTCAAGGCTCCACACTCAGGATCCTACATGATTAAATATCTTGATTTTGAAGGAGTTTCAAACAGAGACAGCATGATGGTTTTTAGGAAATAATGGAGAGGGCGAATGTGCCTGAAAACTTGATGTGGAAAAAACCTAATCCTTTTTCTTTTTTAAGTGGGGACAGAATATGTGTACATATTCTCAGCTAATAAGTCCCATATTGATTTCAGACAAGATCCTAGGGTGAATTATTAGAGAAGTACTTTAAACTTTTTACCTTAATTGTTTCTGCTCAGAGCTATGACTTGACTCCCTGTAAGACAGAGCAGGGAAAAAACAAACAAAAAACCCTCATCTGACTATCTGTGTACTCATAGATTTGAATTCTAGATTTACAACTGTATGACTCTAGGAAGATTATTTAACTTTCAACCTGAGTGACTTTTGGCAAGTTATATTATCTCTCTGCTTCATTTTCCTCATCCCTAAGATGGAGTTACTAATAATATCTTCTTCATAGAGTTGCTGTAAGATTTAAATCAGTTCATATATGTAAAACACTTAAAAAGTATTTGTGTGCATTATTACTGTTTACTATTATTATTACTGTTGTAGGCAGAATTATGGTCCCCAAAAGATGTTCATATCTTAATGCCTGGAACCTGGGAATATGTTACTTTACATGGCAGCAGGGACTTGACAGATGTGATTAAGGTTGCAAACCTTGAGATGGGGTGATTATCCTGGACTATCTTGGTGGGCCCAATCTAGTTACATGGGCTCTTAAAAGCAAGAGAGGGGCAAAGGAGTGAGACAGAGAGATGAGATAAAAGGAGTGATTTGAAGCATGAGAAGAACTTGACCCACAGTTGCTGGCTTTGAAGGTATAAGGAGGGAGACACAAGCCAAGTAATTCAGGTGACCTCTAAAAACTGGGACCTCTAAAAACAAGGATCTCAACACTATAAGGAACTGAATGTGCCAACAATCTGAAGGAGCAAGGAAACGGATGCTCTCTTAAAATCTCCAGTCCTGATAGCACCTTGATTTTAGCCAGTGAGACCTGTGTCAGACTTATACATACAGAAATGTAGGATAATAACTTTGTGGCTTTAAAACACAAAGTTTGTGGTAATTTATTTACTATCACCCTTAACTTTTAAGTTTCATCATTAGTAATTTGAATAAACAATTGCTGTGAGAAAAAGCTCAGTGAGAGTCACTGTATTTCCAGAGAGATAACTGATATGTAAGTATTTGCTATCAGAACCTGTGTTTTCTAATAAGGCCCTAATCTATGCAAGAACAGGAAGATATTTGTGGTAAGTGATGTTGGATTTATTCTGGTCTCTCACACAGGATGAAGAGCAATGTGTCACATTACTATTCATAGAGACATATTCATAGAGACATATTTCTCTGGTCTTTTAACATTATTTCTGTCAACATAGTCTCATAATCTTCTTTTCACATTTGGAGAAATTAGAAACTTTAAAAAAATGCCAAACAAGTAAAGAATACACAATGAAAATATCTCTAGAAGATAAAGTTGGACAACTGCTAATACACAGAAGCACAGTGCTAGCTTAGAGTGCACTATCACATGTATTGTTAGATCACTTTAGAAAGAATGGAAGTTTCTTTCCATGGAGTTCACACAACATCAGTTATGATCATGTCAAAATTTTTCCAGGAAATCTTTCTGAACTGAGTGGTTTGAGTATCTATAAATGTATCCTTTACAGTTTTTATCTGAAAATAAAAAAGGTGAAAGAGGAAAAAAAAATCCTTTCAATTTCAAAACAATGTATTAAACTATAGAAGTGGATAATAGACACATATTAAATACCAAAACAAAACATATTATCATTGTCAAAGAATACTGAAGCTGGTGTAATTCCCAGATAAATAATACACAAAACAACACTAATTGCTGGGAGTAGATTTCAACATCATGTATATTTACTGGATAATCTTTTGTATGAAGGACAATTGTACTAAAATTACCAAGTTGCATATGCTGGCATGTACAAACATTTATGTACAAGAGCAAGAAACATGAAAATATATACATTATATGAAGTATATCATGTAACACTGTAATTATTTTTCTGTATATGGTTTTAGTTTTTCTCTTCCAGAAAACCTAAATGAAATTATTCATAATTTTTAAAAAGTCAATTACCCTTTTTTTTTTTTTCTGTACGCGGGCCTCTCACTGTTGTGGCCTCTGCCGTTGCGGAGCACAGGCTCCGGATGCGCAGGCTCAGCGGCCATGGCTCACGGGCCTAGCCACTCCGCGGCATGTGGGATCTTCCTGGACCGGGGCACGAACCTGTGTCCCCTGCATCGGCGGCGGACTCTCAACCACTGCACCACCAGGGAAGCCCAATTACCCATTTTTTAATTCTACATTTCCAATCATAAGAGGAATCAAAGAACAGTTGAATAAAATCTTTAAAGCATTGGAATTACCTGTATTTGTATATTTTGCCCAAGCTTAATTTCTTCTTTTTGTTTCTTGTTTTAAATTAAAGCATAATTAATCTACAACAATATGTTAATTCCAGGAGCACAGCATAGTGATTTGATGTTTCTATACATTACGAAATGATCACCACAATAAGTCTAGTTACCATCTGTCACCAAAGTTAGCACAATATTATTGACTATATTCTTTATGCTGTACATTTCATCCCTGTGGCTTGTTTATTTTATAACTAGAAGTTTATACCTCTTAATCGCCCTCACCTATTTCACTCAATCTTCCACACTCAACTCTCTGGCAAACAACTACATGTTTTTTGTATCTATGAGTCTATTTCTGTTTCATAATGTTTATTTTTATTTATTTTTTATTTTTTTATTTTTATTTTTTTGCGGTACACGGGCCTCTCACTGTTGTGGCCTCTCCCATTGTGGAGCACAGGCTCTGGACGTGCAGGCTTAGTGGCCGTGGCTCACGGGCCTAGCCGCTCCATGGCACGTGGGATCTTCCCAGACCGGGGCACGAACCCGTGTCCCCTGCATCGGCAGGCGGACTCTCAACCACTGTGCCACCAGGGAAGCCCCAATGTTTATTCATTTGCTTTTTAGATTCCAAATATAAGTGAAATCACATGGGATTTATCTTTCTCTTTCTGACTTATTTCATTTAGCATAATATCTAGGTCCATCCATGTTGTCACAAATGGCAAGATTTCATTCTTTTTTATAGCTAATATTCCCTTGTATGTATATATACCACATCTTCTTAATCCATTCAACTGTCAATGGGCACTTACATTGCTACCATATCTTGGCTATTGTAAACAATGCTGCAATGAATATAGGAATGCAGATATATTTTCAAATTAGTGTTTTTGTTTTATGCAGAAAAATACCTAGAAGTGGAATTGCATTGTATGATAATTCTATTTTTATTTTTTGGGAAACCTCCATATGTTTTCCATAGTGACTATCAATTTACATTCCCACCAACAGTGCATGAGGATTCCCTTTTCTCCATACCTCACCAACACTTGCAATTCATTGTCTTTTTTGATAACAGCCATTCTGACAGATGTGAGGTGTTATCTCATTTATCTCGTCATTTTGATTTGCATTTTCCTGATGATTAGTGATGTTGAGTAATCTATTCATGTGTCTATTGGTCATCTGTATGTCTTCTTTGGAAAAATTTCTATTCAGGTCCTCTGCCCATTTATTAATCTGGTTTTTTTTGATATTGAGTAGTATGAATTCTCTGTATGTTTTAGATATTAACTTCTTATCAGATATATTGTTTGCAAATATTTTCTCCCATTCTGTGGGCTGCCTTTTCATTTTGTTCATGGTTTCCCTCATTGTGCAAAAGCTTTTTAGTTTGACATAGTCCCATTTGTTTATTTTTGCTTTTGTTTCCCTTGCCTGAGGAGAGAGATCTAAAAAAAAAATATTGCTAAGACCAATGTCAAAAGGTGTACTAAGTTTTCATCTAGGGATTTTATGGTTTCAGGTCTTACTTTTAAGTCTTTAATTAATTTTGAGTTTATTTTTGTATATGGTGTGAGAAAGTAGTCCAGTTTGGTTCTTTTGCATGTAGCTGTTCAGTTTCCCAAACCATTTTGTAAGAGGCTATCTTTTCCTCATTGTATATTCTTTGCTCTTTTTTATACATTAATTGGCCATATAAGCTTAGGTTTATTTCTGGGCACTCTGTTGTGTTCCACTGATCCATGTGTCTATTTTTGTACCAGTACCATACTGTTTTTTTTAAAAGTTTTGTTTTCTATTTATTTATTTATTTATTTAATTTATTTATGGCTGTGTTGGGTCTTCGTTGCTGTGTGCAGGCTTTCTCTAGTTGTGGCAAGCTGGAGCTAC
This sequence comes from Hyperoodon ampullatus, assembly GCF_949752795.1. NCBI lineage: Eukaryota > Metazoa > Chordata > Mammalia > Artiodactyla > Ziphiidae > Hyperoodon > Hyperoodon ampullatus. The sequence continues at coordinate 11,376,538 of NC_136918.1, forward strand.
TCTTCATTGTGGTGTGTGGGCTTCTCATTGGGGTGGCTTCTCTTGTGGAACACAGGCTCTAGTGTGCAGGCTTCAGTAGTTGTGGCTCATGGGCTCTAGAGTGCAGGCTCAGTAGTTGTGGGGCATGGGTTTAGTTGCTTCATGGCATGTGGGATCTTCCCGGACCAGGGCTCAAACCCGTGTCCCCTGCATTGGCAGGTGGATTCTTAACCACTGTGCCACCAGGGAAGTCCTACCATACTGTTTTGATTACTGTAGACTTGTTAGTATGCTTTGAAATCAGAAAGTGTGTTGCTTCTCACTTCGTTCTTCTTTCTCAAGATTGTTCTGGCTCTCCAGGGTCTTTTGTGTTTTCATACAAATTTTAGAATTCTTTGTTCTAGCCATTAGTGTTTTGATAAGGATTGAATTGAACGTGTAGATTGCCTTGGGAAGTATGGCATTTTAACAATATTAATTTTTCCAATCCATGAGCATGATATATCTTTCCATTTGTTTGTATCATCTTCAATTTCTTTCATCAGTGTTTTATAGTATTCCAAGTACAGGTCTTTTAGCTCCTTGGTTAGATTTATTCCTAGATATTTTATTCTTTTTAATGAAATTATAAATGGAATTATTGTCTTAATTTTTCTTTCTTATAGTTTGTTGTTAGTGTATAGAAACACAACAGATTTCTGCATATTAATTTTGTATCTTGCAACTTTACTGAATTCATTGACGAGGTCTAATGGCTTTTTAGTGGCATTTTTAGAACTTTCACTGTATGGTATATCATCTGCAAACAATGATGGTTTTTATTCCTTTCTAATTTGTATTCTTTTACTTCTTTTTCTTTTCTGATTGCTGTGGCTAGGACTTTCAATACTGTGTTGAATAAAAGTGGTACAAGTGGGGATCCTTGTCTTGTTCCTGATAATAGAGGAAATGCTTTCAGCTTTTTACCATTGGGTATGATGTTAGTTATGGGTGTGTCATATGTGGCCTTTATTACACTGAGGTATGTTCTCTCTGTACTCACTTTGTTGAGAGTTTTTATCATAATGGATGCTGAATTTTGTCCAAAGCTTTTCCTGCATCTATTGAGATGATCATATGATTTTTACGCTTCATTTTGTTAACGGGGTGTATCACATTGATTGATTTGTGGATATTGAACCATCCTTGCATCCCTGGAATAAATCACTTGATAATGGTATATGATCCTTTTAATGTATTATTGGATTAGGTTTGCTGATATTTTATTGAGTATTTTTGTACCTATGTTCATCAGTGATACTGGCCTGTGGTTTCCTTTTTATGTGGTATCTTTGTCTTGTTTTGTTATCAGGGTAATGTTGGCCTTATAAAATGAGTTCAGAAGTGTTTCCTTCCTTCTCAATATTTTGTAATATCTTGAGAAAAATAGGTGTTAACTGTACTTTAAATGTTTGGTAGCATTCACTTATGAAGCCGTCTGGTCCTGGACTTTTGTTTGTTGGAAGTTTTTTGATTACTGATTCAATTTTATTACTGTTATTCAGTCCGTTCATATTTTCTATTTCTTCCTGATTCAGTCTTAGGAGATTGTACATTTCTAGGTTCTCCGTTTTATTGATATATAATTGTTAGCAGTAATCTTTATGCTCCCTTATATTTCTGTGGTGTCGCTTTAACTTTTCTCTTTCATTTGTGATTAGATTTACTTGAGCCCTCTCTTTTTCTCTTGATGGTATTGGCTAAAGATTTATCAATTTTATCTTCTCAAAAAATCAGATCTTAGTTTCATTGATTTTTTTTCTATTTTTTTTTAGTTTTTATTTTGCTTATCTCTGCTGTGATCTTTAAGAGTTCTTTCCTTCGACTAACTTGGGGCTTTGTTTTTTGTTCTTTTATAGTTCCTTTATGTGCAAGGTTAGGTTGTTTATTTGAGATTTTTCTTGTTTCCTGAGGTGGGCTCGTATCACTATAAACTTCCCTCTTATAACTGCTTTTGCTGCATTTTATAGGTTTTATATCATTGTTTCCACTTTCATTTGTCTCCAGGTACTTTTTGATTTCTTTCTTGATTTCTTCAGTAGCTCATTTGTTGTTTACTAGCATATCATTTAGCCTTCACGTGTTTGTGTCTTTTGCAGTTTTTTTCTTGTAGTTATAGTCTCATAGCACTGTGGTCAGAAAAGATGCTTGATATGACTTTAATCTTAAATTTACCAAGACTTATTTTGTGGCCTAGCATGTGATCTCTCCTACAGAATGTTCCATGTTCATGTGAAAAGAATATACTCTACTGCTTTTGGATGGAATGCTCTAGATATATCTATTAAGTTCATCTTGTCTAATGTGTCATTTAAGGCCAGTGTTTTATTATTGATTTTCTGTCTGGATGATCTGTCCATTGATATAAATGGGTTGTTATTGTTTTCTACTACTATTGTGTTACTATCAGTTTCTTCCTTTATGTCCATTAATATTTGCTGTATGTATTTGGGTGCATCTACATAGGTGCATGTATGTATTTAATTGTTATATCTCTTTGTTGAATTGATCTCTTGATCATTATGTAATGTGCTTCTTTGTCTCTTTTATGGTCTTTGTTTTAAAGTCTATTTGGTCTGATGAAAGTATTGCTACCCCAGTTTCCTTTTCATTTCCATTTGCATAAATACCTTTTTCCATCTCCTCACTTTAGATCTGAAATAAGTCCCTTGTAGGCTGTACACATGTGGGTCTTGCTTTCTTTTATCCATTTAGCTACTTTATATATTTTGATTGGAGCATTTACTCCATTTACATTTAAAGTGATTATTGATGTGTGTATACTTACTGCCATTTTGTTAACTGTTTTTGAAGTTGTTTTTGTTTATTTCTTCTATTGCTCTCTTCTTTTGTGATTTGATGACTATCTTTAGTGTTATGTTTTGATTCCTTTCTCTTTTTTTGTGTGTGTACCTATTTTAGATTTTTGGCTTATGGTTACCATGAGGTTTATATATAAAACAACAACAACATAAATAAATAATTAAATAAGTAAAGATTATTTTAAGTTGATGATCTCTTAAGTTTAAATATATTCTAACTACCCTGCATTTTTACTCCCCCACCCACCACATTTAATATTATGGACAGCATATTTTACATCATTTGTGTGTGTGTGTGTGTGTATCCTTTACCTACTGTAGATATGGATGATTTTACTACTTTTGTCTTTTAAACTTCCTACTAGCTTTACAAGTGGTTGATCTACTACCTTTACTGTATGTTTGTCTTTATCAGTGAGATTTTTCCTTTTGTAATATTCATGTTTCTTATTGTGGTCTTGTCTTTTCTCCTTAGAGAAGTCCTTTTAACGTTTCTTATAAAGCTATTTTAGTGATATTGAACTCTTTTAGCAGACAGTAAATTGTCTTTAAACTTCTTTATCTCTCCTTCAAATCTGAATGATAGCCTTGCTGGATAAATTATTTTTGGTTGTAGTTTTTTTCCTTTCATCATTTTGAATATATCATGCCATTTCCCTTTCATCTGCAAAGTTTCTGCTGAAAAGTCAGCTGGCAGTCTTAGTTTTATGGGAGTTCCCTTGTACATAACTAGTTTTTTTTTTTTTTTTTTGTCTACTGCCTTTAAGATTATATCTTTATTTTTAATTTTTCCATTTTAATTATAATGTGTCTAGGCATGGACCTCATTGGGTTCATTTTGTTTGGGACTCTATGTGCTTCATGGACCTGGATGTCTATTTCTTTTCCTGGGTTAGGGACGTTTTTAGCTATTATTTCTTCAAATAAGTTATCTGCTCCATTTTCTTTCTTCTTCTTCTGACCCCTCTATAATGCAAGTGTTGATATGCTCAATGTTTTCAATAGGTTTGTTAAACTATGCTCATTTAAAAAAATCAGTAGGGCTTAATGATGATAGAATTAACTTTTTTCTCCTATGAATAACATGAAGTCAGCATTCCAAGTTAGCTGGTTTCTCTGTTCTGTGTAGTCATTCTGGAACTCAGGTTTTTCTATCTTTTTTCTCCACCAGCCTTAAGACAGTGTCCACATCTGTGTGGTTAAAGCTGAGTTGCAAGAAGTAAGGGAAAAGAGAATGTGGTAGAAGAAGGTCTTATGAGCACTCTCCTCTGTGGCTCTAGTCTCTGGGAAGTTCTTCTTTATGCATCATCCTCCATGGCCACAACCCACTTCCTGCTTGTGAATATACTCAATTTTTTTTTAATTCTCTTTTCTTTTTTTCTGTTCATCTTGGATGATTTCCATTACTCTGTTTTCCAGTGTGCTGATCCATTCCTCTGTATCATCTAATCTACTGTTGATTCCCTCTGGAGTATTTTTAAATTTCGTTTATTATATTCTTCAGCTCTGTTTGTTTCTTCTTTACATTTTCTCTTTGTTAAACTTCCCACTGTGTTCATCTGTTCTTTGAGTTTGTTGAGCATCATTATGATCTTAACCTTGAACTCTTTGTAGGATAAATTGCTTATCTCCACTTTGCTTAGTTCTTCTTCTGGGGTTTTCTCTTGTTCCTTCATTTGAATCATATTCCTCTGTCACCTCATTGTGCCTAATTCTTTGCTTTTATTCCTATATGTTAAGTAGGTCAGTCACTTTTCCCAATCTTTCTGAAGTGGCCTAATATAGGAGGTTATATAGGGCCCAGCAGCACCTTCCCCACTGGTCATCAGAGCTATATGCCAGAGCCAGTTCTCAGGAAAGCTGGCTGTACAGCCCAGGGCTGGTGCTGGCCCACTGGCGGGCAGGGTTGATTCCCCACACCTGGATACTCATCCTGGGGAGTGCTAGGACTGGTGCTGACTGGCTGGTGTGCTGGCAAGTGCTGGCTCTAGTAGGCTAGAGGCAGGACTCAAAAATGGTGCTTGCCAGCACCAGTGTCCTTGTAGTAGAATGAGTTCCAAAAAAATGACTGCTGCCAGCATCTGTGTCCCCGGGGGAGTCTTGGTTACCTCCTGCCTCTCCAGGAGGCTCTCCAAGATCAGCAAGTATCTCTGATTTAGGCTTCTTTCAAATTACTGTCTCTCTGCTGGGTCATGGAGTGTGTGAAATTTTGTGCACACCCTTTTAGAGTGGAGTCTCTGTTACCTGTAGCCCTCTGGCTCTCCTGTATGCAAGCCCCACTGTTCTTCAGTGCCAGGTGTTCTGGGAAATGTCTTCCTGATACAGAGCCCCTGGATTAGGGAGCCAGATCTGTGGCTCAGACACCTCGTTCCTTGGGATGAACCTCTGCAGTTGTGATTTGCCTGCTATTTGTGGGTTGCCCACACCCAGGTGTGTGTCTAAATTATACTTTGTGTATGTCCCTTCTACCTGTCTTATTATGGATTTGGTTTTGGAAAATCTCTTCCACTAACCTTCAGGTCATTATCATCAACAGTTGCTCTGTAAATAGTTGTAATTTTGGTGTGCCCATGGGAGGAGGTGAGCTCCGGATCTTCCTACTCTGCCATTTTGTCCCTACCCTGATCAAGCTTAATTTCTAAGTTTAAAACTGTCTATGCAGGGATTTTAATAATGTTTTAAATTATTTTAAGGATCAATAGAAACCATGATGTTATAGAAGTTTACCATAGAGAGCAATTGAAGAAAGATTTTTTAAATATGCCTTTTAGGGGGAGGCCATGATTGACAAATCACAGCTCTCCATATATACCTAAAAAATCTACATATTCATTCTCAATTTATGACACATAAATGTTTCACTTCTCACAGAAGTCCACAAATTAGCCACAATCAAAGTGGTTTTGGTATGTTATTTGCTTCCAAGTCTTTTCTGCTTTTGCTTTTGTTTTGCTTTGCTTTATTTTGTAGAAACAGCTGTGAATATTGCTTCGTTTTCAAATGTCAAAAGTCACACTAAAATGCTCTTCCCTGAAGATCTGTAGTCTTTTGTGATGATAACATTAAACACAAGCAGATCTACACAGACAAGTTATTCACTACTTACACATAGAAGTTTTATTTTTCTAGAGAGCTCTTAAATTTTAATTCTCTCATCTGAGGAGTCAACACCATTATGTTACTAGATTGGAACAAAGGAAAAAACTATATCTGAAAGAAAAGCTCTTCATCTACAAACTTTAACCATGTTTCTGAGACTAGATGAATTATACTTTTTAAAATTGTGCTTTGCCTACAAGCTGAAATGAGTCTTCGTTTCTTTTATACTATAATGAAGTAATGAAATATAAGCATAATCCTAGACCAAAAGTTCAATAAAAATAAACTTTGTATTACCAAAGTTCAGTAGTGTAAGTCCAGCATACTTCTTTTTCAAGTCCATCTCACTCAAATTCTGTATGTAGACAACACATCCTTCAGGATGTATAAGATTCCTCCTTTACTACATTTATCTCTAGACATCAATGTTGTGTGCTTTCGTTCAATTTAAGTGATTCTAACTGAAAGTTAAGTATGTGTTTGGACATTTTGATTGAAAAACTTTGCACACAGGATTCTCATTTTATCATTAACTTTAATTATAATTTCCCAGGGTTATTAAATATATCATTAATATTTTCTAAATAATGTACTCCCCTTTCAGGTTGTAGACTCATCAAAATTTTGACTCCATTTAATTATTTTTCCATTCTAGTAAAAGTAGTCATGACTCAATTTTTATAGGTAAACTCATAATTTAGCATCTACAAGCTAGTATTGTTTGGTAGACTTTTGACATCTGCTTCTCATTTGTGGATTCCATTATTTTCTCACAAATGGTCAAATTTGAAATAGAATTGAAACCAAACATTATTCATAACTGTGTTTCACCAAAATGATCTCAATCATCCTAATTATTCAAATGAAGCCTGAAAGTGTTATCTCCAAATCCAGTTGTTTTCGTACACTTAAATATGACATCATATGAATGCAATCATAGAATCCAAATGCAATTTCTCTACACTATTATTATCTATAAAGCTTATCTTAAAAAAATAGTAAAATCTATGAATTCAATGCATTGTATGGTTTTAGTGCTCCTGTGTTATTTACAGTCTAAACAAATACCGTCTGTCACATACACCTGCTACATTTTTTTTTTTTTTTTTTTTTTTTTTTTGCATTATGCGGCCTCTCACTGTTGTGGCCTCTGCCGTTGCGGAGCACAGGCTCCGGACGCGCAGGCTCAGCGACCATGGCTCACTGGCCCAGCCGCTCCGCAGCATGTGGGATCTTCCCAGACCGGGGCACGAACCCGTGTCCCCTGCATCGGCAGGCAGACTCTCAACCACTGCGCCACCAGGGGAGCCCCACCTGCTACATTTACATGTCATTCTACACATAATTGTTTTGTTTCTCAAACTTATAATTGGAAATTATCCAACTTTTCCTTTTTATTTTAATAATGCATATTAATAAACATGCCTAAAGTGGAATAAATGGTAGAAAAAGAAAGAAGAGAGGGCAAATAAGAAATTAGGGGAGAAAAAAAGGGAGGAAGGAAGGAAGTAAGGAAGGACTGATTAACTTCATACTTGACCATATGGAACGTACACGCTCTTTCAAGTAACTACATTTACAAGTAGGATAAAATGTACTTTGAAATTTTAGTGCAAACTGTTAAATAAAACAAGGAAAATCTAGGTAGGATGAGTTAGAAAAAACAGGTATTTTGAAGTGTACTTTCAATAATCATCTCACATCACGTTATTTTGAAGTTTAATCAAACTTATTTTAAAGGGGTTAGCATTATGCTTGAATCAGAATAAGTAATAAATGGTAAATATTAATTACTTTCACTGCTACTGTAGCAGTTTTATTGTTAACATTGTAAGATATTTTCAGAAGCATGTGGGAAGATTCCAAGTAGATAAGCAGTACAAGCAAAAGGATAATGACAGGATTGAGAGTTGCACGTTGAATGGTTGGTATAGGAATAGTCTTGATTAAATTTGAGAAACAAAGGAATAGTTTTGGAAAGTTGTAAGATTAAACAGGTTTTTTAAAAAGCCTGTTAAAACACTTTAACTTTAAAAGATTTAAAAAAAAATCCTTTATGTTAAAATATGTTGGGGAAAAAATAGAAGGCCAGAAAATGTATAAAAAGATAATAATAATTTATAATTTTACCATTTTAATCACTGTAAACATTCTGGTTTAGTTTCTCCATAGGAAGATTTTCTCCCTGCAATTGTTTTAAAATACTTGGCATTATAATTAATATTATAATACATTCATATATTTGTGCCTTCTTTTTTTTAACATTATAACACAAGCATTTTTTCCTTGTAGCTGCAAGTTGTATACAGCAATCATTAAATGGACTCAAATAAACATAATTCTCTCTCTCTTTACTCCATCTTTCCTCCCACACTCCAGTCACAACAATCTACTGCATTTTTCTGAAGATTTCAAGAAAACCCAATGGAATTTCTATATAATCAGAGCACTATGAATAAAGACTTCTTCCTTTACAAACTGTATTTATTTTATTTCTTTTTCTTGCTTGATTGCAATGTCTATAAGCTCCAGTATAGTGTTGAGTAGGAGTGGTGATAATGGACATCCTTGCTTCTGATTTTAGGAAGAAAACTAACTACAGTGTTATCAGTTTCTCATACATGCCCATTATCAGGTGTGAGGGAATTCCCTACTTTTCTTCATTTTCTGAGAATTTTTATCAGGAATAGTTGTTGGATTTGGTCAAATGCTTTTCTGTGTCTTCTGGCTTTAGCGGCAGGAAACTCAGGCTTTAGTTATAAACACCCCAGTATAGTTGGGATGGGGCTTTCTTCAACAGGGGCTTTGAGCATAAGGTCTTTTGCTGTGGGAGTAGTAATAGTAGCAGTAGCGATACCAATTATTGCTCAGGCACATGGGCTAAATAATTTATAAATAAATTATCTCTGGTCAGGGATAGCCTGTCTACTATATTGTCAGTCTTCCCACTCTTACTTTAAGAGTATATCACATATTAGTTTCCCTTCTGAGGACATACAAAAGAAAGTTCCCTCTTCCATGTTGTATTTAGAATGTTCTTATTTAGTAAAGGTAGCCTCTCTTCTTCAAATATAGAAACAGTTTTCACACTGCTGAATAAAGTGATGACAAAGTAGCAGAATATATTATTTGCCAGTTTATATAAAACACTACAAAGATCTGTATTATAACATACTTACATAATTTTGATTCTAAAGCAAACTATAGAAAAAAGAAACCTTGCTGATTTAGAATTATAGTGGGGTTCTACAAGCCATTTTCCAAATTTTTGGAAAATGTTTCTAACATCAAAGGTTTTGGGTTTCATAAATTCAAGATTGTTCACACACCATTTATTATCTATCACTGCCAACAGGGCTTGAAGTGGTAGAACTCGGTTAAACTTATAATATCTCAGCAGCAAAAAGAAAAAAAGAAATAGAAAAAGAATATTTTCACAAAGGGCATATACAGCCTCACACTGGTTCAGGTCAGGCTTTGACTCCAAATAAGTTTTCTGCAATTCACAAACATATGTTTGTTTTAAAAAGATTATTTTTGGAATTGTGGATTACAGATTTTATGCCTATCATGGGCATTTAATTTCATTTAATTTTTTTCCACAGCTTTAAATAATTTTTGACAATATTATTTTTACACTTATTTCTGATTATTCTAGAGAACTTCACAATTGTGCTGTGTTGGTTATCACAAATCACCCCAACAAACTTGGTCATTTTGACAAAAATTGAAGAAATTCATTTATTGTAATTTATGGAAGGTGGTGCTAGGAAACACAGCCATTGTAAGAAACATGTTTCAGAAGGGAAATATTTATGTTTATCCTATTTTACTTTATTGTAAGTCAAATATCTTTACTCATCATTTTGCAAAGTTTTGTCAAGTGAAAGTATTATAAATTCACTTTAAAGCTAGGTTTTATATTTTATCATTCCTTCTTAATTTCTTATTTTCTTATTTTATGGAATTAGATGACCAAAGAGTAGTAGCAATTAAGGATTGACTTTGGCTATTTTGTTAAAACAGTACCAACTGTCTTTACAGGGTATTCTTATATTTATTTTACATAAAGTTTATACCTTTGACTATCATTTTGATCACTGAAGTATGTTTCAAGAAATCTAGTACAAAACATTTTGGAATTCTGAAGAACATGCTCTGTTACACAGTTGTTATGGCAAAGACAATTTTGACTTTCAGTTTTTCCCTCTAAATAAGAAAAAATGACACCAATTTGGTAGTGGGTTCCCATTATTGTGCAGGATATAGGTGCAACTTTCTTATTACTGAGATAGAAGAAAAGGTATCTGGTTCAACTGCATACAGTTAGAAAACTTCCACAAACCTCTTGGCTGAAAATGAAATAGTCTGTAAAGAATTGCAAGAAAGAAATAACTTGAAAAGTAACATAAACATTTTAGTCCAAGGTCATAAATGAAAAGGATGATGAGAAAGTAAAGAAAGAGGTGATAAGGGATAAAAAATAATACCCTTAGCAATACATCTTTTGACCCAGATAGAAATATAACTATTACCTGGTTGGCTGTTTTTGGCAAAATGAGAAGCATATGGAGAATTGGCACTATATGGGGTAAACCTTTATATGACAGTGTTTTATACAAATAGTTGTACATATAAAGATGTATTTTATTTTTTAATGACTATTCTCAATTAATATCTGATTGAATACTTTACAATCTCAGTGCTATTTGTTAAATTACTTATTTTTGTCAGTAGAATTTCACTTCACTAATCTGATTGCAGTGATGCTTCCTTCCAAGGAGTCACTGGAACAATATTATAATTTAATATTAAATATGACAACTACAATCTCCTAAACAGTTATGACTAAATGAGATATACATAAACTATCTGGTACACAATATAGATAGAAAAAAATGTCATTTTATTTTTTCCACTGTTCCTTCTCCTAAAGATTATAAAACATAGTATAAATATGCACGTAACTATTAGACAACTTAGAAAATATTAACTCTTTTACCAAAAGAAATCTTTCTTTGCTCAGAAAGGACAGTCAGAAGGAACTATGTATTTTGACAGACCATAAAAATTGCTATCTTTAAAAGTTTTCATAGGGACTTCCCCGGTGATCCAGTGGTTAAGAATCCATCTTGCAATGCAAGGGACACCAGTTCTATCCCTGGTCAGGGAACTAAGATCCCACATGCCATGGGGCAATTAAGCCCACGTGCCACAACTAGAGAGCCTGCGTGCCACAACGAAAGATCACGTGTGTCGCAATTAAGACCCGATGCAGCCAAAAAAATAAATATTTTTTAAAAAGTTTTCGTAGATAATGTTTAAAATTTTCAGGACTGAGGGGTAGCATTTCATGAAAAGAAACTTTGGCATATAATGACAATTTTCACTTCTCAAAAGAACAAAGTAAATTTTTTTATTTTTCATGTGTGAGGACCTAGCAAATGCTATAAATTCTTGGATTTGGTGAAAATTAAAACATTTTACATAAATTTTGGTCATGTTTATCAATGTATATATTATGGAAGGTGAATATATCTAAAGGTTGGCATTTGTAAAAACAATAGACAATGACTTTATTCATATAAATTTTGTTTTTTCCCCAATCAAATATACTCTGGAAATACATATTTATTCTGCATGAGGAATAACTCAATTTCATTAAATATATTAAACATGTTACTGGCTTTTTATGGACCAATGAGATAAAATTTTAAAAGAATAATCAAGTAGCTACGAATATAGATATCAGGTTATGATGCAAGGCATAGACTGTTTTTATCTATATGTATTACATTTTGGATTGTCAGAATATCTGTGCATAGCTTTAGAGGAGGTGTCCCCTAGTTTTCTTCAGAATGGAAAGGTATCCAGTGTCATTAACTAAACAAATGGATGTATGATCATCGTGCAAGACTATTGAGATATAAAGAGAGAAATATAACTCTACTTGTCTTTGAGGAGCTTAAGAGTAGTATAAATTAAAAAGAGATAATTAGAGCTTAGGTACCAATATAGTTAAGCTGGGATTTTGGAGGAAGGAAATTAGAGAAAATGATCCAAAGGAAGTGACTCAGTTGAGTCTTTCAGGAAAGTTAAGATGGCCAAATTTTCAGGTAGAAGGAGGCTAATCTAGGATGAGAAACAGCTGTGTTTTCAGTTCAAGGGACAAGGGGTTGAAATTGGGAACTTGAGGGAAATGATAAAACTAGTGATCTAAAGAATGGCTCACACGAAAACCACAGTGTTATGGGAAAGAGTTTTGTTTCATTCTGAAAGTCATAGAGGTTAGTGAATGATTTTAAACAGAAAAGTCATTTGTAATTCACATTTTAAAAAGATCTCTTCAGGTACTGTGGAAGAATCAGTCAAAAAGGACTATGACTGAAACTAGGGAAGCAGGTAATGAGGCTGTTAGAAAAATTCACAGAAAATGATGAAAATTGAAACATGGGTGTTGTCTGAAGGACTGGAGAGAAATCGGTACATTTGAGAGACAGGAAGGAGGGAGAATGAACGGATGGCTCTGAAAGATGTAGGGTGCAGGTTTAGAGAGAGGAATGAAAAAAGTCTCTTCCATATTCCTGGCTTGGGAGACTGGGTGATTGGTGTTACCATTCCCTGAAATAGAGATAATGTAAATAAGAATAAATATGGAGAGAGGTAAAGTAAAAATGAGTTTAGCACTGGACATGTTAAATTTGGAGTGCCTGTGGGACTTAAGTGCTTAAAGTCAGTTCTGCTGGGATAAACTCCTTCCTAACAGATCATAAACTCAAACGTATTCCTCAGAAGCAGTCTATCCCTTCCATCATAATCTGATCATAAACATATGCTTGTTCAAATCCTTTAATATGAAGAATTCAACCAGTTAAGCACTAATGCCTCCTTTGTATCAATGAATGATTATATCTACAGATACATTCTATAACAGAAAAGTGAATTTTCTTGAGTTTAGATTCAATCATTAAAGAGGTTGTGTATTTGCAAGTAATTTCAAAAAATCAAATTAATTTCAGATTGTAATGAATGAAATAGAAAACTAGCACAAGGGATTTTTTTTCAACATCTTTTTGGAGTATAATTGCTTTACAATGGTGTGTTAGTTTCTGCTTTATAACAAAATGAATCAGCTATACGTATACATATATCCACAGGGATTTTTTTCATGCATGATTTCCCCAAATGGATATCTAACTTGGATGAATTTTAAGGGCAAAATATTTGAAACAATTAACTTTACCTCTATTTCTATTTTGGACTAAGATGAAGATATTCAACTCAATATTTCAAGTGTGGAGTTTTACATAATATTTATGCTTAGAAAAGTGTGTCTATGTCCCTGATTATCGGTTTTCCCCATGTAGACCATGGCACTTGATTTAGAAAGTCCCACACTTGGGAGAAAGTCTTCAAATAATTTTGATGGCTTGCACCTCCCTCTTGATTGCAACTTCACAAACAATATAGAATTAGCTACAGGACATTTGCATTTATACACATGCTGGTTGCTTTGGGATGTCCTAGTTTGTGTAAGAGAACAGAGTAGAGGTACCTTTAAATAATGTGTTGTAGAGCTCCTTCAAACCTTATTAAATCTTTTCATCAACAGGAGGGAGACATCCTACTGAGATAATGTCTTTTCACCATCTCTCTCTCTGTCTTCTCTCAAATCTGAAAGCAACAGTATTCTGCAGAAAGCAGATGCGAACTGAATAGGACTTTTTAAAAGCTCATACATAAATAAGAAGGAAGCTGTCATCAATGTGTAATGTTCATTCACTTAAAAATATATATTAAGCCCCTACCACATGTCAAACACTGTGTTAGACTCCAGTGTATACAATGGTGACAAAAGCAGTCATGATTCTTGCTTTCCAGCAGCTAAGACTAAATATAGTGGGGAATATAGCATTGTTTTTTTTTTTAAAAGATAGTCATAAATACATAAACTTGAGACCTGTCAGGGTTAGCTTCTAATGTCAAGCAAGTGGTCTTTTATTTTAGAGGAATCTTGGGTATGGGAAAAGCCACAGTTCCACAGAACTCTTGTTGCCGTAGCTGTTTGGAAATGCATCATTTGTTTTAAAACAATTTGTCCAGATCAAAGTGGTTGAAAGAGAATATAAATCAAAAGAATCAGTGTATAGAAAAATAATATTTGCAATTATTTTGTGCCATTAGGGTTTTGTTTAATTTTTATCATCTGAAGGAATTTTGTTAACTTTAATTTTTGGGTTAAGATACAATTATACAATTTATATGTATTTTAATATATTTACCCATTTTCCAGATCTCAAATGTATCATTCATTTCTTCACTTATCATTCATTATGTTTGCTGTATATGTTGCTGGTATTAATGAATTTTAAAACTATATCTGACAAAATTATATTGTATGAACACAACTTTATAATTGGTAGAAATTTTGACATTTTAAAAATCTGAGTAAAGTCAAAATATTTTTTAAAAAACAGATGTCTTTAAGAATAAATATAAATAAATCTCTCAAATCAAAAATCTTAAAAAAGGATAAATTCTTCTTGAAAATACTAAACAAGTTATAAAATTGTTTTATTTTATATAAAAATTAGACCAAAGCCCTTAAAATTTAATAAAAACACTGACAAGTTTATTTAAAACTTTAAAGAATGATTGGTAGGACGTCTGGTCTCTGGTTCCACATGTAAGTCACCACTCTGTCTTAACAAAAAATAAAAAAGCTTGAACAGATTGAAAAATCTACAACTCTTCTTGAATGCATAAGATGGAGGACATAGGGCATTGAAAAATAATCAAGGAATACTATTGAACAATTCTATACTAAAAATTTTATAACCTTGTTGGAATGGACCTGTTCCTTGAAAAGCACAACCTGTCAGAACTTACATAAAAAATAGAAATTTGAATAAGCCTATACCTCTTGAAGAAATTGAAACACTAATTAATAACACTCCAAAACAGAAAGCACCAATCCCAGATGGGTTCACTGGTGAATTCTATTATATCAAACATTTAAGGAAGAAATTACACCACTTCTCTATAATCTCTTTCAGAGGATAGAAGCAGTGGGAATACTTTGTAAGTTACCTTCTGAGGCTAGCATTACCTTATTACCAAAACCAAAGGCATTACAAGAAAAGAAAACTACAGACCAATATCTCTCATTGCACATAAATACAAAAATTCTCAACAAAATATTAGCAAATTAATTCCAACAGTATATAGAAAGAATTATATCCCAGGACCAAGTGGTTTTTATTCCAGGTATGCAGTGTCCTAGTTCAACATTCAGAAATTAATTAATGCAGTCCAACACACTGATAGACTAAAAAAGAAAAATCACATGATCCTATCAATAGCTATAGAAAAAGCACTGAGAAAATCTAACACCTATTCATGATAAAAACTGTCAGTATACTAGGAATAGAAGGAAACTCCCTCAACTTGATAAAAAATAACTTAAAAAAAAAAAAAAACACCACTAACATACTTAATGAGAAACTCAAAGCTTTCCCCCTGAGATAGGTAAAAGGCAAGGAAGTCCCCTCTCACCACTTCTTTTTAACATCATATTAGAAGTACTAGCTAATGCAATAAAACAAAGAATAGAAATAACATGTATACAGATTGAGAAGGAAGACATAAAACTGTCTTTGTTCACAGATGACATGGTTGTCTATGTAGAAAATCTTAAAGAACTGATCAAAACACTCCTATAACTAATAAGCAGTTATGGCAAGGTTACAGGACATAAGGTTAATATACAAAAGTCAATCATTTTCCTATATGCCAGTAATGAACAAGTGGAATTTGAAATTAAAATCACAATACCATTTACATTAACTCCCTCAAAATGAAACACTTAGATATAAATCTGACAAAATATGTATAATATCTATATAGGAAAACTACAAAATTCTGCTGAATGAAAACAAAGAAGAATTAAATAAATGGAGAGGTATTCCATGTTCATGGAAAGGAAGACTCAATATTGTTTAGATATTAGTTCTTCCCAACTTGATCTATAGATTTAATGCAGTCTCAGTCAAAACCCAGCAAGTTATGTTGTGGGCATCAACAAAATCATTCTAAAGTTTATACGGAGAAGCAAATACCCAAATAGACAACACAGTATTGAGGAAGAGCAAAGTTGGAGGACTCTGACACTACCCAATTTCAATACTTAGTATAAAGCAACAGCAATCAAGACAGTGTGGTATTGGCAAAAGAAAAGGCAAATAGATCAATGGAACGTAGTAGAGAACCCTGAAATAGACCTTGATGAATATTGTCATCTGATCTTTGGCAAAGAAATAAAGGCAATACAATGGAGCAAAGATAGACTTCTACAAATAGTGCTGGAACAACTGGACATAAAAAAAAATAAGCTAAAAAAAATTAAGCTAGATACCTAACACCATTTAAAAATTTACTCAAAATGAATCACAGTAATAAATGTCAAATCCAAAAGTATAAAACTCCTAGAAGATAAGATATGAGAAAAACTAGATGACCTTGGGTATGGTGGTGCCCTATTAATATAACACCAAAGACACAATTCATGAAACAAATAATTGATAATCTGGACTCCATTAAAATTAAAAACCTCTGCTCTTGTGTGAAAGACAATGTCAAGTGAATTAGAAGACAGGCCACAGACTGGGAAAGGATATTCACAGAAGCCACATCTAACAAAGGATTATTATCCAGAATATACAAAGTACTTATAAAACCCAAGAGTCAGAAAGCAAACAACTTGATTAAAAAATGGGCCAAAGCCCTTAACAGACACCTCACCAAAGAATATACACAGATAACAAATAAACACATGGAAAGATGATCCACATCACATGCCATCAGGGAAATGCATGTTGAGATACCACGACAATGAGATACCACTACACACCTATGAGAATGGCCAAAATTCAAAACACTGACAATACCAAATACTGGTGAAGATGTGAGGCCACAGGAAGTGCTATTGCAAAATGGTACAGCCACTTTGGAAGACAATTTGGCCATTTCTTATAAAACTAAATATACTCTTACCATTTGATCCAAAAAAATGTGCTCCTTTGTATTTACCCAAAGAAATTGAAAACTTACCTCTACTCAAAAATATGCACATGGATATTTATAGCAGCTTTATTCATAATTGCCAAAACTTGGAAGCACCAAACATGTCCTTCAGATGCCAAATGGGTAAATAAAGTAGTACATCTAGACAATGAAATGTTATTCAGTGCTAAAAAGAAATGAGTTATCAAGCTATAAAAAGACATGGAGGAGGGGCTTCCCTGGTGGTGCAGTGGTTGAGAGTCTGCCTGCCGATGCAGGGGACACGGGTTCATGCCCCGGTCCGGGAAGATCCCACATACCACGGAGTGGCTGGGCCCGTGAGCCATGGCTGCTGAGCCTGTGCGTCCAGAGCCTGTGCTCCACAACGGGAGAGGCCACAACAGTGAGAGGCCCGTGTACCGCAAAAAAAAAAAAAAGACATGGAGGAATCTTAAATGCATATTACTAAGTGAAAGAAGCAAATCTGAAAAGCATTCTGGAAAAGGCAAAATCATAGCAATAGTGAAAACATCAATGGTTGCCAGGAATTGGACACGAGATGAATAGGCGAAGCAAAGAGGAATTTTAGGGCAGTAAAAATACTCTGGATGATACCACAGTGATGGATACATATCATCATACATTTGTCTAAAACCCATAGAAGGTACAGTGCCAAGAGTGAATCTTAATGTAAACTATGGACTTTGGATGATTATGATGTGTCAATATAGGTTTATCATTTATAACAAATGTACCATTCTGGTAGGGGATGTTGATAATAGTGAAAGTCTATGCATGTATAAGGGCAGGGGTATATGGGAAGTCTGTACTTTCCCTCAATTTTGCTGTGAACCTAACACTGCTTAAAAAATAAAGTTCTAATAAAATGAGGAAAACAATAAAGAGCAAAGAATTTATAAATTCATGAAAAATGTATCTTTTCAGTAAATCTGCTTGGAATTGGCCACAGTTGCCAATGGATTTGCCAATGGGCAATTGTTTCTTCGATTGTCAAAAAAAAAAAAAAAAAATCCAAGTGTAGTGGACATCTTTCTCTCATAAGTCACTCTCATAATTGGCTTGCTCCTCAAAATATATTGGGAGTCATTGCTCCTTTTGCCAGCACCCCTTACTTAACAACTCAAACAGCAGCAACTTCCAGGTAAGTATATTGCTTTTCTTAGAATCTTAATATTATTTAGTTCCATATGCATTTCACCTAACCTAGAAAAATTCTTCAATTTTTGTGGCATATGTGTGACATCTTTTTTTTGTTTGTTTCTACTTCTAATTCACATGTGTCTTCCTTAATTGTGTTTTCTGTTAGCCCTTTCTTTAGCTTTCAGTTAATGGTGACTGGGGATGGGAGGGGCAGGGGCCAGGAATAATGCCTGTGCTTACATCATTCCCTGAAGACTCTTGTTTATGTCCTTCATGGAGAGTATTATATCAAATTGAAGAGCCAACAGAGTGCAAAAGACAAATCAGTGTGATATTGAGAATGTCAGTCTAAATTTGATTCTTTAAGTATCATATCTTTAGAAAGCCTCCCTAAAGTTTGCAGCTGGGTTAAGTACGCTTTATATGTTTGCACATAATATTGTGTGTGAATGTGTGTGTTTTGTATACTTATATACATATGTATGTGTATGTGTGTGTATACATATATATGTGTGAATAATTTAATTTACTACATTGCATTATAATTATCCCTTATTAGACTGTGAACACTCTGGAGGCAGGGAATATATGTTAGTAATATTAAAATCCCCAAGACCTGATATAATACCTGAACGTAGAAAAATTTCAAATGTATATTAGTTGAATTAAGTATGGCGTCTTTTACACATACAAGTATGAATAAGTATTCTATATTGTTGTGAAGTATTACCACTTACACACTTATTCTAAATTTATTTCCTATTTACATAACTGTCCATGTTTTTGCCTAATTGTTTAGTGTGATTATAATCAGTGAGAGGACATTACGTGTGAGATACAACATGAATTTACTACATTTTCAGTGTACTTTGGAACTATGTTTTGATAAGGGGCATCAGTACATTATTATTTAACATTAGTATTTAGTATAATAATTGTCTATATTTGACACTTGTTTTATAATCAGGTTAATGGTACTAACTACCATTTATAACCTTGCTGAGTAATCTCTGATTTCAAAGATAGATTGATTTGAATGTTGTATTTAAAATACCTCATGTTGATGATTAATGTGTAGTAATGTATATATGAAATTAATTATATAATTATGTTTCCAAATGCTGAAGTCATGCTAAAATTATAATGACACTAACTAGAAATGGCTTCCTAGGTTATTTTCATGTATTATTAAATAAGAAGATCAGGGGAAGTTTTTAATTGGTTTAGTAGCTTACAATTCAGCTTGAATTTAATCTGACACCCACTACCAATATAAAATTGGATTTGTTCATTTTCGAATATGATACCAAAAAACAATCTTAAAATATCCATGAAAAAACTATGACACTGGTGATGAAGGATTAAATGTGTACCAGAGTGTGCATAGAAGCAGTCTCTGTACATCTGCTAAGTTCTCCTAAAAATTAATGCGTAAGGTGCAGAAAAATGGATTAGAATGGGAATAAGGTATAATGTATACTACAATAAATAAGGCCTATTCACATGATAGAAGTTGTCAAAATGGCCTTTCTTAGTGCTTATGCTGCTAGTTCAGGCCTTATAGTACACACAGCTTCAGTGGCAAATAAATAACTGAATTCTGATGGATAAAATCCACCCCTCCTCCCACCTGATATGTTTTCTACTATTTGTGAGAACAGATATAGTTACAGCAGCAACCTCAAATATTTCTTGACTAGCCGCTGTTTAGAACAACCTCTGGTAGTGATTTAAGATGTAAAAAACTTAGAATCTGTAGGGAAAACCAAGCACACATAAAATATAAGTGGTAATAAGAGCTCAGGATTGGTAGAAATTGTGCTTCAATCAGATTTATAATAATGTTAAGAGAACTTTATTGAGGCCATAACAGTCTCTTCCTAAGCTTTGGATAGGATTTGTTATAGGAATTAAATAATAAAAGTAATGTATGATATTATTTAGTATCATGATACTTTCTAGTATTGTTAAACATCTACCCTATGAAGTGGCTCTTATTATTCCCATTTTACCCTTAGGAAAACCAAATAATTTGTACAGGAGGCACACAGTTGAAAAGTGTTAGAATTGGAATATGAATTCAGGACTCACTGATTCTAAATCCCAAGCCCTTTCCATTATACCATGCTGACTGCTAGTATCACCTCAAACTCTATTTTCCCTATTCAAACCATACTTTCATTTGGAAAACAGTAACACAACCTTCAGGTAATATGGAATTGTGACAAAACAGACCAAAGATCAGAGCTGAAGGATGAAGAGGTCAACTTCCTAGACATATCATTCCAGACATTGCTTAGATGACCTTTTTTTCATTGAGCACCAGGTGGCCCTAGACAGAAAAGACAATGTATCAGCTTGGAATTGCATTTGGCTGCAAGTGGCAAAGAACAGAAATAACAGTTGCTTCAATATGCGAGAGGTTTATTTCTCTCTCATAGAGTAAAAGTAGAAATATGTAGTCCAGAGCTATTTTTTTTTAAACATCTTTATTGGGGTATAATTGCTTTACAATGGTATGTTAGTTTCTGCTTTATAACAAAGTGACATACATATATCCCCATATCTCCTCCCTCTTGCTTCTCCCTCCCATCCTCCCTGTCCCACCCTCTAGGTGGTCACAAAGCACCGAGCTGATCTCCCTGTGCTATGCGGATGCTTCCCACTAGCTATTTTACATTTGGTAGTGTATATATGTCCATGCCACTCTCTCACTTTGCCCCAGCTTCCCCGTCCCCATGTCCTCAAGTCCATTCTCTACATCTGCGTCTTTATTCCTGTCCTGCCCCTAGGTTCTTCAGAACCTTTTTTTTTTTTTTTTTTTTTTTTAGATTCCATATATATGTGTTAGCAAATGGTATTTGTTTTTCTCTTTCTGACTTACTTCACTCTGTATAGTCCAGAGCTATTTTGACTGCTATGTGGTGATTCAATCAAGGACCTACGTTTTTTTTCCCTCTCTTAACATTTCATCATTCTTTGCAAAGTCTTCCAACTTTAGAATCACCTCCAGATCCAAAATGGCTGATGGAGTGAACACTCTTCATCATAACCTGCATTTCAGAGAAGCAGCAAGAATAAAGGGGAGGGCATATGCCAGCTCTGTCTGCTTCTAATAGAGCTTTCCCCCAATTCTACCTAGCAGCTTCCACTTATTTCTCATTAGCCAACTCCAGCTTCATGGAAGATTGGAAATGTAGTTATTTAGCTAGGAAAATTGTTGCCTAGAATAATACCTGGATTTTGTTACTAAGGAAGAGGGGAGAATGGATACTGAGTAGCAGTCTGGGCCCCAAGCACTAACGAAACAAAATAGTGAACACATTCCAGACATGCATTACCCAAGCAATTTGAGTAGCTTGGCTCTCTTGTTAAGGTTAATTGGGAGTTTGTGGAATCCCCACTGGGAGAGTTTCAAAGGGAAAACTGAGTGATCAGGTAATTTATGCAGCTCAAATCGGGTGAAAAATTCAGTTAAACTCTTATGATGGGCTCTGCATCACAAAGCTTTCTGTCTGCTTACATTTTCTCTCAGCCCATCAGCAGGAATTAACTTAATCAGCAGTACAAGATCAAACTATTATGTATGCAACTCTATATTCTAAGCAACTTTCCATCAATCTAGAAGCCAATTACATGATAAATCATCAAAATCCTGTCTGTATTTTCATGGTCAATTTTTTTAATTTTCATAATTCACATTCATAAATATATAATATATAACATTCACATGCCCTGATCATATTCAGATATTATATCCTCCAGGAAATATTTCAAATGATGCAATTCACAACATGGAGAAAAATTCTAAGTCAAGTTTAAGATTGCTTCTATAGTTTTCTTAGATCTAAAGTAAATTAATTCCTTAGTTGGAAAAAAGGAACAGGGAAGCAGTGTAGCACTGCACAATGAGCATGCACTTTGGACTTGAATAAATCTCAGTTTCAGTGCCATCTCAGACCATAATTCTCTTGATATTCGACTTTGCACAAGCTGTGTAAACTCCTTGAGCCTCATCTTGAATTGTAAAGTTGTGATTCTGGTACATAGCTAGGCCTGAGAACTTCTGTAGTGCAGAGTATTTAAGAAATGTGTATTTATTCTCCAATCATCAGCCTACTAAAAAGTCAGCCTTCCTTGGTTAACACAAGGTAGACCAAATTCCAAGAACTGGGCGCCTGCTTGCTAAGCCACCAGTTCAGAGATGGAACGTGGGTAGCAAATGTGTGGGACCGCATGGCTGAGCATATTTTATGGGATGGAGCCAGCACATTGAGTTTCTGATACTAATTCTTGTTGTCCTGAGGGGGACAGGCAGTCTGGACACAGTCCATTGTCTGTGAACTGAATTTGTCCTCAGACCAGCCCTTTAAGTCCTAGGAAAAGAACAGGCTGTGAGGAAAAATAAAAAACAAAGCCAAGCAAAAAACTGTGCTACTACATCTTGGAACACAGAAACTCCTGCTTTGAGATCTGTTGAAAACATTGTAACCCAATGGGGAGAAATGCACTTTCTTAGTTTTGCTGTAAACTCCAGTTGCATCTTTTGCTTCCCAAATTCTGACTTGAATACCTGGAAGTTGATGTGGAATAGCTGTAATACTCACTGTAAAAATAGGATAACAGAACAAAGCAGGTGACCATCCCCCATAACAGAGCAGTACAGTACGGTGGATATGCCCACCATGCTCAGCCCAGCTGACATGGCTCCTGGCAGGGAACTGCTCAGGGGACTGTTTGGGAGGAACTGGGGTTACTGATACCTGAGTGTGGAAACAATGGGAACGGAGTACCTGTAAGTCATCCTTCCAGAGCCTCCCAGAAATACATACAGAGGACAAGTAATACAAAGTAGTAAGAATCCTGAAGTTAAGCAGATGGAGATATGAGTCAACAAAATGTGATAATATACGCTATAGTAACATTCATTTATGTTTAAGTTTGTATTCGGGGTCTAGCAGCCTGTTCTCTGTCTTATTCACTATGTATGATCTTGTTTGTTAATGGGCAGAAGCTGAGTGGAGGTAAATCCTGATTATTTGTACTCTAGGACAGAAAGGGGAGTAAGGTTCCCCTAAGGAGCAGCAGTGATGTGTTGGGACCCAAGACTAGATACCACAAGGTTAAAACAGGTGGACCCAGAGTGTGTGTCAAGAAACACACATAAAGAACAGGCTGCCAGGGAGCTGAGGCTCGGGCTTCGGTCAGAGTGCAGGGAGAGGACGGGGGCTGGGGGCGTGAACACCGCCTGAAGGGGCTGATGCGCCACAGCTAGCTGGGAGGGAGTCCGGGAAAAAGTCTGGAGCTGCCGAAGAGGCAAGAGACTTTTTCTTCCCTCTTTGCTTCCTGGTGTGCAAGGAAAGGGGATTAAGAGCGCTGCTTAAAGGAGCTGCAGAGACGGACGTGAGCCGCGGCTGAAAGCGTGGACCCCAGAGATGGGCGTGGGATGCTGGGGCTGCTGCTGCTGCCGCCGCCAAGAGCCCTGTGTGCGAGTGCAGGTCACTGTCCACGCCCCCCTTCCAGGGAGGCTGTGCAGCCCGTCACTGCCGGGGTCCCGGGATCCAGGGATGACTTCCCTGGGAGAGCGCATGGCGTGCCTTGTGCTGCTGCAATGTCACGCCAGCCTCGGCCACCGCAGGCTCGCCCTGCACTCCGTGCCCCTCCCTCCCCCATGGCCTGAGTGAGCCAGAGTCCCCGAAGCGGCTGCTCCTTTAACACTGTCCTGTCTGAGCGAAGAACAGATGCCCTCCGGTGACCTACATGCAGAGGCGGGGCCAAATCCAAAGCTGAGACCCAGGAGCTTTAAGAATAAAGAAGAGGAAGGGAAATCTCTCCCTGTAGCCTCAGAAGCAGCGGATTAAAGCTCCACAATCAACCTGATGTACCCTGCATCTCTGGAATACATGAATAGACAACAAATCATCCCAAATTGAGGAGTCGTGTGGATGAAAGGTTCTTGGTGTTGCAGCCAGGAGTCAGTGCTGTGCCTCTGAGGTGGGAGAGCCAACTTCAGGACACTGGTCCACGAGAGACCTCCCAGCTCCACATAATATCAAACGGCGAAAATCTTCCAGAGATCTCCATCTCAACACAAGCACCCAGCTTCACTCAACGACCAGCAAGCTACAGTGCTGTACACCCTATGCCAAACAACTAGCAAGACAGGAACACAACACCACCCATTAGCAGAAAGGCTGCCTAAAATTATAAAAAGTCCACAGACACCCCAAAACACTCCACCAGACGTGGACCTGCCCACCAGAAAGACAAGATCCAGCCTCATCCACCAGAACAGTGGCACTAGTCCCCTCCACCAGGAAGCCTACACAACCCACTGAACCAACCTTAGCCACTGGGGACAGACACCAAAAACAACGGGAACTACGAACCTGCAGCCTGCAAGAAGGAGACTGCAAACACAGTAACATAAGCAAAATGAGAAGACAGAAAAACACAGCAGGAGAAGGAGCAAGATAAAAACCCACCAGACCTAACAAATGAAGAGGAAATAGGCAGTCTACCTGAAAAAGAATTCAGAATAATGATAGTAAAGATGATCCAAAATCTTGGAAATAGAATAGACAAAATGCAAGAAACAATTAACAAGGACCTAGAAGAACAAAAGATGAATCAAGCAATGATTAGAAACACAATAAATGAAATAAAAAATACTCTAGGTGGGATCAATAGCAGAATAACTGAGGCAGAGGAACGGATAAGTGACGTAGAAGATAAAATAGTGGAAATAACTATTGCAGAGCAGAAGAAAGAAAAAAGAATGAAAAGAACTGAGGACAGTCTCAGACCTCTGGGACAACATTAAACGCACCAACATTCGAATTATAGGGGTTCCAGAAGAAGAAGAGAAAAAGAAAGGGACTGAGAAAATACTTGAAGAGATTATAGTTGAAAACTTCCCTAATATGGGAAAGGAAATAGATAATCAAGTCAAGGAGGCACAGAGAGTCCCATACAGGATAAATCCAAGGAGAAATGCGCCAAGACACATATTAATCAAACTGTCAAAAATTAAATACAAAGAAAACATATTAAAAGCAGCAAGGGAAAAATAAATAACACACAAGGGAATCCCCATAAGGTTGGCAGCTGATCTTTCAGCAGAAACTCTGCAAGCCAGAAGGGACTGGCAGGACATATTTAAAGTGATGAAGGAGAAAAACCTGCAAGCAAGATTACCCATCAAGGATCTCATTCAGATTTGATGGAGAAATTAAAATGTTTACAGACAAGCAAAAGCTGAGAGAGTTCAGCACCACCAAACCAGCTTTACAACAAACGCTAAAGGAACTTATCTAGGCAAGAAACACAACAGAATGAAAAGACCTACAATAACCCAAAACAATTAAGAAAATGGGAGTAGGAACATACATATCGATAATTACCTTCAATGTAAATGGACTAAATGCTCCCACCAAAAGACACAGATTGGCTGAATGGATACAAAAACAAGACCCATATATATGCTGTCTACAAGAGACCCACTTCAGACCTAGAGACACATACAGACTGAAAGTAAGGGGATGGAAAAAGATATCCATGCAAGTGGAAACCAAAAGAAACCTGGAGTAGCAGTTCTCATATCAGACAAAGCAGACTTTAAAATAAAGACTACTAGAAGAGACAAAGAAGGACACTACATAATGATCAAGGGATCGATCCAAGAAGAAGATATAACAATTTTAAATATTTATGCACCCAACGTAGGAGCACCTTAAAACATAAGGCAAATACTAACAGCCATAAAAGGGGAAATCAACAGGAACACATTCATAGTAGGGGACTTTAACACCCCACTTTCACCAATGGACAGATCATCCAAAATGAAAATGAAACACAAGCTTTAAATGACACATTAAACAAGATGGACTAAATTGATATTTAGAGAACATTCCATCCAAAAACAACAGGATACACATTTTTCTCAAGTGCTCATGGAACATTCTCCAGGATAGATCATATCTTGGGTCACAAATCAACCCTTGGTAAATCTAAGAAAATTGAAATCGTATCAAGTATCTTTTCCAACCACAATGCTATGAGACTAGATATCAATTACAGGAAAAGATCTGTAAAAAATACAAACACATGGAGGCTAAACAATACACTACTTAATAACGAAGTGGTCACTGAAGAAATCAAAGAGGAAATTAAAAAAAATACCTAGAAACAAATGACAATGGAGACACGACGACCCAAAACCTATGGGATGCAGCAAAAGCAGTTCTAAGAGGGAAGTTTATAGCAATACAATCCCACCTTAAGAAACAGGAAACATCTCGAATAAACAACCTAACTTTGCACCTAAAGCAATTAGAGAAAGAAGAACCAAAAACACCCCAAAGTTAGCAGAAGGAAAGAAATCTTAAATATCAGATCAGAAAAAAATGAAAAAGAAATGAAGGAAACGATAGCAAAGATCAATAAAACTAAAAGCTGGTTCTTTGAGAAGATAAACAAAATTGATAAACGATTAGCCAGACTCATCAAGAAAAAAAGGGAGAAGACTCAAATCAATAGAATTAGAAATGAAAAAGGAGAAATAACAACTGACACTGCAGAAATACAAAAGATCATGAGAGATTACTACAAGCAACTCTATGCCATTAAAATGGACAACCTGGAAGAAAGGGACAAATTCTTAGAAATGCACAACCTGCCGAGACTGAATCAGAAAGAAATAGAAAATATGAACATATGAATCAGAAGCACTGAAATTGAAACTGTGATTAAAAATCTTCCAACAAACAAAAGCCCAGGACCAGATGGCTTCCCAGGCGAATTCTATCAAACATTTAGAGAAGAGCTAACACCTATCCTTCTCAAACTCTTCCAAAATACAGCAGAGGGAGGAACACTCCCAAACTCATTCCACGAGGCCACCATCACCTTGATACCAAAACAAGACAAGGATGTCACAAAGAAAGAAAACTACAGGCCAATATCACTGATGAACAGAGATGCAAAAATCCTCAACAAAATACTAGCAAACAGAATCCAACAGCACATTAAAAGGATCATACACCATGATCAAGTGGGGTTTATTCCAGCAATGCAAGGATTCTTCAGTATATGCAAACCAGTCAATGTGATAGACCTTATTAACAAATTGAAGGAGAAAAACCATATGATCATCTCAATAGATGCAGAGAAAGCTTTCGACAAAATTCAACACCCATTTATGATAAACACCCCGCAGAAAGTAGGCATAGAGGGAACTTTCCTCAACATAATAAAGGCCATATTTGACAAACCCACAGCCAACATCATCCTCAATGGTGAAAAACTGAAACTATTTCCACTAAGATCAGGAACAAGACAAGGTTGCCCACTCTCACCACTCTTATTCAACATAGTTTTGGAAGTTTTAGCCACAGCAATCAGAGAAGAAAAAGAAATGAATCCAAATTGGAAAAGAAGAAGTAAAGCTGTCACTGTTTGCAGATGACATGATACTATACATAGAGAATCCTTAAGATGCTACCAGAAAACTACTAGAGCTAATCAATGAATTTGGTAAAGTAGCAGGATACAAAATTAATGCAAAGAAATCTCTGGCATTCCTATATACTAATGATGAAAAATCTGAAAGTGAAATCAAGAAAACACTCCCATTTACCACTGCAACAAAAAGAATAAAATATCTAGGAATAAACCTACCTAAGGACACAAAAGATCTGTATGCAGAAAATTATAAGACACTGATGAAAGAAATTAAAGATGATTCAAATAGATGGAGAGATATACCATGTTCTTGGATTGGAAGAATCAACATTGTGAAAATGACTCTACTACCCAAAGCAATCTACAGATTCAATGCAATCCCTATCAAACTACCACTGGCATTTTTCACAGAACTGGAACAAAAAATTTCACAATTTGTACGGAAACACAAAAGACCCCGAATAGCCAAAGCAATCTTGAGAAGGAAAAATGGAGCTGGAGGAATCAGGCTCCCTGACTTCAGACTATACTACAAAGCTACAGTAATCAAGACAGTATGGTACTGGCACAAAAACAGAAAGATAGATCAATGGAACAGGATAGAAAGCCCAGAGATAAACCCACGCACATATGGTCACCTTATCTTTGATAAAGGAGGCAGGAATATACAGTGGAGAAGGGACAGCCTCTTCAATAATTGGTGCTGGGAAAACTGGACAGGGACATGTAAAAGTATGAGATTCGATCACTCCCTAACACCATACACAAAAATAAACTCAAAATGGATTAAAGACCTAAATGTAAGGCCAGAAACTATCAAACTCTTAGAGGAAAACATAGGCAGAACACTCTATGGCATAAATCACAGCAAGATCCTTTTTGACCCACCTCCTAGAGAAATGGAAATAAAGACAAAAATAAACACATGGGACCTAATGAAACTTCAAAGCTTTTGCACAGCAAAGGAAACCATATACAAGACCAAAAGACAACCCTCAGAATGGGAGAAAATATTTGCAAATGAAGCCACTGGCAAAGGATTAATCTCCAAAATTTATAAGCACCTCATGCCGCTCAATAACAAAAAAACAAACAACCCAATCCAAAAATGGGCAGAAGACCTAAACAGAAATTTTTGCACAGAAGATATACAGAGTGCCAACAAACACATGAAAGAATGCTCAACATCTTTAATCATTAGAGAAATGCAAATCAAAACTACAATGAGATATCATCTCACACCAGTCAGAATGCCCATCATCAAAAATTCTAGAAACAATAAATGCTGGAGAGGGTGTGGAAAAAAGGGAACACTCTTGCACTGCTGGTGGGAATGTGAATTGGTACAGCCACTGTGGAGAACAGTATGGAGGTTCCTTAAAATACTACAAATAGAACTACCATATGACCCAGCAATCCCACTACTGGGCATATACCCTGAGAAAACCATAATTCAAAAAGAGTCATGTACCAAAATGTTCATAGCAACCCTATTTACAATAGCCTGGAGATGGAAACAACCTAAGTGTCCATCGACAGATGAATGGATAAAGAATATATGGCACATATATACAATGGAATATTACTCAGCCATAAAAAGAAACGAAACTGAGCTATTTGTAACGAGTTGGATAGACCTAGATAGAGTCTGTCATACAGAGTGAAGTAAGTCAGAAAGAGAAAGACAAATACCATATGCTAACACATATATATGGAATTTTAAGAAGAAAAAAAATGTCATGAAGAACCTAGGGGTAAGACAGGAATAAAGACACAGACCTACTAGAGAATGGACTTGAGGATATGGGGAACGGGAAGGGTAAGCTGTCACAAAGCAAGAGAGAGGCATGGACATATATACATTACCAAACGTAAGGTAGATAGCTAGTGGGAAGCAGCCGCATCGCACAGGGAGATCAGCTCAGTGCTTTGTGACCGCCTGGAGGGGTGGGATAGGGAGAGTGGGAGGGAGATGCAAGAGGGAGGGGATACGGGAACATATGTATATGTATAACTGATTCATTTTGTTATAAAGCAGAAAGTAACACACCATTGTTAAGCAATTATACTCCAATAAAGATGTAAAAAAAAAAACAAAAAACAGGCTGCCAATTCCAGTATGGTCAACGGATAAGCTAAAGTACTCAGGAAATCAGCACTGAGTTCACAAATTCAAGAACTCTTTTGGACAAGAGAAATTATACTGTAGGTTGAAAGTAAGAGGTTGAGCGACAATGTGGTAAACAAATAAAAATGAAGTTATCCATTATAAGACAGCAGATAAATGTACAGATATGGCTTTTGTTTGGTTCCTCTGACCATCGTAGGAACAAATGTCAAAAGGCATGACTGGATTTGTAAATAGCATGTGAGCATGAGCCTCGAATCTACTTAGAATCTTGCTTCTTTGTAGTTGGGGACCCCATATGACTATTGCCAATCCTTTAGGATGCTGGAGTTCTGTAACTTGGGCCCCAGTCCCATTTATCCTAATAATTAATTGCCATATATTTCCTTATTTAATGATAACCATCTCTCACCTGTCTGATATGTCCTTCTTCCAGATTCTACTTTGGTTTCTTTCACGTATCTAAAACCATCCTCATATAACTCTTGCTGAAAATCTCTGAAGATAACAAAGACTTGCCTGAATCTCTACCTAGTACCATACTTTAGATTATGCTCTACTTGCCTACTTGGCTATTGTTGACAGATGCTGGATCTGCCTTTAAGTACCTATTCCTCTGTAGTAACATATAGGTTCTATGCCCCACTTCTTAATTGGTCAACTAAGAAGCACTGCTGAGAGAACCTTCTCTTCCAGGTTGGTTCTTACTGCCTGTCAGGATCATGTAAACACAATTAAACTACTAGCCCAGGGCACAAAGCTTTAACCATAATAGAAACTTTGTTCCAAAGAACAAGTACTATTTAAAATAAACTGGATGTCTTAGCTTAAAGGGCTTGAAAACAAAACTAAAAGGTAAGGTTGTGCGGCATCAAAAGGATCAGGACTTGGGGTCCCACCTCAAGGTAACCAATCTGCCATCTTATTAGGTTTCTTTGTACCTGGTAGTGATTGAACAGTCCTGTTGCTCAGCCACATAGCAGAATCTTTTCTCCAACCTTTGTCTGGAGTTGAACAAATCTTCTAGAGCTTTTCACCTCTCTTTAGATAGTTTTCCTAGATATAGCCTGTGTTTGTATTGGACACTTCTAGATTTTAAATTTGCATCCAAAGCTACCCTTTCCTTTTTTATTTGATTTTATCAATCACCTCACCTCCTAAAACAGGAACTATTCTAAAATTAGATTTGAAAGGCTATAGATCTCCTTTAAAGATGTTCATTTTGGTTTTGCAGTCACTCCTACTCAGATAGAGAGGCTATCTTTTCATCTGGGGTTTTCTTTAGAACTCTCACTTCCGTTTTTGAATTTCAAAGTAAGTACAAACTATGTTTTATGCAAAATCTCTTCTGGTAGCTCATTATGTCAGTAAAGAGGAACAGATGAACTGGTTCAGCTAGAGTCTTCCACCAGTAATTGTGTGGGATCACCATGGCCCAGGATCTGGTCCTTAATATTTCAGGCTGATTAATATTCAGGCTAATAGACCAAATGACATGCCATTAGATGATTTGACTCAAGAACTAGGGCTGTTCCCCTGCAAAGAGCTCTTCCCCCTGCCACTCAGGAGACTAAATTACAAATCTGAAGGTAGCAGTATAAGCTTGGAACAGGACAAGGGATGCTGGATATGCTCAAGATATTTTTATCAAATTATGGTGCATAAATGACTTATCCTGATTTATATTAAAAATGTTCACTATGAAATAAAGTTCTTTTGGAATCAGTCATTAAGATTCTCTGCTGAACAACAGGAAACAAATTCTCCATCTTTTAAATTTCTCATCTTAGATTTAATTTAAACTATATTAGAAATGTTATGGAAGCACAATTCTTAACTCATGCATTTGAACATGATAGAGTTTGGGGGGTGATGCCTATGTCTTCTTGGTTAGATCCAGGGGATATTTGGGTTCCAATACATTTATAAACCTTCCCTTTGCATATGTGATTAATGCTCATTTTACTTTCAGGATATTTGTCTGAAGTTGTCCCCAATTCCTGAAAATTAACATTATAATCCTTATCACACAGATAGCATATTATACTCTCTAAAGAAGGACAAGCTCTATGTGATGGCCACTTTCAAGGTTATATATCCATTATATATCCATTGCTCATATATTTAGTTTTTACTTTAAAAAGTATAGTAGTTTGCCTTGAAGTTTAAAGTGTATTGGCCTCCCTTCTCAAAAAGTGTATTGGCCTTCCCTTCTCAAAAATTTCTAATAAAAATGTCTTTGCCTCTGTGGCCTGACACATGGTAAACTCTGAAGCTGAATATTTTAATCCAAGCTCTGGGTCATTCTTTTAAAAGTACATAATCTTAAATTTTATTATTGGATAAATTAGAATTAATATAAAAAGTCTCAGACAACAAAGCATTAGACTAACAAAGACCCTGTTAATAATAACTTGACTTACAGAAAGACTCATTGCTGAGCATAATATGACTCTGCAAAATGCTGTGTCATAGCATGTGCTCCAACTGTATGTGAGAGACATAAAAGCTATCTTACTTAAGTACATTTTTTAAAAAGGTCATTTATTTTTCCAATCCATGGGTGACTATTTAGATGTATTTTAAGCATATGATTTTTTTCTAGTTAGATTACATTCATTGAGATGAAAATGTTGGCAGCTTGTAAGTAAACAATTTAGATATGCCAGGTGCACTGATATTTTATCATGAAGTAGAGATGTTTTGTACCTTTGCTGCAATTATTTTTTATGAGATTTGGAAAAAGATGGAGTATTTAGTATTAAACATAAATTAAATCTGAGCATTTTCTGTAATACTTTTCATTCTTACACAGTTTTGTTGATTGGCCTTATTTTAATACCAACCACCTGGGGAACAGTAGTGCACATATATCTTGACAAACACAATCTGAAGCCTTATTTCATTAGTCCCTAAGCACTAAATTGCTTTCCATTTACCAAAGAAAGTCTGAATTAATTTATATGAGTTTTCTCTAAGGTGCTTTTTACATTTGTGTGCATTATTCTTGTAATCCTG
Source organism: Hyperoodon ampullatus (assembly GCF_949752795.1). Classification (NCBI taxonomy): domain Eukaryota; kingdom Metazoa; phylum Chordata; class Mammalia; order Artiodactyla; family Ziphiidae; genus Hyperoodon; species Hyperoodon ampullatus. The sequence continues at coordinate 11,409,307 of NC_136918.1, forward strand.
GTTATATTCCTAAATCAGAGGAAGGAATAGGTAGCATTCACTCATACACATGATTATTTGTATATTAATACCTAGTACTTGTCAAGAGCAGAAGAGTTTGATATTTTATCTTGCTTTAAGCTAACAAGCTATCCTGCCACAGTTTCTATAAGTAGAAACTGGATGTTGGTAGAAGACATGATACTCTTGGATCAGAGATGAAGAACTTCAATTTACAACACAGCAAGCAGCTTAAGTTTCCTGTTGGCTTCAGTTCCCCTTGCCCCCAAATTCCGCAGTGGCACATGAAACGCCCTTAGTGGACGTCACGCACACAGTGGTTTTGCTACAACTGAGGAGACTTAAACTTAGGCTACTTAAATGTTTTATAAAGCAAACTCTCCACGCTTTTTCCTGAAGGCTCACATTAGCTTTTATGTGCTCAGTTGTAAACACACTTGTGCTCCCCTCTGGAGGGGGCTACTATCTATATCTTCTAATGCTCTTCCTTATACAAATATCCTTGAAAAATACTCTGGAAAAAAAGATGTCTACGCCTTCGCTTACAAGATGTGCAGAAAACACAAGAAACTCAGGGAGAATTGCCTCCTAACCATACTTTATAGAGATATATTTTTATGGTAACGAATCAGCCAGACTGTTTTATTTTAGATATAACACCGAGAGACTGAATATTCAGAGGAACAATAGTCAGACCATTATATGAAAATAGAACTCTCTCTGGCTCCCAACCTCTGCAGCAACCAGCCCTAGAAGCCAAATCACAACCTCTGTATAAACCAGACCCAGATGGACAGAACTTGGTCAATGACTACCAACTTTACTATTTTGCCTCCTGCTTCCAACTCAGGACCAAGTAGAGAAAGCCAAATATGTTCCCCAGGCCTATCACACAAGAGGCCCTGCTTCTAGTTAGCCATCCTCCAGCTTCCCCTGCCAACGACTTCCAATCAAGCATATCTGAAGCCTTTCCTTTTTTTTTTTTTTTTTTTTTTTACTATGAAACTGTCCCACTCCTCCACCTGCCTTGAGTCTCTGCCAAACACAGGTGATGGACTAACTCCCTTGTGATAGCAAGTTCTGAATTGCCTCTGTTTTCATTTCAGTGGCTTTCTTTTATTTCCACAATATACATATTTAAACAAATATGAAAATTAGAACCGGATCCAGCAACAGTCTAATTTCTATAAAAGATACCAAATTAAGACATTATGGCTGTATGTGTGTGTGTTTTAAAAGATCTGGATAGAATTCAGGGAAACAAATTAATCTAAATGGTGTAATCTTTGTGGATTTGTATATATTTTTTATGTAGTGTGAGTGCTTAACACTAATGAAAAAAGCAAAAATCTCAGTTTTCTTAAGTTACAGATTCAGTCTCTAGATACTTATGAAATGCCATATAGCTAGAGATACTAAGAATAGCTTAAAAAATCCCTCTACCATATAAATATTTAAAATCTATTAAAATTATATTGCTTTTATAACCTTACTATCCATGAAATGGTTTAGATGAGATAACCTTCCATGCTGTTTTTTAGTGCAAAGAAAGAAGGAATTTTGCAAGCAGTAGCTGGCCTTATCAACACTGGGGACATATAAAATGTGTAAACTGAAAGGTAAAAGGCACCAAAATTCTAAAATATGCCTTTCTATAAAGACCAAAGAAATGTGGTCCAGAATTTGCTGCTTTTTATATTTTGGCTGTGTCTAGCAGATATTAGGCATTCAAGCATGTTTGTTTAATACATGAGTGAGAATATTTTTAGAAGCAGAATCTCAAAGCCCTCAATTTGTCCTTGTAACCTTGACCACTGAGGGGCCAAGGAGAAGGTACATGGCTGGGGATTTGTACCTTATCTGTAGCCCCCTGACTCCTGTATGCAGTTCAGTGGAGATTTCATAGATATCAATATGATCACCTCTTTTAAGCACAAACACAGATAACTCCATTCTGTCATCTATAAGTGCTCTCACCCCCAAGCAAACATTTCCATGGGAAAGTAAAGCAACTAAAATAATTGGGCTAATTATAGACTCAGAATAATGACATTCTAGCTATGCATTGACTAAAAGTGGATTGTTAGAGGAATGAGTGAGATTAGAGAGAGGACACTGGTAGAGAAAACTGACAGGAGTTGTTTCATTTGGGAAGAATTTGGGTAGCTGATTATGGGTAGCCAACGATGGAACAGGATATGGTACCTAGGAAAGGACTGAATGATTCCTCCCCTGGCTCACCTGAAATTACATCTCATGGGCCGCTGTTAGAGACTGTGGCCTATGGTGTAGACAAAGATGATTCTGTTTCTGTATTAAGGCAATTTTTGAAATTCACCTAAAACACACCTAAAGTGAATCTAGGGTAAAGTTTGTTTTCATATAATTTTATTTTCCCTTGTTTCTGTGTTATAAAAAGAAGGAAAGCTTTATCTTGAACAGATGACAGTGTAGGAAATAGAAGATACACTTAGAAAACTAAAGTGCTAAAAAATTACTAATACAACGTGCAGAAAGAATAAAAATATTCATTTTTAAACTTCTAGAAGAATTCACTGCTATTTTGAAATCTTGTTCTAGAGTAATAAATGTCCAAGTGGCCAGATAAAAATGCTAATTAAATTGGCTTTTAGCTTCAGTGCTGTGAGGTCTGAAATAAGTGTACATTCTCTGTCACATCAAATGAATGAGGCTTAACCTTAAGACTATCAGAGGAAAATCAACATTCTTAGGAATTTGCTGCAGGTTCTTTTCTAATCTTTTTTAGATTAGTCATTTTCAAAGGACTTCTATTTGTCTTCTTGCAGGATACTCAAGTTTTATTCAGTAAGTTGGCATCTGTCATTTAGTTGCCACCATTTTTTTTTACTTTTCTTTCATTTTTTAATTTTTATTTTTAGTAATGCCATTGGGCTTGGGAGGTGAGGAAGGGCAAAGACTTGTCAGTTATTTGTGGTACTCTCATTGGCTCACTTTGGTTGGTGTTGCATTTGTGTGTTTCTTGGGGGCAAGTACAGGTGGATGTTTTGATTTAACTAAGTGGTCATTTTCACTTAGTGAAGAGTTTTAAAATTTTCAAGAAAAACTGACTTTTGCTGAATTGATGAAATCAAGCAGTAATTTTGGTGTCTTGGGAATGAAGGTAAACAGGGACTCAAGTAATCTAAGAGGTTACCCAGTTACTACTTGCTTGCACCAAGATGAACTCAATGTCTTACGCTATGAAATGGATCTTATTATAATTTCATATTTTAAAAACAGTCTTGGTCTAAATCATGTCTAAAGTGTTTCTAATGCTTTATGTTTTTATATCAATTTAAAGTTAAATTGAATTTTTTATGAGGTAGTCTCCAGAGAAATCCTTGGTTTAAATTCCTTTCTGGCAAATATTACTATTTTGGATCAGGCTTGAATACAATTGAGGGTGAACTTTTTCTTTAACGCTTAATCTGCTCTAAGTTTATTTCAATTTTTATAATACCCCAACCTTTGACAGTCTCAGATACCAGTGTCCTCAAGCTGTTCTGACCAGGCAGCCTCATGACCTTTTGAGATGGCAACATCCTGAAAAACCTTAAAATAATCACAATCTCTCTTACACAGGGCTGGTTCCTGTCTCAATCCTCAATTCTTGTGTAAATGGAAGTTACCATCAACCTATGCTTAGATACTAAACCACAAACAATTACTCTTAAATTTAGAATAAGACCTCAAGCATCAGTGGTAATACTGAGGTGAGGCTGTATTGTTTTTGACTTTTGCACACTGTATTTGAAATCAAAGGCATAAATACTTCATCTAATAAAACTATATTCAAATTAGGCCCAGACTTCCAAACCTCTAAAATCGCTTTCTTTGATACCTCTAGGCCAGATGTTTGCTAGCAATCCCATCTCATCCCAGCAAACACACTATCTTCATAGTCAGTCTTCTTTCTCTCTCCCTCCCTCCTTTCCTTCCTTCCATCCTTCCTTCAGTTCTCTCTCTCTCTCTCACATACAGACGCACACACACACCACTACATGTGGTGGCATTCACATGTGTGGGACATTCTCTGTGCTGTTTTAATTTTATTTATTTAATTAATTTATTTATGGCTACGTTGGGTCTTCATTGCTGTGTGTGGGCTTTCTCTAGTTGTGGTGAGCGTGGGCTACACTTCATTGTAGTGTGTGCACTTCTCATTACAGTGGCTTCTTGTTGCGGAGCATGGGCTCTAGGCGTGCAGGCTTCAGTGGTTGTGGCACACGGCTCAGTAGTTATGTGCTGTTTTTAGCTCCACCCCTCACTCTCTCACTTAAGAAAGCACATCAGCATTAATGTAAATGAGTGATGGTGTCAATAGGAAAACTGCAATGACTGTCTAATTTGTAAAGAACAAATAGTTTGAAAATTGTAGTGTGTATCTATTGTAATGTCTCCTGAATCATGTAAACTTTTTCACTAGGTAACAATGTGACTCCCCAGAGTGATACATCCAGTCACTCTAGCCCAAATCCCTGAAAGCATCCTTAATCCCTCCCACTGCATCTGCCTCCAATCCATCAGCCATGCCCTTAGCAATCCCTTCAACATTTAGATTTCCACCTCCAAGGCTGCCATCGTAGTCCTTGCCACTGTATCTCTTGCCTAGGTCACTTAATTATCCTCCTCAGTAGGCTTCTCACTTCCATTCTCACTCTGCAGTATCTCAGTCTCCACACAGAAGTAAGAATGATCTTCTGAAGACTAATACTAGTTGAGACATTGCTAAATAAAACCATAGAATTAAACGCAGACATCTCCCCACCTCTGCTAAGTCTTTGCACAGCCAGTTCCTGCTTATCTCTTGAGTGCATTCTATAGCTTTTCCTCTTTGCTCACTAGGCTCAGCTGCCCTGCTCTGTTTTCCTCTAAGAAAACATGGAGGCTTTGCTTGGCTTAGTGCTTTTGCCCTTCAATGAGTCTGATTCATCAGGCTTGGCACATGGCTGGGCTCCTTTGCAGGCTTAGCTTACCTACTTATCCTCCATCCACTGCTTCTCCTCATTAATTCCCATCACATAACTGTGTTTACTTTCTTTATAGCATTCAGCAGACACTGAACTTACTTTTAAAATTTATTTACTTTGTGTTCATTTCACAGTAAAACACAAGTTTCCAAGGGCAATACCCTGCCTTTTTCACTTCTGTATCCACTGCATCCAGACTAGTACATGACCAGAAGATAATCAATGATATTTATTGAATTGTTGATCCATGTAATCATTCACTAACAATATGAGAAATCCAAGTCCAGGTACCAAATATCCATTTTATAATGTTAAGCATGTTTTACATGTTCTATAGTGATACAATTTTACAGTTACACACCGTGTAACATACATAAAGTAGGATGACACAATGGAAAGAGCATGAATTTCAGCATCAGACAAAACTAGATTTAAATTTTAGCTCTAGTCACCCTCTGAAGTGAACGTTTTTAGTTTTAGAAGTCAGGATAGTGTTTAAATTTGGGAAGAGAGAGTGGGTAGTGATTGGAAAGGGTAATGAGAGGGGTTTCTAGGAGGTTTGTAATGCTTTATTTCTTCATCTGAATAGTGGTTACACAAGTGCATTGACAGTTCACTGACTTGTAAGCTAATGTGATTTTCCAAATCATATTATATATATTACATAAATTATATATATGTAATTCTACATATATTATGTATTCCTATTATGCATATAATTATACATAATTAATTCTATATATAATCTTTAAATTAAAATATGTATAAGGTAGTGAATTTCTTGGTCCAAGGGTCTGAAACATAGTTAAGTTCTTAACACTTACTGCCAAATTTTCCTTCGGAAATTATTGTTGGTGTGCATGCCCATCATTTTCTCATTCATTTACTCAACGAATGTTTACTGTTTACTTAACAATCACCATAATTGACGGACCCTTGACAACTCAGAATCCTCTCATGAAAGTATATCTTTATTACTTCATAGCGAAATATGTAACATGTTTTGCTTTTTTATAATTGGTGAAGTGACATGATTTTTAATATTTTTCCACTGAAATTTGTTGCCTTGTTAATTATCCATTCACATTGTGCTAAGTTTTATTTTGAGGTTGCAAGTTCTTTAAGTATTAATAATTAATTCTTGTATTAAGTATCATCCCTAATTTTCCTTTTTATGATAGGATTAGGACTCTGGAGAAAGGCTGTGGATCCATAAAACTGCCACCAAATTTCTCCTGTCCCTCTCCCAATTACACTGTCACTTTTATATAGCAAAAGATTGGAAGGGGGTGTACTAAAATACTGATGGAAACATGATGGTACAAATACAGATAATTTGAATTTTCTTCTTCATATATATAGTGTTTCTTTTTATTACTTTTCCAAATTTAACATGTATAGGGTTTTAATTTAAAAAATAAATAAAACCTAAGACAGTTAATACAGAATTTGGTACATAGAATATGTTATTTTTTTCTACATATCACTCTTATTTTCTTCTTTTATTACTCTTTCTTTCCTTGCTAAATCTTTTCCATGCTATAAAAAATCTGGGATGCCTATAGTATATACTTCCTTTGAAATTTCTTTATGGGGAATGTGTGTTCATCTTAGAAGACAAATGTAGAAATCTAATAGAATGATGACCATAAATCCTTGGTGGCTTAGTAGTAGTAGGAATAACAGTAACAGTACTAATAGTACTGCATGCCCTTTGAGAAGCTGTTGATGGACATTTTTAAACTGCAAGTTGATGATGGTGACTGTTGAGATGGTTGAAAATATTTATTGACTAATTGGTGTCAGTCAGCCTTCTAAGCACTGTGTGTGCTTCATCTTATTTAATACAACATACCTACATTGTAGATTTTAATGTTATCCCCATTTTACATAAAAGGAAATAAGGCTTTGTATAGTTTGTGTAATTTGACCTAAGACACCCAGGTAGTAAATGGTGAACCTGTGATTCAAACCTGACTGAAATCTGATCCCAGGTACAAGCATTTATGAAGGACAAGTACAAGGAATGATTGTGCCATTTACAATGAGCATGGCAGGCCCAGGGGTGGATGAAAAGTTCCTGCCCTCAAGGACCTCACAGTCTCCTAGTGGTACCAGATGAACATAATAGTCATTTTAACACAGTTTGATGAACGCTATTCCAGAGGAAAGCATAACACTGTGAGAGCATATAGGGGCACATCTACTCCATGTTAATGCTGAGTATTTTTTCTTACACCCACCCCCAAAATTGCCTTTTCTCATTACAAAAGCAATCTAGATTCAATGAAACATAATCCAAATACCCATATAGATAAACTGAAGACAAATTTAAAACAAATAAAAAGTTTATAAAGCTATCACTTAAGATAGTATTTATTATCCTTTCAGACCTTTATGAACATAATTTTACAAAACTGGGATCACAGAGCACACACTCTGTGGTAACCAAGGCTTCCATGGCTAAGCTTTACTACATGTTGCTTCCTTAGCCTAGAAGATTCTTCCTTTTAAACTTCACCAGTCAAATTTCTATTGCTTCTATGCTGTACTTATCCTCAAAATTAATTACTCTGTTAAGTTCATTTATACTATAGTCAATATTTTTCATCTTTGTATTTATTTTAATTTTATACTTAGATTAAAGGTACATATTTAAGCAGAGATTTTTGTATTTCTAACTCTCCCTTTTTTTTTTTTTTTTTTTTTTGTGGTACGTGGGCCTCTCACTGTTGTGGCCTCTCCCGCTGCGGAGCACAGGCTCCGGACGCGCAGGCTCAGCAGCCATGGCTCATGGGCCCAGCCGCTCCGCAGCATGTGGGATCCTCCCGGACTGGGGCATGAACCGGTGTCCCCTGCATTGGCAGGCAGACTCCCAACCACTGCGCCACCAGTGAAGCCCTAACTCTCCCTAATGAGTATTTCGTTCATAGTATGTCATAGTGACACATGTTGGAAAAGTGATCACATATTAATAGCCTCATAACACTGAGTGTTTTAAGTTCAATGATGGGAGATTTTCCTGAATATGATCCATAAGGAACCACTTGGTAAATATTAGTTGAACTAATGATACATTATAAACATAATTTATTTTTCCAACCTCATCTTTTAAAAAGTCTGAAAAGTATTTATTGTATGTTTATACCATAAATTATTTATTAATCCCTTACAGTTTAACAGCTGCCTTGTTGATATTTTTACATGATCATTCATGCTGCAGCAATAAAAACATCATACTTTTTACCCCCCAAAATAAGTTGCTAGAAATAGAATTGTTATATATAAAAAATTTACCTTTGTAAGACTATTGACAAATTAAACAATAATAGAACATAATAGAATAACTCTCAGAGATCAATATAATATTCAGGACAGGCCATTTATTCAATCATTTGCGTTTGTTTGGTCCCCTGAAAAAGCAGTCATCTCTAATTGTATTTTTTCAGCTACTTTTCCCTGTTTTTTTTTCTGTTTTTGTTGTTGATGTCCCACTTTGGTCAAAAGTACATAGATTATCCAAAGTCAGTTAGTTCAAAAGTGGGAAGAGTGGTAAAGAAATAGACTCAGTTATTAATGATGATTTATTTAAAACATGACATATTAGGCCATCCTTATATTTTGAAAGTATAATCTAACTTTTCTTATACCACATTATTTGGAGCCCATCCATAAATCTTGAGTGCTTGGTATTGATTTTATTTAACATTAGGATAGTGTTTTTGCATATGTGACAACTTAAAAGCAGAGGTTTGAGTACAGTTATGAATTATTATAATTCAATTATCATAAATTAAATGGTGTCACTACTTACCTTGCTTTATTATTAACTCATGCTATGGTTGTACAACTATAAATATAATTCAGGAACACTTTTATCTATGCCACCTAATTTTATACCTAAAGCATTCTTCAAGACTTAATCATTTTAGAAGTGTAATTATGTGGTAGAGGTTGCTAATTGACTCTCAGAATTCCAACATTCTTTTCCTCTTTAGTAATAAAACTGTAATATTATTTGGGATGACAACGAGCCCTGTTAAGAGACTAGATTTCTATAGCTTCCTGGAACTTAGGTGTAGCTATATAACTAAATTTTGTCATATTAAATGTAAGGAAAAGCATTGTCTATGACTACTGATAATTCTCCCTTTCCCTTTATTTCTACCACTTGTTTGCCTTGAGCTAAAGCAGTCACCTTTGATAATGAGAGGATGTTAAAGTGCTTGTGAGCTCGCCAACAATGGAGCCCACAAACCAGCCCTGAACTGTCTATACCTGGATTTGTTTTTACACGGAAGTATAATCCTTTGTTTTTGAACCAATTTTATTTGGTATGTTTTATGCATACAACCAGGTCTAATCCTAAATACAATATATTTATATTTATCCCAAGTATTCAGACTATACTCAGAAACCAGATTGACAGTTTTACTGTTCATTGTCTATGGAGTGTCTATGAGTTTCTCAACTGAAAATCCTAAAGTAGAGGAGACAAAATCTGTTGCCTAGGATGGCAGTTCTGATAGGAGATGCTAACAATGTCAATGTTTTTCTTTTACTAAGTAGTCCTTGTTTTAATTATTTATTACTGTAACAAATTACCACCAACCCTTGGATTAATAAAACATGTTTATTATCTCACAGTTTCTGTAGGTCAGGAGTTGGGCATGGCTTTGATGGGTTCTCTGATTCAGTATCTCATCTAAAAGCTGTAGTCAAGGTGCTGGCCATGGCTGCAGTCTAACTTAAGTTAAACTGGGGAGGGAATGCTTCCAGGCTGAATGAGGTCTTAGCTCTTTGTTGGCTATCAGCCAAGAGCTGCCCTCATTTTATGACTGGTTGTTGACCCAAGGCCACCCTTGCTCTCTTACCACATGGACTTCCCCAATATGGCCACTGACTTTATCATAGCCAGCAACAGGGAGCATCTCTAGTAAGACAGATGTTAAAATCTTATGTAGCATAATCACTGATGTGACATCCTGTCACTGCACCTTTGCCATATTCTGTTGTTAGAAATGAGTAACATGTCCCACACACAAGAAACAGGAGGGGATTGCACAGAGGTGTTAGTACTAGGAGGCAGGGATAAATGGGATAGTCTGTATGCCACAATCCTCTGAAACACTTAAAAAAATTATACATGCCATATTTCTACTTACCTTTAATACTTATCAATCTAAGGTCTTTTGCAGAATCTTATTTTTCAATTTCTGTGAATTGTTATTATTTCCCAAGGAATCATAGAACCTCACCTGGCTTTGGAACAATCTGCAAAATATAAAATATACTTTTCGGGCTTCCCTCGTGGCGTAGTGGTTGGGAGTCCGCCTGCCAATGCAGGGGACGCAGGTTCGTGCCCCGGTCCGGGAGGATCCCACATGCCACAGAGCGGCTGGGCCCATGAACCATGGCCGCTGAGCCTGCACGTCCGGAGCCTGTGCTCCGCAACAGGAGTGGCCACAACAGTGAGAGGCCCGCGTACCGCAAAAAAAAAAAAAAAAAAAAAAATATATATATATATATATATATATATATATATATATATATATCAATTCGTTCAGCCAAACCACCACAGATCTTAAGTCATTCTGATCTGAGTATGTATCTCTGTTGTTTACCATTGAATCAGCTCAAGGAAAAGAGAAAATCCCCCCTAAATTGATTGTATCCATTTTAAGACAAATAGTAAACGTTTATAGTGTGCTGTATGAAAAAATTAATATACACATTTTCCTGCTTTATTGTTTTACAATGAAATTAAGTATGAAATATATGAGAAGAGAAATACTTTGCAAAAAAGCTTACAGCTATGCACTGAAGTTAATAGTGGGAGTCAAATAGAAGTTTACTTTTGTTCCTGGATGAACACTAAACATTTAAATCGGGGCATGAAATATTATATAAGTGAAGAAATATGTATTTTCTAGCACAGTTCCCAGATTTTGAATCCTGGTTTCTGAATATTCCTTGGCATGTTTTAAATTTATGAAAATGTGTTATCCCATTTAGAAAATTGGTGATAATTAGAAAAAAAAAGGGTTGTATAAAAAATTGGCAGGGTAGAAATAGAGAGGTTTGCAATGCAGCTTTGAGAGAGATAAGGAAGGCTGAGCCAAAGATACTGCGGATTTAGGACTGCATTCCTCTAGGGGAGGGAGCTGGTCGGTCCCTTAACTTTACTGCTGGAATCTTGCTAAGATCTGTCAGGAGGCAATATATTATAGTGTTTACAAGGGCACATTCTGTGAAACACTGAGTTCAAATTTTCACTATAAATTTACTTGCTGAATGACCATGGCAGGATCATTTATTATATTTGAGCCTCAATTTTTTTCAGCTGTAAATTGAGACTAAAATTGATATCTCTCAGGGGTGTTGAGTATTCAATGAGATAGCATTGATGAAGTGTCAAATCAGTTCCATAAATGATGTATAATTGTAAAGCTAAAAGAGATAACTAAGTGTGTGTTTTTATGTATATGTGTTTATTTATGTGTGTGTGTGTGTTGTGTTTGTGTGTGTGTATTTTGGATAGGTATGGATGGTAAACGGAAAATCATTCTGGAGTATTGCTCCTATAGTTAACGAGTAACATACTTAGCAAGTTTATTTTCTTTTTAATGTTGAAGTTCATTATCCTGTATCCCTAAAGCTGATAAAAGACCAGAAACAAGACTCTGCCAATCGAATATTGTATTTGAAGTGCCCAGCACATTTATTGGCTCATAGTAGGCCCTCAATAAATACAAATTCCCTTCTTAACTATCCTGAGTCCATTACTGAAATTCAATAAAATATCTCTGTATACAAATGCTTTTAATTTTATAAAGTAAAACTTTTTTTGTCCTCAAAATGCACTTTTTCCTTGGGAGAATCACAGTCTACTTTACTCTTGTAGTAAAGCTTGCTTATGGATGAAAATATGAGATGATGTTCTTTGTAGGAAGAATGTTTGAAATTAAATTTTATGTAAAATCCCGTAAATCTATGAGTGACAAAGCTTGTAACTTGAATATTAGGTGACGTTCTACTTTCCAAATTCTTCTAAGAACATTTTAAAGTATATTTATTAGAAGCAATTGAATTGTTATTTTAAATGACACTTTTCATTGCCTTATCCCAATTGCTAAAAATGAACCTCAAATTTTATAGAAACCAGAATCTGATTAAACCTGCTCCTGAAAGCTGTTTCTCTACATTGTAAAATTTCATTAGCATATTAGACTTTGAAAACTCATTCAATGGTGTACATTTATTCTTACCTTTCTGGTCTTTGCTCTTCACATGTTATCAAGTATATTATTTTAAAAGCATTTTATACTGTGATTAAATTATTTCTATCTTAATTCATTTGTAACAAGGATGGTATAATCTTTGAATTTTATGAATATGTATTATCCGTTAACTGCAAATATCAGTAATAACAAAGAATGTGTCTATTTGGAATTAAAAATAAAATTGGAGCTGCTTTCTAGCATGTTTATTTTCTATCAATATTTATATAGAATATACCTGAGAACAAACTTTCAGCCTGGATGCCGAGGTATGGAAGAGGTATGCTAAGTATATGGTGCTTGTAAAATTAGCAATATCTGTTGCATACAGTGGATGTGGTAGCATATGATAATAAATATGTGAAGTGATTGTAGTATTTGAAGAACGACATAAGAAACATGAGAAATCTACTCTCATTTAACTAAATCTTGAAAAATATTGGGAAAAAATAAAGCCATACCTGAAGAAATAATTAAGATAAGCAAGAATTCTCTTAGGTAGCTATGCATGTGGAAATTGCACTAAATTTGTAATCGGTAGTCATGAGCTGCATCCCTGATTTTCTTCTTTCTACCTGAGTGAAAGTAGCAAATCACTGAATACCTCCAAGTCACAATTTCTTTAGCAGCAAGATAGGGTATTAATACTCACTTCACATAGTTATAAGGCTTAAATTAGACAATGTGAAACCCCATTGTAAATTGCTGGACAAATGCTACTCATTACTAAAATGTATATGAAAGTACTTTGTCAAATATGAAGCACCATATTATTATTGAAATGCAGCATGCAGATTTTTTTCTATAATAGTATTATTGGAATATATGTTTACTTATTCATCAAACAGTAGTCCTCATAAGACGTATCTGTTTTGCAGTCGTAGAAAGGTACTAGTAATTCTTAGATATTTCTATCTATTGTTTATTATTCTTATTAACTGTGATACTAAGAATATAATTGACATAGGTGAGGTCTATACAGATGCTATTTATGGCAGGGAAATTTGGATTAAATTTGGCCAACTAGAAAATATGAAAAATGATGAGTAAACCGAGGTCTTCTAAATAGTGGTTAGGTTCTTTAAGTGTATTTGTTTTTCAGGTGATTACTTTCTCTTGCTAAAGGATTATTAGCTTGCTTCCATCTAGTTGTTGTTACTACTAATTCTTCTAGTAAGCAAGTTCCTCAATTGCTCTCTTCAAGTTTCAGCTAGTTCCAGGTTGAAGACTTTATTTCTCTTGGCCTAATTGCCAGTAGAGAAATGGTAGAAGTTAGCTGGAACTAATCAGATGGAGAGACAGTATACAAGATACGTATGGGGAAAAGGGCAAGAGAAATATTAATAAATGTTTCTCATTCTTTTCTTAATGACCCATAGTTAACATAGGAATATGCATAATTTTCCCATTTCGCCTGTTTTTTCCCCCTAATTTAAAAAAAATTAATCTCTATTACTTGTATAGAAGGTTTGTATGTGGAGTATATTGAGTGAAAGACTTTAGATTCAAATACTGATTCAGACACTGGAAACATGAGCAAGATGTAACTACTTTGAATTTGTTCTACAATAATTAAATGGGAAGAAATAATATTTACTGTAAATTTTGAGTATTCATTCAGATACTCTAGTCATGTTTTAAATAAACGCTCCCCACCATTCTATGAAAATGTCTCATGCCAAGGGCACTAATAATCTGTGTGTCTCTTCAGCTAAAGGATGTATTTTAGTGTTCTTCTGAAATTTGAACTCTCATCAGCATTTGATTGAACCGATCATTTCTTTCTTCACAAAACACTCTTCTATTAGCATTTATAACACAATGCTTTTCCTATTTTTCCTCTATTTCTTAAGTCACCTCATCTCATTCTCAGGAGTCATTAAAATTAACCCAGAGAATAAACAGAGTTTCTAGGGTCTCTCTTTCTTTCCACTCTGTTGCCTCTCCTGAGGCAATTTCATCCTTTTCCTTGTTATCATTTATCATCCATGTAATAATGACTCATCAATATATATCACTAGACCAGATCTCTCTTTGGAGCGCCAAACCTATATATGTATATATCCAACTACCTACTCAAAATTCCCTTTCCTCTAGGATGTTTCAGTCTCATCTCAAATTCAGTATGTCCGAAGACCAAACCCCTGATCTTATGAATACTCTCTCCCATATAAAGAACTAGGCAATAATCAAGCATGATTTCTTGTTTCTAATCTAACATTTCCCGTCTTGGTGAGTTTTACCACCTTCCATGTAGACACAAAAGTCCGAGCCTAAAAATGATCAATACTGGCTTCTCTCACCTTACATAGTTATTCCATTATCCAGTTCTAACAACTTTACATCTTCAACACATTTCCTATTTATCTACTTGTCTATCGCCACCCACCTAGTTCAAGCTTCTATTTTCACCTTTCCAGTCTATAGCAGTATCCCACGACCAGGTCTCCTAGTGTCCAATCTATTCTTCAGACTGAAACTGCTGTTCTGGTCTCAGAATAAAAATCTGATACTGTCACACTCCTTAATAAATTGATTGAAATCCCTTTATTGCCTCCCCATTGTTCTTAGAAAAAAGTCTAAAGTACTGTACTTAGTGATGCAGAATCCTTGCCCAGCTGCCACTCCTCTCTGGTGTCACTCTCTCTTGGTGTCTCACTGCTCTCCAGTCTTAAAGGTTTTCTTTTATTTTCTCCTGCCACAGGGCCTTTACACATATTGTATTTAGCCTTCAGAATGCTCACCAACCTCCCCCTCTCCTGCTTATATCTTATTCATCCCTTCAGAACTGGCTCAAGTACCTTTTTTTCAGGAAAGCTTGACCTGATACTCCTGTCTCTTCTGGTTAGTTGAAACTATCATATACAATACCCCCTTCCCTCCTTAAATTCTACTCAGTCTCAGTTTGTAATTGTGCCCCTTTTTCTGTGATTATTTGAATAATGTCTGTCTCTATACGCAGAACTTAAGCTCCTTGAGAAGAGTAACCATTTCTATTCTCACTCTGCAGTACTCAGCGTGATAGCCTAAATAAATTTTTTTTTTTTTTTTTTTGGCTATACGCGGGCCCCTCACTGCTGTGGCCTCTCCCATTGTGGAACCCAGGCTCCGGATGCGCAGACTCAGCGGCCATGGCTCACGGGCGTAGCCGCTCCGCTCCGCGGCATGTGGGATCTTCCCGGACCAGGGCATGAACCCGTGTCCCCTGCATCGGCAGGCGGACTCTCAACCAGGGGAGCCCTAAATAAATATTTTAATCACATTGTTGCTAAAGCTAAAGAGCTCTACAGTGTCTAGACTTATTATAAAACTGTTATTTTAGGCCTGTGCATCTATTTGTTTTTGTCCACATCTACTTTCTCAATTTACATCAAGTTGATTGAGAAGTTATTTTGTGAGGTATGTTTTAATAATAATGATAGTTTATATGCACTTCCTTGGAGAAGTACTCATGCACCTCAGATAAATATGATTTATATGTAATTCTTTTCTATATCTTCAATTCACCTTACTTTAAAAGAAGACATTGAAAAGCAAAAGTACCTTGACTTGTATTACACCCATAATGGTAAATGGAAATGAAGTACCATTATGCTGCCTTGTCCTTTAGGGTCTATTGGAGCATGAAATCAATACCACCATTAGCTCAAGTACAATCAAATATTCTTTCCAATTTCTGCCACTAGCTGTCACCTGCATTTGTAATTTCATGACATGTTTATTTCACACACTTTCTTTTTGCACATTTCTGCAAAACTCACACTACCATCTAGAATTATCAAAGGGTCATTGCCGAGGTAAGATTAAACTTAGAATAAAAGATATGACTTAACGTAATGGGAGCATGATTATCGCTCTTCTGTTTTTGACTCTGACTCTACATTCTGTTCTCATAGGAAAACAGGGTAATAGAATTGAAAATATTCCAGTGTGTTCAGCAGGATTCACTTTTGTGAGGAATGATCAGTTATTGACAGAGGCTGGAAAGACTTGTAAATGCTGGTTGCTGAAATATACTGACCTTCTGGAACAGGGTGAACATGAATAGTGAGGAGACACTGAGCAGTCTGGGAAAGGCCCAAGGGAATGAGAAGAGAAAGTGCTGAGGAACAAATCGGTGAACTGAAATAGTGAGCTCAGATGAGAAAAATGAAAGGAAATTCAGAGGCACAGAATAATTCAAATGGACCAGTATACATCAAAGGAGAAGATTTTAAAATAATCACAAAAATCGAAGGGAGGAAACATTAAAACATGAAAAAAAAAAACCCAAAAAACACCCTCTCACAGCCTGAGATAAAGCCAACATCCTTAGATTGACAGGCTCTACCAAGGACTGAATAGGATGAATTTAAAAGAGATTCATCTCTAGACATATATTAGAGCAAATGTCAGAGTACTGAGTATTGAGGGTGAACTTCTAAACCCCTTCCAGTGGGAATGAATAGATTTACTTTAAATAATGAAAAGATTATCATCAGACATCTTATTGGTATTACCAGATAGATGAAGAAAGTAGAGAAACACAGTGAAAATGCTGAGGGAAAACCTTACTGCCCAGTTTCTAGAGCACATACTTGAGCAAAATTAAAGAAAAAAATAAAAAGCTCAGGAATGTGATATAAGAAGTAATCTAAAACAGACTTTATTATTTTAACAAATTGAAACAATAGCAACTTGGAAATAAAATATCAGAAGATCTCAATGACAAGGAGGTTGCTGGAACTCTATAGGGTGTGGAACATTCAAGAAGGAGGAGAAGGCAGGTAAAAACACTAATATTTCTTGTCTTATTTAGGGAGAGAAACTTTAGGATGGAGAGAAAATATGGCTGTGAGTTGTGTTAAAATTTTGTAAAGCTTAATATACACATACAATAAAATGGAAGGGGTTAAGTCTAAGCAGATGAATATTCATAATATGTCAGAGCTACTTAACCTATTAATGGCTTCTGAGAACAGTTTTAAAACAATTATCTAGATGTTTCTAGAGAAAGGTGTTGAAAAAAATATTTTATATAGGAAGTTTGGGAAAAGAGATGTGGGGGCTGAGGTATGGGTGCTTAAAGAGGAATAGACAAAGTTAATTGCATAAATTTTTAAAAATTGGTAAAATGAAGTACTCCATAAATACAGTTAAAGAGCAAATAAAACTGTGAGGAAGATGGTTGTAATACTTACAACAGAAAATTGACTAATATTTGAATGTAATATTTTTATCGACTGTCAAGTGAGATTAAAAATTGGTAGAAGTTTTGGAGGATAACTTGGCATTAATAAATGTATCATTTAACCCATCATTCATTGAAATGATGAGGAGATCCATCACAGGCTATGTGAAGTAGAGTAGAGCCCCATCAAGGAATATTAAGCAGAGAAAAGAAGCAAAAGATAGATCTATATATACTGACGTGAAGAGCTCTAAGATATTAAATTTAAAAACTAAGGGCTGAACAATATCTACAGTATGACACCACTAATATAAAATACACTAACACACACAAGCTATATTTTCTATTTTCTGTGGGTACAATATAGGCATGTAAAACCTTTTAAAAATTCTGGAAGGACACACACCAGAATGATGTTAATGGTTACACCTAGGGGAAGGACTGAATTGGAATGAGCTGGTAATCAAAGAGAATTTTTACTACCACTGTATTGTTTAAATATTTTAATATGTTTTAATAAATATTAAGATTTTATAATTAAAAATTAAAGCAAAATAGGTAAGATTAAAAATAGAAAGCCAAACACTGAGTTAAATTTAGGGGATGAGTCATCAGTGGGATTCTAATTGCTTTAACCCTGGAGAGAAAAAAAAAGTCCCTAATCTTTGCAGCTAAGAATACAAAGAAGTTGTTGACATTATAAAAAATTTAATGCTCTGTTTAGTCTTGGAAAAGAAGAATTGGTATACACCTATTCAAAGAAGAAATGAACTGTTAACACACACACATATAATTCCAATCAGTTTTGTTGCATTATTCCTGATGTCAGTTACTGTTATCATATTCTTATAGATGGTATTGGGTGAAAGAGAGGTTGAAACATTTAGAGTCCCAGGCTAGAAATAGATACATAGGGAAACTTGAATGCAGCCTCAATACGGAGCATTATGTCATAGAAATAAATTTTTCAATATAAAGTTAAATGTTTTAACATTGACCTACTACTGCATTTATAGTCTAGAATCATGCTTATACAAGCATTTGATGTGGATGTATTATACCAGTAGAACAACTTCTTTATCTTTGAGAGTAGAGACTTTCATTTTGCTTAAAATTATTTTCCAAAAGCCTGAATATGACAGATAATATCTAACCATTTATAAATATTATCTGTAGCACATTACCATAGATACAGATATAGGTATATCTCTGGTATATGCTATAAGTATTAAAAAAGATTATGGATGTGAATATATATCTTAATATAAAGTATTTGAGCAATTATTCATCAGTTCAACAAATATTTACATAGTATCAGGCACTGGACTATGGTTTCAAGATACAGAGATGATTAAGTCACAAACCCTGCCCTTTCAGGATTTACAGTTTAGTTACGAAGTCAATTATGTATGCAGATGGATTATAATACAATACAGTAGATGCTGAAAATATATTATGATAGACATCACCAGGCCAACTACATATTTCTATTTTCTGAGACTTCTTTGAGGAGGTAATTTACAAGGTAAGTCTTAAAGAATGAGTAGGGTGAGGAAAAAGATGCCATAAGTAGAAATTAGCAAGTACAGAGGCTCCTCTCTTTTTTTATGCACTGTCAGAATTTCCTGCTCTTTTCTACTTTTGAGCCTTTGATCATACTGTTTCCTCTATTTGAGAAAGTCTTCCCTTCCTTGCCATTTCAACCCCTGCTTGACAGTCCCATACAGTCACTCAGAATTAATTCACTTGGGAGGTCTTCATGATAACATCCCAGAATCATGATTCTCCCTTACCCCATTTTATTACTCCTTTAAATATTATAGTTTCTCCTTAATGTATTATCTGTGCATATGTCACATTCTTTTTTGGCTGACCATCTCCTTGAAAGCAGGGATGCTGTTTAATTATCTTCATATCACAAACAAATCCTTTCCTAGTTCTTGGCACTAAAAAATATTTATTGGGTTAAATTTTCCTCATTTAATGACCTAGACTTAGAACATGATCAGGTCCAGTACATGACAGGCATGTATGGTGGTAAAAGGTATGAGTTGGGAGGGCGGCTCTAGTGGGAAGAGAGTCACTGCGGATGTATATAGACGTAGATTTTAGCAATGTCACATCAATTAAAAATAAAAAGTAAGATATTGGTGTCTCTCTCCTCTGGAATATCCAGTGTTCTCTGTATACTAAGTGTAAGTGTTAGGAGGGACAAGATACAAGAGAGTCTAAAGGTTTTTAGTGGAAAGTTACTTGTTTACTACACAGTTATAGAGACCATGTCAATGTCTTATCCAAGCTCATTAACCATCACTTCAAGTGATATTTCAGAGGTTTCCCATTGCCATTTCCATTTAATCACTTCAGGATCTAAACTGAACAGCTTCTACTAGCAGGGTTATTTTTATCTGCAAGTGATATAAACTCTTTGGTTTAATAATCACTGAGTACTTTTTTGCCTTATTATGAGGTAAAACATATTTTTAGCAAATTGTTATTCTTCAGAGTTAAGAGACTTTCTAGTTCTTAGATCTCTCAAATACCTAAAGTTTATAATGTTATTTCTAATTTTGGAAAGGTGTCCAGATACCTCTCAATAAAAATTTTGCAATTACTAGGGTCACGTTTTTGGACTGAGCAATTCAATATAATAATGCCCTGAATAAAAAAAAAAATGACCAGGACATTGTGTACTTCTATTAAATTTTGTGTAGTCTAATAAAAAGATATCAAATTATTCATTAATTCAAGGACTACATCTTATCAGAATAAAAAAATAATGCCCAAGAAAATGCTTTCAAAATTTCACAAAGCACATAATGTACCTTAAATAAAGTCTATGCTAGAAACAGAAGTATGGCATTTATTCTCACTTGTTAAAGAAAAATCTAGGTAATTAATTCTTCATAAACCTTTTAAACAGCAAAGAAAAAATGCGCAGCATTTTGTCTTCAAAGGAAACTTAGGAAAGTAGGCTTTAAATCAATTTGTTTTTGAAAGTTGAGCTAAATGAATTCTATTCTGAACTTCAGCTGTGCTGTGGGTAAGAAAGAAAAGCTGCTATCTGAAATGAGGTCAAGTTCATAGCTGGCCCAAAGGCCCCTGTTCTCAAGTATTTGAGAGTTTCGTTTCTGCACCTGCAATATGATAGTGCCAGAATTGCTGACTCAACTGCCCAGCTGTCCCGTCTGCCAGATGCCTAGGCTCAGCTTGTTAATACAGCACATCTAATAAGTAGCCCATGACAATGAAGGGAATACATTACATATTTGATCTTGGTTCACATCACTGTTTGCCCACCAGTGCAGTGTATTATATTTCAACAGCTATGATATGCAAAAGGGATGATTCTGGAGCATATAATGCATATAAAGATAATTCATGATCACATGGCTTTGTAATGCCCTCTACATTTAGCAGCACTCAGGAGTTCTTCAGAAGGGCACGTGCTGTCCTTGACAATTGATTTTTGTGGATTCTCAGAAACAAATTTAAGCAACTAAATCATTCATCTTGTGAAAATGAAGTATGGTGTTTTTATTACTCGAATAACTATGAAAGACTGATAGAAATATCAGAGTCCTAGCAGTATCTGAATGTGTCTGCATTGTGAATATTCACAGGATTTACTTGTCAGGGATGAATGACTAGTAGTGACCCCTGCCGTCCTAAACGGTACGTGCTCGTGCTCCTCTGATCCTGCCCTCTCTGTGTCAGAGACATATCATCCTGGTTCATTTCTTACTTTATTGATTACCTTGCTCTCCTTCACTAATTTTTCTCCCTCTTTCTCCAAGAATTGGGGGCATCCAAGAAATGGGAATATCCTTCAAGCTTCAATAATATCTCTCCTCCATCATTAGAACTTCTTTGTGATAATGTCAGTTAGTAAAATTGCTTAAAAGGGTTCAAACTCTTCCATTCCCCATGTCCATTTGTGACAAATGGCAGTTTCCTTGTACTGTTTTCTCCAGAAATTGCAGAAAATGTTTCTTTGACATGTAATTACTCAAACATCTGAATTTAGTTAAGTGGAGATTCTTTAGCATTATTTTTGTTTCTGGCTTTTTTCATCTCTAATGACTCCAATCCATGAGATGCTGGGATTTAAGCTGCTTCATTTTCCTATGATACATTTTCCAAAAAATGTCTGCTTCCTGAGACCTGGGAAATGCCTTCTCTCAGTGTTTGTTCTGTGCTCAGCTCTGGCTGTTCTCTTTGGTTCTGATTTCTGTCTATACCTCACTAGCTATACTCCTATATTAGTGGTGATGGCACAGAAGGAGAAGAAAAGAGAAGGAGAAAGAGGCTGTTTTGCTGGAAGTGAAGGTAGTGGTATAAAGTGAGATTGTAGTACAAATCTGCAGCTGTGATAGCAACTATTTCCAGTTATACACTGAATAAAACGTGTTTTCACTGTATGTAATTCTAGCTTTCAGAGGGAGAGTCTGTCCAGTTTGAACACTGCTTGAAAACTGTTTTTTTCCCCCACTGTGCATAAATTTCAGAGCCTCTGACATTTCCTGTGCAGTATTTTTAAGCACACCCTCTTCATCCGCACCTAGCAGCCAAGGATTTTGTTGTAAGTCAGTCTATTACCTTCACATCTAGGCCACACTGACACAAGATACATTCACAATGTTTGTGTAGATTGAATGACTGATGGTAAGTTAATAAAAAATTATTTGCCTCCCTAATACTACAGAAGCCCTATATTTTACTGTAGTCACTGATTTACTCTATTAAAATGAGCACAAGCAGAAAAAAAATGCTGTGGTTTATTCTACTCATCAGAGAGAAATCAGAAACTTCATGCTAATGGAGCTTGTTAAATAGAAATTGCTGGAGCAAAAGATAACCTGCTTTGCCTCCCATGGAGTGTCATATTACTGTATTATTTTACTTTTCATTTACGAAAAAGATTGCATATAAATTGTTCAGAATTGTATAGTGGATGATTATTTACTAGATCTATCTTAGAAGATTCCAGAATAATCTTTTGGTATTTGTGTGTATGCACACACAGACACGCAGACACACACATACACATATCTTCCTAAGACTTCTGCCAGAAGTGAAAAAGGAAAGTGCTTTTACATAAAGCCCAGTGGATATAAAGTCTCTCTCTTCAATTTCGGTGTGCTTAATTAACCCTACTAACTTTTTCTCTTAAAGAGAGCTGCCAATACATACCTGAATGAATTGATACAATGTCAATAATCAGCCTCTTGGAACTCCTTTCTGTAACTGAAAGACCATGAGGGACTTTCATAGCTGACTAGAAAGGTTAGATTTCTCCCTATTCATTATCTCAGAAAACATTTATTTTTCTTTAAATCTCAGATGATCAAATAAACTTTTAAATACACTCTAATTTACGTAACTACTGAAATATTTAAGACTTTAATCTTATCCCAGCAGAGCCTTGATTTACAATGGTCTTAGTTGTAAGGTTTAATTAACATGCACAATGAATTAGGTTAATTAGTTAATTAGGTTTAATTAACATGCACAAACTTTGAAAAATATGGAAACGATATACTTTTGTATGCAGTTCAGCATGGAAAACATGAGTTGTTATTTGAACAATAGTTTATTTACCTTTGAAGAACACCAGGTCCCTGTGGGACTGTGGGCCATCTTTCATGGTCTGATCAGGGTGCAGTGATTCTTCCACCCTTCTCCATATTCCATATTTGGGCACTCTTCCTTGCAGTTGGAACCATCTTCTCTACACAAATACATATTACTTTGAAATTGATGATGTTAATCTTTCTTGGAAAACATACTAGTAGAGATTGACTTCTGAAATCCAGATACATAAGGTTAGGAAGACTTTATAATTCCTAGAAAATAAATGATCAGAACCAGCACACCCTTCATAAATGACAATAATTAACAACATTTATGTCATTGTGCCAAAACACTCACAGATTGACCATGGTCTAATGTTGTAGGCAAGCAGAGGTACCATGTTCCTTACCTCTCATTTACCTACCATTATGATGTGAATGTGGAAACACGAGCTGTGTTAGAGTCTATAATTTAGTTATAAAACCAACATTGATCCACCATGTCATGTTAAAAACGATCAAAGCATGTGTAAAAAAAAAATGTTGAGATCAACTACTTATTTAATTAGAGGGCACAACTTCTCTAAATTAGCAGGAAAATACGTCTGGTTCCAAAGGTTCTGGTTTACTAAACTGCTAAGTCACTGAGTCTGAGATTTTTCACTGTTTGAATATATTTGAAAAATACCACTTTTTTTCAGGTATTTTAAGTTGACCTTAATGATATCAGCAGTTTGTAATAAAAGACTTTAGGGAACACTACTTAGGTCTGTTTTCTTTGGATGTTAAAATTAAGAACAGGAAAATTTTCTGGAACTTCTTGTTTTGTAACTGGTAGATGGTTACTTGTTTCTCCAAAGAAATACTATTTGTAAATTCCATGACATCTACAACTAAATAAAAAACACAGAAACACTTCAGATCCTTTATTAAGGAAATTCAGATTAATAAAATAAAGTAAAAACTAGAATACTTAATTTAAAGGGAGAATTTTACACTCAAAAATTTTCCTGAGAACTGGTTTTTGCACCCATATTATGTAAAAGGAAATATTTATAAGATTTGAGATGGAGAGTTGAAATGATATATTGATAACATTTATACTGATTACAACTAAGCCAGACTCAGATCATTATTGAAAAATTAAGTGACAGTCTTCACACACACACACACACACACACACACACACACACACTTAGGACAGTGACTGTCTCCTCAGAATTCCTCATTTTAATCTTACCATTGTGTAATAGCTGTTTATTTTGATTATATTAACCTAACTCCAGTTGCTAGACTGGCACTGATTCACCTAAGCTAATTGCTAATCACCTATCAGCTAAGGTGGCCTCACTGGCCTCACTAATTGGTTCAGGGAAGGGATCATCACCTGTGTCTGCCCAATCAGAGTAAAGCTCAGAAATGTCATTCAGTGGTGGTGGTAGTGGTGAGTGATGCTTCTACCTTCTCTTAAAAAGCATGTTATATAGATGTAGAATTAAAGCTGCCTCAAGTACTTTGCTTCCTTTGAAGCAAAGCTTGAAGAGGAAGCTGATAAACAGGAAAGATCAGAATAAATGAAATTGCCAAAAAGTGGATCTAATGTCTGATCAAAACATGCTTGGACCCAGAGATAAACCCCTGCACATATGGTCACCTTATCTTTGATAAAGTAGGCAAGAATATACAATGGAGAAAAGACAGTCTCTTCAATAAGTGGTGCTGGGAAAACTGGACAGCTACATGTAAAAGAATGAAATTAGAACACTCCCTAACACCATACACAAAAATAAACTCAAAATGGATTAAAAACCTAAATGTAAGGCCAAACACTATAAAACTCTTAGAGGAAAACATAGGCAGAACACTCTATGACAAAAATCACAGCAAGATCCTTTTTGACCCACCTAGAGAAATGGAAATAAAAACAAAAATAAACAAATGGGACCTAATGAAACTTAAAAGCTTTTGCACAGCGAAGGAACCCATAAGCAAGACGAAAACACAGCCCTCAGCACAGGAGAAAATAATTGCAAATGAAGCAACTGACAAAGGATTAATCTCCAAAATTTACAAGCAGCTCATGCAGTTCAATGTCAAAAAAAAAAAACAAAAAAACAAAACAACCCAACCCAAAAATGGGCAGAAGACCTAAATAGACATTTCTCCAAAGAAGATATACAGATTGCCAACAAACACATGAAAGGATGCTCAACATCACTAATCATTAGAGAAATGCAAATCAAAACAACAATGAGGTATCACCTCACACCAGTCAGAATGGCCATCATCAAAAAATCTACAAACAATAAATGTTGGACTGGGTGTGGAGAAAAGGGAACCCTTTTGCACTGTTGGTGGGAATGTAAATTGATACAGCCACTATGGAGAACAGTATGGAGGTTCCTTAAAAAACTAAAAATAGAACTATCATATGATCCAGCAACCTCACTACTGGGCATATAGCCTGAGAAAACCATTATTCAAAAAGAGTCATGAACCACAATGTTCACTGCAGCTCTAGTTGCAATAGCCAGGACATGGGAGCAACCTAAGTGTCCATCGACAGATGAATGGATAAAGAAGATGTGGCACATATATACAGTGGAATATTACTCAGCCATGTAAAGAAATGAAATTGAGTTATTTGTAGTGAGGTGGATGGACCTAGAGTCTGTCATACAGAGTGAAGTAAGTCAGAAAGAGAAAAACAAATACCATATGCTAACACATACGTATGGAATTAAACAAACAGATGGTTCTGAAAAACCTAGGGGCAGGACGGGAGTAAAGACGCAGATGTAGAGAATGGACTTGAGGACACGGGGAGGGGGAAGGGTAAGCCGGGATGAAATGAGAGAGTGGCATGGGCATATATACATTATCAAATGTAAAATAGATAGCTAGTGGGAAGCAGCTGCATACCGCAGGGAGATCAGCTCCATGCTTTGTGTCCACCTAGAGGGTTGGGATAGGGAGGGTGGGAGGGAGACACAAGAGGGAGGAGATATGGGGATATATATGTATATGTATAGCTGATTCACTTTGTTATAAAGCAGAAAGTAACACACCATTGTAAAGCAATTATGCTCCAATAAAGGTGTTAAAAAAAAAAAAACATGCTTCGAGCTTAGCCTCTAGATTGAGTCCCCTAGTTTACTTAAGCCAGGTTGAGTTGGATATTCTGTTACTTGCTAGAGAAAGTATCTTAAATTATAAAATGATTGAAAATTCTTAAAACGGTCCCTAGTTTATCATATAGATATGTAGCTGTCAAACAACTGGGAATTGTTTCTATTTTATTGGGGGCTTTCCATCAGACTTTATACATTCCATCAGTCAAGATTAGACAATATTCAATCGTATACAGTGCTTCAGTCCTACAGTGCTTTATTTTTAAATTTATTGTGGGGACTGCAGTAGTTTAATTTATGTCAAGTGATTAAGAGCTTGATATGAACCATCCCATCAAAAAGAATTTTAAGTGGACAAAACTGAAACCCCCCCAAAAAAGTCATTTTAATGGGCAAAGGTTAATATTAGTAATAAAAGCCACTATTTACTAGGTGCATACTCATGCCATGGACTTTATGTACTAGATTATGATTAATCCTTATATCAACTCTGTGAGGTCTGCTTTATTAGGATAATTTTAGAGCTGAACAAATTGAGACTCAGGGAATTTTGATAATGGGTAAAATTTATTTAGCTAATAAGCAGAAACATAAAGCCCCAATTCTTTTTTTTTTAAATTAATTAATTTATTTTTGGCTGTGTTGGGTCTTCATTGCTACTGTGGGCTTTCTCTAGTTGTGGTGAGCAGGGGCTACTCTTCTTTGCGGTGTGCAGTCTTCTTATTGTGGTGGCTTCTCTTGTTGCGGAGCATGGGCTCTAGGCACGTGGGCTTCAGTAGTTGTGGCACGCGGGCTCATACTTGTGGCTC
Organism: Hyperoodon ampullatus; assembly: GCF_949752795.1. Lineage (NCBI taxonomy): Eukaryota > Metazoa > Chordata > Mammalia > Artiodactyla > Ziphiidae > Hyperoodon > Hyperoodon ampullatus. The sequence goes on from NC_136918.1 coordinate 11,436,261, forward strand.
GTGGGCTCTAGAGCACAGGCTCAGTAGTTGTGGTGCATGGGCTTTGTTGCTCCATGGCATGTGGGATCTTCATGGACCAAGACTCAAACCCGTGTCCCCTGCATTGGCAGGCAGATTCTTAACCACTGTGCCACCAGGGAAGTCCCAGACCAAATTCTTTTAGATCCAAAAGTCATGCATCTTATTTACTCAGATGCTTCCCTTTCACATATTTATTTTCATGAAAATTTACTGAGGACCTGGTATATCCAAGACACTATATCAGAGAGTGAGAGTTACAGAAGATCATCAAGTACATTTCCTGAGAGCCAGAGCATTCCATCTATATAGAAGAAAAGAACTGTGTGAGTAATTTAAAATATATGTATATATATATATATATATATATATATATATATATATATATATACACACACACACACACACACACACACACACTAATAATTGACTTGAGGACCAAAGTAAAGAACAACATTAAAGAACTTCTGATCAGGCACTGTGGATTCTAGTTCTGAAATCATGGACAGTTTTAGGGATAGACTTTCATTTGAGCACAATCTAAAAGGAAATGAATATTGTTTTAGCTACAGAGGTGGAGAGGCCATTCTTGGCTACCGATCATTTGTGAGTTAATGTATGAAAGGCAGTAATATTCAGAGTATATAGAGGGCAGACACATGATACAGTCTGGCTCGGTGAAAAATATGTAGTAAGAATAGAATCTAGGAAGGAAACATATAACCAGGTTTTCTAGGTTCAGAAATTGCAAACTAAAGATCCGTGGCCTCTACTTAGTCTGTATGGCTGCTTAATGTCATCTAAAAATATTTTGAAGATAACGGAATGATTACAGTCTTGATCTGTGATGTTTAGTCCCACAGTCTCCACCAAGCAGCTTCACTCATCCTTAACATACCCTGACTGGGGCCTGACAAGGACACTGAAGATTCTGAATATTATTCTGTAAAATGGGTATGGGGGACCTGGAAGCGACCTGATCTCAGCTGCTTTTACATAAGTAATTCAAGTAGCAGTATAGGAGATAAGTAGGGCGACTAAATTAACATTTTGGAGGTTAGTGAAGAGGTGAGTACAATAACATGGGTTCTAATTAAAAATAAAATTAAAAAATAATAAAAAAATAAAAAAGCCATGATCTGGACTAGTGGCATCAGGAGTGGAAAACATGACTGATTACAGGGACTTCCCTGGTGGCACAGTGGTTAAGAATCTGCCTGCCAATGCAGGGGACACAGGTTTGAGCCCCGGTCCAGGAAGATCCCACATGCTGCGGAGCAACAAATCCCACGCACAACAACTACTGAGCCTGTGCTCTGGAACCCACGAACCACAACTACTGAGACCATGTGCCACAACTACTGAAGCCCACGCACCTAGAGCCCATGCTTCACAAGAGAAGCCACTGTAATGAGAAGCCCGCACATGCGACAGAGCCCCTGCTCGCCGCAACTAGAGAAAGGCCGCGCACAGCAACGAAGACCCAATGCAGCTAAAAATTAATTAATTAATTAATTTAAAAAAAGACTGATTCCAGAACTGTAGAGTAGACTGAACAAACATTCTGTTAGTACATTAGAGAATAAACATAAATGGCAATCATTGAGAGGCCCTCTCAAAGGGAAGAAAAATACACACATACAAATACCACAAACAATTTTTGATTTACAAGTGAAGATATCTCTGATAGGTAGTGTGGATTCTATCAATGTCTCTTAAATTTGGAAATGAAACTGAATGTGTTAATTAATACAGTGGAGTGCTTGGTGTAGCTTAGGACTTTACCATTTTGAAAGAAATAAACGGTTTCCAATCCTTGGTCTTGAAATTTTTACATTTGGGGGAAATCATTCTTAGCATGATATAAGTTCTTTAATGTGTCTTTTATTTTTACATGTATAAGGCAAAATGTAACTATTTGGTGGAAATTTTCTCTCAAGACTTGACTCTGTTATAACAAATGTAGTAACTTCAGATTGAGATGTGGTGTATGTGGAACATATTGTGTAGGAATATGAATTTCGTGTGACTTTAGCACAATTATGCACAATAAATATAGAAAATGTCTTTCCCTCTCTCACATCTAGATTTAGAATGGCTTTGATTTAAAAAGTATTTTTCGTCTTCAGATATGTGAGTGCTTGTGTTACCTCTTGGTCACAGGAGGTTAAGAGTGAAGATCATGTGGCAGTACAGATTACATGCAGGCTAGAGTATCTTCATCTCTTGCCAATGTAAAGAGTGGAAAACAACTGCCCTGAACTTGGCACAGTGCTACCTGGAGCCCTTTGTTGCTGAGCCACATATGGTCTCATTCGAGACTTAATAATCCAGAATCTTGGAAGCATATGGTCAACTAATCTGATTAGATTTATCCCGAGGGCCATGGACTTGATAGCTCTTTATGTGAGTGGGTTGAGTTTCACTTGAACCCATTGTCAAATCTTGGAAGAAGGTCAAGTGTAGGAGGAAATGAAGTAACTCTTAAAGTAAGTAAGGAAAAATACTTCTCTTTCTGGACCTGTGGGCAAACTGTGTCTGAGATCAAAAACATGGAAATGTTTTGAAAATTCTGATATTGGAAGTATGTTATGTCTGCCACATGAAGGCTGACCAGGGGCTGGACAGGTTATCATGGCAAGTCTTATTCAATTCATCACCCAGTATTTCTCTTCTACCAACATATAGCTTATGATTGCATCTACTTTCTCAATTCTCACTGCAATGAAAATCATCCAGGAAACTATCATTTTTCAGATGTGTGTTATTTCAGTGCCTCTATCCACACTGGTCTTATTTCTTCTCAGCTTCAATTCTTACAGTCACCCTTATTAAGAAGGAAGAAACTTTCTAAAACACTGGCTTATTAGTGTCACCCTTCTTCCTAAAATTTTTCAGTGACACCTCATTACTTTGTCACAAAATGGTCTTTGAAAGGTTTGTTGACTGAATGAAAAGTAGACTTGACAAAGACCCTTCCAAAGACCCTTCCTCCAACATTTTAGATATATCTTCCCAAGCAAACCACATGCATAGGAAACAGTTTAAGGAGCATTTTTCCTGAAAAATGAAAAGATAACAGATAAGTAATTAAAGAAAAATATATTTAAAATCTTATAGTGCACAGAATAATATTAGGTAAGATCAGACAGCTAACTTTTTTAGTGAAAATCATGAAGTTTTGTACCTGTATATTTTTCTCATGGATTCTGTCAGTCCAAAAAACAAGGCAGGTTTATTCAGTTATTATTACATATCACTATAAAAACAGACAAGCTAAAAAGTTGAGAGTTTGAGAAACGAGGTAATCAGATGAACATATTCAGTTGAAAGGTAATAAAAAAAACCCAGTGTATTGTCGTTCTTAGAAGCAATGCTTTAGAAGCTAATTCTTCCAGGAACTATATTAAATATTAGAAACCATGATTTGCTGGTACTCTGATGTTATTCACTAATCTCTAATTTCTCCTGTTAATATTAAATCAAAGCTGAAATATACTTATCCCCTTCAGTATATTATGGTCTAATCATTTTGCCATGTGATATAAAAATGTGGATTTGTATTACAGTAAATTTTTGTCACTTAAAAAATCCTGTATTTCAATCAATTAGACAAACCATCAGAAGAATACAAATCCACCTCCCTACCACAAAACATGTACTCTTTCACAAGCAGACAGCTACAGCACACATTTGGGAGTTGTACCTGTGCTCTTTTATTACCTAGGATTCTTCGCTTTAGTAAACAGGCTTTTGAAACCAACTAAAGGGGTTTACAAAGGAATTTGGGGCAAGTTTTAATTTAAAATGAAGAACAGATTTCACAGTTATATTATACATTTAATCTGCTTAACCTCAACTCCATTGAAAAACCATCAACCCTAGGCCATTTCAGCCAAATTAAAAATTCATCTACTCTTCCACCTTGCTAGCTGTTGTATGAACAACTGAAGCAGAAGCTGTCAGTTTTGTCAGTGGAGACAGGGGCCACTTGGAGAGGCATCCTTATTTTTTGCAGTAATTAGAATATTGAGATACCCAAAGTAATATATTGAGATTGGCAGGATCAGTTTATAGATACATTTATTAATTCATTCTTTTATTCATGATTTTAGTTAAGAATTTAGTGAATGGTTACTATATTCTTAACGCCTTGTGTATAAAGCAGTAGGACACAGATAAAGCATTAAATAAGCAAACAGATGTAAGCTCTACAGAGAAAAATGACAGATAATAAGAAGAAATAGAGAATATTGGTGTTTGCAATTTCTAATTTGCATTAAACAGAATCAGAGAAGGTGTTGGTGATTAGGTGGCATCTGAGGAATGTTCAGGGGCCTAAGGGTGGATCTGGAGACGGGCACTCAAGGTAAAGGGAGCATTAAGCACAATGGCATCAAATTCATATTGCTTGAGGAATGTAAGGATGTCAATGTGTGGGGTTGAGAGTCTAAAGGGGAGAATGGTAGGAATTCAGGTCAAAGAGGTGAGAGTGAGTCAGATCATAAGGCCTTGGGATCTTTGTCACAAACTTTTTTTTTTTTTACCAAAATGCATTCCTCTTCTGATGGGGCATAAAGACAACATTTCCCAGTTTTCTTTGGATCAGATGTAGTCATGTGATTGACTTACATCCAGTAGAACAGGAAGTGAGGTGATGTGTTCCATTTCTAGCCCTGGCCTATAAAAATCTCTCAGGTTTGATCACCATGCTCTTTCTTCATTCACTGACATGAGACAGATAAGCATAGTCACCATGGAAGCCACGTGCTTAAGAGGGTGGAGACATTAAATTGAATTCATGGCCTTGAACTGCCATGGGCAAGGGAAATACCTTCCAATTAGAAATGCTTGTTTTAAGACTTATGAGAATCAAAAGTAAACATTTATTACATTTAAGCCCTTATACATCTTTGGCTCTGTTTGTTATGGCAGCTAGCATAACCTTAACTAATGTTGGGCCATTGGAAAAAAAATTGCCTTTTACTCTGAGACAGATAGGGAAAGGTTTTTTTGAAATTAAAATTATTTTTTTCCTTTCTAATGTTTTGTGCAGAAGAGTGGCATGATCAGATTTATAGTTTAAAACGGATGACTCTGCTCACAGCATAGAAAATAGTTTACAATGGGGAGAGGATGGAAGGTGGGGGATTGGTTAGAGGCTGTGTTTTCCAGTCTAGAGATAATGTTGATTTAACTGGATTGGTAGCAGTTGAAGTGGTAGGGAGTGGTTAGATTCTGGAAAAAAAAATATCTGTAGAGTTAACAATATTGCTGACAGCCTGGAAGTGAAATGCATGAGAAGGAAAGAAATCGAGAATGATAACGATTTTTGTTTTTTGTCGGAGCAATTGAAAAAAATGATGCTGGCTTTTACTGACTTTTACTTTGACTGAAAGTAGCAGAATTCGAGGATGATCAGGACCTCAATTAGAAATGCCTTTAGACACCAAGTATTGATGTTGAATAGACATTTTAAACAGGGATCTGGAGTCCAGTGGAGAGATTGACACTGAAGATATAATTTTGAGTGTTGAGATAGTATTTAACTCCTTGAGACTACATGAGATATCTAGGGAGTAAGTGAAGCTACAAAAGAGAAGAGGAGCAAAATTGCCACCTGTTTCACTCCAGCATTAAGAGGGCAGGGAGAATAGGAGAAACCAAAAATGGAGTTTGTAAAGCAGTGGCCAGAGAAGTAGAATATAAAAATATCTCAATGTGGTTTTTAAAAGCCACGTGAAGAAGTTTATTTCAAAAAATGAATGAATGAGAAATTATGCCCAATATGGCTGTTACATTAAGTAACATGAAGATGGAGAACTGATCAAGTGGGATTCATGAGTGATTCTGTTTCAATCGAGTAAGTACCACAGAAGTTTTACTGGGGTACACTCGACAGAAAAAAAATTGGGAGAGAGAAATTGGAAGTGTGAGTATATAAAAGTCATTCAGAAGGTTTTGTTCTGAATAGGAGTAAATAAATATGGTGGTAGCTTGGGGAGCTGTTGGATCAAGAGAAAATTTTTCACTAAGATGGGAAATGTTAGAGTACATCTGAAATTATACATTAGAAGGAAAAATAATAATTCATAAGAGAAAATAAGCAACTTCTGAGGCAGTTGAGCTGGCAAGAGATTATGGGATCTAGCACATACATGATCATTTAAGTAGGAATATGGAAATTTTATCAGAAAAGAAAACAAAACTAATTGTCATTTGTGTAGGCAAGAGGGTAAATGTGGTGGGAACTTTTAGAAGCACTGATTGTTTTGTATTTTCTCAATGAAATAGAAAGTAGAATCAATAGCTGACACTGAGAATGTGGGGGAGAGGAGTTGGAGGTCTGATGGGAAATGAGGAGGCATAATAGTCATCTGAAAGATGGGGGACTGAATGTATTCTCAAAAGCCATAGGATTGTTGGACATTATGATAGTTCCACTTCTGGTTATTAATCATTATATGATGGGACAAGTTTACAAGGTTAAATGGTTTTCTCCAGTTATTAGCTGCCCAGGAACATACAAAGAGTTGGCTTTAAACAGAATGGCTGTTGTGTTAGTATAGTACCATAAAATGAATGGAAGTTAAGAGACTTAAGGGCACATCAAAAGATTGATAATGATCAAGGATTTAATTTAATCCATGAAAAGAGGCATTTGTAAAAATATTTAGTAAAATAGTAAACAAAACAGTAAATTTATGATAAGATCAGTGGACTTACAATTCTAGTGGAATTTAAAAAAATTAAAATCTTGGTATTGGAAGATGTCTTGAGGTTATGTTGTAGATGTGGATCAAAGAGCATGACAATTGAAATTAAGATTATGGAGAGCATCTTCTCATGTTCCTGCTGGCCATGTGCAATTCCTGTTTGGAAAAATGTCTATTCATTTCTTCTATTTTTAATTGGGTTGTTTGTTTTTTCTTTGATGTTGAGTTATATGAGCTGCTTATATATCGGTCATATAATTTGAAGATATTTTCTCCCATTTAGTAGGTTGTCTTTCTGTTTTGTTGATGGTTTCCTTTGCTGTGCAAAAGTTTTTACATTTAATTGGTCCCGTTTTTTTATTTTTGCTTTTATTTCCTTTGCTTTAGGAGACAGATCCAAAAAATATTGCTGCAATTTATGTCAAAGAGTGTTCTGCCTATGTTTTCCTCTAGGAGTTTTATAGTATCTGGCCTTACGTTTAGGCCTTTAATCCATCTTGAGTTTATTTTTGTGTATTGTGTTAGAGAATGTTCTACTTTCATTCTTTTATATGTAGCTGTCCAGTATTCCCAGCACCACTTACTGAAGAGACTGTCTTTTCTCCATTGTATATTCTTGCCTTCTTTGTCATAGATTAGTTGACCATAAGTGCTTGGGTTTATTTCTGAGCTCTCTATCCTTTTCCATTGATCTGTCTATTTTTGTGCAGGTACCATACTGTTTTGGTTACTGTAGCTTTGTAGTATAGTCTGAAGTGAGGAAGCATGATTCCTCCAGCTTTGTTCTTCTTTCTCAAGGTGATTTTGGCTATTTGGAGTCTTTTGTGTTTCATACAAAAAATTTTTTTGATTTCTAGTTATTTTTTATCTTTTTAAAATTTTTATTGGAGTATAGTTGTTTTACAATGTTGTGTTAGTTTCTACTGTACAGCAAAGTGAGTCAGGTACATGTATACATATATAACCTCTTTTTGGATTTCCTTCCCACTTAGGTCACCACAGAACATTGAGTAGAGTTCCCTGTGCTATACAGTAGGTTCTCATTAATTATCTATTTTATACATAGTATCAATGGTGTATATATGTCATCCCAGTCTCCCAATTCATCCCAACCCTTCATTCCCCCTTGGTATCTATATGTTTGTTCTCTATGTCTGTGTCTCTATTTCTGCTTTACAAATCATACAAATTTTTAAATCATATGTTCTAGTTCTGTGAAAAATGCCATTGGTAATTTGATAGGGATTTCATTGAATCTCTAGATTGCCTCAGGTAGTAGGATCATTTTAATAATATTGATTCTTCCAGTCCAAGAACATGGTATATCTTTCCATCTGTTTGTGTCCTCTTCAATTTCTTTCATCAGTGCTTTACAGTTTTCAGAGTACAGATCTTTTGCCTCCTCAGGTAGGTGTATTCCTAGGAATTATATTCTTTTTGTTGTGATGGTAAATGGGATTATTTTCTCAATTTCTCTTTCTGATACTTTGCTGTTAGTGTATAGAACTGCAAAAGATTTCTGTATATTGATGAAAAGATGCTCAACATTGCCAATCATCAGGGAAATGCAAATCAAACCACAATGAGATACCACCTCACACCTGTCGGAATGGCTATCATCAGAAAGAACACAAATAACAAATGTTGGAAAGGATGTGGAGAAAAGGGGACTCTTGTACACTGTTGGTAGGAGTGTAAGCCACTTGTGCAGCCACTATGGAAAACAGTATAGCATTTTCTCAAAAAAACTAAAAATAGAACTACCATATGATCTAGTAATTCCACTCCTGGGTATATATCTGAAAAAAAAAGAACAATAATTTGAAAATATTTATGCACCCAATGTTTATAGCATTATTTACAGTTGCCAAGATATGGAAGCAACCTAAATGTCCATCAACAGATGAATGGGTAAACAAGATGTGGTATGTATGTGTGTAAATATATATATATGTATACACACACATATATATATGTATACACACACACACACAATGGAATACTACTGAGCCATAAAGAATGGAATTTTGCCATCTGCAGCAACATGGTTGGACTTGGAGGGCATTATGGTAAATGAAATAAGTCAGACAGAGATAGACAAATACTGTATGATATCACTTATATGTGAAATCTAGAAAATACAGCAAACTAGTGAATATAACAAAGAAGAAACAGACTCACAGATACAGAGAACAAACTAGTGGTTACTAGTGGCTGGGGAGGGGCACTACAGGGGTGGGGGAGTGGGAGGTACAAACTTTTGGGTATAAGTTAGGCTACAACATGTATTGTACCACACAGTAGATACAGCCAATATTTTGTAATAAGTGTGAATGGAGTGTAACCTTTTAAATTTATATTAAAAAATTTATAAATAAAAATTATGGAGAGTATATAGTTATTGAGAATGACAAAGTCTATGTAAAATGAATAACTGAAATAGCGGGATGGAGAAGATAATTAGGAGGAAGGGATCTAGGTTATTAAAAAGTTATCTGTAGATATTGGAATTATAAGTAATATGGCAGGAATTGTTTTGGAGAGATAGAGACTGAGGCAAATATGAAGATCTTCAAGGAATGAACAGGTGACCAAAGAGATCTGTCCATGACTGTAACAAGAATAGGTTGTACTAGCTTCAAAGTTGGAAGCTTTTTTTTAGAGAGAAGGAAGCAACAGAGTAGGACACTATCCCACTGCAGGCCTAGTGGAACTGGTTTGTTAAAAATGAATGGTCACCCCTTGAGAGTGATTCCAGGGGAAACATGATCAGATGAGAACCAGGTTTAAGTTAGAGAGGAAATGGATGAAAAGAAGGTTTTAATCTTTGCTGCATAGCAAAATCACTTGAAACTTTTTCACACTACCTATGTTCATTCCCTACCACTGACTCATTATTCTAGTTATGGCCCATTCACCTTTTCTTTTTGTGTGTGTGTGTGTGTATGCTAGGTAAATTTTCAGTCCTCTGTATTATTTTATTCTTAAGGTTTAATACTTGCTATTTCCTCCTCTAGCTAAGCACTGACATTAAGAAAAAAAAAACTACTGATATCTTTTTCCCTGGAAATGGGTGCATGCCCAACAAATTTGGGGTGGCTTGTCCTCTGGGGAGAAAAAGCCAAATGCAGTTTTCCAGACATTTCTGTTTCTAAACCTCCCTGATCACGTATGAACATAGGTAAGTGTTTGGGTACCTGTGCACACACACATGAGCAGACGGTTTTCTGCTCTTTGTTCCAGGTGTCTGCTCTATCCAGTCCCGGGAAAATGGAGACCCTAATCTTCATGGAGCTGAAGTACCAACTCCATGAGGTCGGCTCCATGAAGTGGACAGCGAGCACCTTTGGACCCCTACAGAAGAGCCAGCTGGGAGAGCATGAATTAGAGACTCTCAGGAAATAACTGGAAAACCTGGTGAGTCTCCTGCCATTGCCCTTCCATGCCAGTCTGTTGAGGCTTAGCATCCTGGAACCAGTCAGTACAAGGCATTAGGTGGGCATGAGAACTGTTGTATCACTGTTCAGTTGTTAAAGCCTCATTGATTGGCAACTTTAAATTTATGGTCATTCTAATAGTAGTTGAGTTTTCTTTGTGTGTGTATGCTTTTTTAAAAAAAAATTGTGGTATTATTGATATATAACATTATATTAGCTTCAGGTTGTCAACAAAAATAATCAATAACCAATCTATAAAAAGAATAGAAAAGAGTTTTATTTGAGCCAAACTGAGGACTATAGCCCAGGAGACACAGATTCAGGAAGTACTTGTAGTCCACTGGACTACAAAATGGGCTTATAAAGGCAAAAAGCACAAAATTACATAAGCTGTTGTCAAGAATTAGGATTGGAACTGAAAAGAAGTAAGGGTGCTTGTTAAGTAAGGATTGTTTGGGGTTTGAAATGGTTGCATAATTACAAGGGGAGACCTTGAGACAATAAGGTTGTAACTGGTAGCTCCTAGCAGATATTGTTTTGAGAATGGCTGGTGGTATCCTTGAGTCTGATACAGTTCAGAAAATTCAAGTTATCAGTAATGCAAAAACATGTCTGAAACCAAGTCCAAAATGGCCACTCTGCTCCATCCTGGATGCTTGAACCACAGTCAATCCATCTTAATTTTTTAAATGCATTCTTTTCTGTAATGATTAAAGCATGTATATACTGCATGTGTGACAGGGCACAATACAGGCTGTTCTAGTTAACATAAAGTTCAACTTAAATCATGTATAAGCCAGAATGACTTCCGCATACCTCAGTAGGTGAAAATGTCTTCCATCAAGGTGTACAAATGTACATAATGATTTGATACTTGTATATATTGTGAAATGATCACTACAATAAAATTAGTTAACATCCATCAACAACACTTAAAATTTTTTTCCTTGTGATGAGATGTTTTCAGATCTGGTCTCTTAGCAACATTCAAGTATACAATACAGTATTAATAACTATAGTCACCGTGCTGTGTATTACATCCCTGGGACTTATTTATTTTATAACTGGAAGTCTGTACCTTTTGAGCCCCTATACCCAGATGAATATGTGATATACTTCTTTTCTTTATCCATTTAATCATTGATGGACACTTAGGTTGATTCCATATTTTGGCTATTATGAATAATGCTGCAATGAACATGGGGTTGCATATATCTTTTCCAGTTAGTGTTTTTGTTTTCTTTGGATAAATATCCAGAAATGGAGTTGCTAGGTCATATGGTAGTTCTATTTTTAATATTTTGAGGACCCTCCATACTATTTTCCATAGTAGCTGCAGCAATTTACATTCCTAACAACAGTACACAAGGGTTCCCTTTTCTGTACATTTTTGCCAACACTTGTTATCTCTTGTCTTTTTATAACAGCCATTCTGACAGGTGTGAGGTGATGTCTCATTGTGGTTTTGATATGTATTTCCCTGAAGATTAGCAATCTCGAGCACCTTTTCATGTACCTGTTGACCATCTGTATATCTTTGGAAAAATGTCTCAGGATACTCTGACCATTTTTTAATTGAATTGTTCATTTTTTAGCTATTGAGTTGTATAAGTTCTTTATATATTTTGCATATTAATTCCTTATTAGATGTGTGATTTGCAAATATTTTCTCAATCTTTAGCTTGCCTTTTCATTTTGTTGATGACTTCCTTTGCTGTTAAGAAGCTTTGATGTAGTCATGCTTGTTTACTTTTGCTTTACTTGCTTGTGCTTTTGATGTCAAATCCAAAAAAATCATTGCCAAGACTGATGTCAAGGAGCTTCCTGCCTGTGTTTTCTTCTAGGAGTTTTATGGTTTCAGGTCTTATGTTCACGTATTTAATCCATTTTGAGTTAATTTTTGTGTATGGTGTAAGATAGTGGTCGTTTCATTATTTTGCATGTGGCTGTTCAGTTTTCCAACACCATTTTTTGAAGAGACTATCTTCATAATTCTAGTTGTGGAATATTTACCTTTTTAAAAAAAATTATCCCCAAGTAATTATACTGTACAGTCGGCATTGAGAAATATTGATTCAGACACTGTAGTAACAAACCAAGCAAAGGTAAGAATGCATAAACCCGAAGGAATAAATAACTCCTTTCTTTCTGTTGACACCATTTGTTATAGCTTTATTATAGCACTTGTCCTTTTGTAGTACAGTAAATATTACATGTCACTGTGTCTCTGACTAGACTTTGAGATCCTTAAATTGAGACTCACGTCTGATTCATGTTTGTGCAATGTTGAGCTTAACACAATGACTTTCCCAGACAGGTTTGTTTTATTATTACATGACAGCTATGCCATCATTGAGAATATAGAAAATTGGTTTTACTTAATAAAGAAAACCTTCAAATAGGTACCATACATCCAATACTTCTTTTTTATCAGCTCTTTCCAGGTGGTATTGTCTTCTGAATTATTTAATGTCACTATTTTCTATAAACAAAGTATTATAACTATAATAATTAAATATTGCTATACAATATTTCTGTTTCTCATGTAGAACATCAAGCATTTTAAGTTATTTTGGACTCCTCAGTAGGAACTCAAATTTTGTCATCTAGGTAGGGATTACATTTTTTTTTTTTTTTTTTTTTTTGCGGTACGCGGGCCTCTCACTGTTGTGGCCTCTCCTGCTGCGGAGCACAGGCTCCGGACGCGCAGGCTCAGCGGCCATGGCTCACGGGCCCAGCTGCTCTGCGGCATGTGGGATCCTCCCGGACCGGGGCACAAACCCGTGTCCCCTGCATCGGCAGGCGGACTCTCAACCACTGCGCCATCAGGGAAGCCCAGTAGCGATTACATTTTTTAAAAAATATATTGAATTCTAAATTTGACAAGGCTGATGGCATCTTGGCTATTCAGGGTGAGTTATTTCATCCACTTGTATCTTCATCAAGGAAATTGTGAATGCAAGTTTTCACTGATAACCAGATGCTGTGTTGGTGCTAATGTACCCTATTAATCAGACAGTAAACTTTAACACAGCAAAAATAGAAGGTGAAAGAAACAACAGAAAAAGCAATACAAATTCCACAGTCTTCAGAAATTGTTATTCAGACTTCCCCCAGTTCAGAGTCTACCATTTGACCTTGAGGTAAATGAAAATGATATACAAAGCACACCACTAAAGTGGAATTATTTTATTATTTTTATTCTGAGAATATAGAACCAGTGGAGTCATTATTTTTTAAGTATTTTATTTTCTTCATCCTTTTGCATTCTCATTTGGTAGAAAGGTTTGACACCTATTTTAAGCTAAGTCCACAATTTGGTGTAAGTACCACTATTGGAAAAATATTTTTTAAAATTAATGACTAGTGAATATTTTTCCAGAGTGATTGATCATTACTACCTCTAAATTGGTTTGGGCTCAGCATCTAATCTTGACAGGGGATATAAAACAGTATTAATTATGTGTTTTTTCTAAATGGCACTGCATTGATAAAATCTGGATTAAAAAAAATCTTTTCATGTTATCCTTGAACTCAATTTATTGTCTTCTTTCTAAAGTGCACCTCATCCTCTCTATCTGCATTCCTACTGCTTTACTTCAAACTCCCATAAACTTTCACACAGACTTTTAACTCCTTCTCTTTTATCTCTCCCAACTCCACTTTCTCTTTTACAGTTACCATTTAAATTCAAAAGTGACTTTGATGGTAAACATGCTTGTCATCCTCCTGCTTAAAAAGAAAACAAAGAAAAAATTAATGCCAAAATGCTTAATAAAGAAACTCAGATGGCTTTTGAGGCTGTTTTTATGTTCAGATAGTTACCTGCAGATTTTCAGAGGTATGAATGAGTTAATGTCAGCTGTAGAAGTCTGGTTACTCAGGTGAGACAGTTAGTGATAGGTTGGTCCAAGGAGTCCATTCATGGGAATGAATCCATGTCTGATTGTCTATAAATAAATAAATAATTAAAATGAGGTGCTGTTACCTGATTGATTGGTGTCCAGAGGCTTGTTCACTGAGAAAAAAAAAGGTCACTGGTTAAATAGAAATACACACTGGATTTTGGTTGTTCTATAACTATAGAACTATAATTTATTGATTAAACATGTGTAACCAGTTCTAGTGGCTACTTAATTATCATGGCTAAAGAACAGTTAGTTTCCCCATGGATATGGGGACTTATTTTTAATCTCACCCTTTCCTTTTTCATTTTTTTCAGCCAAGGCTGCAGGAGAGACTATCAAGGATTAACTAGATTTTAACCATTGTTGTTAATTTTCTTTGAGCATGAGGATCTTTGGCTTTGTTTTTTGGTGAAGGACTGATTTTATACTCCAGTATCAATTAGCTTAATTTCGTTCTGTTTTTGTCATTTAATTATTTTTTGAACTATCTCTTTGAGTAGCGGATATATAAATTTATTTAAGATTCTGTATATATACATTGAGCAACTGTGAGACCAGAAAACTAAAAGTAATAAAAGGTGGCACTGGATGTCTCTATATAAATATTACCCACAAATGTTCAAGAAGATAAGTCCTAGTAATGTCTTAAGTCTATCTATCTGAAATAGCAAGTTGGCTTTTCTTTTAACTTAGATATGGATTGTTTAATTTTACCTGTAGTGTTAAGCCAGATAACACATGAAATATTACCAGTTGTGTAGATTTCCTATGTTTGACCAAAAGAAAAAGGCAAAGCTATTTTGTTTTTCATCTGAGAAATTGAAATTGGATTTGGGGACCAGAAAGCATGAATTGAATTATTAGCTATGTTAAACAAAATAAGACACACATTTTTTATGACTATCTTATGTTTTCCAACTTCTATGGATGAAAGCACTATCCTCAAGAGTCTTTCAACTGACAATTATTATTTTTTTCCAGGAAGGGTTTTATCTCTTTGGACTATTTTAAAGAAGACTTAGTAAATAGAGGATGATAAAAAAAGTCATCTTCTTCAAATAATCTGTTCATCTTACGGAACATATTCAATAATTATTTAAAGTGTTTGTCTTAGGAATAACTTGGGAGTGTTGAAATATAGATTTAGAGTGGTAATTGCCCTTAATAAATCTTAAAGGGAAATTATACACATACATACACATGTACACACACATAAAGAAGAAATATATGACCAAATTAACAAAGTTGAGTGTGAAAATCAATAATTTCAGGTGTCCCTTTGGTCTTAGGTAGAAACTACCTACTTAGGGAAGGCATCAACTTGTTTTGAGGATCTTGAGTCA